>NC_134706.1:169950746-170550746 GCF_043290135.1 Rhipicephalus microplus | reverse complement strand
TAGCTCAGTGGTTAGAGCATGTAACGCGTTATTCGAAGGTCGTAGGTTCGAATCCTGCTCATAGCTGGTAATTTTTTCCTCCACTTTTCTTTCTTCTTATTTACATTCCATTAATTCTAATAACTTCCCCTGTACATTCCTTGGCATTACTGTCTGTTATATCTCATAATTATTATGTTAAAACACGGAAATACGAGCCCTTAGGTATACACTTCTCTCCCTTAATTCATTGAACGAGAGTATCGTACTGGCAGACTTGGTGTGTTTAGGTTGTATAAGAGAGACAATTATTCAGCTGCCAACTCATAATAAGTTCACGTGCTACGTGACGCCAAACATGCGAATAAGAGTGTATTCACACTCGTTGTTTGGCTTATTGATGGCGCTGACTGTCACTCCTATATCTAAATTCAAATGTAAACCCCGAAAAGTGGAGGGAGGGACGGCCGCTGTGATAGCTCAGTGGTTAGAGCATCGAACGCGTTATTCGAAGGTCGTAAGTTCGATTCCTGCTCACAGCTGGTAATTTTTTCATCCACTTTTCTTTCTTCTTATTTACATTCCATTAGTTGTAATAACTTCCGCTGTACATTCCTTGGCATTACTGTCTGGTATATCTCTATAATAATATGTTAAAACACGGAAATACCAGCCCTTAGGTATACACTTCTCTCCCTTATTTCATTGAACGAGGGTCTCGTACTGGCAGACTTGGTGTGTTTAGGTTGTATAAGAGGGACAATTAATCAGCTGCCAACTCATAATAAGTTCACGTGCAACGTGACGCCAAACATGCAAATAAGAGTGTTTTATCACTCGTTGTTTGGCTTATAGATGGCGCTGACTGTCACTCCTACTTCTAAATTCCAATATAAACCCCAAAAAGTGGATGGAGGGACGGCCGCTGTGATAGCTCAGTGGTTAGAGCATCGAACGCGTTATTCGAAGGTCGTAGGTCCGATTCCTGCTCACAGCTGGTAAATCTTTTATCCACTTTTCTTTCTTCCTTCTTCTTATTTACATTCCATTAGTTCTAATAACTTCCCCTGTACATTTCTTGGCATTACTGTCTGTTATATCTCATTATTATTATGTTAAAACACGGAAATACGAGCCCTTAGCTATACACTTCTCTCCCTTATTTCATTGAACGAGGGTATCGTACTGACAGACTTGGTGTGTTTAGGTTGTATAGGAGGGACAACTATTCAGCTGCCCGCTCATAATAAGTTCACGTGCTACGTGACGCCAAAAATGCGAATAAGAATGTTTTCACACTTGTTGTTTGGCTTATAGATGGCGCTGACTGTCACTCCTACTTCTAAATTCCAATATAAACCCCAAAAAGTGGATGGAGGGACGGCCGCTGTGATAGCTCAGTGGTTAGAGCATCGAACGCGTTATTCGAAGGTCGTAGGTTCGATTCCTGGTCACAGCTGGTAATTTTTTCATCCACTTTTCTTTCTTCTTTCTTCTTATTTACATTCCATTAGTTCTAATAACTTCCCCTGTACATTCCTTGGCATTACTGTCTGTTATATCTCATTAATATTATGTTAAAACACGCAAATACGAGCCCTTAGGTATACGCTTCTCTCCCTTATTTCATTGAACGAGGGTCTCGTACTGGCAGACTTGTTGTGTTTAGGTTGTATAAGAGGGACAATTAATCAGCTGCCAACTCATAATAAGTTCACGTGCTACGTGACGCCAAACATGCAAATAAGAGTGTTTTATCACTCGTTTGGCTTATAGATGGCGCTGACTGTCACTCCTACTTCTAAATTCCAATATAAACCCCAAAAAGTGGATGGAGGGACGGCCGCTGTGATAGCTCAGTGGTTAGAGCATCGAACGCGTTATTCGAAGGTCGTAGGTTCGATTCCTGCTCACAGCTGGTAAATCTTTTATCCACTTTTCTTTCTTCCTTCTTCTTATTTACATTTCATTAGTTCTAAATTTTCCCCTGTACATTCCTTGGCATTACTGTCTGTTATATCTCATTCATAATATGTTAAAACACGGAAATACGAGCCCTTAGGTATACGCATTTCTCTCTTATTTCATTGAACGAGGGTCTCGTAGTGGCAGACTTGGTGTGTTTAGGTTGTATGAGAGGGACAATTAATCAGCTGCCCGCTCATAAAACGTTCACGTGCTACGTGGCGCCAAACATGCGAATAAGAGTGTTTTCACACTCGTTGTTTGGCTTATAGATGGCGCTGACTGTCACTCCTACTTCAAAATTCCAATATAAACCCCAAAAAGTGGATGGAGGGACGGCCGCTGTGATAGCTCAGTGGTTAGAGCATCGAACGCGTTATTCGAAGGTCGTAGGTTCAATTCCTTCTCACAGCTGGTAATTTTTTCATCCACTTTTCTTTCTTCTTTCTTCTTATTTACATTCCATTAGTTCTAATACCTTCCCCTGTACATTCCTTGGCATTACTGTCTGTTATATCTCATTATTATTATGTTAAAACACGGAAATACGAGCCCTTAGGTATACACTTCTCTCCCTTATTTCATTGAACGAGGGTCTCGTACTGGCAGACTTGGTGTGTTTAGGTTGTATAAGAGGGACAATTATTCAGCTGCCAACTCATAATAAGTTCACGTGCTACGTGACGCCAAACATGCAAATAAGAGTGTTTTATCACTCGTTGTTTGGCTTATAGATGGCGCTGACTGTCACTCCTACTTCTAAATTTCAATATAAACCCCAAAAAGTGGATGGAGGAACGGCCGCTGTGATAGCTCAGTGGTTAGAGCATCGAACGCGTTATTCGAAGGTCGTAGGTTTGATTCCTGCTCAAACTGATAATTTTTTCATCCACTTTTCTTTCTTATTTCTTCTTATTTACATTCCATAGGTTCTAATAATTTCCCCTGTACATTCCTTGGCATTACTGTCGGTTATATCTCATTATTATTATGTTAAAACACGGAAATACGAGCCCTTATGCATACACTTCTCTCCCTTATTTCATTGAACGAGGGTCTCGTACTGGCAGACTTGGTGTGTGTTCAGGTTGTATAAGAGGGACAATTATTCAGCTGCCCGCTCATAAGTTCACGTGCTACGGGACGCCAAACATGCGAATAAGAGTGTATTCACACTCGTTGTTTGGCTTATAGATGGCGCTGACTGTCACTCCTATATCTAAATTCAAATATAAACCCCGAAAAGTGGATGGAGGGACGGCCGCTGTGATAGCTCAGTGGTTAGAGCATCGAACGCGTTATTCGAAGGTCGTAAGTTCGATTCCTGCTCACAGCTGGTAAATTTTTCATCCACTTTTCTTTCTTCTTTCTTCTTATTTACATTCCATTAGTTCTAATAACTTCCCCTGTACATTCCTTGGCATTACTGTCTGGTATATCTCAATATATTATGTTAAAACACGGAAATACGAGCCCTTAGGTATACACTTCTCTCCCTTATTTCATTGAACGAGGGTCTCGTACTGGCAGACTTGGTGTGTTTAGTTATATAAGAGGGACAATTATACAGCTGCCCGCTCATAATAAGTTCACGTGCTACGTGACGCCAAACATGCGAATAAGTGTGTTTTCACACTCGTTGTTTGGCTTATAGATGGCGCTGACTGTCACTCCTACTTCTAAATTCCAATATAAACCCCAAAAAGTGGATGGATGGACGGCCGCTGTGATAGCTCAGTGGTTAGAGCATGTAACGCGTTATTCGAAGGTCGTAGGTTCGAATCCTGCTCATAGCTGGTAATTTTTTCCTCCACTTTTCTTTCTTCTTTCTTCTTATTTACATTCCATTAATTCTAATAACTTCCCCTGTACATTCCTTGGCATTACTGTCTGTTATATCTCATAATTATTATGTTAAAACACGGAAATACGAGCCCTTAGGTATACACTTCTCTCCCTTAATTCATTGAACGAGAGTATCGTACTGGCAGACTTGGTGTGTTTAGGTTGTATAAGAGAGACAATTATTCAGCTGCCAACTCATAATAAGTTCACGTGCTACGTGACGCCAAACATGCGAATAAGAGTGTATTCACACTCGTTGTTTGGCTTATAGATGGCGCTGACTGTCACTCCTATATCTAAATTCAAATGTAAACCCCGAAAAGTGGAGGGAGGGACGGCCGCTGTGATAGCTCAGTGGTTAGAGCATCGAACGCGTTATTCGAAGGACGTAAGTTCGATTCCTGCTCACAGCTGGTAATTTTTTCATCCACTTTTCTTTCTTCTTATTTACATTCCATTAGTTGTAATAACTTTCCCTGTACATTCCTTGGCATTACTGTCTGGTATATCTCTATAATAATATGTTAAAACACGGAAATACGAGCCCTTAGGTATACACTTCTCTCCCTTATTTCATTGAACGAGGGTCTCGTACTGGCAGACTTGGTGTGTTTAGGTTGTATAAGAGGGACAATTAATCAGCTGCCAACTCATAATAAGTTCACGTGCAACGTGACGCCAAACATGCAAATAAGAGTGTTTTATCACTCGTTGTTTGGCTTATAGATGGCGCTGACTGTCACTCCTACTTCTAAATTCCAATATAAACCCCAAAAAGTGGATGGAGGGACGGCCGCTGTGATAGCTCAGTGGTTAGAGCATCGAACGCGTTATTCGAAGGTCGTAGGTTCGATTCCTGCTCACAGCTGGTAAATCTTTTATCCACTTTTCTTTCTTCCTTCTTCTTATTTACATTCCATTAGTTCTAATAACTTCCCCTGTACATTTCTTGGCATTACTGTCTGTTATATCTCATTATTATTATGTTAAAACACGGAAATACGAGCCCTTAGCTATACACTTCTCTCCCTTATTTCATTGAACGAGGGTATCGTACTGACAGACTTGGTGTGTTTAGGTTGTATAAGAGGGACAATTATTCAGCTGCCAACTCATAATAAGTTCACGTGCTACGTGACGCCAAAAATGCGAATAAGAATGTTTTCACACTTGTTGTTTGGCTTATAGATGGCGCTGACTGTCACTCCTACTTCTAAATTCCAATATAAACCCCAAAAAAGGGATGGAGGGACGGCCGCTGTGATAGATCAGTGGTTAGAGCATCGAACGCGTTATTCGAAGGTCGTAGGTTCGATTCCTGGTCACAGCTGGTAAATCTTTTATCCACTTTTCTTTCTTCCTTCTTCTTATTTACATTCCATTAGTTCTAATAACTTCCCCTGTACATTTCTTGGCATTACTGTCTGTTATATCTCATTCATAATATGTTAAAACACGGAAATACGAGTCCTTAGCTATACACTTCTCTCCCTTATTTCATTGAACGAGGGTCTCGTACTGACAGACTTGGTGTGTTTAGGTTGTATAAGAGGGACAATTAATCAGCTGCCCGCTCATAATAAGTTCACGTGCTACGTGACGCCAAAAATGCGAATAAGAATGTTTTCACACTTGTTGTTTGGCTTATAGATGGCGCTGACTGTCACTCCTACTTCTAAATTTCAATATAAACCCCAAAAAGTGCATGGAAGGACGGCCGCTGTGATAGCTCAGTGGTTATAGCATCAAACGCGTTATTCGAAGGTCATAGAATCGATTCCTGCTCACAGCTGGTAATTTTTTCATCCACTTTTCTTTCTTCTTTCTTCTTATTTACATTCCATTAGTTCTAATAACTTCCCCTGTACATTCCTTGGCATTACTGTCTGTTATATCTCATTAATATTATGTTAAAACACGGAATTACGAGCCCTTAGGTATACACTTTTCTCCCTAATTTCATTGAACGAGGGTCTCGTACTGGCAGACTTGGTGTGTTTAGGTTGTATAAGAGGGACAATTATTCAGCTGCCCGCTCATGATAAGTTCACGTGCTACGTGACGCCAAACATGCGAATAAGAGTGTTTTCACACTCGTTGTTTGGCTTATAGATGGCGCTGACTGTCACTCCTACTTCTAAACTTCAATATAAACTCCAAAAAGTGGATGGAGGGACGGCCGCTGTGATAGCTCAGTGGTTAGAGCATCAAACGCGTTATTCGAAGGTCGTGGGTTCGATTTCTGCTCACAGCTGGTAATTTTTTCATCCACTTTTCTTTCTTCTTTCTTCTTTATTACATTTCATTATATCTAAATACTTCCCCTGTATATTCCTTGGCATTACTGTCTGTTATATCTCATTCATAATATGTTAAAACACGGAAATACGAGCCCTTAGGTATACACATTTCTCCTTTATTTCATTGAACGAGGGTCTCGTAGTGGCAGACTTGGTGTGTTTAGGTTGTATAAGAGGGACAATTAATCAGCTGCCCGCTCATAAAACGTTCACGTGCTACGTGACCGCAAACATGCGAATAAGAGTGTTTTCACACTCGTTGTTTGGCTTATAGATTGCGCTGACTTTCACTCCTACTTCAAAATTCATATATAAACCCCAAAAAGTGGATGGAGGGACGGCCGCTGTGATAGCTCAGTGGTTAGAGCATCGAACGCGTTATTCGAAGGTCGTAGGTTCAATTCCTGCTCACAGCTGGTAATTTTTTCATCCACTTTTCTTTCTTCTTTCTTCTTATTTACATTCCATTAGTTCTAATAACTTCCCCTGTACATTCCTTGGCATTACTGTCTGTTATATCTCATTAATACTATGTTAAAACACGGAAATACGAGCCCTTAGGTATACACTTCTCTCAATTATTTCATTGAACGAGGGTCTCGTACTGGCAGATTTGGTGTGCTTAGGTTGTATAAGAGGGACAATTATTCAGCTGCCCGCTCATAATAGGTTCACGTGCTACGTGACGCCAAAAATGCAATTAAGAGTGTTTTCACACTCGTTGTTTGGCTTATAAATGGCGCTGACTGTCACTCCTACTTCTAAATTTCAATATAAACCCCAAAAAGTGCATGGAAGGACGGCCGCTGTGATAGCTCAGTGGTTAGAGCATGAAACGCGTTATTCGAAGGTCATAGAATCGATTCCTGCTCACAGCTGGTAATTTTTTCATCCACTTTTCTTTCTTCTTTCTTCTTATTTACATTCCATTAGTTCTAATAACTTCCCCTGTACATTCCTTGGCATTACTGTCTGTTATATCTCATTAATATTATGTTAAAACACGGAATTACGAGCCCTTAGGTATACACTTTTCTCCCTTATTTCATTGAACGAGGGTCTCGTACTGGCAGACTTGGTGTGTTTAGGTTGTATAAGAGGGACAATTAATCAGCTGCCCGCTCATAATAAGTTCACGTGCTACGTGACGCCAAACATGCGAATAAGAGTGTTTTCACACTCGTTGTTTGGCTTATAGATGGCGCTGACTGTCACTCCTACTTCTAAATTCCAATATAAACCCCAAAAAGTGGATGGAGGGACGGCCGCTGTGATAGCTCATTGGTTAGATCATAGAACTCGTTATTCGAAGGTCGTAGGTTCGATTCCTGCTCACAGCTGGTAATTTTTTCATCCACTTTTCTTTCTTCTTTCTTCTTATTTACATTCCATTAGTTCTAATAACTTCCCCTGTACATTCCTTGGCATTACTGTCTGTTATATCTCATTAATATTATGTTAAAACACGGAAATACGAGCTCTTAGGTATACACTTCTCTCCCTTATTTCATTGAACGAGGGTCTCGTAGTGGCAGACTAGGTGTGTTTAGGTTGTATAAGAGGGACAATTAATCAGCTGCCCGCTCATAATAAGTTCACGTGCTACGTGACGCCAAACTTGCGAATAAGAGTGTTTTCACACTCGTTGTTTGGCCTATAGATGGCGCTGACTGTCACTCCTACTTCTAAATTCCAATATAAACCCCAAAAAGTGGATGGATGGACGGCCGCTGTGATAGCTCAGTGGTTAGAGCATGTAACGCGTTATTCGAAGGTCGTAGGTTCGAATCCTGCTCATAGCTGGTAATTTTTTCCTCCACTTTTCTTTCTTCTTATTTACATTCCATTAATTCTAATAACTTCCCCTGTACATTCCTTGGCATTACTGTCTGTTATATCTCATAATTATTATGTTAAAACACGGAAATACGAGCCCTTAGGTATACACTTCTCTCCCTTAATTCATTGAACGAGAGTATCGTACTGGCAGACTTGGTGTGTTTAGGTTGTATAAGAGAGACAATTATTCAGCTGCCAACTCATAATAAGTTCACGTGCTACGTGACGCCAAACATGCGAATAAGAGTGTATTCACACTCGTTGTTTGGCTTATTGATGGCGCTGACTGTCACTCCTATATCTAAATTCAAATGTAAACCCCGAAAAGTGGAGGGAGGGACGGCCGCTGTGATAGCTCAGTGGTTAGAGCATCGAACGCGTTATTCGAAGGTCGTAAGTTCGATTCCTGCTCACAGCTGGTAATTTTTTCATCCACTTTTCTTTCTTCTTATTTACATTCCATTAGTTGTAATAACTTCCGCTGTACATTCCTTGGCATTACTGTCTGTTATATCTCATTATTATTATGTTAAAACACGGAAATACGAGCCCTTAGCTATACACTTCTCTCCCTTATTTCATTGAACGAGGGTATCGTACTGACAGACTTGGTGTGTTTAGGTTGTATAAGAGGGACAATTATTCAGCTGCCAACTCATAATAAGTTCACGTGCTACGTGACGCCAAAAATGCGAATAAGAATGTTTTCACACTTGTTGTTTGGCTTATAGATGGCGCTGACTGTCACTCCTACTTCTAAATTCCAATATAAACCCCAAAAAAGGGATGGAGGGACGGCCGCTGTGATAGATCAGTGGTTAGAGCATCGAACGCGTTATTCGAAGGTCGTAGGTTCGATTCCTGGTCACAGCTGGTAAATCTTTTATCCACTTTTCTTTCTTCCTTCTTCTTATTTACATTCCATTAGTTCTAATAACTTCCCCTGTACATTTCTTGGCATTACTGTCTGTTATATCTCATTCATAATATGTTAAAACACGGAAATACGAGTCCTTAGCTATACACTTCTCTCCCTTATTTCATTGAACGAGGGTCTCGTACTGACAGACTTGGTGTGTTTAGGTTGTATAAGAGGGACAATTAATCAGCTGCCCGCTCATAATAAGTTCACGTGCTACGTGACGCCAAAAATGCGAATAAGAATGTTTTCACACTTGTTGTTTGGCTTATAGATGGCGCTGACTGTCACTCCTACTTCTAAATTTCAATATAAACCCCAAAAAGTGCATGGAAGGACGGCCGCTGTGATAGCTCAGTGGTTAGAGCATCAAACGCGTTATTCGAAGGTCATAGAATCGATTCCTGCTCACAGCTGGTAATTTTTTCATCCACTTTTCTTTCTTCTTTCTTCTTATTTACATTCCATTAGTTCTAATAACTTCCCCTGTACATTCCTTGGCATTACTGTCTGTTATATCTCATTAATATTATGTTAAAACACGGAATTACGAGCCCTTAGGTATACACTTTTCTCCCTAATTTCATTGAACGAGGGTCTCGTACTGGCAGACTTGGTGTGTTTAGGTTGTATAAGAGGGACAATTATTCAGCTGCCCGCTCATGATAAGTTCACGTGCTACGTGACGCCAAACATGCGAATAAGAGTGTTTTCACACTCGTTGTTTGGCTTATAGATGGCGCTGACTGTCACTCCTACTTCTAAACTTCAATATAAACTCCAAAAAGTGGATGGAGGGACGGCCGCTGTGATAGCTCAGTGGTTAGAGCATCAAACGCGTTATTCGAAGGTCGTAGGTTCGATTCCTGCTCACAGCTGGTAATTTTTTCATCCACTTTTCTTTCTTCTTTCTTCTTATTTACATTCCATTAGTTCTAATAACTTCCCCTGTACATTCCTTGGCATTACTGTCTGTTATATCTCATTAATATTATGTTAAAACACGCAAATACGAGCCCTTAGGTATACGCTTCTCTCCCTTATTTCATTGAACGAGGGTCTCGTACTGGCAGACTTGTTGTGTTTAGGTTGTATAAGAGGGACAATTAATCAGCTGCCCGCTCATAAGAAGTTCACGTGCTACGTGACGCCAAACATGCGAATAAGAGTGTTTTCACACTCGTTGTTTGGCTTATAGATGGCGCTGACTGTCACTCCTACTTCTAAATTCCAATATAAACCCCAAAAAGTGGATGGAGGGACGGCCGCTGTGATAGCTCAGTGGTTAGAGCATCGAACGCGTTATTCGAAGGTCGTAGGTTCGATTCCTGCTCACAGCTGGTAATGTTTTCATCCACTTTTTTTCTTCTTTCTTCTTATTTACATTCCAATAGTTCTAATAACTTCCCCTGTACATTCCTTGGCATTACTGTCTGTTATATCTCATTATATTATGTTAAAACACGGAAATACGAGCTCTTAGGTATACACTTCTCTCCCTTATTTCATTGAACGAGGGTCTCGTAGTGGCAGACTAGGTGTGTTTAGGTTGTATAAGAGGGACAATTAATCAGCTGCCCGCTCATAATAAGTTCACGTGCTACGTGACGCCAAACTTGCGAATAAGAGTGTTTTCACACTCGTTGTTTGGCCTATAGATGGCGCTGACTGTCACTCCTACTTCTAAATTCCAATATAAACCCCAAAAAGTGGATGGATGGACGGCCGCTGTGATAGCTCAGTGGTTAGAGCATGTAACGCGTTATTCGAAGGTCGTAGGTTCGAATCCTGCTCATAGCTGGTAATTTTTTCCTCCACTTTTCTTTCTTCTTATTTACATTCCATTAATTCTAATAACTTCCCCTGTACATTCCTTGGCATTACTGTCTGTTATATCTCATAATTATTATGTTAAAACACGGAAATACGAGCCCTTAGGTATACACTTCTCTCCCTTAATTCATTGAACGAGAGTATCGTACTGGCAGACTTGGTGTGTTTAGGTTGTATAAGAGAGACAATTATTCAGCTGCCAACTCATAATAAGTTCACGTGCTACGTGACGCCAAACATGCGAATAAGAGTGTATTCACACTCGTTGTTTGGCTTATTGATGGCGCTGACTGTCACTCCTATATCTAAATTCAAATGTAAACCCCGAAAAGTGGAGGGAGGGACGGCCGCTGTGATAGCTCAGTGGTTAGAGCATCGAACGCGTTATTCGAAGGTCGTAAGTTCGATTCCTGCTCACAGCTGGTAAATCTTTTATCCACTTTTCTTTCTTCCTTCTTCTTATTTACATTCCATTAGTTCTAATAACTTCCCCTGTACATTTCTTGGCATTACTGTCTGTTATATCTCATTATTATTATGTTAAAACACGGAAATACGAGCCCTTAGCTATACACTTCTCTCCCTTATTTCATTGAACGAGGGTATCGTACTGACAGACTTGGTGTGTTTAGGTTGTATAGGAGGGACAACTATTCAGCTGCCCGCTCATAATAAGTTCACGTGCTACGTGACGCCAAAAATGCGAATAAGAATGTTTTCACACTTGTTGTTTGGCTTATATATGGCGCTGACTGTCACTCCTACTTCTAAATTCCAATATAAACCCCAAAAAGTGGATGGAGGGACGGCCGCTGTGATAGCTCAGTGGTTAGAGCATCGAACGCGTTATTCGAAGGTCGTAGGTTCGATTCCTGGTCACAGCTGGTAATTTTTTCATCCACTTTTCTTTCTTCTTTCTTCTTATTTACATTCCATTAGTTCTAATAACTTCCCCTGTACATTCCTTGGCATTACTGTCTGTTATATCTCATTAATATTATGTTAAAACACGCAAATACGAGCCCTTAGGTATACGCTTCTCTCCCTTATTTCATTGAACGAGGGTCTCGTACTGGCAGACTTGTTGTGTTTAGGTTGTATAAGAGGGACAATTAATCAGCTGCCAACTCATAATAAGTTCACGTGCTACGTGACGCCAAACATGCAAATAAGAGTGTTTTATCACTCGTTTGGCTTATAGATGGCGCTGACTGTCACTCCTACTTCTAAATTCCAATATAAACCCCAAAAAGTGGATGGAGGGACGGCCGCTGTGATAGCTCAGTGGTTAGAGCATCGAACGCGTTATTCGAAGGTCGTAGGTTCGATTCCTGCTCACAGCTGGTAAATCTTTTATCCACTTTTCTTTCTTCCTTCTTCTTATTTACATTTCATTAGTTCTAAATTTTCCCCTGTATATTCCTTGGCATTACTGTCTGTTATATCTCATTCATAATATGTTAAAACACGGAAATACGAGCCCTTAGGTATACGCATTTCTCTCTTATTTCATTGAACGAGGGTCTCGTAGTGGCAGACTTGGTGTGTTTAGGTTGTATGAGAGGGACAATTAATCAGCTGCCCGCTCATAAAACGTTCACGTGCTACGTGGCGCCAAACATGCGAATAAGAGTGTTTTCACACTCGTTGTTTGGCTTATAGATGGCGCTGACTGTCACTCCTACTTCAAAATTCCAATATAAACCCCAAAAAGTGGATGGAGGGACGGCCGCTGTGATAGCTCAGTGGTTAGAGCATCGAACGCGTTATTCGAAGGTCGTAGGTTCAATTCCTTCTCACAGCTGGTAATTTTTTCATCCACTTTTCTTTCTTCTTTCTTCTTATTTACATTCCATTAGTTCTAATACCTTCCCCTGTACATTCCTTGGCATTACTGTCTGTTATATCTCATTATTATTATGTTAAAACACGGAAATACGAGCCCTTAGGTATACACTTCTCTCCCTTATTTCATTGAACGAGGGTCTCGTACTGGCAGACTTGGTGTGTTTAGGTTGTATAAGAGGGACAATTATTCAGCTGCCAACTCATAATAAGTTCACGTGCTACGTGACGCCAAACATGCAAATAAGAGTGTTTTATCACTCGTTGTTTGGCTTATAGATGGCGCTGACTGTCACTCCTACTTCTAAATTTCAATATAAACCCCAAAAAGTGGATGGAGGAACGGCCGCTGTGATAGCTCAGTGGTTAGAGCATCGAACGCGTTATTCGAAGGTCGTAGGTTTGATTCCTGCTCAAACTGATAATTTTTTCATCCACTTTTCTTTCTTATTTCTTCTTATTTACATTCCATAGGTTCTAATAATTTCCCCTGTACATTCCTTGGCATTACTGTCGGTTATATCTCATTATTATTATGTTAAAACACGGAAATACGAGCCCTTATGCATACACTTCTCTCCCTTATTTCATTGAACGAGGGTCTCGTACTGGCAGACTTGGTGTGTGTTCAGGTTGTATAAGAGGGACAATTATTCAGCTGCCCGCTCATAAGTTCACGTGCTACGGGACGCCAAACATGCGAATAAGAGTGTATTCACACTCGTTGTTTGGCTTATAGATGGCGCTGACTGTCACTCCTATATCTAAATTCAAATATAAACCCCGAAAAGTGGATGGAGGGACGGCCGCTGTGATAGCTCAGTGGTTAGAGCATCGAACGCGTTATTCGAAGGTCGTAAGTTCGATTCCTGCTCACAGCTGGTAAATTTTTCATCCACTTTTCTTTCTTCTTTCTTCTTATTTACATTCCATTAGTTCTAATAACTTCCCCTGTACATTCCTTGGCATTACTGTCTGGTATATCTCAATATATTATGTTAAAACACGGAAATACGAGCCCTTAGGTATACACTTCTCTCCCTTATTTCATTGAACGAGGGTCTCGTACTGGCAGACTTGGTGTGTTTAGTTATATAAGAGGGACAATTATACAGCTGCCCGCTCATAATAAGTTCACGTGCTACGTGACGCCAAACATGCGAATAAGTGTGTTTTCACACTCGTTGTTTGGCTTATAGATGGCGCTGACTGTCACTCCTACTTCTAAATTCCAATATAAACCCCAAAAAGTGGATGGATGGACGGCCGCTGTGATAGCTCAGTGGTTAGAGCATGTAACGCGTTATTCGAAGGTCGTAGGTTCGAATCCTGCTCATAGCTGGTAATTTTTTCCTCCACTTTTCTTTCTTCTTTCTTCTTATTTACATTCCATTAATTCTAATAACTTCCCCTGTACATTCCTTGGCATTACTGTCTGTTATATCTCATAATTATTATGTTAAAACACGGAAATACGAGCCCTTAGGTATACACTTCTCTCCCTTAATTCATTGAACGAGAGTATCGTACTGGCAGACTTGGTGTGTTTAGGTTGTATAAGAGAGACAATTATTCAGCTGCCAACTCATAATAAGTTCACGTGCTACGTGACGCCAAACATGCGAATAAGAGTGTATTCACACTCGTTGTTTGGCTTATAGATGGCGCTGACTGTCACTCCTATATCTAAATTCAAATGTAAACCCCGAAAAGTGGAGGGAGGGACGGCCGCTGTGATAGCTCAGTGGTTAGAGCATCGAACGCGTTATTCGAAGGACGTAAGTTCGATTCCTGCTCACAGCTGGTAATTTTTTCATCCACTTTTCTTTCTTCTTATTTACATTCCATTAGTTGTAATAACTTTCCCTGTACATTCCTTGGCATTACTGTCTGGTATATCTCTATAATAATATGTTAAAACACGGAAATACGAGCCCTTAGGTATACACTTCTCTCCCTTATTTCATTGAACGAGGGTCTCGTACTGGCAGACTTGGTGTGTTTAGGTTGTATAAGAGGGACAATTAATCAGCTGCCAACTCATAATAAGTTCACGTGCAACGTGACGCCAAACATGCAAATAAGAGTGTTTTATCACTCGTTGTCTGGCTTATAGATGGCGCTGACTGTCACTCCTACTTCTAAATTCCAATATAAACCCCAAAAAGTGGATGGAGGGACGGCCGCTGTGATAGCTCAGTGGTTAGAGCATCGAACGCGTTATTCGAAGGTCGTAGGTTCGATTCCTGCTCACAGCTGGTAAATCTTTTATCCACTTTTCTTTCTTCCTTCTTCTTATTTACATTCCATTAGTTCTAATAACTTCCCCTGTACATTTCTTGGCATTACTGTCTGTTATATCTCATTATTATTATGTTAAAACACGGAAATACGAGCCCTTAGCTATACACTTCTCTCCCTTATTTCATTGAACGAGGGTATCGTACTGACAGACTTGGTGTGTTTAGGTTGTATAAGAGGGACAATTATTCAGCTGCCAACTCATAATAAGTTCACGTGCTACGTGACGCCAAAAATGCGAATAAGAATGTTTTCACACTTGTTGTTTGGCTTATAGATGGCGCTGACTGTCACTCCTACTTCTAAATTCCAATATAAACCCCAAAAAAGGGATGGAGGGACGGCCGCTGTGATAGATCAGTGGTTAGAGCATCGAACGCGTTATTCGAAGGTCGTAGGTTCGATTCCTGGTCACAGCTGGTAAATCTTTTATCCACTTTTCTTTCTTCCTTCTTCTTATTTACATTCCATTAGTTCTAATAACTTCCCCTGTACATTTCTTGGCATTACTGTCTGTTATATCTCATTCATAATATGTTAAAACACGGAAATACGAGTCCTTAGCTATACACTTCTCTCCCTTATTTCATTGAACGAGGGTCTCGTACTGACAGACTTGGTGTGTTTAGGTTGTATAAGAGGGACAATTAATCAGCTGCCCGCTCATAATAAGTTCACGTGCTACGTGACGCCAAAAATGCGAATAAGAATGTTTTCACACTTGTTGTTTGGCTTATAGATGGCGCTGACTGTCACTCCTACTTCTAAATTTCAATATAAACCCCAAAAAGTGCATGGAAGGACGGCCGCTGTGATAGCTCAGTGGTTAGAGCATCAAACGCGTTATTCGAAGGTCATAGAATCGATTCCTGCTCACAGCTGGTAATTTTTTCATCCACTTTTCTTTCTTCTTTCTTCTTATTTACATTCCATTAGTTCTAATAACTTCCCCTGTACATTCCTTGGCATTACTGTCTGTTATATCTCATTAATATTATGTTAAAACACGGAATTACGAGCCCTTAGGTATACACTTTTCTCCCTAATTTCATTGAACGAGGGTCTCGTACTGGCAGACTTGGTGTGTTTAGGTTGTATAAGAGGGACAATTATTCAGCTGCCCGCTCATAATAAGTTCACGTGCTACGTGACGCCAAACATGCGAATAAGAGTGTTTTCACACTCGTTGTTTGGCTTATAGATGGCGCTGACTGTCACTCCTACTTCTAAACTTCAATATAAACTCCAAAAAGTGGATGGAGGGACGGCCGCTGTGATAGCTCAGTGGTTAGAGCATCAAACGCGTTATTCGAAGGTCGTGGGTTCGATTTCTGCTCACAGCTGGTAATTTTTTCATCCACTTTTCTTTCTTCTTTCTTCTTTATTACATTTCATTAGTTCTAAATACTTCCCCTGTATATTCCTTGGCATTACTGTCTGTTATATCTCATTCATAATATGTTAAAACACGGAAATACGAGCCCTTAGGTATACACATTTCTCCTTTATTTCATTGAACGAGGGTCTCGTAGTGGCAGACTTGGTGTGTTTAGGTTGTATAAGAGGGACAATTAATCAGCTGCCCGCTCATAAAACGTTCACGTGCTACGTGACGCCAAACATGCGAATAAGAGTGTTTTCACACTCGTTGTTTGGCTTATAGATTGCGCTGACTTTCACTCCTACTTCAAAATTCATATATAAACCCCAAAAAGTGGATGGAGGGACGGCCGCTGTGATAGCTCAGTGGTTAGAGCATCGAACGCGTTATTCGAAGGTCGTAGGTTCAATTCCTGCTCACAGCTGGTAAATTTTTCATCCACTTTTCTTTCTTCTTTCTTCTTATTTACATTCCATTAGTTCTAATAACTTCCCCTGTACATTCTTTGGCATTACTGTCTGGTATATCTCAATATATTATGTTAAAACACGGAAATACGAGCCCTTAGGTATACACTTCTCTCCCTTATTTCATTGAACGAGGGTCTCGTACTGGCAGACTTGGTGTGTTTAGTTATATAAGAGGGACAATTATACAGCTGCCCGCTTATAATAAGTTCACGTGCTACGTGACGCCAAACATGCGAATAAGTGTGTTTTCACACTCGTTGTTTGGCTTATAGATGGCGCTGACTGTCACTCCTACTTCTAAATTCCAATATAAACCCCAAAAAGTGGATGGATGGACGGCCGCTGTGATAGCTCAGTGGTTAGAGCATGTAACGCGTTATTCGAAGGTCGTAGGTTCGAATCCTGCTCATAGCTGGTAATTTTTTCCTCCACTTTTCTTTCTTCTTTCTTCTTATTTACATTCCATTAATTCTAATAACTTCCCCTGTACATTCCTTGGCATTACTGTCTGTTATATCTCATAATTATTATGTTAAAACACGGAAATACGAGCCCTTAGGTATACACTTCTCTCCCTTAATTCATTGAACGAGAGTATCGTACTGGCAGACTTGGTGTGTTTAGGTTGTATAAGAGAGACAATTATTCAGCTGCCAACTCATAATAAGTTCACGTGCTACGTGACGCCAAACATGCGAATAAGAGTGTATTCACACTCGTTGTTTGGCTTATAGATGGCGCTGACTGTCACTCCTATATCTAAATTCAAATGTAAACCCCGAAAAGTGGAGGGAGGGACGGCCGCTGTGATAGCTCAGTGGTTAGAGCATCGAACGCGTTATTCGAAGGACGTAAGTTCGATTCCTGCTCACAGCTGGTAATTTTTTCATCCACTTTTCTTTCTTCTTATTTACATTCCATTAGTTGTAATAACTTTCCCTGTACATTCCTTGGCATTACTGTCTGGTATATCTCTATAATAATATGTTAAAACACGGAAATACGAGCCCTTAGGTATACACTTCTCTCCCTTATTTCATTGAACGAGGGTCTCGTACTGGCAGACTTGGTGTGTTTAGGTTGTATAAGAGGGACAATTAATCAGCTGCCAACTCATAATAAGTTCACGTGCAACGTGACGCCAAACATGCAAATAAGAGTGTTTTATCACTCGTTGTTTGGCTTATAGATGGCGCTGACTGTCACTCCTACTTCTAAATTCCAATATAAACCCCAAAAAGTGGATGGAGGGACGGCCGCTGTGATAGCTCAGTGGTTAGAGCATCGAACGCGTTATTCGAAGGTCGTAGGTTCGATTCCTGCTCACAGCTGGTAAATCTTTTATCCACTTTTCTTTCTTCCTTCTTCTTATTTACATTCCATTAGTTCTAATAACTTCCCCTGTACATTTCTTGGCATTACTGTCTGTTATATCTCATTATTATTATGTTAAAACACGGAAATACGAGCCCTTAGCTATACACTTCTCTCCCTTATTTCATTGAACGAGGGTATCGTACTGACAGACTTGGTGTGTTTAGGTTGTATAAGAGGGACAACTATTCAGCTGCCCGCTCATAATAAGTTCACGTGCTACGTGACGCCAAAAATGCGAATAAGAATGTTTTCACACTTGTTGTTTGGCTTATAGATGGCGCTGACTGTCACTCCTACTTCTAAATTCCAATATAAACCCCAAAAAGTGGATGGAGGGACGGCCGCTGTGATAGCTCAGTGGTTAGAGCATCGAACGCGTTATTCGAAGGTCGTAGGTTCGATTCCTGGTCACAGCTTGTAAATCTTTTTCCACTTTTCTTTCTTCCTTCTTCTTATTTACATTCCATTAGTTCTAATAACTTCCCCTGTACATTTCTTGGCACTACTGTCTGTTATATCTCATTCATAATATGTTAAAACACGGAAATACGAGTCCTTAGCTATACACTTCTCTCCCTTATTTCATTGAACGAGGGTCTCGTACTGACAGACTTGGTGTGTTTAGGTTGTATAAGAGGGACAATTAATCAGCTGCCCGCTCATAATAAGTTCACGTGCTACGTGACGCCAAAAATGCGAATAAGAATGTTTTCACACTTGTTGTTTGGCTTATAGATGGCGCTGACTGTCACTCCTACTTCTAAATTTCAATATAAACCCCAAAAAGTGCATGGAAGGACGGCCGCTGTGATAGCTCAGTGGTTAGAGCATCAAACGCGTTATTCGAAGGTCATAGAATCGATTCCTGCTCACAGCTGGTAATTTTTTCATCCACTTTTCTTTCTTCTTTCTTCTTATTTACATTCCATTAGTTCTAATAACTTCCCCTGTACATTCCTTGGCATTACTGTCTGTTATATCTCATTAATATTATGTTAAAACACGGAATTACGAGCCCTTAGGTATACACTTTTCTCCCTAATTTCATTGAACGAGGGTCTCGTACTGGCAGACTTGGTGTGTTTAGGTTGTATAAGAGGGACAATTATTCAGCTGCCCGCTCATGATAAGTTCACGTGCTACGTGACGCCAAACATGCGAATAAGAGTGTTTTCACACTCGTTGTTTGGCTTATAGATGGCGCTGACTGTCACTCCTACTTCTAAACTTCAATATAAACTCCAAAAAGTGGATGGAGGGACGGCCGCTGTGATAGCTCAGTGGTTAGAGCATCAAACGCGTTATTCGAAGGTCGTGGGTTCGATTTCTGCTCACAGCTGGTAATTTTTTCATCCACTTTTCTTTCTTCTTTCTTCTTTATTACATTTCATTATATCTAAATACTTCCCCTGTATATTCCTTGGCATTACTGTCTGTTATATCTCATTCATAATATGTTAAAACACGGAAATACGAGCCCTTAGGTATACACATTTCTCCTTTATTTCATTGAACGAGGGTCTCGTAGTGGCAGACTTGGTGTGTTTAGGTTGTATAAGAGGGACAATTAATCAGCTGCCCGCTCATAAAACGTTCACGTGCTACGTGACCGCAAACATGCGAATAAGAGTGTTTGCACACTCGTTGTTTGGCTTATAGATTGCGCTGACTTTCACTCCTACTTCAAAATTCATATATAAACCCCAAAAAGTGGATGGAGGGACGGCCGCTGTGATAGCTCAGTGGTTAGAGCATCGAACGCGTTATTCGAAGGTCGTAGGTTCAATTCCTGCTCACAGCTGGTAATTTTTTCATCCACTTTTCTTTCTTCTTTCTTCTTATTTACATTCCATTAGTTCTAATAACTTCCCCTGTACATTCCTTGGCATTACTGTCTGTTATATCTCATTAATACTATGTTAAAACACGGAAATACGAGCCCTTAGGTATACACTTCTCTCAATTATTTCATTGAACGAGGGTCTCGTACTGGCAGATTTGGTGTGCTTAGGTTGTATAAGAGGGACAATTATTCAGCTGCCCGCTCATAATAGGTTCACGTGCTACGTGACGCCAAAAATGCAATTAAGAGTGTTTTCACACTCGTTGTTTGGCTTATAAATGGCGCTGACTGTCACTCCTACTTCTAAATTTCAATATAAACCCCAAAAAGTGCATGGAAGGACGGCCGCTGTGATAGCTCAGTGGTTAGAGCATGAAACGCGTTATTCGAAGGTCATAGAATCGATTCCTGCTCACAGCTGGTAATTTTTTCATCCACTTTTCTTTCTTCTTTCTTCTTATTTACATTCCATTAGTTCTAATAACTTCCCCTGTACATTCCTTGGCATTACTGTCTGTTATATCTCATTAATATTATGTTAAAACACGGAATTACGAGCCCTTAGGTATACACTTTTCTCCCTTATTTCATTGAACGAGGGTCTCGTACTGGCAGACTTGGTGTGTTTAGGTTGTATAAGAGGGACAATTAATCAGCTGCCCGCTCATAATAAGTTCACGTGCTACGTGACGCCAAACATGCGAATAAGAGTGTTTTCACACTCGTTGTTTGGCTTATAGATGGCGCTGACTGTCACTCCTACTTCTAAATTCCAATATAAACCCCAAAAAGTGGATGGAGGGACGGCCGCTGTGATAGCTCATTGGTTAGATCATAGAACTCGTTATTCGAAGGTCGTAGGTTCGATTCCTGCTCACAGCTGGTAATTTTTTCATCCACTTTTCTTTCTTCTTTCTTCTTATTTACATTCCATTAGTTCTAATAACTTCCCCTGTACATTCCTTGGCATTACTGTCTGTTATATCTCATTAATATTATGTTAAAACACGCAAATACGAGCCCTTAGGTATACGCTTCTCTCCCTTATTTCATTGAACGAGGGTCTCGTACTGGCAGACTTGTTGTGTTTAGGTTGTATAAGAGGGACAATTAATCAGCTGCCCGCTCATAAGAAGTTCACGTGCTACGTGACGCCAAACATGCGAATAAGAGTGTTTTCACACTCGTTGTTTGGCTTATAGATGGCGCTGACTGTCACTCCTACTTCTAAATTCCAATATAAACCCCAAAAAGTGGATGGAGGGAGGGCCGCTGTGATAGCTCAGTGGTTAGAGCATCGAACGCGTTATTCGAAGGTCGTAGGTTCGATTCCTGCTCACAGCTGGTAATGTTTTCATCCACTTTTTTTCTTCTTTCTTCTTATTTACATTCCAATAGTTCTAATAACTTCCCCTGTACATTCCTTGGCATTACTGTCTGTTATATCTCATTATATTATGTTAAAACACGGAAATACGAGCTCTTAGGTATACACTTCTCTCCCTTATTTCATTGAACGAGGGTCTCGTAGTGGCAGACTAGGTGTGTTTAGGTTGTATAAGAGGGACAATTAATCAGCTGCCCGCTCATAATAAGTTCACGTGCTACGTGACGCCAAACTTGCGAATAAGAGTGTTTTCACACTCGTTGTTTGGCTTATAGATGGCGCTGACTGTCACTCCTACTTCTAAATTCCAATATAAACCCCAAAAAGTGGATGGATGGACGGCCGCTGTGATAGCTCAGTGGTTAGAGCATGTAACGCGTTATTCGAAGGTCGTAGGTTCGAATCCTGCTCATAGCTGGTAATTTTTTCCTCCACTTTTCTTTCTTCTTATTTACATTCCATTAATTCTAATAACTTCCCCTGTACATTCCTTGGCATTACTGTCTGTTATATCTCATAATTATTATGTTAAAACACGGAAATACGAGCCCTTAGGTATACACTTCTCTCCCTTAATTCATTGAACGAGAGTATCGTACTGGCAGACTTGGTGTGTTTAGGTTGTATAAGAGAGACAATTATTCAGCTGCCAACTCATAATAAGTTCACGTGCTACGTGACGCCAAACATGCGAATAAGAGTGTATTCACACTCGTTGTTTGGCTTATTGATGGCGCTGACTGTCACTCCTATATCTAAATTCAAATGTAAACCCCGAAAAGTGGAGGGAGGGACGGCCGCTGTGATAGCTCAGTGGTTAGAGCATCGAACGCGTTATTCGAAGGTCGTAAGTTCGATTCCTGCTCACAGCTGGTAATTTTTTCATCCACTTTTCTTTCTTCTTATTTACATTCCATTAGTTGTAATAACTTCCGCTGTACATTCCTTGGCATTACTGTCTGGTATATCTCTATAATAATATGTTAAAACACGGAAATACCAGCCCTTAGGTATACACTTCTCTCCCTTATTTCATTGAACGAGGGTCTCGTACTGGCAGACTTGGTGTGTTTAGGTTGTATAAGAGGGACAATTAATCAGCTGCCAACTCATAATAAGTTCACGTGCAACGTGACGCCAAACATGCAAATAAGAGTGTTTTATCACTCGTTGTTTGGCTTATAGATGGCGCTGACTGTCACTCCTACTTCTAAATTCCAATATAAACCCCAAAAAGTGGATGGAGGGACGGCCGCTGTGATAGCTCAGTGGTTAGAGCATCGAACGCGTTATTCGAAGGTCGTAGGTCCGATTCCTGCTCACAGCTGGTAAATCTTTTATCCACTTTTCTTTCTTCCTTCTTCTTATTTACATTCCATTAGTTCTAATAACTTCCCCTGTACATTTCTTGGCATTACTGTCTGTTATATCTCATTATTATTATGTTAAAACACGGAAATACGAGCCCTTAGCTATACACTTCTCTCCCTTATTTCATTGAACGAGGG
Organism: Rhipicephalus microplus; assembly: GCF_043290135.1. Lineage (NCBI taxonomy): Eukaryota > Metazoa > Arthropoda > Arachnida > Ixodida > Ixodidae > Rhipicephalus > Rhipicephalus microplus. Next base: position 170,527,954 of record NC_134706.1, on the reverse strand, counting down.
TATCGTACTGACAGACTTGGTGTGTTTAGGTTGTATAGGAGGGACAACTATTCAGCTGCCCGCTCATAATAAGTTCACGTGCTACGTGACGCCAAAAATGCGAATAAGAATGTTTTCACACTTGTTGTTTGGCTTATAGATGGCGCTGACTGTCACTCCTACTTCTAAATTCCAATATAAACCCCAAAAAGTGGATGGAGGGACGGCCGCTGTGATAGCTCAGTGGTTAGAGCATCGAACGCGTTATTCGAAGGTCGTAGGTTCGATTCCTGGTCACAGCTGGTAAATCTTTTATCCACTTTTCTTTCTTCTTTCTTCTTATTTACATTCCATTAGTTCTAATAACTTCCCCTGTACATTTCTTGGCATTACTGTCTGTTATATCTCATTCATAATATGTTAAAACACGGAAATATGAGTCCTTAGCTATACACTTCTCTCCCTTATTTCATTGAATGAGGGTCTCGTACTGACAGACTTGGTGTGTTTAGGTTGTATAAGAGGGACAATTAATCAGCTGCCCGCTCATAATAAGTTCACGTGCTACGTGACGCCAAAAATGCGAATAAGAATGTTTTCACACTTGTTGTTTGGCTTATAGATGGCGCTGACTGTCACTCCTACTTCTAAGTTTCAATATAAACCTCAAAAAGTGCATGGAAGGACGGCCGCTGTGATAGCTCAGTGGTTAGAGCATCAAACGCGTTATTCGAAGGTCATAGAATCGATTCCTGCTCACAGCTGGTAATTTTTTCATCCACTTTTCTTTCTTCTTTCTTCTTATTTACATTCCATTAGTTCTAATAACTTCCCCTGTACATTCCTTGGCATTACTGTCTGTTATATCTCATTATATTATGTTAAAACACGGAAATACGAGCTCTTAGGTATACACTTCTCTCCCTTATTTCATTGAACGAGGGTCTCGTAGTGGCAGACTAGGTGTGTTTAGGTTGTATAAGAGGGACAATTAATCAGCTGCCCGCTCATAATAAGTTCACGTGCTACGTGACGCCAAACTTGCGAATAAGAGTGTTTTCACACTCGTTGTTTGGCTTATCGATGGCGCTGACTGTCACTCCTACTTCTAAATTCCAATATAAACCCCAAAAAGTGGATGGATGGACGGCCGCTGTGATAGCTCAGTGGTTAGAGCATGTAACGCGTTATTCGAAGGTTGTAGGTTCGAATCCTGCTCATAGCTGGTAATTTTTTCCTCCACTTTTCTTTCTTCTTTCTTCTTATTTACATTCCATTAATTCTAATAACTTCCCCTGTACATTCCTTGGCATTACTGTCTGTTATATCTCATAATTATTATGTTAAAACACGGAAATACGAGCCCTTAGGTATACACTTCTCTCCCTTAATTCATTGAACGAGAGTATCGTACTGGCAGACTTGGTGTGTTTAGGTTGTATAAGAGAGACAATTATTCAGCTGCCAACTCATAATAAGTTCACGTGCTACGTGACGCCAAACATGCGAATAAGAGTGTTTTCACACTCGTTGTTTGGCTTATAGATTGCGCTGACTTTCACTCCTACTTCAAAATTCATATATAAACCCCAAAAAGTGGATGGAGGGACGGCCGCTGTGATAGCTCAGTGGTTAGAGCATCGAACGCGTTATTCGAAGGTCGTGGGTTCGATTTCTGCTCACAGCTGGTAATTTTTTCATCCACTTTTCTTTCTTCTTTCTTCTTTAATACATTTCATTAGTTCTAAATACTTCCCCTGTATATTCCTTGGCATTACTGTCTGTTATATCTCATTCATAATATGTTAAAACACGGAAATACGAGCCCTTAGGTATACACATTTCTCCTTTATTTCATTGAACGAGGGTCTCGTAGTGGCAGACTTGGTGTGTTTAGGTTGTATAAGAGGGACAATTAATCAGCTGCCCGCTCATAAAACGTTCACGTGCTACGTGACGCCAAACATGCGAATAAGAGTGTTTTCACACTCGTTGTTTGGCTTATAGATTGCGCTGACTTTCACTCCTACTTCAAAATTCATATATAAACCCCAAAAAGTGGATGGAGGGACGGCCGCTGTGATAGCTCAGTGGTTAGAGCATCGAACGCGTTATTCGAAGGTCGTAGGTTCAATTCCTGCTCACAGCTGGTAAATTTTTCATCCACTTTTCTTTCTTCTTTCTTCTTATTTACATTCCATTAGTTCTAATAACTTCCCCTGTACATTCCTTGGCATTACTGTCTGGTATATCTCAATATATTATGTTAAAACACGGAAATACGAGCCCTTAGGTATACACTTCTCTCCCTTATTTCATTGAACGAGGGTCTCGTACTGGCAGACTTGGTGTGTTTAGTTATATAAGAGGGACAATTATACAGCTGCCCGCTCATAATAAGTTCACGTGCTACGTGACGCCAAACATGCGAATAAGTGTGTTTTCACACTCGTTGTTTGGCTTATAGATGGCGCTGACTGTCACTCCTACTTCTAAATTCCAATATAAACCCCAAAAAGTGGATGTATGGACGGCCGCTGTGATAGCTCAGTGGTTAGAGCATGTAACGCGTTATTCGAAGGTCGTAGGTTCGAATCCTGCTCATAGCTGGTAATTTTTTCCTCCACTTTTCTTTCTTCTTTCTTCTTATTTACATTCCATTAATTCTAATAACTTCCCCTGTACATTCCTTGGCATTACTGTCTGTTATATCTCATAATTATTATGTTAAAACACGGAAATACGAGCCCTTAGGTATACACTTCTCTCCCTTAATTCATTGAACGAGAGTATCGTACTGGCAGACTTGGTGTGTTTAGGTTGTATAAGAGAGACAATTATTCAGCTGCCAACTCATAATAAGTTCACGTGCTACGTGACGCCAAACATGCGAATAAGAGTGTATTCACACTCGTTGTTTGGCTTATAGATGGCGCTGACTGTCACTCCTATATCTAAATTCAAATGTAAACCCCGAAAAGTGGAGGGAGGGACGGCCGCTGTGATAGCTCAGTGGTTAGAGCATCGAACGCGTTATTCGAAGGACGTAAGTTCGATTCCTGCTCACAGCTGGTAATTTTTTCATCCACTTTTCTTTCTTCTTATTTACATTCCATTAGTTGTAATAACTTTCCCTGTACATTCCTTGGCATTACTGTCTGGTATATCTCTATAATAATATGTTAAAACACGGAAATACGAGCCCTTAGGTATACACTTCTCTCCCTTATTTCATTGAACGAGGGTCTCGTACTGGCAGACTTGGTGTGTTTAGGTTGTATAAGAGGGACAATTAATCAGCTGCCAACTCATAATAAGTTCACGTGCAACGTGACGCCAAACATGCAAATAAGAGTGTTTTATCACTCGTTGTTTGGCTTATAGATGGCGCTGACTGTCACTCCTACTTCTAAATTCCAATATAAACCCCAAAAAGTGGATGGAGGGACGGCCGCTGTGATAGCTCAGTGGTTAGAGCATCGAACGCGTTATTCGAAGGTCGTAGGTTCGATTCCTGCTCACAGCTGGTAAATCTTTTATCCACTTTTCTTTCTTCCTTCTTCTTATTTACATTCCATTAGTTCTAATAACTTCCCCTGTACATTTCTTGGCATTACTGTCTGTTATATCTCATTATTATTATGTTAAAACACGGAAATACGAGCCCTTAGCTATACACTTCTCTCCCTTATTTCATTGAACGAGGGTATCGTACTGACAGACTTGGTGTGTTTAGGTTGTATAAGAGGGACAACTATTCAGCTGCCCGCTCATAATAGGTTCACGTGCTACGTGACGCCAAAAATGCGAATAAGAATGTTTTCACACTTGTTGTTTGGCTTATAGATGGCGCTGACTGTCACTCCTACTTCTAAATTCCAATATAAACCCCAAAAAGTGGATGGAGGGACGGCCGCTGTGATAGCTCAGTGGTTAGAGCATCGAACGCGTTATTCGAAGGTCGTAGGTTCGATTCCTGGTCACAGCTGGTAAATCTTTTATCCACTTTTCTTTCTTCCTTCTTCTTATTTACATTCCATTAGTTCTAATAACTTCCCCTGTACATTTCTTGGCACTACTGTCTGTTATATCTCATTCATAATATGTTAAAACACGGAAATACGAGTCCTTAGCTATACACTTCTCTCCCTTATTTCATTGAACGAGGGTCTCGTACTGACAGACTTGGTGTGTTTAGGTTGTATAAGAGGGACAATTAATCAGCTGCCCGCTCATAATAAGTTCACGTGCTACGTGACGCCAAAAATGCGAATAAGAATGTTTTCACACTTGTTGTTTGGCTTATAGATGGCGCTGACTGTCACTCCTACTTCTAAATTTCAATATAAACCCCAAAAAGTGCATGGAAGGACGGCCGCTGTGATAGCTCAGTGGTTAGAGCATCAAACGCGTTATTCGAAGGTCATAGAATCGATTCCTGCTCACAGCTGGTAATTTTTTCATCCACTTTTCTTTCTTCTTTCTTCTTATTTACATTCCATTAGTTCTAATAACTTCCCCTGTACATTCCTTGGCATTACTGTCTGTTATATCTCATTAATATTATGTTAAAACACGGAATTACGAGCCCTTAGGTATACACTTTTCTCCCTAATTTCATTGAACGAGGGTCTCGTACTGGCAGACTTGGTGTGTTTAGGTTGTATAAGAGGTACAATTATTCAGCTGCCCGCTCATGATAAGTTCACGTGCTACGTGACGCCAAACATGCGAATAAGAGTGTTTTCACACTCGTTGTTTGGCTTATAGATGGCGCTGACTGTCACTCCTACTTCTAAACTTCAATATAAACTCCAAAAAGTGGATGGAGGCACGGCCGCTGTGATAGCTCAGTGGTTAGAGCATCAAACGCGTTATTCGAAGGTCGTGGGTTCGATTTCTGCTCACAGCTGGTAATTTTTTCATCCACTTTTCTTTCTTCTTTCTTCTTTATTACATTTCATTATATCTAAATACTTCCCCTGTATATTCCTTGGCATTACTGTCTGTTATATCTCATTCATAATATGTTAAAACACGGAAATACGAGCCCTTAGGTATACACATTTCTCCTTTATTTCATTGAACGAGGGTCTCGTAGTGGCAGACTTGGTGTGTTTAGGTTGTATAAGAGGGACAATTAATCAGCTGCCCGCTCATAAAACGTTCACGTGCTACGTGACCGCAAACATGCGAATAAGAGTGTTTTCACACTCGTTGTTTGGCTTATAGATTGCGCTGACTTTCACTCCTACTTCAAAATTCATATATAAACCCCAAAAAGTGGATGGAGGGACGGCCGCTGTGATAGCTCAGTGGTTAGAGCATCGAACGCGTTATTCGAAGGTCGTAGGTTCAATTCCTGCTCACAGCTGGTAATTTTTTCATCCACTTTTCTTTCTTCTTTCTTCTTATTTACATTCCATTAGTTCTAATAACTTCCCCTGTACATTCCTTGGCATTACTGTCTGTTATATCTCATTAATACTATGTTAAAACACGGAAATACGAGCCCTTAGGTATACACTTCTCTCAATTATTTCATTGAACGAGGGTCTCGTACTGGCAGATTTGGTGTGCTTAGGTTGTATAAGAGGGACAATTATTCAGCTGCCCGCTCATAATAGGTTCACGTGCTACGTGACGCCAAAAATGCAATTAAGAGTGTTTTCACACTCGTTGTTTGGCTTATAGATGGCGCTGACTGTCACTCCTACTTCTAAATTTCAATATAAACCCCAAAAAGTGCATGGAAGGACGGCCGCTGTGATAGCTCAGTGGTTAGAGCATGAAACGCGTTATTCGAAGGTCATAGAATCGATTCCTGCTCACAGCTGGTAATTTTTTCATCCACTTTTCTTTCTTCTTTCTTCTTATTTACATTCCATTAGTTCTAATAACTTCCCCTGTACATTCCTTGGCATTACTGTCTGTTATATCTCATTAATATTATGTTAAAACACGGAATTACGAGCCCTTAGGTATACACTTTTCTCCCTTATTTCATTGAACGAGGGTCTCGTACTGGCAGACTTGGTGTGTTTAGGTTGTATAAGAGGGACAATTAATCAGCTGCCCGCTCATTATAAGTTCACGTGCTACGTGACGCCAAACATGCGAATAAGAGTGTTTTCACACTCGTTGTTTGGCTTATAGATGGCGCTGACTGTCACTCCTACTTCTAAATTCCAATATAAACCCCAAAAAGTGGATGGAGGGACGGCCGCTGTGATAGCTCATTGGTTAGATCATAGAACTCGTTATTCGAAGGTCGTAGGTTCGATTCCTGCTCACAGCTGGTAATTTTTTCATCCACTTTTCTTTCTTCTTTCTTCTTATTTACATTCCATTAGTTCTAATAACTTCCCCTGTACATTCCTTGGCATTACTGTCTGTTATATCTCATTAATATTATGTTAAAACACGCAAATACGAGCCCTTAGGTATACGCTTCTCTCCCTTATTTCATTGAACGAGGGTCTCGTACTGGCAGACTTGTTGTGTTTAGGTTGTATAAGAGGGACAATTAATCAGCTGCCCGCTCATAAGAAGTTCACGTGCTACGTGACGCCAAACATGCGAATAAGAGTGTTTTCACACTCGTTGTTTGGCTTATAGATGGCGCTGACTGTCACTCCTACTTCTAAATTCCAATATAAACCCCAAAAAGTGGATGGAGGGACGGCCGCTGTGATAGCTCAGTGGTTAGAGCATCGAACGCGTTATTCGAAGGTCGTAGGTTCGATTCCTGCTCACAGCTGGTAATGTTTTCATCCACTTTTTTCTTCTTTCTTCTTATTTACATTCCAATAGTTCTAATAACTTCCCCTGTACATTCCTTGGCATTACTGTCTGTTATATCTCATTATATTATGTTAAAACACGGAAATACGAGCTCTTAGGTATACACTTCTCTCCCTTATTTCATTGAACGAGGGTCTCGTAGTGGCAGACTAGGTGTGTTTAGGTTGTATAAGAGGGACAATTAATCAGCTGCCCGCTCATAATAAGTTCACGTGCTACGTGACGCCAAACTTGCGAATAAGAGTGTTTTCACACTCGTTGTTTGGCTTATAGATGGCGCTGACTGTCACTCCTACTTCTAAATTCCAATATAAACCCCAAAAAGTGGATGGATGGACGGCCGCTGTGATAGCTCAGTGGTTAGAGCATGTAACGCGTTATTCGAAGGTCGTAGGTTCGAATCCTGCTCATAGCTGGTAATTTTTTCCTCCACTTTTCTTTCTTCTTATTTACATTCCATTAATTCTAATAACTTCCCCTGTACATTCCTTGGCATTACTGTCTGTTATATCTCATAATTATTATGTTAAAACACGGAAATACGAGCCCTTAGGTATACACTTCTCTCCCTTAATTCATTGAACGAGAGTATCGTACTGGCAGACTTGGTGTGTTTAGGTTGTATAAGAGAGACAATTATTCAGCTGCCAACTCATAATAAGTTCACGTGCTACGTGACGCCAAACATGCGAATAAGAGTGTATTCACACTCGTTGTTTGGCCTATAGATGGCGCTGACTGTCACTCCTATATCTAAATTCAAATGTAAACCCCGAAAAGTGGAGGGAGGGACGGCCGCTGTGATAGCTCAGTGGTTAGAGCATCGAACGCGTTATTCGAAGGTCGTAAGTTCGATTCCTGCTCACAGCTGGTAATTTTTTCATCCACTTTTCTTTCTTCTTATTTACATTCCATTAGTTGTAATAACTTCCGCTGTACATTCCTTGGCATTACTGTCTGGTATATCTCTATAATAATATGTTAAAACACGGAAATACCAGCCCTTAGGTATACACTTCTCTCCCTTATTTCATTGAACGAGGGTCTCGTACTGGCAGACTTGGTGTGTTTAGGTTGTATAAGAGGGACAATTAATCAGCTGCCAACTCATAATAAGTTCACGTGCAACGTGACGCCAAACATGCAAATAAGAGTGTTTTATCACTCGTTGTTTGGCTTATAGATGGCGCTGACTGTCACTCCTACTTCTAAATTCCAATATAAACCCCAAAAAGTGGATGGAGGGACGGCCGCTGTGATAGCTCAGTGGTTAGAGCATCGAACGCGTTATTCGAAGGTCGTAGGTCCGATTCCTGCTCACAGCTGGTAAATCTTTTATCCACTTTTCTTTCTTCCTTCTTCTTACTTACATTCCATTAGTTCTAATAACTTCCCCTGTACATTTCTTGGCATTACTGTCTGTTATATCTCATTATTATTATGTTAAAACACGGAAATACGAGCCCTTAGCTATACACTTCTCTCCCTTATTTCATTGAACGAGGGTATCGTACTGACAGACTTGGTGTGTTTAGGTTGTATAGGAGGGACAACTATTCAGCTGCCCGCTCATAATAAGTTCACGTGCTACGTGACGCCAAAAATGCGAATAAGAATGTTTTCACACTTGTTGTTTGGCTTATAGATGGCGCTGACTGTCACTCCTACTTCTAAATTCCAATATAAACCCCAAAAAGTGGATGGAGGGACGGCCGCTGTGATAGCTCAGTGGTTAGAGCATCGAACGCGTTATTCGAAGGTCGTAGGTTCGATTCCTGGTCACAGCTGGTAAATCTTTTATCCACTTTTCTTTCTTCTTTCTTCTTATTTACATTCCATTAGTTCTAATAACTTCCCCTGTACATTTCTTGGCATTACTGTCTGTTATATCTCATTCATAATATGTTAAAACACGGAAATATGAGTCCTTAGCTATACACTTCTCTCCCTTATTTCATTGAATGAGGGTCTCGTACTGACAGACTTGGTGTGTTTAGGTTGTATAAGAGGGACAATTAATCAGCTGCCCGCTCATAATAAGTTCACGTGCTACGTGACGCCAAAAATGCGAATAAGAATGTTTTCACACTTGTTGTTTGGCTTATAGATGGCGCTGACTGTCACTCCTACTTCTAAGTTTCAATATAAACCTCAAAAAGTGCATGGAAGGACGGCCGCTGTGATAGCTCAGTGGTTAGAGCATCAAACGCGTTATTCGAAGGTCATAGAATCGATTCCTGCTCACAGCTGGTAATTTTTTCATCCACTTTTCTTTCTTCTTTCTTCTTATTTACATTCCATTAGTTCTAATAACTTCCCCTGTACATTCCTTGGCATTACTGTCTGTTATATCTCATTATATTATGTTAAAACACGGAAATACGAGCTCTTAGGTATACACTTATCTCCCTTATTTCATTGAACGAGGGTCTCGTAGTGGCAGACTAGGTGTGTTTAGGTTGTATAAGAGGGACAATTAATCAGCTGCCCGCTCATAATAAGTTCACGTGCTACGTGACGCCAAACTTGCGAATAAGAGTGTTTTCACACTCGTTGTTTGGCTTATAGATGGCGCTGACTGTCACTCCTACTTCTAAATTCCAATATAAACCCCAAAAAGTGGATGGATGGACGGCCGCTCTGATAGCTCAGTGGTTAGAGCATGTAACGCGTTATTCGAAGGTTGTAGGTTCGAATCCTGCTCATAGCTGGTAATTTTTTCCTCCACTTTTCTTTCTTCTTTCTTCTTATTTACATTCCATTAATTCTAATAACTTCCCCTGTACATTCCTTGGCATTACTGTCTGTTATATCTCATAATTATTATGTTAAAACACGGAAATACGAGCCCTTAGGTATACACTTCTCTCCCTTAATTCATTGAACGAGAGTATCGTACTGGCAGACTTGGTGTGTTTAGGTTGTATAAGAGAGACAATTATTCAGCTGCCAACTCATAATAAGTTCACGTGCTACGTGACGCCAAACATGCGAATAAGAGTGTATTCACACTCGTTGTTTGGCTTATAGATGGCGCTGACTGTCACTCCTATATCTAAATTCAAATGTAAACCCCGAAAAGTGGAGGGAGGGACGGCCGCTGTGATAGCTCAGTGGTTAGAGCATCGAACGCGTTATTCGAAGGTCGTAAGTTCGATTCCTGCTCACAGCTGGTAATTTTTTCATCCACTTTTCTTTCTTCTTATTTACATTCCATTAGTTGTAATAACTTCCGCTGTACATTCCTTGGCATTACTGTCTGGTATATCTCTATAATAATATGTTAAAACACGGAAATACCAGCCCTTAGGTATACACTTCTCTCCCTTATTTCATTGAACGAGGGTCTCGTACTGGCAGACTTGGTGTGTTTAGGTTGTATAAGAGGGACAATTAATCAGCTGCCAACTCATAATAAGTTCACGTGCAACGTGACGCCAAACATGCAAATAAGAGTGTTTTATCACTCGTTGTTTGGCTTATAGATGGCGCTGACTGTCACTCCTACTTCTAAATTCCAATATAAACCCCAAAAAGTGGATGGAGGGACGGCCGCTGTGATAGCTCAGTGGTTAGAGCATCGAACGCGTTATTCGAAGGTCGTAGGTTCGATTCCTGCTCACAGCTGGTAAATCTTTTATCCACTTTTCTTTCTTCCTTCTTCTTATTTACATTCCATTAGTTCTAATAACTTCCCCTGTACATTTCTTGGCATTACTGTCTGTTATATCTCATTATTATTATGTTAAAACACGGAAATACGAGCCCTTAGCTATACACTTCTCTCCCTTATTTCATTGAACGAGGGTATCGTACTGACAGACTTGGTGTGTTTAGGTTGTATAGGAGGGACAACTATTCAGCTGCCCGCTCATAATAAGTTCACGTGCTACGTGACGCCAAAAATGCGAATAAGAATGTTTTCACACTTGTTGTTTGGCTTATAGATGGCGCTGACTGTCACTCCTACTTCTAAATTCCAATATAAACCCCAAAAAGTGGATGGAGGGACGGCCGCTGTGATAGCTCAGTGGTTAGAGCATCGAACGCGTTATTCGAAGGTCGTAGGTTCGATTCCTGGTCACAGCTGGTAAATCTTTTATCCACTTTTCTTTCTTCCTTCTTCTTATTTACATTCCATTAGTTCTAATAACTTCCCCTGTACATTTCTTGGCATTACTGTCTGTTATATCTCATTCATAATATGTTAAAACACGGAAATATGAGTCCTTAGCTATACACTTCTCTCCCTTATTTCATTGAATGAGGGTCTCGTACTGACAGACTTGGTGTGGTTAGGTTGTATAAGAGGGACAATTAATCAGCTGCCCGCTCATAATAAGTTCACGTGCTACGTGACGCCAAAAATGCGAATAAGAATGTTTTCACACTTGTTGTTTGGCTTATAGATGGCGCTGACTGTCACTCCTACTTCTAAGTTTCAATATAAACCTCAAAAAGTGCATGGAAGGACGGCCGCTGTGATAGCTCAGTGGTTAGAGCATCAAACGCGTTATTCGAAGGTCATAGAATCGATTCCTGCTCACAGCTGGTAATTTTTTCATCCACTTTTCTTTCTTCTTTCTTCTTATTTACATTCCATTAGTTCTAATAACTTCCCCTGTACATTCCTTGGCATTACTGTCTGTTATATCTCATTAATATTATGTTAAAACACGGAATTACGAGCCCTTAGGTATACACTTTTCTCCCTTATTTCATTGAACGAGGGTCTCGTACTGGCAGACTTGGTGTGTTTAGGTTGTATAAGAGGGACAATTAATCAGCTGCCCGCTCATAATAAGTTCACGTGCTACGTGACGCCAAACATGCGAATAAGAGTGTTTTCACACTCGTTGTTTGGCTTATAGATGGCGCTGACTGTCACTCCTACTTCTAAACTTCAATATAAACACCAAAAAGTGGATGGAGGGACGTCCGCTGTGATAGCTCAGTGGTTAGAGCATCAAACGCGTTATTCGAAGGTCGTGGGTTCGATTTCTGCTCACAGCTGGTAATTTTTTCATCCACTTTTCTTTCTTCTTTCTTCTTTATTGCATTTCATTAGTTCTAAATACTTCCCCTGTATATTCCTTGGCATTACTGTCTGTTATATCTCATTCATAATATGTTAAAACACGGAAATACGAGCCCTTAGGTATACACATTTCTTCTTTATTTCATTGAACGAGGGTCTCGTAGTGGCAGACTTGGTGTGTTTAGGTTGTATAAGAGGGACAATTAATCAGCTGCCCGCTCATAAAACGTTCACGTGCTACGTGACGCCAAACATGCGAAAAAGAGTGTTTTCACACTCGTTGTTTGGCTTATAGATTGCGCTGACTTTCACTCCTACTTCAAAATTCATATATAAACCCCAAAAAGTGGATGGAGGGACGGCCGCTGTGATAGCTCAGTGGTTAGAGCATCGAACGCGTTATTCGAAGGTCGTAGGTTCAATTCCTGCTCACAGCTGGTAATTTTTTCATCCACTTTTCTTTCTTCTTTCTTCTTATTTACATTCCATTATTTCTAATAACTTCCCCTGTACATTCCTTGGCATTACTGTCTGTTATATCTCATTAATACTATGTTAAAACACGGAAATACGAGCCCTTAGGTATACACTTCTCTCAATTATTTCATTGAACGAGGGTCTCGTACTGGCAGATTTGGTGTGCTTAGGTTGTATAAGAGGGACAATTATTCAGCTGCCCGCTCATAATAGGTTCACGTGCTACGTGACGCCAAAAATGCAATTAAGAGTGTTTTCACACTCGTTGTTTGGCTTATACATGGCGCTGACTGTCACTCCTACTTCTAAATTTCAATATAAACCCCAAAAAGTGCATGGAAGGACGGCCGCTGTGATAGCTCAGTGGTTAGAGCATCAAACGCGTTATTCGAAGGTCATAGAATCGATTCCTGCTCACAGCTGGTAATTTTTTCATCCACTTTTCTTTCTTCTTTCTTCTTATTTACATTCCATTAGTTCTAATAACTTCCCCTGTACATTCCTTGGCATTACTGTCTGTTATATCTCATTAATATTATGTTAAAACACGGAATTACGAGCGCTTAGGTATACACTTTTCTCCCTTATTTCATTGAACGAGGGTCTCGTACTGGCAGACTTGGTGTGTTTAGGTTGTATAAGAGGTACAATTAATCAGCTGCCCGCTCATAATAAGTTCACGTGCTACGTGACGCCAAACATGCGAATAAGAGTGTTTTCACACTCGTTGTTTGGCTTATAGATGGCGCTGACTGTCACTCCTACTTCTAAATTCCAATATAAACCCCAGAAAGTGGATGGAGGGACGGCCGCTGTGATAGCTCATTGGTTAGATCATAGAACTCGTTATTCGAAGGTCGTAGGTTCGATTCCTGCACACAGCTGGTAATTTTTTCATCCACTTTTCTTTCTTCTTTCTTCTTATTTAAATTCCATTAGTTCTAATAACTTCCCCTGTACATTTCTTGGCATTACTGTCTGTTATATCTCATTAATAATATGTTAAAACACGGAAATACGAGCCATTGCTATACACTTCTCTCCCTTATTTCATTGAACGAGGGTCTCGTACTGACAGACTTGGTGTGTTTAGGTTGTATAAGAGGGACAATTATTCAGCTGCCCGCTCATAATAAGTTCACGTGCTACGTGACGCCAAAAATGCGAATAAGAATGTTTTCACACTTGTTGTTTGGCTTATAGATGGCGCTGACTGTCACTCCTGCTTCTATATTCCAATAAAAACCCCAAAAAGTGGATGGAGGGACGGCCGCTGTGATAGCTCAGTGGTTAGAGCATCGAACGCGTTATTCGAAGGTCGTAGGTTCGATTCCTGCTCACAGCTGGTAAATCTTTTATCCACTTTTCTTTCTTCCTTCTTCTTATTTACATTCCATTAGTTCTAATAACTTCCCCTGTAGATTTCTTGGCATTACTGTCTGTTATATCTCATTAATATTATGTTAAAACACGGAAATACGAGCCCTTAGCTATACACTTCTCTCCCTTATTTCATTGAACGAGGGTCTCGTACTGACAGACTTGGTGTGTTTAGGTTGTATAAGAGGGACAATTATTCAGCTGCCCGCTCATAATAAGTTCACGTGCTACGTGACGCCAAAAATGCGAATAAGAATGTTTTCACACTTGTTGTTTGGCTTATAGATGGCGCTGACTGTCACTCCTACTTCTAAACTTCAATATAAACTCCAAAAAGTGGATGGAGGGACGGCCGCTGTGATAGCTCAGTGGTTAGAGCATCAAACGCGTTATTCGAAGGTCGTAGGTTCGATTTCTGCTCACAGCTGGTAATTTTTTCATCCACTTTTCTTTCTTCTTTCTTCTTTATTACATTTCATTAGTTCTAAATACTTCCCCTGTATATTCCTTGGCATTACTGTCTGTTATATCTCATTCATAATATGTTAAAACACGGAAATACGAGCCCTTAGGTATACACTTTTCTCCCTTATTTCATTGAACGAGGGTCTCGTACTGGCAGACTTGGTGTGTTTAGGTTGTATAAGAGGGACAATTAATCAGCTGCCCGCTCATAATAAGTTCACGTGCTACGTGACGCCAAACATGCGAATAAGAGTGTTTTCACACTCGTTGTTTGGCTTATAGATGGCGCTGACTGTCACTCCTACTTCTAAATTCCAATATAAACCCCAAAAAGTGGATGGAGGGACGGCCGCTGTGATAGCTCATTGGTTAGAGCATTGAACTCGTTATTCGAAGGTCGTAGGTTCGATTCCTGCTCACAGCTGGTAATTTTTTCATCCACTTTTCTTTCTTCTTTCTTCTTATTTACATTCCATTAGTTCTAATAACTTCCCCTGTACATTCCTTGGCATTACTGTCTGTTATATCTCATTATTATTATGTTAAAACACGCAAATACGAGCCCTTAGGTATACGCTTCTCTCCCTTATTTCATTGAACGAGGGTCTCGTACTGGCAGACTTGGTGTGTTTAGGTTGTATAAGAGGGGCAATTAATCAGCTGCCCGCTCATAATAAGTTCACGTGCTACGTGACGCCAAACATGCAAATAAGAGTGTTTCATCACTCGTTGTTTGGCTTATAGATGGCGCTGACTGTCACTCCTACTTCTAAATTCCAATATAAACCCCAAAAAGTGGATGGAGAGATGGCCGCTGTGATAGCTCAGTGGTTAGAATATAGAACGCGTCATTCGAAGGTCGTAGGTTCGAATCCTGCTCATAGCTGGTAATTTTTTCCTCCACTTTTTTTTCTTCTTTCTTCTTATTTACATTCAATTAATTCTAATAACTTCCCCTGTACATTCCTTGGCATTACTGTCTGTTATATCTCATAATTATTATGTTAAAACACGGAAATACGAGCCCTTAGGTATACACTTCTCTCCCTTATTTCATTGAACGAGAGTATCGTACTGGCAGACTTGGTGTGTTTAGGTTGTATAAGAGGGACAATTAATCAGCTGCCCGCTCATAATAGGTTCACGTGCTACGTGACGCCAAACATGCGAATAAGAGTGTTCTCACACTCGTTGTTTGGCTTATGGATGGCGCTGACTGTCACTCCTACTTCTAAATTCCAATATAAACCCCAAAAAGTGGATGGAGGGACGGCCGCTGTGATAGCTCAGTGGTTAGAGCATCGAACGCGTTATTCGAAGGTCGTAGGTTCGATTCCTGCTCACAGCTGGTAATTTTTTCATCCACTTTTCTTTCTTCTTTCTTCTTATTTACATTCCATTAGTTCTAATAATTTCCCCTGTACATTCCTTGGCATTACTGTCTGTTATATCTCATTATTATTATGTTGAAACACGCAAATACGAGCCCTTAGGTATACGCTTCTCTCCCTTATTTCATTGAACGAGGGTCTCGTACTGGCAGACTTGGTGTGTTTAGGTCGTATAAGAGGGACAATTAATCAGCTGCCCGCTCATAAGTTCACGTGCTACGTGACGCCAAACATGCGAATAAGTGTGTTTTCACACTCGTTGTTTGGCTTATAGATGGCGCTGACTGTCATTCCTATATCTAAATTCAAATATAAACCCCAAAAAGTGGATGGAGGGACGGCCGCTGTGATAGCTCAGTGGTTAGAGCATCGAACGCGTTATTCGAGGGTCGTAAGTTCGATTCCTGCTCACAGCTGGTAATTTTTTCATCCACTTTTCTTTCTTCTTTCTTCTTATTTACATTCCATTAGTTCTAATAATTTCCCCTGTACATTCCTTGGCATTACTGTCTGTTATATCTCATTAATATTATGTTAAAACACGGAAATACGAGCTCTTAGGTATACTCATTTCTCCCTTATTTCAATGAACGAGGGTCTCGTACTGGCAGACTTGGTGTGTTTAGGTTGTATAAGAGGGACAATTAATCAGTTGCCTGCTCATAAAACGTTCACGTGCTACGTGACGCCAAACATGCGAATAAGAGTGTTTTCACACTCGTTGTTTGGCTTATAGATGGCGCTGACTGTCACTCCTACTTCAAAATTCCAATATAAACCCCAAAAAGTGGATGGAGGGACGGCCGCTGTGATAGCTCAGTGGTTAGAGCATCGAACGCGTTATTCGAAGGTCGTAGGTTCAATTCCTCACAGCTGGTAATTTTTTCATCCACTTTTCTTTCTTCTTCTTATTTACATTCCATTAGTTCTAATAACTTCCCCTGTACATTCCTTGGCATTACTGTCTGTTATATCTCATTAATATTATGTTAAAACACGGAAATACGAGCCCTTAGGTATACACTTTTCTCCCTTATTTCATTGAACGAGGGTCTCGTAGTGGCAGACTTGGTGTGTTTAGGTCGTATAAGAGGGACAATTAATCAGCTGCCCGCTCATAAGTTCACGTGCTACGTGACGCCAAACATGCGAATAAGTGTGTTTTCACACTCGTTGTTTGGCTTATAGATGGCGCTGACTGTCATTCCTATATCTAAATTCCAATATAAACCCCAAAAAGTGGATGGAGGGACGGCCGCTGTGATAGCTCAGTGGTTAGAGCATCTAACGCGTTATTCGAAGGTCGTAGGTTTGATTCCTGCTCACAGCTGGTAATTTTTTCATCCACTTTTCTTTCTTCTTTCTTCTTATTTACATTCCATTAGTTCTATTAATTTCCCCTGTACATTCCTTGGCATTACTGTCTGTTATATCTCATTATTATTATGTTGAAACATGGAAATACTAGCCCTTATGTATACACTTCTCTCCCTTATTTCATTGAACGAGGGTCTCGTACTGGCAGACTTGGTGTGTGTTCAGGTTGTATAGGAGGGACAATTAATCAGCTGCCCGCTCATAGGTTCACGTGCTACGTGACGCCAAACATGCGAATAAGAGTGTATTCACACTTGTTGTTTGGCTTATAGATGGCGCTGACTGTCAATCCTATATCTAAATTCAAATATAAACCCCGAAAAGTGGATGGAGGGATGGCCGCTGTGATAGCTCAGTGGTTAGAGCGTCGAACGCGTTATTCGAAGGTCGTAAGTTCGATTCCTGCTCACAGCTGGTAATTTTTTCATCCACTTTTCTTTCTTCTTTCTTCTTATTTACATTCCATTTGTTCTATTAACTTCCCCTGTACATTCCTTGGCATTACTGTCTGGTATATCTCATTAATATTATGGTAAAACGCGGAAATACGAGCCCTTAGGTATACACTTCTCTCCCTTATTTCATTGAACGAGGGTCTCGTAGTGGCAGACTTGGTGTGTTTAGGTTGTATAAGAGGGACAATTATTCAGCTGCCCGCTCATAATAGGTTCACGTGCTACGTGACGCCAAACATGCGAATAAGAGTGTTTTCACACACGTCGTTTGGCTTATAGATGGCGCTGACTGTCACTCCTACTTCTAAATTCCAATATAAACCCCATAAAGTGGATGGAGGCACGGCCGCTGTGATAGCTCAGTGGTTAGAGCATGGAACGCGTTATTCGAAGGTCGTAGGTTTGATTCCTGCTCACAGCTGGTAATTTTTTCATCCACTTTTCTTTCTTCTTTCTTCTAATTTACATTCCATTAGTTCTAATAATTTCCCCTGTACATTCCTTGGCATTACTGTCTGTTATATCTCATAATTATTATGTTAAAACACGCAAATACGAGCCCTTAGGTATACACTTCTCTCCCTTATTTCATTGAACGAGGGTCTCGTACTGGCAGACTTGGTGTGTTTAGGTTGTATAAGAGGGACAATTATACAGCTGCCCGCTCATAAGAAGTTCACGTGCTACGTGACGCCGAACATGCAAATAAGAGTGTTTTCACACTCGTTGTTTGGCTTATAGATGGCGCTGACTGTCACTCCTACTTCTAAATTTCAATATAAACCCCAAAAAGTGGATGGAGGGACGGCCGCTGTGATAGCTCAGTGGTTAGAGCATCGAACTCGTTATTCGAAGGTCGTAGGTTTGATTCCTGCTCACAGCTGGTAATTTTTTCATCCACTTTTCCTTCTTCTTTCTTCTTATTTACATTCCATTAGTTCTAATAATTTCCCCTGTACATTCCTTGGCATTACTGTCTGTTATATCTCATTATTATTATGTTGAAACGCGCAAATACGAGCCCTTAGGTATACGCTTCTCTCCCTTATTTCATTGAACGAGGGTCTCGTATTGGCAGACTTGGTGTGTTTAGGTCGTATAAGAGGGACAATTAATCAGCTGCCCGCTCATAAGTTCACGTGCTACGTGACGCCAAACATGCGAATAAGTGTGTTTTCACACTCGTTGTTTGGCTTATAGATGGCGCTGACTGTCATTCCTATATCTAAATTCAAATATAAACCCCCAAAAGTGGATGGAGGGACGGCCACTGTGATAGCTCAGTGGTTAGAGCATCGAACGCGTTATTCGAAGGTCGTAGGTTCGATTCCTGCTCACAGCTGGTAAATCTTTTATCCACTTTTCTTTCTTCTTCTTATTTACATACCATTAGTTCTAATAATCTTTGGGCTTCTAATCACAATCTTTGGGCTTCTTTTACGAAACTTATACATGAATGTATTGAACAATTTGTGCCATTGATACGCAAGAAAAACAAACGTGTGAATGCCTGGATAAGCCGCTCTACTATACATTTGCAGAGAAAATTAAAGAGGTTAAAGAAAAAACGTCGATCCGTAGGCGACTGCGTAAACCTGGAATCCAAAATTTCAGATTTGTCTCACAAAGGTAAAACACAAGTTGCAGCTGACAAAGACAAATATTTTTCAGTTTCTTTACCTAGTTTCATTACTAGTTCGCCGCAGAAGTTTTGGCAAGCAATTTCCCCATCTTATACTGATGTGGATGCTTTTACCATTAATGGTGTCCAAATTACTGATGCCGCAAAAATTGCAAATGCATTCAATAGGCAGTTTCAGTCCTGCTTTACTAATGATGATGGCAAACTGCCCAATTTTGTGTCACCATTACCGCCGATGCCTGACATTACCGTAAGTGAAAAGGGAATTTTCAACATGCTTTTGAAACTTGATGTAAAAAAATCTGGTGGTGCTGACGAAATACCCAATGCCTTTCTCAAAAGGTACGCTGAATGGGTCGCCAAATATCTTTGCATTCTTTTTACAAAATCGTTGAAAGAAGGACAGCTGCCAATCGATTGGAGGACAGCCAAAGTGAAACCACTTCATAAAAAGGGTAAGAAAGATGAAGTTAGTAATTATAGGCCAATATCACTATTGTCAACAGTTTGTAAGTTGCTCGAGCATATAGTTCATAATCATATTTCGGAATTTCTAACTGCTCATAATGCCCTATCCGAGTCTCAACATGGATTCAGAAGAGGCTACTCTACTTGTACCCAATTAGTTCAGACCGTTTACGATTTTGCATTGACAATTATTAATGGTGAGCAGACTGACGCAATTTTTATGGATTTTTCAAAGGCGTTTGATAAGGTTTCTCACAAAAAATTAATTTTCAAACTAGACAACATACTCAAAAACAAGCAGTTAACTAAATGGATTTTATCTTACCTTCATAGCCGTCAGCAATATGTTGTATTTAAAGATAAATGCTCTGAGAGGGTTTCTGTGGAATCTGGCGTCCCCCAGGGTTCGGTACTTGGTCCGCTTCTTTTTCTTTTATATATCAATGACATTGTGAATGACATACCCGTTAACATAAAACTCTATGCAGACGACTGCGTTATTTACTCCGAGGTAAAAAATTCTAATGACCAAATAAAGTTAAATGCCGCATTTCAAAAAGTTAAATCTTGGTGCGACAGTTGGCAGATGCCCATAAACTTTGAAAAAACCGTATTTATGCGCATTTCACACAAAAAAGAGCCCCTCTTGTTCCAATATTGCTGTAACAATATATACCTTGCTGAGGTGCAGTATTACAAGTATCTAGGGGTTTACATTACAAACAACTTGAAGTGGAATAAGCATATCGATTATGTTGCAGCTTGTGCTAACACAAGACTTTCATTTCTTAGGAGAGTTCTCAAGCACTCCACTCCCACTGTGCGCTTGCTGGCGTACAAATCAACAGTTCTACCCATTCTAGATTATGCAGTCGTTATATGGGATCCTTTTACGTTGACTAATAAAAAGAAGATTGAAAAAATACAAAGAAAGGCAGCCCGTTTTATATACAACAGTTATGGTCGCACATCTGTTAGTGCACTGCTAGCGAGAGCTAATCTTCCACCAATAACTGAAAGAAACCGAATTTCTCGTCTCAAATTTTTATATCAACTAATTAAGAAGCACTATAAGATAGACACTAGCAAATTATTGTCTTTCTCCTCTGGGTATCCGACAAGGCATCGCCATAACCTCTCCATTACGCCCTTTCAAACACGCAATAACTGCTTCACGTATTCATTTTTTCCGAGAACAGTCGGGGAATGGAACAACCTAACTAATGACGTTGTTTTACAGCCATCACTTGAAAAGTTTGGCTTGTGTTTAACTGCATAATATATATGTGTGCATATGTGTGTATGTATATGTATGTATATATGTGTATATATTTGAAGTTGTGTAGAATTATCACCCGTGTTTTTTTTTCCAATCCTTGCGTATGTGACTCTGTTTCTGGAATATTTATTATCCTGTACATTTTGAATTGTATTTTGTCGCCATGGTTGATCATGTATTCGTGAATTTTGTATATCAGTTTTTCCTTCTTTTTTTTGTAATTCCGAGAACTGTACTTTGCTTCCGTATTTTGTTCTTGTTCAACTAGGAATATTTTATGATTGTACTTCCCACCCTGCTATAATCCCTCATGTGGGATTGCAGTATCTACAAATAAATAAATAAATAAATAAATAACTTCCCCTGTACATTCCTTGGAATTACTGTCTGGTATATCTCATTAATATTATGTTAAAACACGGAAATACGAGCCCTTAGGTATACACTTCTCTCCCTTATTTCATTGAACGAGGGTCTCGTACTGGCAGACTTGGTGTGTTTAGTTGTATAAGAGGGAATCTATACAGCTGCCCGCTCATAATAAGTTCACGTGCTACGTGACGCCAAACATGCGAATAAGAGTGTTTTCACACTCGTTGTTTGGCTTATAGATGGCGCTGACTGTCACTCCTACTTCTAAATTCCAATATAAACCCCAAAAAGTGGATGGAGGGACGGCCGCTGTGATAGCTCAGTGGTTAGAGCATGTAACGCGTTATTCGAAGATCGTAGGTTCGATTCCTGTTCACTGCTGCTAATTTTTTCATCCACTTTTCTTTCTTCTTTCTTCTTATTTACATTCCATTAGTTCTAATAACTTCCCCTGTACATTCCTTGGCATTACTGTCTGTTATATCTCATTAATATTATGTTAAAACACGGAAATTCGAGCCCTTAGGTATACACTTTTCTCCCTTATTTCATTGAACGAGGGTCTCGTACTTGCAGACTTGGTGTGTTTAGGTTGTATAAGAGGGACAATTATACAGCTGCCCGCTCATAATAGGTTCACGTGCTACGTGACGCCAAACATGCGAATAAGAGTGTTTTCACACTCGTTGTTTGGCTTATAGATGACGCTGACTGTCACTCCTACTTCTAAATTCCAATATAAACCCCAAAAAGTGGATGGAGGGACGGCCGCTGTGATAGCTCAGTGGTTAGAGCATCGAACGCGTTATTCGAAGGTCGTAGTTTCGATTCCTGCTCACAGCTGGTAAATCTTTTATCCACTTTTCTTTCTTCTTTCTTCTTATTTACATTCCATTAGTTCTAATAACTTCTCCTGTACATTCCTTGGCATTACTGTCTGTTATATCTCATTAATAACATGTTAAAACACGGAAATACGAGCCCTTAGGTATACACTTCTCTCCCTTATTTCATTGAACGAGGGTCTCGTACTGGCAGACTTGGTGTGTTTATGTTGTATAAGAGGGACAATTATTCAGCTGCCCGTTCATAATAAGTTCACGTGCTACGTGACGCCAAACATGCGAATAAGAGTGTTTTCACACTCGTTGTTTGGCTTATAGATGGCGCTGACTGTCACTCCTACTTCTAAATTCCAATATAAACCCCAAAAAGTGGATGGAGGGACGGCCGCTGTGATAGCTCAGTAGTTAGAGCATCGAACGCGTTATTCGAAGGTCGTAGGTTCGATTCCTGCTCACAGCTGGTAATTTTTTCATCCACTTTTCTTTCTTCTTTCCTCTTATTTACATTCCATTAGTTCTAATAACTTCCCCTGTACATTCCTTGGCATTACTGTCTGTTATATCTCACTATATTATGTTAAAACACGGAAATACGAGCCCTTAGGTATACACTTCTCTCCCTTATTTCATTGAACGAGGGTCTCGTAGTGGCAGACTAGGTGTGTTTAGGTTGTAAAGAGGGACAATTAATCAGCTGCCCGCTCATAATAAGTTCACGTGCTACGTGACGCCAAACATGCGAATAAGAGTGTTTTCACACTCGTTGTTTGGCTTATAGATGGCGCTGACTGTCACTCCTACTTCTAAATTCCAATAAAAACCCCAAAAAGTGGATGGAGGGACGGCCGCTGTGATAGCTCAGTGGTTAGAGCATCGAACGCGTTATTCGAAGGCCGTAGGTTCGATTCCTGCTCACAGCTGGTAATTTTTTCATCCACTTTTCTTTCTTCTTTCTTCTTATTTACATTCCATTAGTTCTAATAACTTCCCCTGTACATTCCTTGGCATTACTGTCTGTTATATCTCACTATATTATGTTAAAACACGGAAATACGAGCCCTTAGGTATACACTTCTCTCCCTTATTTCATTGAACGAGGGTCTCGTAGTGGCAGACTAGGTGTGTTTAGGTTGTAAAGAGGGACAATTAATCAGCTGCCCGCTCATAATAAGTTCACGTGCTACGTGACGCCAAACTTGCGAATAAGAGTGTTTTCACACTCGTTGTTTGGCTTATAGATGGCGCTGACTGTCACTCCTACTTCTAAATTCCAATATAAACCCCAAAAAGTGGATGGAGGCACGGCCGCTGTGATAGCTAAGTGGTTAGAGCATCGAACGCGTTATTCGAAGGTCGTAGGTTCGATTCCTGCTCACAGCTGGTAATTTTTTCATCCACTTTTCTTTCTTCTTTCTTCTTATTTACATTCCATTAGTTCTAATAACTTCCCCTGTACATTCCTTGGCATTACTGTCTGTTATATCTCATTAATACAATGTTAAAACATGGAAATACGAGCCCATAGGTATACACTTCTCTCCCTTATTTCATTGAACGAGGGTCTCGTACGGGCAGACTTGGTGTGTTTAGGTTGTATAAGAGCGACAATTATTCAGCTGCCAACTCATAATAAGTTCACGTGCTACGTGACGCCAAACATGCAAATAAGAGTGTTTTATCACTCGTTGTTTGGCTTATAGATGGCGCTGACTGTCACTCCTACTTCTAAATTCCAATATAAACCCCAAAAAGTGGATGGAGGGACGGCCGCTGTGATAGCTCAGTGGTTAGAGCATCGAACGCGTTATTCGAAGGTCGTAGGTTCGATTCCTGCTCACAGCTGGTAAATCTTTTATCCACTTTTCTTTCTTCTTTCTTCTTATTTACATTCCATTAGTTCTAATAACTTCTCCTGTACATTCCTTGGCATTACTGTCTGTTATATCTCATTAATAACATGTTAAAACACGGAAATTCGAGCCCTTAGGTATACACATTTCTCCCTTATTTCATTGAACGAGGGTCTCGTACTGGCAGACTTGGTGTGTTTAGGTTGTATGAAAGGGACAATTAATCAGCTGCCTGCTCATAAAACGTTCACGTGCTACGTGACGCCAAACATGCAAATAAGAGTGTTTTCACACTCGTTGTTTGGCTTATAGATGGCGCTGACTGTCACTCCTACTTCAAAATTCCAATATAAACCCCAAAAAGTGGATGGAGGGACGCCCGCTGTGATAGCTCAGTGGTTAGAGCATCGAACGCGTTATTCGAAGGTCGTAGGTTCAATTCCTGCTCACAGCTGGTAATTTTTTCATCCACTTTTCTTTCTTCTTTCTTCTTATTTACATTCCATTAGTTCTAATAACTTCCCCTGTACATTCCTTGGCATTACTGTCTGTTATATCTCATTAATATTATGTTAAAACACGGAAATACGAGCCCTTAGGTATACACTTTTCTCCCTTATTTCATTGAAAGAGGGTCTCGTACTGGCAGACTTGGTGTGTTTAGGTTGTATAAGAGGGACAATTAATCAGCTGCCCGCTCATAATAAGTTCACGTGCTACGTGACGCCAAACATGCGAATAAGAGTGTTTTCACACTCGTTTTTTGGCTTATATATGGCGCTGACTGTCACTCCTACTTCTAAATTCCAATATAAACCCCATAAAGTTGATGGAGGGACGGCCGCTGCGATAGCTCAGTGGTTAGAGCATCCAACTCGTTATTCAAAGGTAGTAGGTTCGATTCTTGCTCACTGCTGGTAATTTTTTCATCCACTTTTCTTTCTTCTTTCTTCCTATTTACATTCCATTAGTTCTAATAATTTCCCCTGTACATTCCTTGGCATTACTGTCTGTTATATCTCATAATTATTATGTTAAAACACGCAAATACGAGCCCTTAGGTATACACTTCTCTCCCTTATTTCATTGAACGAGGGTCTCGTACTAGCAGACTTGGTGTGTTTAGGTTGTATAAGAGGGACAATTATACAGCTGCCCGCTCATAAGAAGTTCACGTGCTACGTGACGCCGAACATGCAAATAAGAGTGTTTTCACACTCGTTGTTTGACTTATAGATGGCGCTGACTGTCAGTCCTACTTCTAAATTTCAATATAAACCCCGAAAAGTGGATGGAGGGACGGCCGCTGTGATAGCTCAGTGGTTAGAGCATCGAACTCGTTATTCGAAGGTCGTAGGTTTGATTCCTGCTCACAGCTGGTAATTTTTTCATCCACTTTTCTTTCTTCTTTCTTCTTATTTACATTCCATTAGTTCTAATAATTTCCCCTGTACATTCCTTGGCATTACTGTCTGTTATATCTCATTATTATTATGTTGAAACACGCAAATACGAGTCCTTAGGTATACGCTTCTCTCCCTTATTTCATTGAACGAGGGTCTCGTATTGGCAGACTTGGTGTGTTTAGGTCGTATAAGAGGGACAATTAATCAGCTGCCCGCTCATAAGTTCACGTGCTACGTGACGCCAAACATGCGAATAAGTGTGTTTTCTTTCACACTCGTTGTTTTGGCTTATAGATGGCGCTGACTGTCATTCCTATATCTAAATTCAAATATAAACCCCAAAAAGTGGATGGAGGGACGGCCGCTGTGATAGCTCAGTGGTTAGAGCATCGAACGCGTTATTCGAAGGTCGTAAGTTCGATTCCTGCTCACAGCTGGTAATTTTTTCATCCACTTTTCTTTCTTCTTTCTTCTTATTTACATTCCATTAGTTCTAATAATTTCCCCTGTACATTCCTTGGCATTACTGTCTGTTATATCTCATTAATATTATGTTAAAACACGGAAATACGAGCCCTTAGGTATACTCATTTCTCCTTATTTCAATGAACGAGGGTCTCGTACTGGCAGACTTGGTGTGTTTAGGTTGTATAAGAGGGACAATTAATCAGTTGCCTGCTCATAAAACGTTCACGTGCTACGTGACGCCAAACATGCGAATAAGAGTGTTTTCACACTCATTGTTTGGCTTATAGATGGCGCTGACTGTCACTCCTACTTCAAAATTCTAATATAAACCCCAAAAAGTGGATGGAGGGACGGCCGCTGTGATAGCTCAGTGGTTAGAGCATCGAACGCGTTATTCGAAGGTCGTAGGTTCAATTCCTGCTCACAGCTGGTAATTTTTTCATCCACTTTTCTTTCTTCTTTCTTCTTATTTACATTCCATTAGTTCTAATAACTCCCCTGTACATTCCTTGGCATTACTGTCTGTTATATCTCATTAATATTATGTTAAAACACGGAATACGAGCCCTTAGGTATACACTTTTCTCCCTTATTCATTGAACGAGGGTCTCGTACTGCAGACTTGGTGTGTTTAGGTTGTATAAGAGGGACAATTAATCAGCTGCCCGCTCATAATAAGTTCACCGTGCTACGTGACGCCAAACATGCGAATAAGAGTGTTTTCACACTCGTTTTTTGGCTTATATATGGCGCTGACTGTCACTCCTACTTCTAAATTCCAATATAAACCCCATAAAGTTGATGGAGGGACGGCCGCTGCGATAGCTCAGTGGTAGAGCATCCAACTCGTTATTCAAAGGTAGTAGGTTCGATTCCTGCTCACAGCTGGTAATTTTTTCATCCACTTTTCTTTCTTCTTTCTTCTTATTTACACTCCATTAGTTCTAATAATTTCCCCTGTACATTCCTTGGCATTACTGTCTGTTATATCTCATAATATTATGTTAAAACACGCAAATACGAGCCCTTAGGTATACACTTCTCTCCCTTATTTCATTGAACGAGGGTCTCGTACTGGCAGACTTGGTGTGTTTAGGTTGTATAAGAGGGACAATTATTCAGCTGCCCGCTCATAATAGGTTCACGTGCTACGTGACGCCAAACATGCGAATAAGAGTGTTTTCACACACGTCGTTTGGCTTATAGATGGCGCTGACTGTCACTCCTACTTCCTAAATTCCAATATAAACCCCATAAAGTGGATGGAGGCACGGCCGCTGTGATAGCTCAGTGGTTAGAGCATGGAACGCGTTATTCGAAGGTCGTAGGTTTGATTCCTGCTCACAGCTGGTAATTTTTTCATCCACTTTTCTTTTCTTCTTTCTTCTAATTTACATTCCATTAGTTCTAATAACTTCCCCTGTACATTCGTTGGCATTACTGTCTGTTATATCTCATTAATATCTATGTTAAAACACGGAAATACGAGCCCTTAGGTATACACATTTCTCCCTTATTTCAATGAACGAGGGTCTCGTACTGGCAGACTTGGTGTGTTTAGGTTGTATAAGAGGGACAATTAATCAGCTGCCCGCTCATAATAAGTTCACGTGCTACGTGACGCCAAACATGCGAATAAGAGTGTTTTCACACTCGTTGTTTGGCTTATATATGGCGCTGACTGTCACTCTACTTCTAAATTCCAATATAAACCCCATAAAGTGGATGGAGGGACGGCGCTGCGATAGCTCAGTGGTTAGAGCATCCAACTCGTTATTCAAAGGTAGTAGGTTCGATTCCTGCTCACTGCTGGTAATTTTTTCATCCACTTTTCTTTCTTCTTTCTTATTATTTACATTCCATTAGTTCTAATAATTTCCCCTGTACATTCCTTGGCATTACAGTCTGTTATATCTCATAATTATTATGTTAAAACACGCAAATACGAGCCCTTAGGTATACACTTCTCTCCCTCATTTCATTGAACGAGGGTCTCGTACTGGCAGACTTGGTGTGTTTAGGTTGTATAAGAGGGACAATTATACAGCTGCCCGCTCATAAGAAGTTCACGTGCTACGTGACGCCGAACATGCAAATAAGAGTGTTTTCACACTCGTTGTTTGGCTTATAGATGGCGCTGACTGTCACTCCTACTTCTAAATTTCAATATAAACCCCAAAAAGTGGATGGAGGGACGGCCGCTGTGATAGCTCAGTGGTTAGAGCATCGAACTCGTTATTCGAAGGTCGTAGGTTTGATTCCTGCTCACAGCTGGTAATTTTTTCATCCACTTTTCTTTCTTCTTTCTTCTTATTTACATTCCGATAGTTCTAATAATTTCCCCTGTACATTCCTTGGCATTACTGTCTGTTATATCTCATTATTATTATGTTGAAACACGCAAATACGAGCCCTTAGGTATACGCTTCTCTCCCTTATTTCATTGAACGAGGGTCTCGTACTGGCAGACTTGGTGTGTTTAGGTCGTATAAGAGGGACAATTAATCAGCTGCCCGCTCATAAGTTCACGTGCTACGTGACGCCAAACATGCGAATAAGTGTGTTTTCACACTCGTTGTTTGGCTTATAGATGGCGCTGACTGTCATTCCTATATCTAAATTCAAATATAAACCCCAAAAAGTGGATGGAGGGACGGCCGCTGTGATAGCTCAGTGGTTAGAGCATCGAACGCGTTATTCGAAGGTCGTAAGTTCGATTCCTGCTCACAGCTGGTAATTTTTTCATCCACTTTTCTTTCTTCTTTCTTCTTATTTACATTCCATTAGTTCTAATAATTTCCCCTGTACATTCCTTGGCATTACTGTCTGTTATATCTCATTAATATTATGTTAAAACACGGAAATACGAGCCCTTAGGTATACTCATTTCTCCCTTATTTCAATGAACGAGGGTCTCGTACTGGCAGACTTGGTGTGTTTAGGTTGTATAAGAGGGACAATTAATCAGTTGCCTGCTTATAAAACGTTCACGTGCTACGTGACGCCAAACATGCGAATAAGAGTGTTTTCACACTCGTTGTTTGGCTTATAGATGGCGCTGACTGTCACTCCTACTTCAAAATTCCAATATAAACCCCAAAAAGTGGATGGAGGGACGGCCGCTGTGATAGCTCAGTGGTTAGAGCATCGAACGCGTTATTCGAAGGTCGTAGGTTCAATTCCTCACAGCTGGTAATTTTTTCATCCACTTTTCTTTCTTCTTCTTATTTACATTCCATTAGTTCTAATAACTTCCCCTGTACATTCCTTGGCATTACTGTCTGTTATATCTCATTAATATTATGTTAAAACACGGAAACACGAGCCCTTAGGTATACACTTTTCTCCCTTATTTCATTGAACGAGGGTCTCGTAGTGGCAGACTTGGTGTGTTTAGGTTGTATAAGAGGGACAATTAATCAGCTGCCCGCTCATAATAAGTTCACGTGCTACGTGACGCCAAACATGCGAATAAGAGTGTTTTCACACTCGTTGTTTGGCTTATATATGGCGCTGACTGTCACTCCTACTTCTAAATTCCAATATAAACCCCATAAAGTGGATGGAGGGACGGCCGCTGCGATAGCTCAGTGGTTAGAGCATCCAACTCGTTATTCAAAGGTAGTAGGTTCGATTCCTGCTCACAGCTGGTAATTTTTTCATCCACTTTTCTTTCTTCTTTCTTCTTATTTACATTCCATTAGTTCTAATAATTTCCCCTGTACATTCCTTGGCATTACTGTCTGTTATATCTCATAATTATTATGTTAAAACACGCAAATACGAGCCCTTAGGTATACACTTCTCTCCCTTATTTCATTGAACGAGGGTCTCGTACTGGCAGACTTGGTGTGTTTAGGTTGTATAAGAGGGACAATTAATCAGCTGCCCGCTCATAAGAAGTTCACGTGCTACGTGACGCCAAACATGCAAATAAGAGTGTTTTCACACTCGTTGTTTGGCTTATAGATGGCGCTGACTGTCACTCCTACTTCTAAATTTCAATATAAACCCCAAAAAGTGGATGGAGGGACGGCCGCTGTGATAGCTCAGTGGTTAGAGCATCTAACGCGTTATTCGAAGGTCGTAGGTTTGATTCCTGCTCACAGCTGGTAATTTTTTCATCCACTTTTCTTTCTTCTTTCTTCTTATTTACATTCCATTAGTTCTAATAATTTCCCCTGTACATTCTCTGGCATTACTGTCTGTTATATCTCATTATTATTATGTTGAAACATGGAAATACTAGCCCTTATGTATACACTTCTCTCCCTTATTTCATTGAACGAGGGTCTCGTACTGGCAGACTTGGTGTGTGTTCAGGTTGTATAGGAGGGACAATTAATCAGCTGCCCGCTCATAAGTTCACGTGCTACGTGACGCCAAACATGCGAATAAGAGTGTATTCACACTTGTTGTTTGGCTTATAGATGGCGCTGACTGTCATTCCTATATCTAAATTCAAATATAAACCCCGAAGAGTGGATGGAGGGATGGCCGCTGTGATAGCTCAGTGGTTAGAGCATCGAATGCGTTATTCGAAGGTCGTAAGTTCGATTCCTGCTCACAGCTGGTAATTTTTTCATCCACTTTTCTTTCTTCTTTCTTCTTATTTACATTCCATTTGTTCTATTAACTTCCCCTGTACATTCCTTGGCATTACTGTCTGGTATATCTCATTAATATTATGGTAAAACTCGGAAATACGAGCCCTTAGGTATACACTTCTCTCCCTTATTTCATTGAACGAGGGTCTCGTAGTGGCAGACTTGGTGTGTTTAGGTTGTATAAGAGGGACAATTATTCAGCTGCCCGCTCATAATAGGTTCACGTGCTACGTGACGCCAAACATGCGAATAAGAGTGTTTTCACACACGTCGTTTGGCTTATAGATGGCGCTGACTGTCACTCCTACTTCTAAATTCCAATATAAACCCCATAAAGTGGATGGAGGCACGGCCGCTGTGATAGCTCAGTGGTTAGAGCATGGAACGCGTTATTCGAACGTCGTAGGTTTGATTCCTGCTCACAGCTGGTAATTTTTTCATCCACTTTTCTTTCTTCTTTCTTCTAATTTACATTCCATTAGTTCTAATAACTTCCCCTGTACATTCGTTGGCATTACTGTCTGTTATATCTCATTAATATTATGTTAAAACACGGAAATACGAGCCCTTAGGTATACACATTTCTCCCTTATTTCAATGAACGAGGGTCTCGTACTGGCAGACTTGGTGTGTTTAGGTTGTATAAGAGGGACAATTAATCAGCTGCCTGCTCATAAAACGTTCACGTGCTACGTGACGCCAAACATGCAAATAAGAGTGTTTTCACACTCGTTGTTTGGCTTACAGATGGCGCTGACTGTCACTCCTACTTCAAAATTCCAGTATAAACCCCAAAAAGTGGATGGAGGGACGGCCGTTGTGATAGCTCAGTGGTTAGAGCATCGAACGCGTTATTCGAAGGTCGTAGGTTCAATTCCTGCTCACAGCTGGTAATTTTTTCATCAACTTTTCTTTCTTCTTCCTATTTACATTCCATAAGTTTTAATAACTTCCCCTGTACATTCCTTGGCATTACTGTCTGTTATATCTCATTAATATTATGTTGAAACACGGAAATACGAGCCCTTAGGTATACACTTTTCTCCCTTATTTCATTGAACGAGGGTCTCGTACTGGCAGACTTGGTGTGTTTAGGTTGTATAAGAGGGACAATTAATCAGCTGCCCGCTCATAATAAGTTCACGTGCTACGTGACGCCAAACATGCGAATAAGAGTGTTTTCACACTCGTTGTTTGGCTTATAGATGGCGCTGACTGTCACTCCTACTTCTAAATTCCAATATAAACCCGAAAAAGTGATGGAGGGACGGCCGCTGTGATAGCTCAGTGGTTAGAGCATGAAACGCGTTATTTGAAGGTCGTAGGTTCGATTCCTGTTCACTGCTGGTAATTTTTTCATCCACTTTTCTTTCTTCTTTCTTCCTATTTACATTCCATTAGTTCTAATAACTTCCCCTGTACATTCCTTGGCATTACTCTCTGTTATATCTCATTAATATTATGTTAAAACACGGAAATACGAGCCCTTAGGTATACACTTCTCTGCCTTATTTCATTGAACGAGGGTCTCGTACTGGCAGACTTGGTGTGTTTAGGTTGTATAAGAGGGACAATTATTCAGCTGCCCGCTCATAATAAGTTCACGTGCTACGTGACGCCAAACAAGCGAATAAGAGTGTTTTCACACTCGTTGTTTGGCTTATAGATGGCGCTGACTGTCACTCCTACTTCTGAATTCCAATATAAACCCCAAGAAGTGGATGGAGGGACGGCCGCTGTGATAGCTCAGTGGTTAGAATTTAGAACGCGTTATTCGAAGGTCGTAGGTTCGATTCCTGCTCACAGCTGGTAATTTTTTTCTCCACTTTTCTTTTTTCTTTCT
Organism: Rhipicephalus microplus; assembly: GCF_043290135.1. Classification (NCBI taxonomy): domain Eukaryota; kingdom Metazoa; phylum Arthropoda; class Arachnida; order Ixodida; family Ixodidae; genus Rhipicephalus; species Rhipicephalus microplus. The sequence goes on along the minus strand of NC_134706.1, from coordinate 170,495,808 downwards.
TTTTATTTACATTCCATTAATTCTAATAACTTCCCCTGTACATTCCTTGGCATTACTGTCTGTTATATCTCATAATTATTTTGTTAAAACACGGAAATACGAGCCCTTAGGTATACACTTCTCTCCCTTATTTCATTGAACGAGGGTCTCGTACTGGCAGGCTTGGTGTGTTTAGGTTGTATAAGAGGGACAATTAATCAGCTGCCCGCTCATAATAGGTTCACGTGCTACGTGACGCCAAACAAGCGAATAAGAGTGTTTTCACACTCGTTGTTTGGCTTATAGATGGCGCTGACTGTCACTCCTACTTCTAAATTCCAATATAAACCCCATAAAGTGGATGGAGGGACGGCCGCTGTGATAGCTCAGTGGTTAGAGCATCGAACTCGTTATTCAAAGGTCGTAGGTTCGATTCCTGCTCACAGCTGGTAATTTTTTCATCCACTTTTCTTTCTTCTTTCTTCTTATTTACATTCCATTAGTTTTAATAACTTCCCCTGTACATTCCTTGGCATTACTGTCTGGTATATCTCATTAATATTATGTTAAAACACGTAAATACGAGCCCTTAGGTATACACTTCTCTCCCTTATTTCATTGAACGAGGGTCTCGTAGTGGCAGACTTGGTGTGTTTAGGTTGTATAAGAGGGACAATTATTCAGCTGCCCGCTCATAATAAGTTCACGTGCTACGTGACGCCAAACATGCGAATAAGAGTGTTTTCACACTCGTTGTTTGGCTTATAGATGGCGCTGACTGTCACTCCTACTTCTAAATTTCAATATAAACCCGAAAAAGTGATGGAGGGACGGCCGCTGTGATAGCTCAGTGGTTAGAGCATGAAACGCGTTATTTGAAGGTCGTAGGTTCGATTCCTGTTCACTGCTGGTAATTTTTTCATCCACTTTCTTTTCTTCTTTCTTCCTATTTACATTCCATTAGTTCTAATAACTTCCCCTGTACATTCGTTGGGATTACTCTCTGTTATATCTCATTAATATTATGTTAAAACACGGAAATACGAGCCCTTAGGTATACACTTCTCTGCCTTATTTCATTGAACGAGGGTCTCGTACTGGCAGACTTGGTGTGTTTAGGTTGTATAAGAGGGACAATTATTCAGCTGCCCGCTCATAATAAGTTCACGTGCTACGTGACGCCAAACAAGCGAATAAGAGTGTTTTCACACTCGTTGTTTGGCTTATAGATGGCGCTGACTGTCACTCCTACTTCTAAATTCCAATATAAACCCCAAGAAGTGGATGGAGGGACGGCCGCTATGATAGCTCAGTGGTTAGAATTTAGAACGCGTTATTCGAAGGTCGTAGGTTCGATTCCTGCTCACAGCTGGTAATTTTTTTCTCCACTTTTCTTTTTTCTTTCTTCTTATTTACATTCCATTAATTCTAATAACTTCCCCTGTACATTCCTTGGCATTAGTGTCTGTTATATCTCATAATTATTTTGTTAAAACACGGAAATACGAGCCCTTAGGTATACACTTCTCTCCCTTATTTCATTGAACGAGGGTCTCGTACTGGCAGGCTTGGTGTGTTTAGGTTGTATAAGAGGGACAATTAATCAGCTGCCCACTCATAATAGGTTCACGTGCTACGTGACGCCAAACAAGCGAATAAGAGTGTTTTCACACTCGTTGTTTGGCTTATAGATGGCGCTGACTGTCACTCCTACTTCTAAATTCCAATATAAACCCCAAAAAGTGGATGGAGGGACGGCCGCTGTGATAGCTCAGTGGTTAGAGCATCGACCGCGTTATTCGAAGGTCGTAGGTACGGTTCCTGCTCACAGCTGGTAATTTTTTCATCCGCTTTTCTTTCTTCTTTCTTCTTATTTACATTCCATTAGTTCTAATGACTTCCCCTGTACATTCCTTGGCATTACTGTCTGTTATATCTCATTATATTATGTTAAAACACGGAAATACGAGCCCTTAGGTATACACTTTTCTCCCTTATTTCATTGAACGAGGGTCTCGTACTGCAGATTTGGTGTGTTTAGGTTGTATAAGAAGGACAATTAATCAGCTGCCCGCTTATAATAAGTTCACGTGCTACGTGACGCCAAACATGCGAATAAGAGTGTTTTCACACTCGTTGTTTGGCTTATAGATGGCGCTGACTGTCACTCCTACTTCTAAATTCCAATATAAACCCCATAATGTGTATGGAGGGACGGCCGCTGTGATAGCTCAGTGGTTAGAGCATCGAACTCGTTATTGAAAGGTCGTAGGTTCGATTCCTGCTCACAGCTGGTAATTTTTTCATCCACTTTTCTTTCTTCTTTCTTCTTATTTACATTCCATTTGTTCTATTACCTTCCCCTGTACATTCCTTGGCATTACTGTCTGGTATATCTCATTAATATTATGGTAAAACTCGGAAATACGAGCCCTTAGGTATACACTTCTCTCCCTTATTTCATTGAACGAGGGTCTCGTAGTGGCAGACTTGGTGTGTTTAGGTTGTATAAGAGGGACAATTATTCAGCTGCCCGCTCATAATAGGTTCACGTGCTACGTGACGCCAAACATGCGAATAAGAGTGTTTTCACACACGTCGTTTGGCTTATAGATGGCGCTGACTGTCACTCCTACTTCTAAATTCCAATATAAACCCCATAAAGTGGATGGAGGCACGGCCGCTGTGATAGCTCAGTGGTTAGAGCATGGAACGCGTTATTCGAAGGTCGTAGGTTTGATTCCTGCTCACAGCTGGTAATTTTTTCATCCACTTTTCTTTCTTCTTTCTTCTAATTTACATTCCATTAGTTCTAATAACTTCCCCTGTACATTCGTTGGCATTACTGTCTGTTATATCTCATTAATATTATGTTAAAACACGGAAATACGAGCCCTTAGGTATACACATTTCTCCCTTATTTCAATGAACGAGGGTCTCGTACTGGCAGACTTGGTGTGTTTAGGTTGTATAAGAGGGACAATTAATCAGCTGCCTGCTCATAAAACGTTCACGTGCTACGTGACGCCAAACATGCAAATAAGAGTGTTTTCACACTCGTTGTTTGGCTTACAGATGGCGCTGACTGTCACTCCTACTTCAAAATTCCAATATAAACCCCAAAAAGTGGATGGAGGGACGCCCGTTGTGATAGCTCAGTGGTTAGAGCATCGAACGCGTTATTCGAAGGTCGTAGGTTCAATTCCTGCTCACAGCTGGTAATTTTTTCATCAACTTTTCTTTCTTCTTCTTATTTACATTCCATAAGTTTTAATAACTTCCCCTGTACATTCCTTGGCATTACTCTCTGTTATATCTCATTAATATTATGTTAAAACACGGAAATACGAGCCCTTAGGTATACACTTCTCTGCCTTATTTCATTGAACGAGGGTCTCGTACTGGCAGACTTGGTGTGTTTAGGTTGTATAAGAGGGACAATTAATCAGCTGCCTGCTCATAAAACGTTCACGTGCTACGTGACGCCAAACATGCAAATAAGAGTGTTTTCACACTCGTTGTTTGGCTTACAGATGGCGCTGACTGTCACTCCTACTTCAAAATTCCAATATAAACCCCACCCAAAAAGTGGATGGAGGGACGGCCGTTGTGATAGCTCAGTGGTTAGAGCATCGAACGCGTTATTCGAAGGTCGTAGGTTCAATTCCTGCTCACAGCTAGTAATTTTTTCATCAACTTTTCTTTCTTCTTCTTATTTACATTCCATTAATTCTAATAACTTCCCCTGTACATTCCTTGGCATTACTGTTTGTTATATTTCATAATTATTTTGTTAAAACACGGAAATACGAGCCCTTAGGTATACACTTCTCTCCCTTATTTCATTGAACGAGGGTCTCGTACTGGCAGGCTTGGTGTGTTTAGGTTGTATAAGAGGGACAATTAATCAGCTGCCCGCTCATAATAGGTTCACGTGCTACGTGACGCCAAACAAGCGAATAAGAGTGTTTTCACACTCGTTGTTTGGCTTATAGATGGCGCTGACTGTCACTCCTACTTCTAAATTCCAATATAAACCCCATAAAGTGGATGGAGGGACGGCCGCTGTGATAGCTCAGTGGTTAGAGCATCGAACTCGTTATTCAAAGGTCGTAGGTTCGATTCCTGCTCACAGCTGGTAATTTTTTCATCCACTTTTCTTTCTTCTTTCTTCTTATTTACATTCCATTAGTTTTAATAACTTCCCCTGTACATTCCTTGGCATTACTGTCTGGTATATCTCATTAATATTATGTTAAAACACGTAAATACGAGCCCTTAGGTATACACTTCTCTCCCTTATTTCATTGAACGAGGGTCTCGTAGTGGCAGACTTGGTGTGTTTAGGTTGTATAAGAGGGACAATTATTCAGCTGCCCGCTCATAATAAGTTCACGTGCTACGTGACGCCAAACATGCGAATAAGAGTGTTTTCACACTCGTTGTTTGGCTTATAGATGGCGCTGACTGTCACTCCTACTTCTAAATTCCAATATAAACCCGAAAAAGTGATGGAGGGACGGCCGCTGTGATAGCTCAGTGGTTAGAGCATGAAACGCGTTATTTGAAGGTCGTAGGATCGATTCCTGTTCACTGCTGGTAATTTTTTCATCCACTTTCTTTTCTTCTTTCTTCCTATTTACATTCCATTAGTTCTAATAACTTCCCCTGTACATTCCTTGGCATTACTCTCTGTTATATCTCATTAATATTATGTTAAAACACGGAAATACGAGCCCTTAGGTATACACTTCTCTGCCTTATTTCATTGAACGAGGGTCTCGTACTGGCAGACTTGGTGTGTTTAGGTTGTATAAGAGGGACAATTATTCAGCTGCCCGCTCATAATAAGTTCACGTGCTACGTGACGCCAAACAAGCGAATAAGAGTGTTTTCACACTCGTTGTTTGGCTTATAGATGGCGCTGACTGTCACTCCTACTTCTAAATTCCAATATAAACCCCAAGAAGTGGATGGAGGGACGGCCGCTGTGATAGCTCAGTGGTTAGAATTTAGAACGCGTTATTCGAAGGTCGTAGGTTCGATTCCTGCTCACAGCTGGTAAATTTTTTCTCCACTTTTCTTTTTTCTTTCGTCTTATTTACATTCCATTAATTCTAATAACTTCCCCTGTACATTCCTTGGCATTACTGTCTGTTATATCTCATATTTATTTTGTTAAAACACGGAAATACGAGCCCTTAGGTATACACTTCTCTCCCTTATTTCATTGAACGAGGGTCTCGTAGTGGCAGACTTGGTGTGTTTAGGTTGTATAAGAGGGACAATTATTCAGCTGCCCGCTCATAATAAGTTCACGTGCTACGTGACGCCAAACATGCGAATAAGAGTGTTTTCACACTCGTTGTTTGGCTTATAGATGCCGCTGACTGTCACTCCTACTTCTAAATTCCAATATAAACCCGAAAAAGTGATGGAGGGACGGCCGCTGTGATAGCTCAGTGGTTAGAGCATGAAACGCGTTATTTGAAGGTCGTAGGTTCGATTCCTGTTCACTGCTGGTAATTTTTTTTCATCCACTTTCTTTTCTTCTTTCTTCCTATTTACATTCCATTAGTTCTAATAACTTCCCCTGTACATTCCTTGGCATTACTCTCTGTTATATCTCATTAATATTATGTTAAAACACGGAAATACGAGCCCTTAGGTATACACTTCTCTGCCTTATTTCATTGAACGAGGGTCTCGTACTGGCAGACTTGGTGTGTTTAGGTTGTATAAGAGGGACAATTATTCAGCTGCCCGCTCATAATAAGTTCACGTGCTACGTGACGCCAAACAAGCGAATAAGAGTGTTTTCACACTCGTTGTTTGGCTTATAGATGGCGCTGACTGTCACTCCTACTTCTAAATTCCAATATAAACCCCAAGAAGTGGATGGAGGGACGGCCGCTGTGATAGCTCAGTGGTTAGAATTTAGAACGCGTTATTCGAAGGTCGTAGGTTCGATTCCTGCTCACAGCTGGTAAATTTTTTCTCCACTTTTCTTTTTTTTTCTTTCTTCTTATTTACATTCCATTAATTCTAATAACTTCCCCTGTACATTCCTTGGCATTACTGTCTGTTATATCTCATAATTATTTTGTTAAAACACGGAAATACGAGCCCTTAGGTATACACTTCTCTCCCTTATTTCATTGAACGAGGGTCTCGTACTGGCAGGCTTGGTGTGTTTAGGTTGTATAAGAGGGACAATTAATCAGCTGCCCGCTCATAATAGGTTCACGTGCTACGTGACGCCAAACAAGCGAATAAGAGTGTTTTCACACTCGTTGTTTGGCTTATAGATGGCGCTGACTGTCACTCCTACTTCTAAATTCCAATATAAACCCCAAAAAGTGGATGGAGGGACGGCCGCTGTGATAGCTCAGTGGTTAGAGCATCGACCGCGTTATTCGAAGGTCGTAGGTTCGGTTCCTGCTCGCCCCGCCGCGGTGGTCTAGTGGCTAAGGTACTCGACTGCTGACCCGCAGGTCGCGGGTTCGATTCCCGGCTGCGGCGGCTGCATTTCCGATGGAGGCGGAAATGTTGTAGGCCCGTGTGCTCAGATTTGGGCGCACGTTAAAGAACCCCAGGTGGTCAAAATTTCCGGAGCCCTCCACTACGGCGTCTCTCATATTCATATGGTGGTTTTGGGACGTTAAACCCCACAAATCAATCAATTGGTTCCTGCTCACAGCTGGTAATTTTTTCATCCGCTTTTCTTTCTTCTTTCTTCTTATTTACATTCCATTAGTTCTAATAACTTCCCCTGTACATTCCTTGGCATTACTGTCTGTTATATCTCATTATATTATGTTAAAACACGGAAATACGAGCCCTTAGGTATACACTTTTCTCCCTTATTTCATTGAACGAGGGTCTCGTACTGCAGATTTGGTGTGTTTAGGTTGTATAAGAAGGACAATTAATCAGCTGCCCGCTTATAATAAGTTCACGTGCTACGTGACGCCAAACATGCGAATAAGAGTGTTTTCACACTCGTTGTTTGGCTTATAGATGGCGCTGACTGTCACTCCTACTTCTAAATTCCAATATAAACCCCATAAAGTGTATGGAGGGACGGCCGCTGTGATAGCTCAGTGGTTAGAGCATCGAACTCGTTATTCAAAGGTCGTAGGTTCGATTCCTGCTCACAGCTGGTAATTTTTTCATCCACTTTTCTTTCTTCTTTCTTCTTATTTACATTCCATTAGTTCTAATAACTTCCCCTGTACATTCCTTGGCATTACTGTCTGTTATATCTCATTAATATTATGTTAAAACACGCAAATACGAGCCCTTAGGTATACACTTCTCTCCCTTATTTCAATGAACGAGGGTCTCGTACTGGCAGACTTGGTGTGTTTAGGTTGTATAAGAGGGACAATTAATCAGCTGCCCGCTCATAAGAAGTTCACGTGCTACGTGACGCCAAACATGCAAATAAGAGTGTTTTCACACTCGTTGTTTGGCCTATAGATGGCGCTGACTGTCACTCCTACTTCTAAATTTCAATATAAACCCCAAAAAGTGGATGGAGGGACGGCCGCTGTGATAGCTCAGTGGTTAGAGCATCGAACGCGTTATTCGAAGGTCGTAGGTTTGATTCCTGCTCACAGCTGGTAATTTTTTCATCCACTTTTCTTTCTTCTTTCTTCTTATTTACATTCCATTTGTTCTATTAACTTCCCCTGTACATTCCTTGGCATTACTGTCTGGTATATCTCATTAATATTATGGTAAAACTCGGAAATACGAGCCCTTAGGTATACACTTCTTTCCCTTATTTCATTGAACGAGGGTCTCGTAGTGGCAGACTTGGTGTGTTTAGGTTGTATAAGAGGGACAATTATTCAGCTGCCCGCTCATAATAGGTTCACGTGCTACGTGACGCCAAACATGCGAATAAGAGTGTTTTCACACACGTCGTTTGGCTTATAGATGGCGCTGACTGTCACACCTACTTCTAAATTCCAATATAAACCCCATAAAGTGGATGGAGGCACGGCCGCTGTGATAGCTCAGTGGTTAGAGCATGGAACGCGTTATTCGAAGGTCGTAGGTTTGATTCCTGCTCACAGCTGGTAATTTTTTCATCCACTTATCTTTCTTCTTTCTTCTAATTTACATTCCATTAGTTCTAATAACTTCCCCTGTACATTGGTTGGCATTACTGTCTGTTATATCTCATTAATATTATGTTAAAACACGGAAATACGAGCCCTTAGGTATACACATTTCTCCCTTATTTAAATGAACGAGGGTCTCGTACTGGCAGACTTGGTGTGTTTAGGTTGTATAAGAGGGACAATTAATCAGCTGCCTGCTCATAAAACGTTCACGTGCTACGTGACGCCAAACATGCAAATAAGAGTGTTTTCACACTCGTTGTTTGGCTTACAGATGGCGCTGACTGTCACTCCTACTTCAAAATTCCAATATAAACCCCACCCAAAAAGTGGATGGAGGGACGGCCGTTGTGATAGCTCAGTGGTTAGAGCATCGAACGCGTTATTCGAAGGTCGTAGGTTCAATTCCTGCTCACAGCTGGTAATTTTTTCATCAACTTTTCTTTCTTCTTCTTATTTACATTCCATAAGTTTTAATAACTTCCCCTGTACATTCCTTGGCATTACTGTCTGTTATATCTCATTAATATTATGTTGAAACACGGAAATACGAGCTCTTAGGTATACACTTTTCTCCCTTATTTCATTGAACGAGGGTCTCGTACTGGCAGACTTGGTGTGTTTAGGTTGTATAAGAGGGACAATCAATCAGCTGCCCGCTCATAATAAGTTCACGTGCTACGTGACGCCAAACATGCGAATAAGAGTGTTTTCACACTCGTTGTTTGGCTTATATATGGCGCTGACTGTCACTCCTACTTCTAAATTCCAATATAAACCCCAAGAAGTGGATGGAGGGACGGCCGCTGTGATAGCTCAGTGGTTAGAATTTAGAACGCGTTATTCGAAGGTCGTAGGTTCGATTCCTGCTCACAGCTGGTAAATTTTTTCTCCACTTTTCTTTTTTCTTTCTTCTTATTTACATTCCATTAATTCTAATAACTTCCCCTGTACATTCCTTGGCATTACTGTCTGTTATATCTCATATTTATTTTGTTAAAACACGGAAATACGAGCCCTTAGGTATACACTTCTCTCCCTTATTTCATTGAACGAGGGTCTCGTAGTGGCAGACTTGGTGTGTTTAGGTTGTATAAGAGGGACAATTATTCAGCTGCCCGCTCATAATAAGTTCACGTGCTACGTGACGCCAAACATGCGAATAAGAGTGTTTTCACACTCGTTGTTTGGCTTATAGATGCCGCTGACTGTCACTCCTACTTCTAAATTCCAATATAAACCCGAAAAAGTGATGGAGGGACGGCCGCTGTGATAGCTCAGTGGTTAGAGCATGAAACGCGTTATTTGAAGGTCGTAGGTTCGATTCCTGTTCACTGCTGGTAATTTTTTTTCATCCACTTTCTTTTCTTCTTTCTTCCTATTTACATTCCATTAGTTCTAATAACTTCCCCTGTACATTCCTTGGCATTACTGTCTGTTATATCTCATAATTATTTTGTTAAAACACGGAAATACGAGCCCTTAGGTATACACTTCTCTCCCTTATTTCATTGAACGAGGGTCTCGTACTGGCAGGCTTGGTGTGTTTAGGTTGTATAAGAGGGACAATTAATCAGCTGCCCGCTCATAATAGGTTCACGTGCTACGTGACGCCAAACAAGCGAATAAGAGTGTTTTCACACTCGTTGTTTGGCTTATAGATGGCGCTGACTGTCACTCCTACTTCTAAATTCCAATATAAACCCCAAAAAGTGGATGGAGGGACGGCCGCTGTGATAGCTCAGTGGTTAGAGCATCGACCGCGTTATTCGAAGGTCGTAGGTTCGGTTCCTGCTCGCCCCGCCGCGGTGGTCTAGTGGCTAAGGTACTCGGCTGCTGACCCGCAGGTCGCGGGTTCGATTCCCGGCTGCGGCGGCTGCATTTCCGATGGAGGCGAAAATGTTGTAGGCCCGTGTGCTCAGATTTGGGCGCACGTTAAAGAACCCCAGGTGGTCAAAATTTCCGGAGCCCTCCACTACGGCGTCTCTCATATTGATATGGTGGTTTTGGGACGTTAAACCCCACAAATCAATCAATCGGTTCCTGCTCACAGCTGGTAATTTTTTCATCCGCTTTTCTTTCTTCTTTCTTCTTATTTACATTCCATTAGTTCTAATAACTTCCCTGTACATTCCTTGGCATTACTGTCTGTTATATCTCATTATATTATGTTAAAACACGGAAATACGAGCCCTTAGGTATACACTTTTCTCCCTTATTTCATTAAACGAGGGTCTCGTACTGCAGATTTGGTGTGTTTAGGTTGTATAAGAAGGACAATTAATCAGCTGCCCGCTTATAATAAGTTCACGTGCTACGTGACGCCAAACATGCGAATAAGAGTGTTTTCACACTCGTTGTTTGGCTTATAGATGGCGCTGACTGTCACTCCTACTTCTAAATTCAGATATAAACCCCATAAAGTGTATGGAGGGACGGCCGCTGTGATAGCTCAGTGGTTAGAGCATCGAACTCGTTATTCAAAGGTCGTAGGTTCGATTCCTGCTCACAGCTGGTAATTTTTTCATCCACTTTTCTTTCTTCTTTCTTCTTATTTACATTCCATTAGTTCTAATAACTTCCCCTGTACATTCCTTGGCATTACTGTCTGTTATATCTCATTAATATTATGTTAAAACACGCAAATACGAGCCCTTAGGTATACACTTCTCTCCCTTATTTCAATGAACGAGGGTCTCGTACTGGCAGACTTGGTGTGTTTAGGTTGTATAAGAGGGACAATTAATCAGCTGCCCGCTCATAAGAAGTTCACGTGCTACGTGACGCCAAACATGCAAATAAGAGTGTTTTCACACTCGTTGTTTGGCTTATAGATGGCGCTGACTGTCACTCCTACTTCTAAATTTCAATATAAACCCCAAAAAGTGGATGGAGGGACGGCCGCTGTGATAGCTCAGTGGTTAGAGCATCGAACGCGTTATTCGAAGGTCGTAGGTTTGATTCCTGCTCACAGCTGGTAATTTTTTCATCCACTTTTCTTTCTTCTTTCTTCTTATTTACATTCAATTTGTTCTATTAACTTCCCCTGTACATTCCTTGGCATTACTGTCTGGTATATCTCATTAATATTATGGTAAAACTCGGAAATACGAGCCCTTAGGTATACACTTCTTTCCCTTATTTCATTGAACGAGGGTCTCGTAGTGGCAGGCTTGGTGTGTTTAGGTTGTATAAGAGGGACAATTATTCAGCTGCCCGCTCATAATAGGTTCACGTGCTACGTGACGCCAAACATGCGAATAAGAGTGTTTTCACACACGTCGTTTGGCTTATAGATGGCGCTGACTGTCACTCCTACTTCTAAATTCCAATATAAACCCCATAAAGTGGATGGAGGCACGGCCGCTGTGATAGCTCAGTGGTTAGAGCATGGAACGCGTTATTCGAAGGTCGTAGGTTTGATTCCTGCTCACAGCTGGTAATTTTTTCATCCACTTATCTTTCTTCTTTCTTCTAATTTACATTCCATTAGTTCTAATAACTTCCCCTGTACATTGGTTGGCATTACTGTCTGTTATATCTCATTAATATTATGTTAAAACACGGAAATACGAGCCCTTAGGTATACACATTTCTCCCTTATTTAAATGAACGAGGGTCTCGTACTGGCAGACTTGGTGTGTTTAGGTTGTATAAGAGGGACAATTAATCAGCTGCCTGCTCATAAAACGTTCACGTGCTACGTGACGCCAAACATGCAAATAAGAGTGTTTTCACACTCGTTGTTTGGCTTACAGATGGCGCTGACTGTCACTCCTACTTCAAAATTCCAATATAAACCCCACCCAAAAAGTGGATGGAGGGACGGCCGTTGTGATAGCTCAGTGGTTAGAGCATCGAACGCGTTATTCGAAGGTCGTAGGTTCAATTCCTGCTCACAGCTGGTAAATTTTTCATCAACTTTTCTTTCTTCTTCTTATTTACATTCCATAAGTTTTAATAACTTCCCCTGTACATTCCTTGGCATTACTGTCTGTTATATCTCATTAATATTATGTTGAAACACGGAAATACGAGCCCTTAGGTATACACTTTTCTCCCTTATTTCATTGAACGAGGGTCTCGTACTGGCAGACTTGGTGTGTTTAGGTTGTATAAGAGGGACAATCAATCAGCTGCCCGCTCATAATAAGTTCACGTGCTACGTGACGCCAAACTTGCGAATAAGAGTGTTTTCACACTCGTTGTTTGGCTTATATATGGCGCTGACTGTCACTCCTACTTCTAAATTCCAATATAAACCCCATAAAGTGGATGGAGGGACGGCCGCTGTGATAGCTCAGTGGTTAGAGCATCGAACTCGTTATTCAAAGGTCGTAGGTTCGATTCCTGCTCACAGCTGGTAATTTTTTCATCCACATTTCTTTCTTCTTTCTTCTTATTTATATTCCATTAGTTTTAATAACTTCCCCTGTACATTCCTTGGCATTACTGCCTGGTATATCTCATTAATATTATGTTAAAACACGTAAATACGAGCCCTTAGGTATACACTTCTCTCCCTTATTTCATTGAACGAGGGTCTCGTAGTGGCAGACTTGGTGTGTTTAGGTTGTATAAGAGGGACAATTATTCAGCTGCCCGCTCATAATAAGTTCACGTGCTACGTGACGCCAAACATGCGAATAAGAGTGTTTTCACACTCGTTGTTTGGCTTATAGATGGCGCTGACTGTCACTCCTACTTCTAAATTCCAATATAAACCCGAAAAAGTGATGGAGGGACGGCCGCTGTGATAGCTCAGTGGTTAGAGCATGAAACGCGTTATTTGAAGGTCGTAGGTTCGATTCCTGTTCACTGCTGGTAATTTTTTTATCCACTTTTCTTTCTTCTTTCTTCCTCTTTACATTCCATTAGTTCTAATAACTTCCCCTGTACATTCCTTGGCATTACTCTCTGTTATATCTCATTAATATTATGTTAAAACACGGAAATACGAGCCCTTAGGTATACACTTCTCTGCCTTATTTCATTGAACGAGGGTCTCGTACTGGCAGACTTGGTGTGTTTAGGTTGTATAAGAGGGACAATTATTCAGCTGCCCGCTCATAATAAGTTCACGTGCTACGTGACGCCAAACAAGCGAATAAGAGTGTTTTCACACTCGTTGTTTGGCTTATAGATGGCGCTGACTGTCACTCCTACTTCTAAATTCCAATATAAACCCCAAGAAGTGGATGGAGGGACGGCCGCTGTGATAGCTCAGTGGTTAGAATTTAGAACGCGTTATTGGAAGGTCGTAGGTTCGATTCCTGCTCACAGCTGGTAATTTTTTTCTCCACTTTTCTTTTTTCTTTCTTCTTATTTACATTCCATTAATTCTAATAACTTCCCCTGTACATTCCTTGGCATTAATGTCTGTTATATCTCATAATTATTTTGTTAAAACACGGAAATACGAGCCCTTAGGTATACACTTCTCTCCCTTATTTCATTGAACGAGGGTCTCGTACTGGCAGGCTTGGTGTGTTTAGGTTGTATAAGAGGGACAATTAATCAGCTGCCCGCTCATAATAGGTTCACGTGCTACGTGACGCCAAACAAGCGAATAAGAGTGTTTTCACACTCGTTGTTTGGCTTATAGATGGCGCTGACTGTCACTCCTACTTCTAAATTCCAATATAAACCCCAAAAAGTGGATGGAGGGACGGCCGCTGTGATAGCTCAGTGGTTAGAGCATCGACCGCGTTATTCGAAGGTCGTAGGTTCGGTTCCTGCTCACAGCTGGTAATTTTTTCATCCGCTTTTCTTTCTTCTTTCTTCTTATTTACATTCCATTAGTTCTAATAACTTCCCCTGTACATTCCTTGGCATTACTGTCTGTTATATCTCATTATATTATGTTAAAACACGGAAATACGAGCCCTTAGGTATACACTTCTCTCCCTTATTTCATTGAACGAGGGTCTCGTAGTGGCAGACTTGGTGTGTTTAGGTTGTATAAGAGGGACAATTATTCAGCTGCCTGCTCATAATAAGTTCACGTGCTACGTGACGCCAAACATGCGAATAAGAGTGTTTTCACACTCGTTGTTTGGCTTATAGATGCCGCTGACTGTCACTCCTACTTCTAAATTCCAATATAAACCCGAAAAAGTGATGGAGGGACGGCCGCTGTGATAGCTCAGTGGTTAGAGCATGAAACGCGTTATTTGAAGGTCGTAGGTTCGATTCCTGTTCACTGCTGGTAATTTTTTTTCATCCACTTTCTTTTCTTCTTTCTTCCTATTTACATTCCATTAGTTCTAATAACTTCCCCTGTACATTCCTTGGCATTACTCTCTGTTATATCTCATTAATATTATGTTAAAACACGGAAATACGAGCCCTTAGGTATACACTTCTCTGCCTTATTTCATTGAACGAGGGTCTCGTACTGGCAGACTTGGTGTGTTTAGGTTGTATAAGAGGGACAATTATTCAGCTGCCCGCTCATAATAAGTTCACGTGCTACGTGACGCCAAACAAGCGAATAAGAGTGTTTTCACACTCGTTGTTTGGCTTATAGATGGCGCTGACTGTCACTCCTACTTCTAAATTCCAATATAAACCCCAAGAAGTGGATGGAGGGATGGCCGCTGTGATAGCTCAGTGGTTAGAATTTAGAACGCGTTATTCGAAGGTCGTAGGTTCGATTCCTGCTCACAGCTGGTAAATTTTTTCTCCACTTTTCTTTTTTTTTCTTTCTTCTTATTTACATTCCATTAATTCTAATAACTTCCCCTGTACATTCCTTGGCATTACTGTCTGTTATATCTCATAATTATTTTGTTAAAACACGGAAATACGAGCCCTTAGGTATACACTTCTCTCCCTTATTTCATTGAACGAGGGTCTCGTACTGGCAGGCTTGGTGTGTTTAGGTTGTATAAGAGGGACAATTAATCAGCTGCCCGCTCATAATAGGTTCACGTGCTACGTGACGCCAAACAAGCGAATAAGAGTGTTTTCACACTCGTTGTTTGGCTTATAGATGGCGCTGACTGTCACTCCTACTTTTAAATTCCAATATAAACCCCAAAAAGTGGATGGAGGGACGGCCGCTGTGATAGCTCAGTGGTTAGAGCATCGACCGCGTTATTCGAAGGTCGTAGGTTCGGTTCCTGCTCGCCCCGCCGCGGTGGTCTAGTGGCTAAGGTACTCTGCTGCTGACCCGCAGGTCGCGCGTTCGATTCCCGGCTGCGGCGGCTGCATTTCCGATGGAGGCGGAAATGTTGTAGGCCCGTGTGCTCAGATTTGGGCGCACGTTAAAGAACCCCAGGTGGTCAAAATTTCCGGAGCCCTCCACTACGGCGTCTCTCATAATCATATGGTGGTTTTGGGACGTTAAACCCCACAAATCAATCAATCGGTTCCTGCTCACAGCTGGTAATTTTTTCATCCGCTTTTCTTTCTTCTTTCTTCTTATTTACATTCCATTAGTTCTAATAACTTCCCCTGTACATTCCTTGGCATTACTGTCTGTTATATCTCATTATATTATGTTAAAACACGGAAATACGAGCCCTTAGGTATACACTTTTCTCCCTTATTTCATTGAACGAGGGTCTCGTACTGCAGATTTGGTGCGTTTAGGTTGTATAAGAAGGACAATTAATCAGCTGCCCGCTTATAATAAGTTCACGTGCTACGTGACGCCACACATGCGAATAAGAGTGTTTTCACACTCGTTGTTTGGCTTATAGATGGCGCTGACTGTCACTCCTACTTCTAAATTCCAATATAAACCCCATAAAGTGTATGGAGGGACGGCCGCTGTGATAGCTCAGTGGTTAGAGCATCGAACTCGTTATTCAAAGGTCGCAGGTTCGATTCCTGCTCACAGCTGGTAATTTTTTCATCCACTTTTCTTTCTTCTTTCTTCTTATTTACATTCCATTAGTTCTAATAACTTCCCCTGTACATTCCTTGGCATTACTGTCTGTTATATCTCATTAATATTATGTTAAAACACGCAAATACGAGCCCTTAGGTATACACTTCTCTCCCTTATTTCAATGAACGAGGGTCTCGTACTGGCAGACTTGGTGTGTTTAGGTTGTATAAGAGGGACAATTATTCAGCTGCCCGCTCATAAGAAGTTCACGTGCTACGTGACGCCAAACATGCAAATAAGAGTGTTTTCACACTCGTTGTTTGGCTTATAGATGGCGCTGACTGTCACTCCTACTTCTAAATTTCAATATAAACCCCAAAAAGTGGATGGAGGGACGGCCGCTGTGATAGCTCAGTGGTTAGAGCATCGAACGCGTTATTCGAAGGTCGTAGGTTTGATTCCTGCTCACAGCTGGTAATTTTTTCATCCACTTTTCTTTCTTCTTTCTTCTTATTTACATTCCATTTGTTCTATTAACTTCCCCTGTACATTCCTTGGCATTACTGTCTGGTATATCTCATTAATATTATGGTAAAACTCGGAAATACGAGCCCTTAGGTATACACTTCTCTCCCTTATTTCATTGAACGAGGGTCTCGTAGTGGCAGACTTGGTGTGTTTAGGTTGTATAAGAGGGACAATTATTCAGCTGCCCGCTCATAATAGGTTCACGTGCTACGTGACGCCAAACATGCGAATAAGAGTGTTTTCACACACGTCGTTTGGCTTATAGATGGCGCTGACTGTCACTCCTACTTCTAAATTCCAATATAAACCCCATAAAGTGGATGGAGGCACGGCCGCTGTGATAGCTCAGTGGTTAGAGCATGGAACGCGTTATTCGAAGGTCGTAGGTTTGATTCCTGCTCACAGCTGGTAATTTTTTCATCCACTTATCTTTCTTCTTTCTTCTAATTTACATTCCATTAGTTCTAATAACTTCCCCTGTACATTCGTTGGCATTACTGTCTGTTATATCTCATTAATATTATGTTAAAACACGGAAATACGAGCCCTTAGGTATACACATTTCTCCCTTATTTCACTGAACGAGGGTCTCGTACTGGCAGACTTGGTGTGTTTAGGTTGTATAAGAGGGACAATTAATCAGCTGCCTGCTCATAAAACGTTCACGTGCTACGTGACGCCAAACATGCAAATAAGAGTGTTTTCACACTCGTTGTTTGGCTTACAGATGGCGCTGACTGTCACTCCTACTTCAAAATTCCAATATAAACCCCACCCAAAAAGTGGATGGAGGGACGGCCGTTGTGATAGCTCAGTGGTTAGAGCATCGAACGCGTTATTCGAAGGTCGTAGGTTCAATTCCTGCTCACAGCTGGTAATTTTTTCATCAACTTTTCTTTCTTCTTCTTATTTACATTCCATAAGTTTTAATAACTTCCCCTGTACATTCCTTGGCATTACTGTCTGTTATATCTCATTAATATTATGTTGAAACACGGAAATACGAGCCCTTAGGTATACACTTTTCTCCCTTATTTCATTGAACGAGGGTCTCGTACTGGCAGACTTGGTGTGTTTAGGTTGTATAAGAGGGACAATTAATCAGCTGCCCGCTCATAATAAGTTCACGTGCTACGTGACGCCAAACATGCGAATAAGAGTGTTTTCACACTCGTTGTTTGGCTTATATATGGCGCTGACTGTCACTCCTACTTCTAAATTCCAATATAAACCCCATAAAGTGGATGGAGGGACGGCCGCTGTGATAGCTCAGTGGTTAGAGCATCGAACTCGTTATTCAAAGGTCGTAGGTTCGATTCCTGCTCACAGCTGGTAATTTTTTCATCCACTTTTCTTTCTTCTTTCTTCTTATTTATATTCCATTAGTTTTAATAACTTCCCCTGTACATTCCTTGGCATTACTGTCTGGTATATCTCATTATTATTATGTTAAAACACGTAAATACGAGCCCTTAGGTATACACTTCTCTCCCTTATTTCATTGAACGAGGGTCTCGTAGTGGCAGACTTGGTGTGTTTAGGTTGTATAAGAGGGACAATTATTCAGCTGCCCGCTCATAATAAGTTCACGTGCTACGTGACGCCAAACATGCGAATAAGAGTGTTTTCACACTCGTTGTTTGGCTTATAGATGGCGCTGACTGTCACTCCTACTTCTAAATTCCAATATAAACCCGAAAAAGTGATGGAGGGACGGCCGCTGTGATAGCTCAGTGGTTAGAGCATGAAACGCGTTATTTGAAGGTCGTAGGTTCGATTCCTGTTCACTGCTGGTAATTTTTTTATCCACTTTTCTTTCTTCTTTCTTCCTCTTTACATTCCATTAGTTCTAATAACTTCCCCTGTACATTCCTTGGCATTACTCTCTGTTATATCTCATTAATATTATGTTAAAACACGGAAATACGAGCCCTTAGGTATACACTTCTCTGCCTTATTTCATTGAACGAGGGTCTCGTACTGGCAGACTTGGTGTGTTTAGGTTGTATAAGAGGGACAATTATTCAGCTGCCCGCTCATAATAAGTTCACGTGCTACGTGACGCCAAACAAGCGAATAAGAGTGTTTTCACACTCGTTGTTTGGCTTATAGATGGCGCTGACTGTCACTCCTACTTCTAAATTCCAATATAAACCCCAAGAAGTGGATGGAGGGACGGCCGCTGTGATAGCTCAGTGGTTAGAATTTAGAACGCGTTATTCGAAGGTCGTAGGTTCGATTCCTGCTCACAGCTGGTAATTTTTTTCTCCACTTTTCTTTTTTCTTTCTTCTTATTTACATTCCATTAATTCTAATAACTTCCCCTGTACATTCCTTGGCATTAATGTCTGTTATATCTCATAATTATTTTGTTAAAACACGGAAATACGAGCCCTTAGGTATACACTTCTCTCCCTTATTTCATTGAACGAGGGTCTCGTACTGGCAGGCTTGGTGTGTTTAGGTTGTATAAGAGAGACAATTAATCAGCTGCCCGCTCATAATAGGTTCACGTGCTACGTGACGCCAAACAAGCGAATAAGAGTGTTTTCACACTCGTTGTTTGGCTTATAGATGGCGCTGACTGTCACTCCTACTTCTAAATTCCAATATAAACCCCAAAAAGTGGATGGAGGGACGGCCGCTGTGATAGCTCAGTGGTTAGAGCATCGACCGCGTTATTCGAAGGTCGTAGGTTCGGTTCCTGCTCACAGCTGGTAATTTTTTCATCCGCTTTTCTTTCTTCTTTCTTCTTATTTACATTCCATTAGTTCTAATAACTTCCCCTGTACATTCCTTGGCATTACTGTCTGTTATATCTCATTATATTATGTTAAAACACGGAAATACGAGCCCTTAGGTATACACTTTTCTCCCTTATTTCATTGAACGAGGGTCTCGTACTGCAGATTTGGTGTGTTTAGGTTGTATAAGAAGGACAATTAATCAGCTGCCTACTTATAATAAGTTCACGTGCTACGTGACGCCAAACATGCGAATAAGAGTGTTTTCACACTCGTTGTTTGGCTTATAGATGGCGCTGACTGTCACTCCTACTTCTAAATTCCAATATAAACCCCATAAAGTGTATGGAGGGACGGCCGCTGTGATAGCTCAGTGGTTAGAGCATCGAACTCGTTATTCAAAGGTCGTAGGTTCGATTCCTGCTCACAGCTGGTAATTTTTTCATCCACTTTTCTTTCTTCTTTCTTCTTATTTACATTCCATTAGTTCTAATAACTTCCCCTGTACATTCCTTGGCATTACTGTCTGTTATATCTCATTAATATTATGTTAAAACACGCAAATACGAGCCCTTAGGTATACACTTCTCTCCCTTATTTCAATGAACGAGGGTCTCGTACTGGCAGTCTTGGTGTGTTTAGGTTGTATAAGAGGGACAATTAATCAGCTGCCCGCTCATAAGAAGTTCACGTGCTACGTGACGCCAAACATGCAAATAAGAGTGTTTTCACACTCGTTGTTTGGCTTATAGATGGCGCTGACTGTCACTCCTACTTCTAAATTTCAATATAAACCCCAAAACGTGGATGGAGGGACGGCCGCTGTGATAGCTCAGTGGTTAGAGCATCGAACGCGTTATTCGAAGGTCGTAGGTTTGATTCCTGCTCACAGCTGGTAATTTTTTCATCCACTTTTCTTTCTTCTTTCTTCTTATTTACATTCCATTAGTTCTAATAATTTACCCTGTACATTCCTTGGCATTACTGTCTGGTATATCTCATTAATATTATGTTAAAACACGGAAATATGAGCCCTTAGGTATACACTTCTCTCCCTTATTTCATTGAACGAAGGTCTCGTAGTGGCAGACTTCGTGTGTTTAGGTTGTATAAGAGGGACAATTATTCAGCTGCCCGCTCATAATAAGTTCACGTGCTACGTGACGCCAAACATGCGAATAAGAGTGTTTTCACACTCGTTGTTTGGCTTATAGATGGCGCTGACTGTCACTCCTACTTCTAAATTCTAATATAAACCCGAAAAAGTGGATGGAGGGACGGCCGCTGTGATAGCTCAGTGGTTAGAGCATGTAACGCGTTATGCGAAGGTCGTAGGTTCGATTCCTGTTCACTGCTGGTAATTTTTTCATCCACTTTTCTTTCTTCTTTCTTCTTATTTACATTCCATTAGTTCTAATAACTTCCCCTGTACATTCCTTGGCATTACTGTTTGTTATATCTCATTATTATTATGTTAAAACACGCAACTACGAGCCCTTAGGTATACACTTCTCTCCCTTATTTCAATGAACGAGGGTCTCGTACTAGCAGACTTGGTGTGTTTAGGTTGTATAAGAGGGACAATTAATCAGCTGCCCGCTCATAATAGGTTCACGTGCTACGTGACGCCAAACAAGCGAATAAGAGTGTTTTCACACTCGTTGTTTGGCTTATAGATGGCGCTGACTGTCACTCCTACTTCTAAATTCCAATATAAACCCCAAAAAGTGGATGGAGGGACGGCCGCTGTGATAGCTCAGTGGTTAGAGCATCGACCGCGTTATTCGAAGGTCGTAGGTTCGGTTCCTGCTCACAGCTGGTAATTTTTTCATCCGCTTTTCTTTCTTCTTTCTTCTTATTTACATTCCATTAGTTCTAATAACTTCCCCTGTACATTCCTTGGCATTACTGTCTGTTATATCTCATTATATTATGTTAAAACACGGAAATACGAGCCCTTAGGTATACACTTTTCTCCCTTATTTCATTGAACGAGGGTCTCGTACTGCAGATTTGGTGTGTTTAGGTTGTATAAGAAGGACAATTATTCAGCTGCCTACTTATAATAAGTTCACGTGCTACGTGACGCCAAACATGCGAATAAGAGTGTTTTCACACTCGTTGTTTGGCTTATAGATGGCGCTGACTGTCACTCCTACTTCTAAATTCCAATATAAACCCCATAAAGTGTATGGAGGGACGGCCGCTGTGATAGCTCAGTGGTTAGAGCATCGAACTCGTTATTCAAAGGTCGTAGGTTCGATTCCTGCTCACAGCTGGTAATTTTTTCATCCACTTTTCTTTCTTCTTTCTTCTTATTTACATTCCATTAGTTCTAATAACTTCCCCTGTACATTCCTTGGCATTACTGTCTGTTATATCTCATTAATATTATGTTAAAACACGCAAATACGAGCCCTTAGGTATACACTTCTCTCCCTTATTTCAATGAACGAGGGTCTCGTACTGGCAGTCTTGGTGTGTTTAGGTTGTATAAGAGGGACAATTAATCAGCTGCCCGCTCATAAGAAGTTCACGTGCTACGTGACGCCAAACATGCAAATAAGAGTGTTTTCACACTCGTTGTTTGGCTTATAGATGGCGCTGACTGTCACTCCTACTTCTAAATTCTAATATAAACCCGAAAAAGTGGATGGAGGGACGGCCGCTGTGATAGCTCAGTGGTTAGAGCATGTAACGCGTTATGCGAAGGTCGTAGGTTCGATTCCTGTTCACTGCTGGTA
Source organism: Rhipicephalus microplus (assembly GCF_043290135.1). Classification (NCBI taxonomy): domain Eukaryota; kingdom Metazoa; phylum Arthropoda; class Arachnida; order Ixodida; family Ixodidae; genus Rhipicephalus; species Rhipicephalus microplus. The sequence goes on along the minus strand of NC_134706.1, from coordinate 170,473,844 downwards.
ATTTTTTCATCCACTTTTCTTTCTTCTTTCTTCTTATTTACATTCCATTAGTTCTAATAACTTCCCCTGTACATTCCTTGGCATTACTGTTTGTTATATCTCATTATTATTATGTTAAAACACGCAACTACGAGCCCTTAGGTATACACTTCTCTCCCTTATTTCAATGAACGAGGGTCTCGTACTAGCAGACTTGGTGTGTTTAGGTTGTATAAGAGGGACAATTAATCAGCTGCCCGCTCATAAGAAGTTCACGTGCTACGTGACGCAAAACATGCAAATAAGAGTGTTTTCACACTCGTTGTTTGGCTTATAGATGGCGCTAACTGTCACTCCTACTTCTAAATTTCAATATAAACCCCTAAAAGTGGATGGAGGGACGGCCGCTGTGATAGCTCAGTGGTTAGAGCATCGAACGCGTTATTCGAAGGTCGTAGGTTTGATTCCTGCTCACAGCTGGTAATTTTTTCATCCAATTATCTTTCTTCTTTCTTCTTATTTACATTCCATTAGTTCTAATAATTTACCCTGTACATTCCTTGGCATTACTGTCTGGTATATCTCATTATTATTATGTTAAAACACGGAAATACGAGCCCTTAGGTATACACTTCTCTCCCTTATTTCATTGAACGAAGGTTTCGTAGTGGCAGACTTGGTGTGTTTAGGTTGTATAAGAGGGACAATTATTCAGCTGCCCGCTCATAATAAGTTCACGTGCTACGTGACGACAAACATGCGAATAAGAGTGTTTTCACACTCGTTGTTCGGCTTATAGATGGCGCTGACTGTCACTCCTACTTCTAAATTCCAATATAAACCCGAAAAAGTGGATGGAGGGACGGCCGCTGTGATAGCTCAGTGGTTAGAGCATGGAACGCGTTATTCGAAGGTCGTAGGTTCGATTCCTGTTCACTGCTGGTAATTTTTTCATCCACTTTTCTTTCTTCTTTCTTCTTATTTACATTCCATTAGTTCTAATAACTTCCCCTGTACATTCCTTGGCATTACTGTCTGTTATATCTCATTAATATTATGTTAAAACACGGAAATACGAGCCCTTAGGTATACACTTCTCTCCCTTATTTCATTGAACGAGGGTCTCGTACTGGCAGACTTGGTGTGTTTAGGTTGTATAAGAGGGACAATTATTCAGCTGCCCGCTCATAATAAGTTCACGTGCTACGTGACGCCAAACAAGCGAATAAGAGTGTTTTCACACTCGTTGTTTGGCTTATAGATGGCGCTGACTGTCACTCCTACTTCTAAATTCCAATATAAACCCCAAGAAGTGGATGGAGGGACGGCCGCTGTGATAGCTCAGTGGTTAGAATTTAGAACGCGTTATTGGAAGGTCGTAGGTTCGATTCCTGCTCACAGCTGGTAATTTTTTTCTCCACTTTTCTTTTTTCTTTCTTCTTATTTACATTCCATTAATTCTAATACCTTCCCCTGTACATTCCTTGGCATTAATGTCTGTTATATCTCATAATTATTTTGTTAAAACACGGAAATACGAGCCCTTAGGTATACACTTCTCTCCCTTATTTCATTGAACGAGGGTCTCGTACTGGCAGGCTTGGTGTGTTTAGGTTGTATAAGAGGGACAATTAATCAGCTGCCCGCTCATAATAGGTTCACGTGCTACGTGACGCCAAACAAGCGAATAAGAGTGTTTTCACACTCGTTGTTTGGCTTATAGATGGCGCTGACTGTCACTCCTACTTCTAAATTCCAATATAAACCCCAAAAAGTGGATGGAGGGACGGCCGCTGTGATAGCTCAGTGGTTAGAGCATCGACCGCGTTATTCGAAGGTCGTAGGTTCGGTTCCTGCTCACAGCTGGTAATTTTTTCATCCGCTTTTCTTTCTTCTTTCTTCTTATTTACATTCCATTAGTTCTAATAACTTCCCCTGTACATTCCTTGGCATTACTGTCTGTTATATCTCATTATATTATGTTAAAACACGGAAATACGAGCCCTTAGGTATACACTTCTCTCCCTTATTTCATTGAACGAGGGTCTCGTAGTGGCAGACTTGGTGTGTTTAGGTTGTATAAGAGGGACAATTATTCAGCTGCCCGCTCATAATAAGTTCACGTGCTACGTGACGCCAAACATGCGAATAAGAGTGTTTTCACACTCGTTGTTTGGCTTATAGATGCCGCTGACTGTCACTCCTACTTCTAAATTCCAATATAAACCCGAAAAAGTGATGGAGGGACGGCCGCTGTGATAGCTCAGTGGTTAGAGCATGAAACGCGTTATTTGAAGGTCGTAGGTTCGATTCCTGTTCACTGCTGGTAATTTTTTTTCATCCACTTTCTTTTCTTCTTTCTTCCTATTTACATTCCATTAGTTCTAATAACTTCCCCTGTACATTCCTTGGCATTACTCTCTGTTATATCTCATTAATATTATGTTAAAACACGGAAATACGAGCCCTTAGGTATACACTTCTCTGCCTTATTTCATTGAACGAGGGTCTCGTACTGGCAGACTTGGTGTGTTTAGGTTGTATAAGAGGGACAATTATTCAGCTGCCCGCTCATAATAAGTTCACGTGCTACGTGACGCCAAACAAGCGAATAAGAGTGTTTTCACACTCGTTGTTTGGCTTATAGATGGCGCTGACTGTCACTCCTACTTCTAAATTCCAATATAAACCCCAAGAAGTGGATGGAGGGACGGCCGCTGTGATAGCTCAGTGGTTAGAATTTAGAACGCGTTATTCGAAGGTCGTAGGTTCGATTCCTGCTCACAGCTGGTAAATTTTTTCTCCACTTTTCTTTTTTTTTCTTCTTATTTACATTCCATTAATTGTAATAACTTCCCCTGTACATTCCTTGGCATTACTGTCTGTTATATCTCATAATTATTTTCTTAAAACACGGAAATACGAGCCCTTAGGTATACACTTCTCTCCCTTATTTCATTGAACGAGGGTCTCGTACTGGCAGGCTTGGTGTGTTTAGGTTGTATAAGAGGGACAATTAATCAGCTGCCCGCTCATAATAGGTTCACGTGCTACGTGACGCCAAACAAGCGAATAAGAGTGTTTTCACACTCGTTGTTTGGCTTATAGATGGCGCTGACTGTCACTCCTACTTCTAAATTCCAATATAAACCCCAAAAAGTGGATGGAGGGACGGCCGCTGTGATAGCTCAGTGGTTAGAGCATCGACCGCGTTATTCGAAGGTCGTAGGTTCGGTTCCTGCTCGCCCCGCCGCGGTGGTCTAGTGGCTAAGGTACTCGGCTGCTGACCCGCAGGTCGCGGGTTCGATTCCCGGCTGCGGCGGCTGCATTTCCGATGGAGGCGGAAATAATGTAGGCCCGTGTGCTCAGATTTGGGCGCACGTTAAAGAACCCCAGGTGGTCAAAATTTCCGGAGCCCTCCACTACGGCGTCTCTCATAATCATATGGTGGTTTTGGGACGTTAAACCCCACAAATCAATCAATCGGTTACTGCTCACAGCTGGTAATTTTTTCATCCGCTTTTCTTTCTTCTTTCTTCTTATTTACATTCCATTAGTTCTAATAACTTCCCCTGTACATTCCTTGGCATTACTGTCTGTTATATCTCATTATATTATGTTAAAACACGGAAATACGAGCCCTTAGGTATACACTTTTCTCCCTTATTTCATTGAACGAGGGTCTCGTACTGCAGATTTGGTGCGTTTAGGTTGTATAAGAAGGACAATTAATCAGCTGCCCGCTTATAATAAGTTCACGTGCTACGTGACGCCAAACATGCGAATAAGAGTGTTTTCACACTCGTTGTTTGGCTTATAGATGGCGCTGACTGTCACTCCTACTTCTAAATTCCAATATAAACCCCATAAAGTGTATGGAGGGACGGCCGCTGTGATAGCTCAGTGGTTAGAGCATCGAACTCGTTATTCAAAGGTCGGAGGTTCGATTCCTGCTCACAGCTGGTAATTTCTTCATCCACTTTTCTTTCTTCTTTCTTCTTATTTACATTCCATTAGTTCTAATAACTTCCCCTGTACATTCCTTGGCATTACTGTCTGTTATATCTCATTAATATTATGTTAAAACACGCAAATACGAGCCCTTAGGTATACACTTCTCTCCCTTATTTCAATGAACGAGGGTCTCGTACTGGCAGACTTGGTGTGTTTAGGTTGTATAAGAGGGACAATTAATCAGCTGCCCGCTCATAAGAAGTTCACGTGCTACGTGACGCCAAACATGCAAATAAGAGTGTTTTCACACTCGTTGTTTGGCTTATAGATGGCGCTGACTGTCACTCCTACTTCTAAATTTCAATATAAACCCCAAAAAGTGGATGGAGGGACGGCCGCTGTGATAGCTCAGTGGTTAGAGCATCGAACGCGTTATTCGAAGGTCGTAGGTTTGATTCCTGCTCACACCTGGTAATTTTTTCATCCACTTTTCTTTCTTCTTTCTTCTTATTTACATTCCATTTGTTCTATTAACTTCCCCTGTACATTCCTTGGCATTACTGTCTGGTATATCTCATTAATATTATGGTAAAACTCGGAAATACGAGCCCTTAGGTATACACTTCTCTCCCTTATTTCATTGAACGAGGGTCTCGTAGTGGCAGACTTGGTGTGTTTAGGTTGTATAAGAGGGACAATTATTCAGCTGCCCGCTCATAATAGGTTCACGTGCTACGTGACGCCAAACATGCGAATAAGAGTGTTTTCACACACGTCGTTTGGCTTATAGATGGCGCTGACTGTCACTCCTACTTCTAAATTCCAATATAAACCCCATAAAGTGGATGGAGGCACGGCCGCTGTGATAGCTCAGTGGTTAGAGCATGGAACGCGTTGTTCGAAGGTCGTAGGTTTGATTCCTGCTCACAGCTGGTAATTTTTTCATCCACTTATCTTTCTTCTTTCTTCTAATTTACATTCCATTAGTTCTAATAACTTCCCCTGTACATTCGTTGGCATTACTGTCTGTTATATCTCATTAATATTATGTTCAAACACGGAAATACGAGCCCTTAGGTATACACATTTCTCCCTTATTTCAATGAACGAGGGTCTCGTACTGGCAGACTTGGTGTGTTTAGGTTGTATAAGAGGGACAATTAATCAGCTGCCTGCTCATAAAACGTTCACGTGCTACGTGACGCCAAACATGCAAATAAGAGTGTTTTCACACTCGTTGTTTGGCTTACTGATGGCGCTGACTGTCACTCCTACTTCAAAATTCCAATATAAACCCCACCCAAAAAGTGGATGGAGGGACGGCCGTTGTGATAGCTCAGTGGTTAGAGCATCGAACGCGTTATTCGAAGGTCGTAGGTTCAATTCCTGCTCACAGCTGGTAATTTTTTCATCAACTTTTCTTTCTTCTTCTTATTTACATTCCATAAGTTTTAATAACTTCCCCTGTACATTCCTTGGCATTACTGTCTGTTATATCTCATTAATATTATGTTGAAACACGGAAATACGAGCCCTTAGGTATACACTTTTCTCCCTTATTTCATTGAACGAGGGTCTCGTACTGGCAGACTTGGTGTGTTTAGGTTGTATAAGAGGGACAATTAATCAGCTGCCCGCTCATAATAAGTTCACGTGCTACGTGACGCCAAACATGCGAATAAGAGTGTTTTCACACTCGTTGTTTGGCTTATATATGGCGCTGACTGTCACTCCTACTTCTAAATTCCAATATAAACCCCATAAAGTGGATGGAGGGATGGCCGCTGTGATAGCTCAGTGGTTAGAGCATCGAACTCGTTATTTAAAGGTCGTAGGTTCGATTCCTGCTCACAGCTGGTAATTTTTTCATCCACTTTTCTTTCTTCTTTCTTCTTATTTATATTCCATTAGTTTTAATAACTTCCCCTGTACATTCCTTGGCATTACTGTCTGGTATATCTCATTAATATTATGTTAAAACACGTAAATACGAGCCCTTAGGTATACACTTCTCTCCCTTATTTCATTGAACGAGGGTCTCGTAGTGGCAGACTTGGTGTGTTTAGGTTGTATAAGAGGGACAATTATTCAGCTGCCCGCTCATAATAAGTTCACGTGCTACGTGACGCCAAACATGCGTATAAGAGTATTTTCACACTCGTTGTTTGGCTTATAGATGGCGCTGACTGTCACTCCTACTTCTAAATTCCAATATAAACCCGAAAAAGTGATGGAGGGACGGCCGCTGTGATAGCTCAGTGGTTAGAGCATGAAACGCGTTATTTGAAGGTCGTAGGTTCGATTCCTGTTCACTGCTGGTAATTTTTTTATCCACTTTTCTTTCTTCTTTCTTCCTCTTTACATTCCATTAGTTCTAATAACTTCCCCTGTACATTCCTTGGCATTACTCTCTGTTATATCTCATTAATATTATGTTAAAACACGGAAATACGAGCCCTTAGGTATACACTTCTCTGCCTTATTTCATTGAACGAGGGTCTCGTACTGGCAGACTTGGTGTGTTTAGGTTGTATAAGAGGGACAATTATTCAGCTGCCCGCTCATAATAAGTTCACGTGCTACGTGACGCCAAACAAGCGAATAAGAGTGTTTTCACACTCGTTGTTTGGCTTATAGATGGCGCTGACTGTCACTCCTACTTCTAAATTCCAATATAAACCCCAAGAAGTGGATGGAGGGACGGCCGCTGTGATAGCTCAGTGGTTAGAATTTAGAACGCGTTATTCGAAGGTCGTAGGTTCGATTCCTGCTCACAGCTGGTAATTTTTTTCTCCACTTTTCTTTTTTCTTTCTTCTTATTTACATTCCATTAATTCTAATAACTTCCCCTGTACATTCCTTGGCATTAATGTCTGTTATATCTCATAATTATTTTGTTAAAACACGGAAATACGAGCCCTTAGGTATACACTTCTCTCCCTTATTTCAATGAACGAGGGTCTCGTACTAGCAGACTTGGTGTGTTTAGGTTGTATAAGAGGGACAATTAATCAGCTGCCCGCTCATAAGAAGTTCACGTGCTACGTGACGCCAAACATGCAAATAAGAGTGTTTTCACACTCGTTGTTTGGCTTATAGATGGCGCTGACTGTCACTCCTACTTCTAAATTTCAATATAAACCCCAAAAAGTGGATGGAGGGACGGCCGCTGTGATAGCTCAGTGGTTAGAGCATCGAACGCGTTATTCGAAGGTCGTAGGTTTGATTCCTGCTCACAGCTGGTAATTTTTTCATCCAATTTTCTTTCTTCTTTCTTCTTATTCACATTCCATTAGTTCTAATAATTTACCCTGTACATTCCTTGGCATTACTGTCTGGTATATCTCATTAATATTATGTTAAAACACGCAACTACGAGCCCTTAGGTATACACTTCTCTCCCTTATTTCATTGAACGAGGGTCTCGTACTGGCAGACTTGGTGTGTTTAGGTTGTATAAGAGGGACAATTATTCAGCTGCCCGCTAATAATAAGTTCACGTGCTACGTGACGCCAAGCATGCGAATAAGAGTGTTTTCACACTCGTTGTTTGGCTTATAGATGGCGCTGACTGTCACTCCTACTTCTAAATTTCAATATAAACCCCAAAAAGTGGATGGAGGGACGGCCGCTGTGATAGCTCAGTGGTTAGAGCATCGAACGCGTTATTCGAAGGTCGTAGGTTCGATTCCTGCTCACAGCTGGTAATTTTTTTCTCAACTTTTCTTTTTTCTTTCTTCTTATTTACATTCCATTAATTCTAATAACTTCCCCTGTACATTCCTTGGCATTAATGTCTGTTATATCTCATAATTATTTTGTTAAAACACGGAAATACGAGCCCTTAGGTATACACTTCTCTCCCTTATTTCATTGAACGAGGGTCTCGTACTGGCAGGCTTGGTGTGTTTAGGTTGTATAAGAGGGACAATTAATCAGCTGCCCGCTCATAATAGGTTCACGTGCTACGTGACGCCAAACATGCAAATAAGAGTGTTTTCACACTCGTTGTTTGGCTTATAGATGGCGCTGACTGTCACTCCTACTTCTAAATTTCAATATAAACCCCAAAACGTGGATGGAGGGACGGCCGCTGTGATAGCTCAGTGGTTAGAGCATCGAACGCGTTATTCGAAGGTCGTAGGTTTGATTCCTGCTCACAGCTGGTAATTTTTTCATCCACTTTTCTTTCTTCTTTCTTCTTATTTACATTCCATTAGTTCTAATAATTTACCCTGTACATTCCTTGGCATTACTGTCTGGTATATCTCATTAATATTATGTTAAAACACGGAAATATGAGCCCTTATGTATACACTTCTCTCCCTTATTTCATTGAACGAAGGTCTCGTAGTGGCAGACTTGGTGTGTTTAGGTTGTATAAGAGGGACAATTATTCGGCTGCCCGCTCATAATAAGTTCACGTGCTACGTGACGCCAAACATGCGAATAAGAGTGTTTTCACACTCGTTGTTTGGCTTATAGATGGCGCTGACTGTCACTCCTACTTCTAAATTCAAATATAAACCCGAAAAAGTGGATGGAGGGACGGCCGCTGTGATAGCTCAGTGGTTAGAGCATGTAACGCGTTATGCGAAGGTCGTAGGTTCGATTCCTGTTCACTGCTGGTAATTTTTTCATCCACTTTTCTTTCTTCTTTCTTCTTATTTACATTCCATTAGTTCTAATAACTTCCCCTGTACATTCCTTGGCATTACTGTTTGTTATATCTCATTAATATTATGTTAAAACACGCAACTACGAGCCCTTAGGTATACACTTCTCTCCCTTATTTCAATGAACGAGGGTCTCGTACTAGCAGACTTGGTGTGTTTAGGTTGTATAAGAGGGACAATTAATCAGCTGCCCGCTCATAAGAAGTTCACGTGCTATGTGACGCCAAACATGCAAATAAGAGTGTTTTCACACTCGTTGTTTGGCTTATAGATGGCGCTGACTGTCACTCCTACTTCTAAATTTCAATATAAACCCCAAAAAGTGGATGGAGGGACGGCCGCTGTGATAGCTCAGTGGTTAGAGCATCGAACGCGTTATTCGAAGGTCGTAGGTTTGATTCCTGCTCACAGCTGGTAATTTTTTCATCCAATTTTCTTTCTTCTTTCTTCTTATTTACATTCCATTAGTTCTAATAATTTACCCTGTACATTCCTTGGCATTACTGTCTGGTATATCTCATTAATTTTATGTTAAAACACGGAAATACGAGCCCTTAGGTATACACTTCTCTCCCTTATTTCATTGAATGAGGGTCTCGTAGTGTCAGACTTGGTGTGTTTAGGTTGTATAAGAGGGACAATTATTCAGCTGCCCGCTCATAATAAGTTCACGTGCTACGTGACGACAAACATGCGAATAAGAGTGTTTTCACACTCGTTGTTCGGCTTATAGATGGCGCTGACTGTCACTCCTACTTCTAAATTCCAATATAAACCCGAAAAAGTGGATGGAGGGACGGCCGCTGTGATAGCTCAGTGGTTAGAGAATGGAACGCGTTATTCGAAGGTCGTAGGTTCGATTCCTGTTCACTGCTGGTAATTTTTTCATCCACTTTTCTTTCTTCTTTCTTCTTATTTACATTCCATTAGTTCTAATAACTTCCCCTGTACATTCCTTGGCATTACTGTCTGTTATATCTCATTAATATTATGTTAAAACACGGAAATACGAGCCCTTAGGTATACACTTCTCTCCCTTATTTCATTGAACGGAGTCTCGTACTGGCAGACTTGGTGTGTTTAGGTTGTATAAGAGGGACATTTATTCAGCTGCCCGCTAATAATAAGTTCACGTGCTACGTGACGCCAAGCATGCGAATAAGAGTGTTTTCACACTCGTTGTTTGGCTTATAGATGGCGCTGACTGTCACTCCTACTTCTAAATTCCAATATAAACCCCAAAAAGTGGATGGAGGGACGGCCGCTGTGATAGCTCAGTGGTTAGAATATAGAACGCGTTATTCGAAGGTCGTAGGTTCGATTCCTGCTCACAGCTGGTAACTTTTTTCTCCACTTTTCTTTCTTCTTTCTTCTTATTTACATTTCATTATTTCTAATAACTTCCCCTCTACATTCCTTGGCATTACTGTCTGTTATATCTCATAATTATTATGTTAAAACACGGAAATACGAGCCCTTAGGTATTCACTTCTCTCCCTTATTTCATTGAACGAGGGTCTCGTACTGGCAGGCTTGGTGTGTTTAGGTTGTCTAAGAGGGACAATTAATCAGCTGCCCGCTCATAATAGGTTCACGTGCTACGTGACGTCAAACATGCGAATAAGAGTGTTTTCACACTCGTTGTTTGACTTATAGATGGCGCTGACTGTCACTCCTACTTCTAAATTCCAATATAAACCCCAAAAAGTGGATGGAGGGACGGCCGCTGTGATAGCTCAGTGGTTAGAGCATCGAACGCGTTATTCGAAGGTCGTAGGTTCGATTCCTGCTCACAGCTGGTAATTTTTTCATCCACTTTTCTTTCTTCTTTCTTCTTATTTACATTCCATTAGTTCTAATAACTTCCCCTGTATATTCCTTGGCATTACTGTCTGTTATATCTCATTCATATTATGTTAAAACACGGAAATACGAGCCCTTAGGTATACACTTTTCTCCCTTATTTCATTGAACGAGGGTCTCGTACTGGCAGACTTGGTGTGTTTATGTTGTAAAAGAGGTACAATTAATCAGCTGCCCGCTCATAATAAGTTCACGTGCTACGTGATGCCAAACATGCGAATAGGAGTGTTTTCACACTCGTTGTTTGGCTTATAGATGGCGCTGACTTTCACTCCTACTTCTAAATTCCAATATAAACCCCAAAAAGTGGATGGAGGGTCGGCCGCTGTGATATCTCAGTGGTTAGAGCATCGAACGCGTTATTCGAAGGTCGTAGGTTCGATTCCTGCTCACAGCTGGTAATTTTTTCGTCCACTTTTCTTTCTTCTTTCTTCTTATTTACATTCCATTAGTTCTAATAACTTCCCCTGTACATTCCTTGGCATTACTGTCTGTTATATCTCATTAATATTATGTTAAAACACGGAAATACGAGCCCTTAGGTATACACTTCTCTCCCTTATTTCATTGAACGGAGTCTCGTACTGGCAGACTTGGTGTGTTTAGGTTGTATAAGAGGGACATTTATTCAGCTGCCCGCTAATAATAAGTTCACGTGCTACGTGACGCCAAGCATGCGAATAAGAGTGTTTTCACACTCGTTGTTTGGCTTATAGATGGCGCTGACTGTCACTCCTACTTCTAAATTCCAATATAAACCCCAAAAAGTGGATGGAGGGACGGCCGCTGTGATAGCTCAGTGGTTAGAATATAGAACGCGTTATTCGAAGGTCGTAGGTTCGATTCCTGCTCACAGCTGGTAACTTTTTTCTCCACTTTTCTTTCTTCTTTCTTCTTATTTACATTTCATTATTTCTAATAACTTCCCCTCTACATTCCTTGGCATTACTGTCTGTTATATCTCATAATTATTATGTTAAAACACGGAAATACGAGCCCTTAGGTATTCACTTCTCTCCCTTATTTCATTGAACGAGGGTCTCGTACTGGCAGGCTTGGTGTGTTTAGGTTGTCTAAGAGGGACAATTAATCAGCTGCCCGCTCATAATAGGTTCACGTGCTACGTGACGTCAAACATGCGAATAAGAGTGTTTTCACACTCGTTGTTTGACTTATAGATGGCGCTGACTGTCACTCCTACTTCTAAATTCCAATATAAACCCCAAAAAGTGGATGGAGGGACGGCCGCTGTGATAGCTCAGTGGTTAGAATATAGAACGCGTTATTCGAAGGTCGTAGGTTCGATTCCTGCTCACAGCTGGTAATTTTTTCATCCACTTTTCTTTCTTCTTTCTTCTTATTTACATTCCATTAGTTCTAATAACTTCCCCTGTATATTCCTTGGCATTACTGTCTGTTATATCTCATTCATATTATGTTAAAACACGGAAATACGAGCCCTTAGGTATACACTTTTCTCCCTTATTTCATTGAACGAGGGTCTCGTACTGGCAGACTTGGTGTGTTTATGTTGTAAAAGAGGTACAATTAATCAGCTGCCCGCTCATAATAAGTTCACGTGCTACGTGATGCCAAACATGCGAATAGGAGTGTTTTCACACTCGTTGTTTGGCTTATAGATGGCGCTGACTTTCACTCCTACTTCTAAATTCCAATATAAACCCCAAAAAGTGGATGGAGGGTCGGCCGCTGTGATATCTCAGTGGTTAGAGCATCGAACGCGTTATTCGAAGGTCGTAGGTTCGATTCCTGCTCACAGCTGGTAATTTTTTCGTCCACTTTTCTTTCTTCTTTCTTCTTATTTACATTCCATTAGTTCTAATAACTTCCCCTGTACATTCCTTGGCATTACTGTCTGTTATATCTCATTAATATTATGTTAAAACACGGAAATACGAGCCCTTAGGTATACACTTCTCTCCCTTATTTCATTGAACGGAGTCTCGTACTGGCAGACTTGGTGTGTTTAGGTTGTATAAGAGGGACATTTATTCAGCTGCCCGCTAATAATAAGTTCACGTGCTACGTGACGCCAAGCATGCGAATAAGAGTGTTTTCACACTCGTTGTTTGGCTTATAGATGGCGCTGACTGTCACTCCTACTTCTAAATTCCAATATAAACCCCAAGAAGTGGATGGAGGGACGGCCGCTGTGATAGCTCAGTGGTTAGAGCATCGAACGCGTTATTCGAAGGTCGTAGGTTCGATTCCTGCTCACAGCTGGTAAATTTTTCGTCCACTTTTCTTTCTTCTTTCTTCTTATTTACATTCCATTAGTTCTAATAACTTCCCCTGTACATTCCTTGGCATTACTGTCTGTTATATCTCCTTAATATTATGTTAAAACACGGAAATACGAGCCCTTAGGTATACACATTTCTCCCTTATTTCAATGAACGAGGGTCTCGTACTGGCAGACTTGGTGTGTTTAGGTTGTATAAGAGGGACAATTAATCAGCTGCCTGCTCATAAAACGTTCACGTGCTACGTGACGCCAAACATGCGAATAAGAGTGTTTTCACACTCGTTGCTTGGCTTATAGATGGCGCTGACTGTCACTCCTACTTCTAAATTCAAATATAAACCCGAAAAAGTGGATGGAGGGACGGCCGCTGTGATAGCTCAGTGGTTAGAGCATGTAACGCGTTATGCGAAGGTCGTAGGTTCGATTCCTGCTCACAGCTGGTAATTTTTTCATCCACTTTTCTTTCTTCTTTCTTCTTATTTACATTCCATTAGTTCTAATAACTTCCCCTGTATATTCCTTGGCATTACTGTCTGTTATATCTCATTCATATTATGTTAAAACACGGAAATACGAGCCCTTAGGTATACACTTTTCTCCCTTATTTCATTGAACGAGGGTCTCGTACTGGCAGACTTGGTGTGTTTATGTTGTAAAAGAGGTACAATTATTCAGCTGCCCGCTCATAATAAGTTCACGTGCTACGTGATGCCAAACATGCGAATAGGAGTGTTTTCACACTCGTTGTTTGGCTTATAGATGGCGCTGACTTTCACTCCTACTTCTAAATTCCAATATAAACCCCAAAAAGTGGATGGAGGGTCGGCCGCTGTGATATCTCAGTGGTTAGAGCATCGAACGCGTTATTCGAAGGTCGTAGGTTCGATTCCTGCTCACAGCTGGTAATTTTTTCGTCCACTTTTCTTTCTTCTTTCTTCTTATTTACATTCCATTAGTTCTAATAACTTCCCCTGTACATTCCTTGGCATTACTGTCTGTTATATCTCCTTAATATTATGTTAAAACACGGAAATACGAGCCCTTAGGTATACACATTTCTCCCTTATTTCAATGAACGAGGGTCTCGTACTGGCAGACTTGATGTGTTTAGGTTGTATAAGAGGGACAATTAATCAGCTGCCTGCTCATAAAACGTTCACGTGCTACGTGACGCCAAACGTGCGAATAAGAGTGTTTTCACACTCGTTGTTTGCCTTATAGATGGCGCTGACTGTCACTCCTACTTCTAAATTCCAATATAAACCCCATAAAGTGGATGGAGGGACGGCCGCTGTGATAGCTCAGTGGTTAGAGCATCGAACTCGTTATTGAAAGGTCGTAGGTTCGATTCCTGCTCACAGCTGGTAATTTTTTCATCCACTTTTCTTTCTTCTTTCTTCTTATTTACATTCCATTAGTTCTAATAACTTCCCCTGTACATTCCTTGGCATTACTGTCTGTTATATCTCATTAATATTATGTTAAAACACGCAAATATGAGCCCTTAGGTATACACTTCTCGCCCTTATTTCATTGAACGAGGGTCTCGTACTGGCAGACTTGGTGTGTTTAGGTTGTATAAGAGGGACAATTAATCAGCTGCCCGCTCATAAGAAGTTCACGTGCTACGTGACGCCAAACATGCAAATAAAAGTGTTTTCACACTTGTTGTTTGGCTTATAGATGGCGCTGACTGTCACTCCTACTTCTAAATTTCAATATAAACCCCAAAAAGTGGATGGAGGGACGGCCGCTGTGATAGCTCAGTGGTTAGAGCATCGAACGCGTTATTCGAATGTCGTAGGTTCGATTTCTGCTCACAGCTGGTAATTTTTTCATCCACTTTTCTTTCTTCTTTCTTCTTATTTACATTCCATTAGTTCTAATAACTTCCCCTGTATATTCCTTGGCATTACTGTCTGTTATAACTCATTCATATTATGTTAAAACACGGAAATACGAGCCCTTAGGTATACACTTTTCTCCCTTATTTCATTGAACGAGGGTCTCGTACTGGCAGACTTGGTGTGTTTAGGTTGTAAAAGAGGTACAATTAATCAGCTGCCCGCTCATAATAAGTTCACGTGCTACGGGACGCCAAACATGCGAATAGGAGTGTTTTCACACTCGTTGTTTGGCATATAGATGGCGCTGACTGTCACTCCTACTTCTAAATTCCAATATAAACCCCAAAAAGTGGATGGAGGGTCGGCCGCTGTGATATCTCAGTGGTTAGAGCATCGAACGCGTTATTCGAAGGTCGTAGGTTCGATTCCTGCTCACAGCTGGTAATTTTTTTCTCCACTTTTCTTTCTTCTTTCTTCTTATTTACATTTCATTAATTCTAATAACTTCCCCTGTACATTCCTTGGCATTACTGTCTGTTATATCTCATTATATTATGTTAAAACACGGAAATACGAACCCTTGGGTATACAATTCTCTCCCTTATTTCATTGAACGAGGGTCTCGTAGTGGCAGACTAGGTGTGTTTAGGTTGTATAAGAGGGACAATTAATCAGCTGCCCGCTCATAATAAGTTCACGTGCTACGTGACGCCAAACTTGCGAATAAGAGTGTTTTCACACTCGTTGTTTGGCTTATAGATGGCGCTGACTGTCACTCCTACTTCTAAATTCCAATATAAACCCCAAAAAGTGGATGGAGGCACGGCCGCTGTGATAGCTCAGTGGTTAGAGCATCGAACGCGTTATTCGAAGGTCGTAGGTTCGATTCCTGCTCACAGCTGGTAATTTTTTCGTCCACTTTTCTTTCTTCTTTCTTCTTATTTACATTCCATTAGTTCTAATAACTTCCCCTGTACATTCCTTGGCATTACTGTCTGTTATATCTCCTTAATATTATGTTAAAACACGGAAATACGAGCCCTTAGGTATACACATTTCTCCCTTATTTCAATGAACGAGGGTCTCGTACTGGCAGACTTGGTGTGTTTAGGTTGTATAAGAGGGACAATTAATCAGCTGCCTGCTCATAAAACGTTCACGTGCTACGTGACGCCAAACATGCGAATAAGAGTGTTTTCACACTCGTTGCTTGGCTTATAGATGGCGCTGACTGTCACTCCTACATCTAAATTCCAATATAAACCCCATAAAGTGGATGGAGGGACGGCCGCTGTGATAGCTCAGTGGTTAGAGCATCGAACTCGTTATTCAAAGAGAACTTGTTGTTGGGCTAGTTGGTAGATCATTTCAAAAGTTAATTAGAGCGCGAAAACTTGACGCAATCACTCACACACGCACACACCCGTTATTCAAAGGTCGTAGGTTCGATTCCTGCTCACAGCTGGTAATTTTTTCATCCACTTTTCTTTCTTCTTTCTTCTTATTTACATTCCATTAGTTCTAATAATTTACCCTGTACATTCCTTGGCATTACTGTCTGGTATATCTCATTAATATTATGTTAAAACACGGAAATATGAGCCCTTATGTAAACACTTCTCTCCCTTATTTCATTGAACGAAGGTCTCGTAGTGGCAGACTTGGTGTGTTTAGGTTGTATAAGAGGGACAATTATTCGGCTGCCCGCTCATAATAAGTTCACGTGCTACGTGACGCCAAACATGCGAATAAGAGTGTTTTCACACTCGTTGTTTGGCATATAGATGGCGCTGACTGTCACTCCTACTTCTAAATTCCAATATAAACCCCAAAAAGTGGATGGAGGGTCGGCCGCTGTGATATCTCAGTGGTTAGAGCATCGAACGCGTTATTCGAAGGTCGTAGGTTCGATTCCTGCTCACAGCTGGTAATTTTTTTCTCCACTTTTCTTTCTTCTTTCTTCTTATTTACATTTCATTAATTCTAATAACTTCCCCTGTACATTCCTTGGCATTACTGTCTGTTATATCTCATTATATTATGTTAAAACACGGAAATACGAACCCTTGGGTATACAATTCTCTCCCTTATTTCATTGAACGAGGGTCTCGTAGTGGCAGACTAGGTGTGTTTAGGTTGTATAAGAGGGACAATTAATCAGCTGCCCGCTCATAATAAGTTCACGTGCTACGTGACGCCAAACTTGCGAATAAGAGTGTTTTCACACTCGTTGTTTGGCTTATAGATGGCGCTGACTGTCACTCCTACTTCTAAATTCCAATATAAACCCCAAAAAGTGGATGGAGGCACGGCCGCTGTGATAGCTCAGTGGTTAGAGCATCGAACGCGTTATTCGAAGGTCGTAGGTTCGATTCCTGCTCACAGCTGGTAATTTTTTCGTCCACTTTTCTTTCTTCTTTCTTCTTATTTACATTCCATTAGTTCTAATAACTTCCCCTGTACATTCCTTGGCATTACTGTCTGTTATATCTCCTTAATATTATGTTAAAACACGGAAATACGAGCCCTTAGGTATACACATTTCTCCCTTATTTCAATGAACGAGGGTCTCGTACTGGCAGACTTGATGTGTTTAGGTTGTATAAGAGGGACAATTAATCAGCTGCCTGCTCATAAAACGTTCACGTGCTACGTGACGCCAAACGTGCGAATAAGAGTGTTTTCACACTCGTTGTTTGGCTTATAGATGGCGCTGACTGTCACTCCTACTTCTAAATTCCAATATAAACCCCATAAAGTGGATGGAGGGACGGCCGCTGTGATAGCTCAGTGGTTAGAGCATCGAACTCGTTATTCAAAGGTCGTAGGTTCGATTCCTGCTCACAGCTGGTAATTTTTTCATCCACTTTTCTTTCTTCTTTCTTCTTATTTACATTCCATTAGTTCTAATAACTTCCCCTGTACATTCCTTGGCATTACTGTCTGTTATATCTCATTAATATTATGTTAAAACACGCAAATATGAGCCCTTAGGTATACACTTCTCGCCCTTATTTCATTGAACGAGGGTCTCGTACTGGCAGACTTGGTGTGTTTAGGTTGTATAAGAGGGACAATTAATCAGCTGCCCGCTCATAAGAAGTTCACGTGCTACGTGACGCCAAACATGCAAATAAAAGTGTTTTCACACTTGTTGTTTGGCTTATAGATGGCGCTGACTGTCACTCCTACTTCTAAATTTCAATATAAACCCCAAAAAGTGGATGGAGGGACGGCCGCTGTGATAGCTCAGTGGTTAGAGCATCGAACGCGTTATTCGAATGTCGTAGGTTCGATTTCTGCTCACAGCTGGTAATTTTTTCATCCACTTTTCTTTCTTCTTTCTTCTTATTTACATTCCATTAGTTCTAATAACTTCCCCTGTATATTCCTTGGCATTACTGTCTGTTATAACTCATTCATATTATGTTAAAACACGGAAATACGAGCCCTTAGGTATACACTTTTCTCCCTTATTTCATTGAACGAGGGTCTCGTACTGGCAGACTTGGTGTGTTTAGGTTGTAAAAGAGGTACAATTAATCAGCTGCCCGCTCATAATAAGTTCACGTGCTACGGGACGCCAAACATGCGAATAGGAGTGTTTTCACACTCGTTGTTTGGCATATAGATGGCGCTGACTGTCACTCCTACTTCTAAATTCCAATATAAACCCCAAAAAGTGGATGGAGGGTCGGCCGCTGTGATATCTCAGTGGTTAGAGCATCGAACGCGTTATTCGAAGGTCGTAGGTTCGATTCCTGCTCACAGCTGGTAATTTTTTTCTCCACTTTTCTTTCTTCTTTCTTCTTATTTACATTCCATTAGTTCTAATAACTTCCCCTGTATATTCCTTGGCATTACTGTCTGTTATATCTCATTCATATTATGTTAAAACACGGAAATACGAGCCCTTAGGTATACACTTTTCTCCCTTATTTCATTGAACGAGGGTCTCGTACTGGCAGACTTGGTGTGTTTATGTTGTAAAAGAGGTACAATTAATCAGCTGCCCGCTCATAATAAGTTCACGTGCTACGTGATGCCAAACATGCGAATAGGAGTGTTTTCACACTCGTTGTTTGGCTTATAGATGGCGCTGACTTTCACTCCTACTTCTAAATTCCAATATAAACCCCAAAAAGTGGATGGAGGGTCGGCCGCTGTGATATCTCAGTGGTTAGAGCATCGAACGCGTTATTCGAAGGTCGTAGGTTCGATTCCTGCTCACAGCTGGTAATTTTTTCTTCCACTTTTCTTTCTTCTTTCTTCTTATTTACATTCCATTAGTTCTAATAACTTCCCCTGTACATTCCTTGGCATTACTGTCTGTTATATCTCATTAATATTATGTTAAAACACGGAAATACGAGCCCTTAGGTATACACTTCTCTCCCTTATTTCATTGAACGGAGTCTCGTACTGGCAGACTTGGTGTGTTTAGGTTGTATAAGAGGGACATTTATTCAGCTGCCCGCTAATAATAAGTTCACGTGCTACGTGACGCCAAGCATGCGAATAAGAGTGTTTTCACACTCGTTGTTTGGCTTATAGATGGCGCTGACTGTCACTCCTACTTCTAAATTCCAATATAAACCCCAAGAAGTGGATGGAGGGACGGCCGCTGTGATAGCTCAGTGGTTAGAGCATCGAACGCGTTATTCGAAGGTCGTAGGTTCGATTCCTGCTCACAGCTGGTAAATTTTTCGTCCACTTTTCTTTCTTCTTTCTTCTTATTTACATTCCATTAGTTCTAATAACTTCCCCTGTACATTCCTTGGCATTACTGTCTGTTATATCTCCTTAATATTATGTTAAAACACGGAAATACGAGCCCTTAGGTATACACATTTCTCCCTTATTTCAATGAACGAGGGTCTCGTACTGGCAGACTTGGTGTGTTTAGGTTGTATAAGAGGGACAATTAATCAGCTGCCTGCTCATAAAACGTTCACGTGCTACGTGACGCCAAACATGCGAATAAGAGTGTTTTCACACTCGTTGCTTGGCTTATAGATGGCGCTGACTGTCACTCCTACTTCTAAATTCAAATATAAACCCGAAAAAGTGGATGGAGGGACGGCCGCTGTGATAGCTCAGTGGTTAGAGCATGTAACGCGTTATGCGAAGGTCGTAGGTTCGATTCCTGCTCACAGCTGGTAATTTTTTCTCCACTTTTCTTTCTTCTTTCTTCTTATTTACATTTCATTATTTCTAATAACTTCCCCTCTACATTCCTTGGCATTACTGTCTGTTATATCTCATAATTATTATGTTAAAACACGGAAATACGAGCCCTTAGGTATTCACTTCTCTCCCTTATTTCATTGAACGAGGGTCTCGTACTGGCAGGCTTGGTGTGTTTAGGTTGTCTAAGAGGGACAATTAATCAGCTGCCCGCTCATAATAGGTTCACGTGCTACGTGACGTCAAACATGCGAATAAGAGTGTTTTCACACTCGTTGTTTGACTTATAGATGGCGCTGACTGTCACTCCTACTTCTAAATTCCAATATAAACCCCAAAAAGTGGATGGAGGGACGGCCGCTGTGATAGCTCAGTGGTTAGAATATAGAACGCGTTATTCGAAGGTCGTAGGTTCGATTCCTGCTCACAGCTGGTAATTTTTTCATCCACTTTTCTTTCTTCTTTCTTCTTATTTACATTCCATTAGTTCTAATAACTTCCCCTGTATATTCCTTGGCATTACTGTCTGTTATATCTCATTCATATTATGTTAAAACACGGAAATACGAGCCCTTAGGTATACACTTTTCTCCCTTATTTCATTGAACGAGGGTCTCGTACTGGCAGACTTGGTGTGTTTATGTTGTAAAAGAGGTACAATTAATCAGCTGCCCGCTCATAATAAGTTCACGTGCTACGTGATGCCAAACATGCGAATAGGAGTGTTTTCACACTCGTTGTTTGGCTTATAGATGGCGCTGACTTTCACTCCTACTTCTAAATTCCAATATAAACCCCAAAAAGTGGATGGAGGGTCGGCCGCTGTGATATCTCAGTGGTTAGAGCATCGAACGCGTTATTCGAAGGTCGTAGGTTCGATTCCTGCTCACAGCTGGTAATTTTTTCGTCCACTTTTCTTTCTTCTTTCTTCTTATTTACATTCCATTAGTTCTAATAACTTCCCCTGTACATTCCTTGGCATTACTGTCTGTTATATCTCATTAATATTATGTTAAAACACGGAAATACGAGCCCTTAGGTATACACTTCTCTCCCTTATTTCATTGAACGGAGTCTCGTACTGGCAGACTTGGTGTGTTTAGGTTGTATAAGAGGGACATTTATTCAGCTGCCCGCTAATAATAAGTTCACGTGCTACGTGACGCCAAGCATGCGAATAAGAGTGTTTTCACACTCGTTGTTTGGCTTATAGATGGCGCTGACTGTCACTCCTACTTCTAAATTCCAATATAAACCCCAAGAAGTGGATGGAGGGACGGCCGCTGTGATAGCTCAGTGGTTAGAGCATCGAACGCGTTATTCGAAGGTCGTAGGTTCGATTCCTGCTCACAGCTGGTAAATTTTTCGTCCACTTTTCTTTCTTCTTTCTTCTTATTTACATTCCATTAGTTCTAATAACTTCCCCTGTACATTCCTTGGCATTACTGTCTGTTATATCTCCTTAATATTATGTTAAAACACGGAAATACGAGCCCTTAGGTATACACATTTCTCCCTTATTTCAATGAACGAGGGTCTCGTACTGGCAGACTTGGTGTGTTTAGGTTGTATAAGAGGGACAATTAATCAGCTGCCTGCTCATAAAACGTTCACGTGCTACGTGACGCCAAACATGCGAATAAGAGTGTTTTCACACTCGTTGCTTGGCTTATAGATGGCGCTGACTGTCACTCCTACTTCTAAATTCAAATATAAACCCGAAAAAGTGGATGGAGGGACGGCCGCTGTGATAGCTCAGTGGTTAGAGCATGTAACGCGTTATGCGAAGGTCGTAGGTTCGATTCCTGCTCACAGCTGGTAATTTTTTCATCCACTTTTCTTTCTTCTTTCTTCTTATTTACATTCCATTAGTTCTAATAACTTCCCCTGTATATTCCTTGGCATTACTGTCTGTTATATCTCATTCATATTATGTTAAAACACGGAAATACGAGCCCTTAGGTATACACTTTTCTCCCTTATTTCATTGAACGAGGGTCTCGTACTGGCAGACTTGGTGTGTTTATGTTGTAAAAGAGGTACAATTATTCAGCTGCCCGCTCATAATAAGTTCACGTGCTACGTGATGCCAAACATGCGAATAGGAGTGTTTTCACACTCGTTGTTTGGCTTATAGATGGCGCTGACTTTCACTCCTACTTCTAAATTCCAATATAAACCCCAAAAAGTGGATGGAGGGTCGGCCGCTGTGATATCTCAGTGGTTAGAGCATCGAACGCGTTATTCGAAGGTCGTAGGTTCGATTCCTGCTCACAGCTGGTAATTTTTTCGTCCACTTTTCTTTCTTCTTTCTTCTTATTTACATTCCATTAGTTCTAATAACTTCCCCTGTACATTCCTTGGCATTACTGTCTGTTATATCTCCTTAATATTATGTTAAAACACGGAAATACGAGCCCTTAGGTATACACATTTCTCCCTTATTTCAATGAACGAGGGTCTCGTACTGGCAGACTTGATGTGTTTAGGTTGTATAAGAGGGACAATTAATCAGCTGCCTGCTCATAAAACGTTCACGTGCTACGTGACGCCAAACGTGCGAATAAGAGTGTTTTCACACTCGTTGTTTGCCTTATAGATGGCGCTGACTGTCACTCCTACTTCTAAATTCCAATATAAACCCCATAAAGTGGATGGAGGGACGGCCGCTGTGATAGCTCAGTGGTTAGAGCATCGAACTCGTTATTGAAAGGTCGTAGGTTCGATTCCTGCTCACAGCTGGTAATTTTTTCATCCACTTTTCTTTCTTCTTTCTTCTTATTTACATTCCATTAGTTCTAATAACTTCCCCTGTACATTCCTTGGCATTACTGTCTGTTATATCTCATTAATATTATGTTAAAACACGCAAATATGAGCCCTTAGGTATACACTTCTCGCCCTTATTTCATTGAACGAGGGTCTCGTACTGGCAGACTTGGTGTGTTTAGGTTGTATAAGAGGGACAATTAATCAGCTGCCCGCTCATAAGAAGTTCACGTGCTACGTGACGCCAAACATGCAAATAAAAGTGTTTTCACACTTGTTGTTTGGCTTATAGATGGCGCTGACTGTCACTCCTACTTCTAAATTTCAATATAAACCCCAAAAAGTGGATGGAGGGACGGCCGCTGTGATAGCTCAGTGGTTAGAGCATCGAACGCGTTATTCGAATGTCGTAGGTTCGATTTCTGCTCACAGCTGGTAATTTTTTCATCCACTTTTCTTTCTTCTTTCTTCTTATTTACATTCCATTAGTTCTAATAACTTCCCCTGTATATTCCTTGGCATTACTGTCTGTTATAACTCATTCATATTATGTTAAAACACGGAAATACGAGCCCTTAGGTATACACTTTTCTCCCTTATTTCATTGAACGAGGGTCTCGTACTGGCAGACTTGGTGTGTTTAGGTTGTAAAAGAGGTACAATTAATCAGCTGCCCGCTCATAATAAGTTCACGTGCTACGGGACGCCAAACATGCGAATAGGAGTGTTTTCACACTCGTTGTTTGGCATATAGATGGCGCTGACTGTCACTCCTACTTCTAAATTCCAATATAAACCCCAAAAAGTGGATGGAGGGTCGGCCGCTGTGATATCTCAGTGGTTAGAGCATCGAACGCGTTATTCGAAGGTCGTAGGTTCGATTCCTGCTCACAGCTGGTAATTTTTTTCTCCACTTTTCTTTCTTCTTTCTTCTTATTTACATTTCATTAATTCTAATAACTTCCCCTGTACATTCCTTGGCATTACTGTCTGTTATATCTCATTATATTATGTTAAAACACGGAAATACGAACCCTTGGGTATACAATTCTCTCCCTTATTTCATTGAACGAGGGTCTCGTAGTGGCAGACTAGGTGTGTTTAGGTTGTATAAGAGGGACAATTAATCAGCTGCCCGCTCATAATAAGTTCACGTGCTACGTGACGCCAAACTTGCGAATAAGAGTGTTTTCACACTCGTTGTTTGGCTTATAGATGGCGCTGACTGTCACTCCTACTTCTAAATTCCAATATAAACCCCAAAAAGTGGATGGAGGCACGGCCGCTGTGATAGCTCAGTGGTTAGAGCATCGAACGCGTTATTCGAAGGTCGTAGGTTCGATTCCTGCTCACAGCTGGTAATTTTTTCGTCCACTTTTCTTTCTTCTTTCTTCTTATTTACATTCCATTAGTTCTAATAACTTCCCCTGTACATTCCTTGGCATTACTGTCTGTTATATCTCCTTAATATTATGTTAAAACACGGAAATACGAGCCCTTAGGTATACACATTTCTCCCTTATTTCAATGAACGAGGGTCTCGTACTGGCAGACTTGGTGTGTTTAGGTTGTATAAGAGGGACAATTAATCAGCTGCCTGCTCATAAAACGTTCACGTGCTACGTGACGCCAAACATGCGAATAAGAGTGTTTTCACACTCGTTGCTTGGCTTATAGATGGCGCTGACTGTCACTCCTACATCTAAATTCCAATATAAACCCCATAAAGTGGATGGAGGGACGGCCGCTGTGATAGCTCAGTGGTTAGAGCATCGAACTCGTTATTCAAAGAGAACTTGTTGTTGGGCTAGTTGGTAGATCATTTCAAAAGTTAATTAGAGCGCGAAAACTTGACGCAATCACTCACACACGCACACACCCGTTATTCAAAGGTCGTAGGTTCGATTCCTGCTCACAGCTGGTAATTTTTTCATCCACTTTTCTTTCTTCTTTCTTCTTATTTACATTCCATTAGTTCTAATAATTTACCCTGTACATTCCTTGGCATTACTGTCTGGTATATCTCATTAATATTATGTTAAAACACGGAAATATGAGCCCTTATGTAAACACTTCTCTCCCTTATTTCATTGAACGAAGGTCTCGTAGTGGCAGACTTGGTGTGTTTAGGTTGTATAAGAGGGACAATTATTCGGCTGCCCGCTCATAATAAGTTCACGTGCTACGTGACGCCAAACATGCGAATAAGAGTGTTTTCACACTCGTTGTTTGGCATATAGATGGCGCTGACTGTCACTCCTACTTCTAAATTCCAATATAAACCCCAAAAAGTGGATGGAGGGTCGGCCGCTGTGATATCTCAGTGGTTAGAGCATCGAACGCGTTATTCGAAGGTCGTAGGTTCGATTCCTGCTCACAGCTGGTAATTTTTTTCTCCACTTTTCTTTCTTCTTTCTTCTTATTTACATTTCATTAATTCTAATAACTTCCCCTGTACATTCCTTGGCATTACTGTCTGTTATATCTCATTATATTATGTTAAAACACGGAAATACGAACCCTTGGGTATACAATTCTCTCCCTTATTTCATTGAACGAGGGTCTCGTAGTGGCAGACTAGGTGTGTTTAGGTTGTATAAGAGGGACAATTAATCAGCTGCCCGCTCATAATAAGTTCACGTGCTACGTGACGCCAAACTTGCGAATAAGAGTGTTTTCACACTCGTTGTTTGGCTTATAGATGGCGCTGACTGTCACTCCTACTTCTAAATTCCAATATAAACCCCAAAAAGTGGATGGAGGCACGGCCGCTGTGATAGCTCAGTGGTTAGAGCATCGAACGCGTTATTCGAAGGTCGTAGGTTCGATTCCTGCTCACAGCTGGTAATTTTTTCGTCCACTTTTCTTTCTTCTTTCTTCTTATTTACATTCCATTAGTTCTAATAACTTCCCCTGTACATTCCTTGGCATTACTGTCTGTTATATCTCCTTAATATTATGTTAAAACACGGAAATACGAGCCCTTAGGTATACACATTTCTCCCTTATTTCAATGAACGAGGGTCTCGTACTGGCAGACTTGATGTGTTTAGGTTGTATAAGAGGGACAATTAATCAGCTGCCTGCTCATAAAACGTTCACGTGCTACGTGACGCCAAACGTGCGAATAAGAGTGTTTTCACACTCGTTGTTTGGCTTATAGATGGCGCTGACTGTCACTCCTACTTCTAAATTCCAATATAAACCCCATAAAGTGGATGGAGGGACGGCCGCTGTGATAGCTCAGTGGTTAGAGCATCGAACTCGTTATTCAAAGGTCGTAGGTTCGATTCCTGCTCACAGCTGGTAATTTTTTCATCCACTTTTCTTTCTTCTTTCTTCTTATTTACATTCCATTAGTTCTAATAACTTCCCCTGTACATTCCTTGGCATTACTGTCTGTTATATCTCATTAATATTATGTTAAAACACGCAAATATGAGCCCTTAGGTATACACTTCTCGCCCTTATTTCATTGAACGAGGGTCTCGTACTGGCAGACTTGGTGTGTTTAGGTTGTATAAGAGGGACAATTAATCAGCTGCCCGCTCATAAGAAGTTCACGTGCTACGTGACGCCAAACATGCAAATAAAAGTGTTTTCACACTTGTTGTTTGGCTTATAGATGGCGCTGACTGTCACTCCTACTTCTAAATTTCAATATAAACCCCAAAAAGTGGATGGAGGGACGGCCGCTGTGATAGCTCAGTGGTTAGAGCATCGAACGCGTTATTCGAATGTCGTAGGTTCGATTTCTGCTCACAGCTGGTAATTTTTTCATCCACTTTTCTTTCTTCTTTCTTCTTATTTACATTCCATTAGTTCTAATAACTTCCCCTGTATATTCCTTGGCATTACTGTCTGTTATAACTCATTCATATTATGTTAAAACACGGAAATACGAGCCCTTAGGTATACACTTTTCTCCCTTATTTCATTGAACGAGGGTCTCGTACTGGCAGACTTGGTGTGTTTAGGTTGTAAAAGAGGTACAATTAATCAGCTGCCCGCTCATAATAAGTTCACGTGCTACGGGACGCCAAACATGCGAATAGGAGTGTTTTCACACTCGTTGTTTGGCATATAGATGGCGCTGACTGTCACTCCTACTTCTAAATTCCAATATAAACCCCAAAAAGTGGATGGAGGGTCGGCCGCTGTGATATCTCAGTGGTTAGAGCATCGAACGCGTTATTCGAAGGTCGTAGGTTCGATTCCTGCTCACAGCTGGTAATTTTTTTCTCCACTTTTCTTTCTTCTTTCTTCTTATTTACATTTCATTAATTCTAATAACTTCCCCTGTACATTCCTTGGCATTACTGTCTGTTATATCTCATTATATTATGTTAAAACACGGAAATACGAACCCTTGGGTATACAATTCTCTCCCTTATTTCATTGAACGAGGGTCTCGTAGTGGCAGACTAGGTGTGTTTAGGTTGTATAAGAGGGACAATTAATCAGCTGCCCGCTCATAATAAGTTCACGTGCTACGTGACGCCAAACTTGCGAATAAGAGTGTTTTCACACTCGTTGTTTGGCTTATAGATGGCGCTGACTGTCACTCCTACTTCTAAATTCCAATATAAACCCCAAAAAGTGGATGGAGGCACGGCCGCTGTGATAGCTCAGTGGTTAGAGCATCGAACGCGTTATTCGAATGTCGTAGGTTCGATTTCTGCTCACAGCTGGTAATTTTTTCATCCACTTTTCTTTCTTCTTTCTTCTTATTTACATTCCATTAGTTCTAATAACTTCCCCTGTATATTCCTTGGCATTACTGTCTGTTATAACTCATTCATATTATGTTAAAACACGGAAATACGAGCCCTTAGGTATACACTTTTCTCCCTTATTTCATTGAACGAGGGTCTCGTACTGGCAGACTTGGTGTGTTTAGGTTGTAAAAGAGGTACAATTAATCAGCTGCCCGCTCATAATAAGTTCACGTGCTACGGGACGCCAAACATGCGAATAGGAGTGTTTTCACACTCGTTGTTTGGCATATAGATGGCGCTGACTGTCACTCCTACTTCTAAATTCCAATATAAACCCCAAAAAGTGGATGGAGGGTCGGCCGCTGTGATATCTCAGTGGTTAGAGCATCGAACGCGTTATTCGAAGGTCGTAGGTTCGATTCCTGCTCACAGCTGGTAATTTTTTTCTCCACTTTTCTTTCTTCTTTCTTCTTATTTACATTTCATTAATTCTAATAACTTCCCCTGTACATTCCTTGGCATTACTGTCTGTTATATCTCATTATATTATGTTAAAACACGGAAATACGAACCCTTGGGTATACAATTCTCTCCCTTATTTCATTGAACGAGGGTCTCGTAGTGGCAGACTAGGTGTGTTTAGGTTGTATAAGAGGGACAATTAATCAGCTGCCCGCTCATAATAAGTTCACGTGCTACGTGACGCCAAACTTGCGAATAAGAGTGTTTTCACACTCGTTGTTTGGCTTATAGATGGCGCTGACTGTCACTCCTACTTCTAAATTCCAATATAAACCCCAAAAAGTGGATGGAGGCACGGCCGCTGTGATAGCTCAGTGGTTAGAGCATCGAACGCGTTATTCGAAGGTCGTAGGTTCGATTCCTGCTCACAGCTGGTAATTTTTTCGTCCACTTTTCTTTCTTCTTTCTTCTTATTTACATTCCATTAGTTCTAATAACTTCCCCTGTACATTCCTTGGCATTACTGTCTGTTATATCTCCTTAATATTATGTTAAAACACGGAAATACGAGCCCTTAGGTATACACATTTCTCCCTTATTTCAATGAACGAGGGTCTCGTACTGGCAGACTTGGTGTGTTTAGGTTGTATAAGAGGGACAATTAATCAGCTGCCTGCTCATAAAACGTTCACGTGCTACGTGACGCCAAACATGCGAATAAGAGTGTTTTCACACTCGTTGCTTGGCTTATAGATGGCGCTGACTGTCACTCCTACATCTAAATTCCAATATAAACCCCATAAAGTGGATGGAGGGACGGCCGCTGTGATAGCTCAGTGGTTAGAGCATCGAACTCGTTATTCAAAGAGAACTTGTTGTTGGGCTAGTTGGTAGATCATTTCAAAAGTTAATTAGAGCGCGAAAACTTGACACAATCACTCACACACGCACACACCCGTTATTCAAAGGTCGTAGGTTCGATTCCTGCTCACAGCTGGTAATTTTTTCATCCACTTTTCTTTCTTCTTTCTTCTTATTTACATTCCATTAGTTCTAATAATTTACCCTGTACATTCCTTGGCATTACTGTCTGGTATATCTCATTAATATTATGTTAAAACACGGAAATATGAGCCCTTATGTATACACTTCTCTCCCTTATTTCATTGAACGAAGGTCTCGTAGTGGCAGACTTGGTGTGTTTAGGTTGTATAAGAGGGACAATTATTCGGCTGCCCGCTCATAATAAGTTCACGTGCTACGTGACGCCAAACATGCGAATAAGAGTGTTTTCACACTCGTTGTTTGGCATATAGATGGCGCTGACTGTCACTCCTACTTCTAAATTCCAATATAAACCCCAAAAAGTGGATGGAGGGTTGGCCGCTGTGATATCTCAGTGGTTAGAGCATCGAACGCGTTATTCGAAGGTCGTAGGTTCGATTCCTGCTCACAGCTGGTAATTTTTTTCTCCACTTTTCTTTCTTCTTTCTTCTTATTTACATTTCATTAATTCTAATAACTTCCCCTGTACATTCCTTGGCATTACTGTCTGTTATATCTCATTATATTATGTTAAAACACGGAAATACGAACCCTTGGGTATACAATTCTCTCCCTTATTTCATTGAACGAGGGTCTCGTAGTGGCAGACTAGGTGTGTTTAGGTTGTATAAGAGGGACAATTAATCAGCTGCCCGCTCATAATAAGTTCACGTGCTACGTGACGCCAAACTTGCGAATAAGAGTGTTTTCACACTCGTTGTTTGGCTTATAGATGGCGCTGACTGTCACTCCTACTTCTAAATTCCAATATAAACCCCAAAAAGTGGATGGAGGCACGGCCGCTGTGATAGCTCAGTGGTTAGAGCATCGAACGCGTTATTCGAAGGTCGTAGGTTCGATTCCTGCTCACAGCTGGTAATTTTTTCGTCCACTTTTCTTTCTTCTTTCTTCTTATTTACATTCCATTAGTTCTAATAACTTCCCCTGTACATTCCTTGGCATTACTGTCTGTTATATCTCCTTAATATTATGTTAAAACACGGAAATACGAGCCCTTAGGTATACACATTTCTCCCTTATTTCAATGAACGAGGGTCTCGTACTGGCAGACTTGATGTGTTTAGGTTGTATAAGAGGGACAATTAATCAGCTGCCTGCTCATAAAACGTTCACGTGCTACGTGACGCCAAACGTGCGAATAAGAGTGTTTTCACACTCGTTGTTTGGCTTATAGATGGCGCTGACTGTCACTCCTACTTCTAAATTCCAATATAAACCCCATAAAGTGGATGGAGGGATGGCCGCTGTGATAGCTCAGTGGTTAGAGCATCGAACTCGTTATTCAAAGGTCGTAGGTTCGATTCCTGCTCACAGCTGGTAATTTTTTCATCCACTTTTCGTTCTTCTTTCTTCTTATTTACATTCCATTAGTTCTAATAACTTCCCCTGTACATTCCTTGGCATTACTGTCTGTTATATCTCATTAATATTATGTTAAAACACGCAAATATGAGCCCTTAGGTATACACTTCTCGCCCTTATTTCATTGAACGAGGGTCTCGTACTGGCAGACTTGGTGTGTTTAGGTTGTATAAGAGGGACAATTAATCAGCTGCCCGCTCATAAGAAGTTCACGTGCTACGTGACGCCAAACATGCAAATAAAAGTGTTTTCACACTTGTTGTTTGGCTTATAGATGGCGCTGACTGTCACTCCTACTTCTAAATTTCAATATAAACCCCAAAAAGTGGATGGAGGGACGGCCGCTGTGATAGCTCAGTGGTTAGAGCATCGAACGCGTTATTCGAATGTCGTAGGTTCGATTTCTGCTCACAGCTGGTAATTTTTTCATCCACTTTTCTTTCTTCTTTCTTCTTATTTACATTCCATTAGTTCTAATAACTTCCCCTGTATATTCCTTGGCATTACTGTCTGTTATAACTCATTCATATTATGTTAAAACACGGAAATACGAGCCCTTAGGTATACACTTTTCTCCCTTATTTCATTGAACGAGGGTCTCGTACTGGCAGACTTGGTGTGTTTAGGTTGTAAAAGAGGTACAATTAATCAGCTGCCCGCTCATAATAAGTTCACGTGCTACGGGACGCCAAACATGCGAATAGGAGTGTTTTCACACTCGTTGTTTGGCATATAGATGGCGCTGACTGTCACTCCTACTTCTAAATTCCAATATAAACCCCAAAAAGTGGATGGAGGGTCGGCCGCTGTGATATCTCAGTGGTTAGAGCATCGAACGCGTTATTCGAAGGTCGTAGGTTCGATTCCTGCTCACAGCTGGTAATTTTTTTCTCCACTTTTCTTTCTTCTTTCTTCTTATTTACATTTCATTAATTCTAATAACTTCCCCTGTACATTCCTTGGCATTACTGTCTGTTATATCTCATTATATTATGTTAAAACACGGAAATACGAACCCTTGGGTATACAATTCTCTCCCTTATTTCATTGAACGAGGGTCTCGTAGTGGCAGACTAGGTGTGTTTAGGTTGTATAAGAGGGACAATTAATCAGCTGCCCGCTCATAATAAGTTCACGTGCTACGTGACGCCAAACTTGCGAATAAGAGTGTTTTCACACTCGTTGTTTGGCTTATAGATGGCGCTGACTGTCACTCCTACTTCTAAATTCCAATATAAACCCCAAAAAGTGGATGGAGGCACGGCCGCTGTGATAGCTCAGTGGTTAGAGCATCGAACGCGTTATTCGAAGGTCGTAGGTTCGATTCCTGCTCACAGCTGGTAATTTTTTCGTCCACTTTTCTTTCTTCTTTCTTCTTATTTACATTCCATTAGTTCTAATAACTTCCCCTGTACATTCCTTGGCATTACTGTCTGTTATATCTCCTTAATATTATGTTAAAACACGGAAATACGAGCCCTTAGGTATACACATTTCTCCCTTATTTCAATGAACGAGGGTCTCGTACTGGCAGACTTGGTGTGTTTAGGTTGTATAAGAGGGACAATTAATCAGCTGCCTGCTCATAAAACGTTCACGTGCTACGTGACGCCAAACATGCGAATAAGAGTGTTTTCACACTCGTTGCTTGGCTTATAGATGGCGCTGACTGTCACTCCTACATCTAAATTCCAATATAAACCCCATAAAGTGGATGGAGGGACGGCCGCTGTGATAGCTCAGTGGTTAGAGCATCGAACTCGTTATTCAAAGAGAACTTGTTGTTGGGCTAGTTGGTAGATCATTTCAAAAGTTAATTAGAGCGCGAAAACTTGACACAATCACTCACACACGCACACACCCGTTATTCAAAGGTCGTAGGTTCGATTCCTGCTCACAGCTGGTAATTTTTTCATCCACTTTTCTTTCTTCTTTCTTCTTATTTACATTCCATTAGTTCTAATAATTTACCCTGTACATTCCTTGGCATTACTGTCTGGTATATCTCATTAATATTATGTTAAAACACGGAAATATGAGCCCTTATGTATACACTTCTCTCCCTTATTTCATTGAACGAAGGTCTCGTAGTGGCAGACTTGGTGTGTTTAGGTTGTATAAGAGGGACAATTATTCGGCTGCCCGCTCATAATAAGTTCACGTGCTACGTGACGCCAAACATGCGAATAAGAGTGTTTTCACACTCGTTGTTTGGCTTATAGATGGCGCTGACTGTCACTCCTACTTCTAAATTCAAATATAAACCCGAAAAAGTGGATGGAGGGACGGCCGCTGTGATAGCTCAGTGGTTAGAGCATGTAACGCGTTATGCGAAGGTCGTAGGTTCGATTCCTGTTCACTGCTGGTAATTTTTTCATCCACTTTTCTTTCTTCTTTCTTCTTATTTACATTCCATTAGTTCTAATAACTTCCCCTGTACATTCCTTGGCATTACTGTTTGTTATATCTCATTAATATTATGTTAAAACACGCAACTACGAGCCCTTAGGTATACACTTCTCTCCCTTATTTCAATGAACGAGGGTCTCGTACTAGCAGACTTGGTGTGTTTAGGTTGTATAAGAGGGACAATTAATCAGCTGCCCGCTCATAAGAAGTTCACGTGCTATGTGACGCCAAACATGCAAATAAGAGTGTTTTCACACTCGTTGTTTGGCTTATAGATGGCGCTGACTGTCACTCCTACTTCTAATTTTCAATATAAACCCCAAAAAGTGGATGGAGGGACGGCCGCTGTGATAGCTCAGTGGTTAGAGCATCGAACGCGTTATTCGAAGGTCGTAGGTTTGATTCCTGCTCACAGCTGGTAATTTTTTCATCCAATTTTCTTTCTTCTTTCTTCTTATTTACATTCCATTAGTTCTAATAATTTACCCTGTACATTCCTTGGCATTACTGTCTGGTATATCTCATTAATTTTATGTTAAAACACGGAAATACGAGCCCTTAGGTATACACTTCTCTCCCTTATTTCATTGAACGAAGGTCTCGTAGTGTCAGACTTGGTGTGTTTAGGTTGTATAAGAGGGACAATTATTCAGCTGCCCGCTCATAATAAGTTCACGTGCTACGTGACGACAAACATGCGAATAAGAGTGTTTTCACACTCGTTGTTCGGCTTATAGATGGCGCTGACTGTCACTCCTACTTCTAAATTCCAATATAAACCCGAAAAAGTGGATGGAGGGACGGCCGCTGTGATAGCTCAGTGGTTAGAGCATGGAACGCGTTATTCGAAGGTCGTAGGTTCGATTCCTGTTCACTGCTGGTAATTTTTTCATCCACTTTTCTTTCTTCTTTCTTCTTATTTACATTCCATTAGTTCTAATAACTTCCCCTGTACATTCCTTGGCATTACTGTCTGTTATATCTCATTAATATTATGTTAAAACACGGAAATACGAGCCCTTAGGTATACACTTCTCTCCCTTATTTCATTGAACGAGGGTCTCATACTGGCAGACTTGGTGTGTTTAGGTTGTATAAGAGGGACATTTATTCAGCTGCCCGCTAATAATAAGTTCACGTGCTACGTGACGCCAAGCATGCGAATAAGAGTGTTTTCACACTCGTTGTTTGGCTTATAGATGGCGCTGACTGTCACTCCTACTTCTAAATTCCAATATAAACCCCAAAAAGTGGATGGAGGGACGGCCGCTGTGATAGCTCAGTGGTTAGAATATAGAACGCGTTATTCGAAGGTCGTAGGTTCGATTCCTGCTCACAGCTGGTAACTTTTTTCTCCACTTTTCTTTCTTCTTTCTTCTTATTTACATTTCATTAATTCTAATAACTTCCCCTCTACATTCCTTGGCATTACTGTCTGTTATATCTCATAATTATTATGTTAAAACACGGAAATACGAGCCCTTAGGTATTCACTTCTCTCCCTTATTTCATTGAACGAGGGTCTCGTACTGGCAGGCTTGGTGTGTTTAGGTTGTCTAAGAGGGACAATTAATCAGCTGCCCGCTCATAATAGGTTCACGTGCTACGTGACGTCAAACATGCGAATAAGAGTGTTTTCACACTCGTTGTTTGACTTATAGATGGCGCTGACTGTCACTCCTACTTCTAAATTCCAATATAAACCCCAAAAAGTGGATGGAGGGACGGCCGCTGTGATAGCTCAGTGGTTAGAGCATCGAACGCGTTATTCGAAGGTCGTAGGTTCGATTCCTGCTCACAGCTGGTAATTTTTTCATCCACTTTTCTTTCTTCTTTCTTCTTATTTACATTCCATTAGTTCTAATAACTTCCCCTGTATATTCCTTGGCATTACTGTCTGTTATATCTCATTCATATTATGTTAAAACACGGAAATACGAGCCCTTAGGTATACACTTTTCTCCCTTATTTCATTGAACGAGGGTCTCGTACTGGCAGACTTGGTGTGTTTATGTTGTAAAAGAGGTACAATTAATCAGCTGCCCGCTCATAATAAGTTCACGTGCTACGTGATGCCAAACATGCGAATAGGAGTGTTTTCACACTCGTTGTTTGGCTTATAGATGGCGCTGACTTTCACTCCTACTTCTAAATTCCAATATAAACCCCAAAAAGTGGATGGAGGGTCGGCCGCTGTGATATCTCAGTGGTTAGAGCATCGAACGCGTTATTCGAAGGTCGTAGGTTCGATTCCTGCTCACAGCTGGTAATTTTTTCGTCCACTTTTCTTTCTTCTTTCTTCTTATTTACATTCCATTAGTTCTAATAACTTCCCCTGTACATTCCTTGGCATTACTGTCTGTTATATCTCCTTAATATTATGTTAAAACACGGAAATACGAGCCCTTAGGTATACACATTTCTCCCTTATTTCAATGAACGAGGGTCTCGTACTGGCAGACTTGATGTGTTTAGGTTGTATAAGAGGGACAATTAATCAGCTGCCTGCTCATAAAACGTTCACGTGCTACGTGACGCCAAACGTGCGAATAAGAGTGTTTTCACACTCGTTGTTTGGCTTATAGATGGCGCTGACTGTCACTCCTACTTCTAAATTCCAATATAAACCCCATAAAGTGGATGGAGGGACGGCCGCTGTGATAGCTCAGTGGTTAGAGCATCGAACTCGTTATTCAAAGGTCGTAGGTTCGATTCCTGCTCACAGCTGGTAATTTTTTCATCCACTTTTCTTTCTTCTTTCTTCTTATTTACATTCCATTAGTTCTAATAACTTCCCCTGTACATTCCTTGGCATTACTGTCTGTTATATCTCATTAATATTATGTTAAAACACGCAAATATGAGCCCTTAGGTATACACTTCTCGCCCTTATTTCATTGAACGAGGGTCTCGTACTGGCAGACTTGGTGTGTTTAGGTTGTATAAGAGGGACAATTAATCAGCTGCCCGCTCATAAGAAGTTCACGTGCTACGTGACGCCAAACATGCAAATAAAAGTGTTTTCACACTTGTTGTTTGGCTTATAGATGGCGCTGACTGTCACTCCTACTTCTAAATTTCAATATAAACCCCAAAAAGTGGATGGAGGGACGGCCGCTGTGATAGCTCAGTGGTTAGAGCATCGAACGCGTTATTCGAATGTCGTAGGTTCGATTTCTGCTCACAGCTGGTAATTTTTTCATCCACTTTTCTTTCTTCTTTCTTCTTATTTACATTCCATTAGTTCTAATAACTTCCCCTGTATATTCCTTGGCATTACTGTCTGTTATATCTCATTCATATTATGTTAAAACACGGAAATACGAGCCCTTAGGTATACACTTTTCTCCCTTATTTCATTGAACGAGGGTCTCGTACTGGCAGACTTGGTGTGTTTAGGTTGTAAAAGAGGTACAATTAATCAGCTGCCCGCTCATAATAAGTTCACGTGCTACGGGACGCCAAACATGCGAATAGGAGTGTTTTCACACTCGTTGTTTGGCATATAGATGGCGCTGACTGTCACTCCTACTTCTAAATTCCAATATAAACCCCAAAAAGTGGATGGAGGGTCGGCCGCTGTGATATCTCAGTGGTTAGAGCATCGAACGCGTTATTCGAAGGTCGTAGGTTCGATTCCTGCTCACAGCTGGTAATTTTTTTCTCCACTTTTCTTTCTTCTTTCTTCTTATTTACATTTCATTAATTCTAATAACTTCCCCTGTACATTCCTTGGCATTACTGTCTGTTATATCTCATTATATTATGTTAAAACACGGAAATACGAACCCTTGGGTATACAATTCTCTCCCTTATTTCATTGAACGAGGGTCTCGTAGTGGCAGACTAGGTGTGTTTAGGTTGTATAAGAGGGACAATTAATCAGCTGCCCGCTCATAATAAGTTCACGTGCTACGTGACGCCAAACTTGCGAATAAGAGTGTTTTCACACTCGTTGTTTGGCTTATAGATGGCGCTGACTGTCACTCCTACTTCTAAATTCCAATATAAACCCCAAAAAGTGGATGGAGGCACGGCCGCTGTGATAGCTCAGTGGTTAGAGCATCGAACGCGTTATTCGAAGGTCGTAGGTTCGATTCCTGCTCACAGCTGGTAATTTTTCGTCCACTTTTCTTTCTTCTTTCTTCTTATTTACATTCCATTAGTTCTAATAACTTCCCCTGTACATTCCTTGGCATTACTGTCTGTTATATCTCCTTAATATTATGTTAAAACACGGAAATACGAGCCCTTAGGTATACACATTTCTCCCTTATTTCAATGAACGAGGGTCTCGTACTGGCAGACTTGGTGTGTTTAGGTTGTATAAGAGGGACAATTAATCAGCTGCCTGCTCATAAAACGTTCACGTGCTACGTGACGCCAAACATGCGAATAAGAGTGTTTTCACACTCGTTGCTTGGCTTATAGATGGCGCTGACTGTCACTCCTACTTCTAAATTCAAATATAAACCCGAAAAAGTGGATGGAGGGACGGCCGCTGTGATAGCTCAGTGGTTAGAGCATGTAACGCGTTATGCGAAGGTCGTAGGTTCGATTCCTGCTCACAGCTGGTAATTTTTTCATCCACTTTTCTTTCTTCTTTCTTCTTATTTACATTCCATTAGTTCTAATAACTTCCCCTGTATATTCCTTGGCATTACTGTCTGTTATATCTCATTCATATTATGTTAAAACACGGAAATACGAGCCCTTAGGTATACACTTTTCTCCCTTATTTCATTGAACGAGGGTCTCGTACTGGCAGACTTGGTGTGTTTATGTTGTAAAAGAGGTACAATTAATCAGCTGCCCGCTCATAATAAGTTCACGTGCTACGTGATGCCAAACATGCGAATAGGAGTGTTTTCACACTCGTTGTTTGGCTTATAGATGGCGCTGACTTTCACTCCTACTTCTAAATTCCAATATAAACCCCAAAAAGTGGATGGAGGGTCGGCCGCTGTGATATCTCAGTGGTTAGAGCATCGAACGCGTTATTCGAAGGTCGTAGGTTCGATTCCTGCTCACAGCTGGTAATTTTTTCGTCCACTTTTCTTTCTTCTTTCTTCTTATTTACATTCCATTAGTTCTAATAACTTCCCCTGTACATTCCTTGGCATTACTGTCTGTTATATCTCCTTAATATTATGTTAAAACACGGAAATACGAGCCCTTAGGTATACACATTTCTCCCTTATTGCAATGAACGAGGGTCTCGTACTGGCAGACTTGATGTGTTTAGGTTGTATAAGAGGGACAATTAATCAGCTGCCTGCTCATAAAACGTTCACGTGCTACGTGACGCCAAACGTGCGAATAAGAGTGTTTTCACACTCGTTGTTTGGCTTATAGATGGCGCTGACTGTCACTCCTACTTCTAAATTCCAATATAAACCCCATAAAGTGGATGGAGGGACGGCCGCTGTGATAGCTCAGTGGTTAGAGCATCGAACTCGTTATTCAAAGGTCGTAGGTTCGATTCCTGCTCACAGCTGGTAATTTTTTCATCCACTTTTCTTTCTTCTTTCTTCTTATTTACATTCCATTAGTTCTAATAACTTCCCCTGTACATTCCTTGGCATTACTGTCTGTTATATCTCATTAATATTATGTTAAAACACGCAAATATGAGCCCTTAGGTATACACTTCTCGCCCTTATTTCATTGAACGAGGGTCTCGTACTGGCAGACTTGGTGTGTTTAGGTTGTATAAGAGGGACAATTAATCAGCTGCCCGCTCATAAGAAGTTCACGTGCTACGTGACGCCAAACATGCAAATAAAAGTGTTTTCACACTTGTTGTTTGGCTTATAGATGGCGCTGACTGTCACTCCTACTTCTAAATTTCAATATAAACCCCAAAAAGTGGATGGAGGGACGGCCGCTGTGATAGCTCAGTGGTTAGAGCATCGAACGCGTTATTCGAATGTCGTAGGTTCGATTTCTGCTCACAGCTGGTAATTTTTTCATCCACTTTTCTTTCTTCTTTCTTCTTATTTACATTCCATTAGTTCTAATAACTTCCCCTGTATATTCCTTGGCATTACTGTCTGTTATATCTCATTCATATTATGTTAAAACACGGAAATACGAGCCCTTAGGTATACACTTTTCTCCCTTATTTCATTGAACGAGGGTCTCGTACTGGCAGACTTGGTGTGTTTAGGTTGTAAAAGAGGTACAATTAATCAGCTGCCCGCTCATAATAAGTTCACGTGCTACGGGACGCCAAACATGCGAATAGGAGTGTTTTCACACTCGTTGTTTGGCATATAGATGGCGCTGACTGTCACTCCTACTTCTAAATTCCAATATAAACCCCAAAAAGTGGATGGAGGGTCGGCCGCTGTGATATCTCAGTGGTTAGAGCATCGAACGCGTTATTCGAAGGTCGTAGGTTCGATTCCTGCTCACAGCTGGTAATTTTTTTCTCCACTTTTCTTTCTTCTTTCTTCTTATTTACATTTCATTAATTCTAATAACTTCCCCTGTACATTCCTTGGCATTACTGTCTGTTATATCTCATTATATTATGTTAAAACACGGAAATACGAACCCTTGGGTATACAATTCTCTCCCTTATTTCATTGAACGAGGGTCTCGTAGTGGCAGACTAGGTGTGTTTAGGTTGTATAAGAGGGACAATTAATCAGCTGCCCGCTCATAATAAGTTCACGTGCTACGTGACGCCAAACTTGCGAATAAGAGTGTTTTCACACTCGTTGTTTGGCTTATAGATGGCGCTGACTGTCACTCCTACTTCTAAATTCCAATATAAACCCCAAAAAGTGGATGGAGGCACGGCCGCTGTGATAGCTCAGTGGTTAGAGCATCGAACGCGTTATTCGAAGGTCGTAGGTTCGATTCCTGCTCACAGCTGGTAATTTTTTCGTCCACTTTTCTTTCTTCTTTCTTCTTATTTACATTCCATTAGTTCTAATAACTTCCCCTGTACATTCCTTGGCATTACTGTCTGTTATATCTCCTTAATATTATGTTAAAACACGGAAATACGAGCCCTTAGGTATACACATTTCTCCCTTATTTCAATGAACGAGGGTCTCGTACTGGCAGACTTGGTGTGTTTAGGTTGTATAAGAGGGACAATTAATCAGCTGCCTGCTCATAAAACGTTCACGTGCTACGTGACGCCAAACATGCGAATAAGAGTGTTTTCACACTCGTTGCTTGGCTTATAGATGGCGCTGACTGTCACTCCTACATCTAAATTCCAATATAAACCCCATAAAGTGGATGGAGGGACGGCCGCTGTGATAGCTCAGTGGTTAGAGCATCGAACTCGTTATTCAAAGGTCGTAGGTTCGATTTCTGCTCACAGCTGGTAATTTTTTCATCCACTTTTCTTTCTTCTTTCTTCTTATTTACATTCCATTAGTTCTAATAACTTCCCCTGTACATTCCTTGGCATTACTATCTGTTATATCTCATTAATATTATGTTAAAACACGCAAATACTAGCCCTTAGGTATACACTTCTCTCCCTTATTTCATTGAACGAGGGTCTCGTACTGGCAGACTTGGTGTGTTTAGGTTGTATAAGAGGGACAATTAATCAGCTGCCCGCTCATAAGAAGTTCACGTGCTACGTGACGCCGAACATGCAAATAAGAGTGTTT
The DNA here is from genome assembly GCF_043290135.1 of Rhipicephalus microplus. NCBI lineage: Eukaryota > Metazoa > Arthropoda > Arachnida > Ixodida > Ixodidae > Rhipicephalus > Rhipicephalus microplus. Next base: position 170,433,647 of record NC_134706.1, on the reverse strand, counting down.
TCACACTCGTTGTTTGGCTTATAGATGGCGCTGACTGTCACTCCTACTTCTAAATTTCAATATAAACCCCAAAAAGTGGATGGAGGGACGGCCGCTGTGATAGCTCAGTGGTTAGAGCATCGAACGCGTTATTCGAATGTCGTAGGTTCGATTTCTGCTCACAGCTGGTAATTTTTTCATCCACTTTTCTTTCTTCTTTCTTCTTATTTACATTCCATTAGTTCTAATAACTTCCCCTGTATATTCCTTGGCATTACGGTCTGTTATATCTCATTCATATTATGTTAAAATACGGAAATACGAGCCCTTAGGTATACACTTTTCTCCCTTATTTCATTGAACGAGGGTCTCGTACTGGCAGACTTGGTGTGTTTAGGTTGTAAAAGAGGTACAATTAATCAGCTGCCCGCTCATAATAAGTTCACGTGCTACGTGACGCCAAACATGCGAATAGGAGTGTTTTCACACTCGTTGTTTGGCTTATAGATGGTGCTGACTGTCACTGCTACTTCTAAATTCCAATATAAACCCCAAAAAGTGGATGGAGGGTCGGCCGCTGTGATATCTCAGTGGTTAGAGCATCGAACGCGTTATTCGAAGGTCGTAGGTTCGATTCCTGCTCACAGCTGGTAATTTTTTCATCCACTTTTCTTTCTTCTTTCTTCTTATTTACATTCCATTAGTTCTAATAACTTCCCCTGTACATTCCTTGGCATTACTGTCTGTTATATCTCATTAATATTATGTTAAAACACGCAAATACGAGCCCTTAGGTATACACTTCTCTCCCTTATTTCATTGAACGAGGGTCTTGTACTGGCAGACTTGGTGTAATTAGGTTGTATAAGAGGGACAATTATTCAGCTGCCCGCTCATAACAAGTTCACGTGCTACGTGACGCCAAACATGCAAATAAGAGTGTTTTCACACTCGTTGTTTGGCTTATAGATGGCGCTGACTGTCACTCCTACTTCTAAGTTTCAATATAAACCCCGAAAAGTGGATGGAGGGACGGCCGTTGTGATAGCTTAGTGGTTAGAGCATCGAACGCGTTATTCGAAGGTCGTAGGTTCGATTCCTGCTCACAGCTGGTAATTTTTCATCCACTTTTCTTTCTTCTTTCTTCTTATTTACATTCCATTAGTTGTAATAACTTCCCCTGTACATTCCTTGGCATTACTGTCTGTTATATCTCATTAATATTATGTTAAAACACGGAAATACGAGCCCTTAGGTATATACTTTTCTCCCTTATTTCATTGAACGAGGGTCTCGTACTGGCAGACTTGGTGTGTTTAGGTTGTATAAGAGGGACAATTAATCAGCTGCCCGCTCATAATAAGTTCACGTGCTACGTGACGCCAAACTTGCGAATAAGAGTGTTTTCACACTCGTTGTTTGGCTTATAGATGGCGCTGACTGTCACTCCTACTTCTAAATTCCAATATAAACCCCAAAAAGTGGATAGAGGCACGGCCGCTGTGATAGCTCAGTGGTTAGAGCATCGAACGCGTTATTCGAAGGTCGTAGGTTCGATTCCTGCTCACAGCTGGTAATTTTTTCGTCCACTTTTCTTTCTTCTTTCTTCTTATTTACATTCCATTAGTTCTAATAACTTCCCCTGTACATTCCTTGGCATTACTGTCTGTTATATCTCCTTAATATTATGTTAAAACACGGAAATACAAGCCCTTAGGTATACACATTTCTCCCTTATTTCAATGAACGAGGGTCTCGTACTGGCAGACTTGGTGTGTTTAGGTTGTATAAGAGGGACAATTAATCAGCTGCCTGCTCATAAAACGTTCACGTGCTACGTGACGCCAAACATGCGAATAAGAGTGTTTTCACACTCGTTGCTTGGCTTATAGATGGCGCTGACTGTCACTCCTACATCTAAATTCCAATATAAACCCCATAAAGTGGATGGAGGGACGGCCGCTGTGATAGCTCAGTGGTTAGAGCATCGAACTCGTTATTCAAAGGTCGTAGGTTCGATTCCTGCTCACAGCTGGTACTTTTTTCATCCACTTTTCTTTCTTCTTATTTACATTCCATTAGTTCTAATAACTTCCCCTGTAAATTCCTTGGCATTACTGTCTGTTATATCTCATTAATATTATGTTAAAACACGCAAATACGAGCCCTTAGGTATACACTTCTCTCCCTTATTTCATTGAACGAGGGTCTCGTACTGGCAGACGTGGTGTGTTTAGGTTGTATTAGAGGGACAATTAATCAGCTGCCCGCTCATAAGAAGTTCACGTGCTACGTGACGCCAAACATGCGCATAAGAGTGTTTTCACACTCGTTGTTTGGCTTATAGATGGCGCTGACTGTCACTCCTACTTCTAAGTTTCAATATAAACCCCGAAAAGTGGATGGAGAGACGGCCGTTGTGATAGCTTAGTGGTTAGAGCATCGAACGCGTTATTCGAAGGTCGTAGGTTCGATTCCTGCTCACAGCTGGTAATTTTTTCATCCACTTTTCTTTCTTCTTTCTTCTTATTTACATTCCATTAGTTGTAATAACTTCCCCTGTACATTCCTTGGCATTACTGTCTGTTATATCTCATTAATACTATGTTAAAACACGGAAATACGAGCCCTTAGGTATACACTTTTCTCTCTTATTTCATTGAACGAGGGTCTCGTACTGGCAGACTTGGTGTGTTTAGGTTGTATAAGAGGGACAATTAATCAGCTGCCCGCTCATAATAAGTTCACGTGCTACGTGACGCCAACCATGCGAATAAGAGTGTTTTCGCACTCGTTGTTTGGCTTATAGATGGCGCTGACTGTCACTCCTACTTCAAAATTCCAATATAAACCCCATAAAGTGGATGGAGGGACGGCCGCTGTGATAGCTCAGTGGTTAGAGCATCGAACTCGTTATTCAAAGGTCGTAGGTTCGATTCCTGCTCACAGCTGGTAATTTTTTCATCCACTTTTCTTTCTTCTTATTTACATTCCATTAGTTCTAATAACTTCCCCTGTACATTCCTTGGCATTACTGTCTGTTATATCTCATTAATATTATGTTAAAGCACGCAAATACGAGCCCTTAGGTATACACTTCTCTCCCTTATTTCATTGAACGAGGGTCTCGTACTGGCAGACTTGGTGTGTTTAGGTTGTATAAGAGGGACAATTAATCAGCTGCCCGCTCATAAGAAGTTCACGTGCTACGTGACGCCAAACATGCAAATAAGAGTGTTTTCACACTCGTTGTTTGGCTTATAGATGGCGCTGACTGTCACTCCTACTTCAAAATTTCAATATAAACACCAAAAAGTGGATGGAGGGACGGCCGCTGTGATAGCTCAGTGGTTAGAGCATCGAACGCGTTATTCGAATGTCGTAGGTTCGATTTCTGCTCACAGCTGGTAATTTTTTCATCCACTTTTCTTTCTTCTTTCTTCTTATTTACATTCCATTAGTTCTAATAACTTCCCCTGTATATTCCTTGGCATTACTGTCTGTTATATCTCATTCATATTATGTTAAAACACGGAAATACGAGCCCTTAGGTATACACTTCTCTCCCTTATTTCATTGAACGAGGGTCTCGTAGTGGCAGACTAGGTGTGTTTAGGTTGTATAAGAGGGACAATTATACAGCTGCCCGCTCATAATAGGTTCACGTGCTACGTGACGCCAAACTTGCGAATAAGAGTGTTTTCACACTCGTTGTTTGGCTTATAGATGGCGCTGACTGTCACTCCTACTTCTAAATTCCAATATAAACCCCAAAAAGTGGATGGAGGCACGGCCGCTGTGATAGCTCAGTGGTTAGAGCATCGAACGCGTTATTCGAAGGTCGTAGGTTCGATTCCTGCTCACAGCTGGTAATTTTTTCATCCACTTTTCTTTCTTCTTTCTTCTTATTTACATTCCATTAGTTCTAATAACTTCCCCTGTATATTCCTTGGCATTACTGTCTGTTATATCTCATTCATATTATGTTAAAACACGGAAATACGAGCCCTTAGGTATACACTTTTCTCCCTTATTTCATTGAACGAGCGTCTCGTACTGGCAGACTTGGTGTGTTTAGGTTGTAAAAGAGGTACAATTAATCAGCTGCCCGCTCATAATAAGTTCACGTGCTACGTGACGCCAAACATGCGAATAGGAGTGTTTTCACACTCGTTGTTTGGCTTATAGATGGCGCTGACTGTCACTCCTACTTCTAAATTCCAATATAAACCCCATAAAGTGGATGGAGAGACGGCCGCTGTGATAGCTCAGTGGTTAGAGCATCGAACTCGTTATTCAAATGTCGTAGGTTCGATTCCTGCTCACAGCTGGTAATTTTTTCATCCACTTTTCTGTCTTCTTTCTTCTTATTTACATTCCATTAGTTCTAATAACTTCCCCTGTACATTCCTTGGCATTACTGTCTGTTATTTCTCATTATTATTATGTTAAAACACGCAAATACGAGCCCTTAGGTATACACTTCTCTCCCTTATTTCATTGAACGAGGGTCCCGTACTGGCAGACTTGGTGTGTTTAGGTTGTATAAGAGGGACAATTAATCAGCTGCCCACTCATAAGAAGTTCACGTGCTACGTGACGCCAAACATGCAAATAAGAGTGTTTTCACACTCGTTGTTTGGCTTATAGATGGCGCTGACTGTCACTCCTACTTCTAAATTTCAATATAAACCCCATAAAGTGGATGGAGGGACGGCCGCTGTGATAGCTCAGTGGTTAGAGCATCGAACTCGTTATTCAAAGGTCGTAGGTTCGATTCCTGCTCACAGCTGGTAATTTTTTCATCCACTTTTCTTTCTTCTTTCTTCTTATTTACATTCCATTAGTTCTAATAACTTCCCCTGTACATTCCTTGGCATTACTGTCTGTTATATCTCATTAATATTATGTTAAAACACGCAAATACGAGCCCTTAGGTATACACTTCTCTCCCTTATTTCATTGAACGAGGGTCTCGTACTGGCAGACTTGGTGTGTTTAGGTTGTATAAGAGGGACAATTAATCAGCTGCCCGCTCATAAGAAGTTCACGTGCTACGTGACGCCAAACATGCAAATAAGAGTGTTTTCACACTCGTTGTTTAGCTTATAGATGGCGCTGACTGTCACTCCTATTTCTAAATTTCAATATAAACCCCAAAAAGTGGATGGAGGGACGGCCGCTGTGATAGCTCAGTGGTTAGAGCATCGAACGCGTTATTCGAATGTCGTAGGTTCGATTTCTGCTCCCAGCTGGTATATTTTTCATCCACTTTTCTTTCTTCTTTCTTCTTATTTACATTCCATTAGTTCTAATAACTTCCCCTGTATATTCCTTGGCATTACTGTCTGTTATATCTCATTCATATTATGTTAAAACACGGAAATACGAGCCCTTAGGTATACACTTTTCTCCCTTATTTCATTGAACGAGGGCCTCGTACTGGCAGACTTGCTGTGTTTAGGTTGTAAAAGAGGTACAATTAATCAGCTGCCCGCTCATAATAAGTTCACGTGCTACGTGAAGCCAAACATGCGAATAGGAGTGTTTTCACACTCGTTGTTTGGCTTATAGATGGCGCTGACTGTCACTCCTACTTCTAAATTCCAATATAAACCCCAAAAAGTGGATGGAGGCACGGCCACTGTGAAAGCTCAGTGGTTAGAGCATCGAACGCGTTATTCGAAGGTCGTAGGTTCAATTCCTGCTCACAGCTGGTAATTTTTTCATCCACTTTTCTTTCTTCTTTCTTCTTATTTACATTCCATTAGTTCTAATAACTTCCCCTGTACATTCCTTGGCATTACTGTCTGTTATATCTCCTTAATATTATGTTTAAACACGGAAATACGAGCCCTTAGGTATACACATTTCTCCCTTATTTCAATGAACGAGGGTCTCGTACTGGCAGACTTGGTGTGTTTAGGTTGTATAAGAGGGACAATTAATCAGCTGCCTGCTCATAAAACGTTCACGTGCTACGTGACGCCAAACATGCGAATAAGAGTGTTTTCACACTCGTTGTTTGGCTTATAGATGGCGCTGACTGTCACTCCTACTTCTAAATTCCAATATAAACCCCATAAAGTGGATGGAGGGACGGCCGCTGTGATAGCTCAGTGGTTAGAGCATCGAACTCGTTATTCAAAGGTCGTAGGTTCGATTCCTGCTCACAGCTGGTAATTTTTTCATCCACTTTTCTTTCTTCTTATTTACATTCCATTAGTTCTAATAACTTCCCCTGTACATTCCTTGGCATTACTGTCTGTTATATCTCATTAATATTATGTTAAAACACGCAAATACGAGCCCTTAGGTATACACTTCTCTCCCTTATTTCATTGAACGAGGGTCTCGTACTGGCAGACTTGGTGTGTTTAGGTTGTATAAGAGGGACAATTAATCAGCTGCCCGCTCATAAGAAGTTCACGTGCTACGTGACGCCAAACATGCAAATAAGAGTGTTTTCACACTCGTTGTTTGGCTTATAGATGGCGCTGACTGTCACTCCTACTTCAAAATTTCAATATAAACCCCAAAAAGTGGATGGAGGGACGGCCGCTGTGATAGCTCAGTGGTTAGAGCATCGAACGCGTTATTCGAATGTCGTAGGTTCGATTTCTGCTCACAGCTGGTAATTTTTTCATCCACTTTTCTTTCTTCTTTCTTCTTATTTACATTCCATTAGTTCTAATAACTTCCCCTGTATATTCCTTGGCATTACTGTCTGTTATATCTCATTCATATTATGTTAAAACACGGAAATACGAGCCCTTAGGTATACACTTCTCTCCCTTATTTCAATGAACGAGGGTCTCGTAGTGGCAGACTAGGTGTGTTTAGGTTGTATAAGAGGGACAATTATACAGCTGCCCGCTCACAATAAGTTCACGTGCTACGTGACGCCAAACTTGCGAATAAGAGTGTTTTCACACTCGTTGTTTGGCTTATAGATGGCGCTGACTGTCACTCCTACTTCTAAATTCCAATATAAACCACAAAAAGTGGATGGAGGCACGGCCGCTGTGATAGCTCAGTGGTTAGAGCATCGAACGCGTTATTCGAAGGTCGTAGGTTCGATTCCTGCTCACAGCTGGTAATTTTTTTATCCACTTTTCTTTCTTCTTTCTTCTTATTTACATTCCATTAGTTCTAATAACTTCCCCTGTACATTCCTTGGCATTACTGTCTGTTATATCTCATTATTATTATGTTAAAACACGGAAATACGAGCCCTTAGGTATACACTTTTCTCCCTTATTTCATTGAACGAGGGTCTCGTACTGGCAGACTTGGTGTGTTTAGGTTGTATAAGAGGGACAATTAATCAGCTGCCCGCTCATAAGAAGTTCACGTGCTACGTGACGCCAAACATGCAAATAAGAGTGTTTTCACACTCGTTGTTTGGCTTATAGATGGCGCTGACTGTCACTCCTACTTCTAAATTTCAATATAAACCCCAAAAAGTGGATGGAGCGACGGCCGCTGTGATAGCTCAGTGGTTAGAGCATCGAACGCGTTATTCGAATGTCGTAGGTTCGATTTCTGCTCACAGCTGGTAATTTTTTCATCCACTTTTCTTTCTTCTTTCTTCTTATTTACATTCCATTAGTTCTAATAACTTTCCCTGTATATTCCTTGGCATTACTGTCTGTTATATCTCATTCATATTATGTTAAAACACGGAAATACGAGCCCTTAGGTATACACTTTTCTCCCTTATTTCATTGAACGAGCGTCTCGTACTGGCAGACTTGGTGTGTTTAGGTTGTAAAAGAGGTACAATTATTCAGCTGCCCGCTCATAATAAGTTCACGTGCTACGTGACGCCAAACATGCGAATAGGAGTGTTTTCACACTCGTTGTTTGGCTTATAGATGGCGCTGACTGTCACTCCTACTTCTAAATTCCAATATAAACCCCATAAAGTGGATGGAGAGACGGCCGCTGTGATAGCTCAGTGGTTAGAGCATCGAACTCGTTATTCAAATGTCGTAGGTTCGATTCCTGCTCACAGCTGGTAATTTTTTCATCCACTTTTCTTTCTTCTTTCTTCTTATTTACATTCCATTAGTTCTAATAACTTCCCCTGTACATTCCTTGGCATTACTGTCTGTTATATCTCATTAATATTATGTTAAAACACGCAAATACGAGCCCTTAGGTATACACTTCTCTCCCTTATTTCATTGAACGAGGGTCTCGTACTGGCAGACTTGGTGTGTTTAGGTTGTATAAGAGGGACAATTAATCAGCTGCCCACTCATAAGAAGTTCACGTGCTACGTGACGCCAAACATGCAAATAAGAGTGTTTTCACACTCGTTGTTTGGCTTATAGATGGCGCTGACTGTCACTCCTACTTCTAAATTTCAATATAAACCCCAAAAAGTGGATGGAGGGACGGCCGCTGTGATAGCTCAGTGGTTAGAGCATCGAACGCGTTATTCGAATGTCGTAGGTTCGATTTCTGCTCCCAGCTGGTAATTTTTTCATCCACTTTTCTTTCTTCTTTCTTCTTATTTACATTCCATTAGTTGTAATAACTTCCCCTGTACATTCCTTGGCATTACTGTCTGTTATATCTCATTAATATTATGTTAAAACACGGAAATACGAGCCCTTAGGTATACACTTTTCTCCCTTATTTCATTGAATGAGGGTCTCGTACTGGCAGACTTGGTGTGTTTAGGTTGTATAAGAGGGACAATTAATCAGCTGCCTGCTCATAAAACGTTCACGTGCTACGTGACGCCAAACATGCGAATAAGAGTGTTTTCACACTCGTTGCTTGGCTTATAGATGGCGCTGACTGTCACTCCTACATCTAAATTCCAATATAAACCCCATAAAGTGGATGGAGGGACGGCCGCTGTGATAGCTCAGTGGTTAGAGCATCGAACTCGTTATTCAAAGGTCGTAGGTTCGATTCCTGCTCACAGCTGGTAATTTTTTCATCCACTTTTCTTTCTTCTTATTTACATTCCATTAGTTCTAATAACTTCCCCTGTAAATTCCTTGGCATTACTGTCTGTTATATCTCATTAATATTATGTTAAAACACGCAAATACGAGCCCTTAGGTATACACTTCTCTCCCTTATTTCATTGAACGAGGGTCTCGTACTGGCAGACTTGGTGTGTTTAGGTTGTATTAGAGGGACAATTAATCAACTGCCCGCTCATAAGAAGTTCACGTGCTACGTGACGCCAAACATGCGCATAAGAGTGTTTTCACACTCGTTGTTTGGCTTATAGATGGCGCTGACTGTCACTCCTACTTCTAAGTTTCAATATAAACCCCGAAAAGTGGATGGAGAGACGGCCGTTGTGATAGCTTAGTGGTTAGAGCATCGAACGCGTTATTCGAAGGTCGTAGGTTCGATTCCTGCTCACAGCTGGTAATTTTTTCATCCACTTTTCTTTCTTCTTTCTTCTTATTTACATTCCATTAGTTGTAATAACTTCCCCTGTACATTCCTTGGCATTACTGTCTGTTATATCTCATTATTACTATGTTAAAACACGGAAATACGAGCCCTTAGGTATACACTTTTCTCCCTTATTTCATTGAACGAGGGTCTCGTACTGGCAGACTTGGTGTGTTTAGGTTGTATAAGAGGGACAATTAATCAGCTGCCCGCTCATAATAAGTTCACGTGCTACGTGACGCCAACCATGCGAATAAGAGTGTTTTCACACTCGTTGTTTGGCTTATAGATGGCGCTGACTGTCACTCCTACTTCTAAATTCCAATATAAACCCCATAAAGTGGATGGAGGGACGGCCGCTGTGATAGCTCAGTGGTTAGAGCATCGAACTCGTTATTCAAAGGTCGTAGGTTCGATTCCTGCTCACAGCTGGTAATTTTTTCATCCACTTTTCTTTCTTCTTATTTACATTCCATTAGTTCTAATAACTTCCCCTGTACATTCCTTGGCATTACTGTCTGTTATATCTCATTAATATTATGTTAAAGCACGCAAATACGAGCCCTTAGGTATACACTTCTCTCCCTTATTTCATTGAACGAGGTTCTCGTACTGGCAGACTTGGTGTGTTTAGGTTGTATAAGAGGGACAATTAATCAGCTGCCCGCTCATAAGAAGTTCACGTGCTACGTGACGCCAAACATGCAAATAAGAGTGTTTTCACACTCGTTGTTTGGCTTATAGATGGCGCTGACTGTCACTCCTACTTCAAAATTTCAATATAAACCCCAAAAAGTGGATGGAGGGACGGCCGCTGTGATAGCTCAGTGGTTAGAGCATCGAACGCGTTATTCGAATGTCGTAGGTTCGATTTCTGCTCACAGCTGGTAATTTTTTCATCCACTTTTCTTTCTTCTTTCTTCTTATTTACATTCCATTAGTTCTAATAACTTCCCCTGTATATTCCTTGGCATTACTGTCTGTTATATCTCATTCATATTATGTTAAAACACGGAAATACGAGCCCTTAGGTATACACTTCTCTCCCTTATTTCATTGAACGAGGGTCTCGTAGTGGCAGACTAGGTGTGTTTAGGTTGTATAAGAGGGACAATTATACAGCTGCCCGCTCATAATAGGTTCACGTGCTACGTGACGCCAAACTTGCGAATAAGAGTGTTTTCACACTCGTTGTTTGGCTTATAGATGGCGCTGACTGTCACTCCTACTTCTAAATTCCAATATAAACCCCAAAAAGTGGATGGAGGCACGGCCGCTGTGATAGCTCAGTGGTTAGAGCATCGAACGCGTTATTCGAAGGTCGTAGGTTCGATTCCTGCTCACAGCTGGTAATTTTTTCATCCACTTTTCTTTCTTCTTTCTTCTTATTTACATTCCATTAGTTCTAATAACTTCCCCTGTATATTCCTTGGCATTACTGTCTGTTATATCTCATTCATATTATGTTAAAACACGGAAATACGAGCCCTTAGGTATACACTTTTCTCCCTTATTTCATTGAACGAGCGTCTCGTACTGGCAGACTTGGTGTGTTTAGGTTGTAAAAGAGGTACAATTAATCAGCTGCCCGCTCATAATAAGTTCACGTGCTACGTGACGCCAAACATGCGAATAGGAGTGTTTTCACACTCGTTGTTTGGCTTATAGATGGCGCTGACTGTCACTCCTACTTCTAAATTCCAATATAAACCCCATAAAGTGGATGGAGAGACGGCCGCTGTGATAGCTCAGTGGTTAGAGCATCGAACTCGTTATTCAAATGTCGTAGGTTCGATTCCTGCTCACAGCTGGTAATTTTTTCATCCACTTTTCTGTCTTCTTTCTTCTTATTTACATTCCATTAGTTCTAATAACTTCCCCTGTACATTCCTTGGCATTACTGTCTGTTATTTCTCATTATTATTATGTTAAAACACGCAAATACGAGCCCTTAGGTATACACTTCTCTCCCTTATTTCATTGAACGAGGGTCCCGTACTGGCAGACTTGGTGTGTTTAGGTTGTATAAGAGGGACAATTAATCAGCTGCCCACTCATAAGAAGTTCACGTGCTACGTGACGCCAAACATGCAAATAAGAGTGTTTTCACACTCGTTGTTTGGCTTATAGATGGCGCTGACTGTCACTCCTACTTCTAAATTTCAATATAAACCCCATAAAGTGGATGGAGGGACGGCCGCTGTGATAGCTCAGTGGTTAGAGCATCGAACTCGTTATTCAAAGGTCGTAGGTTCGATTCCTGCTCACAGCTGGTAATTTTTTCATCCACTTTTCTTTCTTCTTTCTTCTTATTTACATTCCATTAGTTCTAATAACTTCCCCTGTACATTCCTTGGCATTACTGTCTGTTATATCTCATTAATATTATGTTAAAACACGCAAATACGAGCCCTTAGGTATACACTTCTCTCCCTTATTTCATTGAACGAGGGTCTCGTACTGGCAGACTTGGTGTGTTTAGGTTGTATAAGAGGGACAATTAATCAGCTGCCCGCTCATAAGAAGTTCACGTGCTACGTGACGCCAAACATGCAAATAAGAGTGTTTTCACACTCGTTGTTTAGCTTATAGATGGCGCTGACTGTCACTCCTATTTCTAAATTTCAATATAAACCCCAAAAAGTGGATGGAGGGACGGCCGCTGTGATAGCTCAGTGGTTAGAGCATCGAACGCGTTATTCGAATGTCGTAGGTTCGATTTCTGCTCCCAGCTGGTATATTTTTCATCCACTTTTCTTTCTTCTTTCTTCTTATTTACATTCCATAAGTTCTAATAACTTCCCCTGTATATTCCTTGGCATTACTGTCTGTTATATCTCATTCATATTATGTTAAAACACGGAAATACGAGCCCTTAGGTATACACTTTTCTCCCTTATTTCATTGAACGAGGGCCTCGTACTGGCAGACTTGGTGTGTTTAGGTTGTAAAAGAGGTACAATTAATCAGCTGCCCGCTCATAATAAGTTCACGTGCTACGTGAAGCCAAACATGCGAATAGGAGTGTTTTCACACTCGTTGTTTGGCTTATAGATGGCGCTGACTGTCACTCCTACTTCTAAATTCCAATATAAACCCCAAAAAGTGGATGGAGGCACGGCCACTGTGAAAGCTCAGTGGTTAGAGCATCGAACGCGTTATTCGAAGGTCGTAGGTTCAATTCCTGCTCACAGCTGGTAATTTTTTCATCCACTTTTCTTTCTTCTTTCTTCTTATTTACATTTCATTAGTTCTAATAACTTCCCCTGTACATTCCTTGGCATTACTGTCTGTTATATCTCCTTAATATTATGTTTAAACACGGAAATACGAGCCCTTAGGTATACACATTTCTCCCTTATTTCAATGAACGAGGGTCTCGTACTGGCAGACTTGGTGTGTTTAGGTTGTATAAGAGGGACAATTAATCAGCTGCCTGCTCATAAAACGTTCACGTGCTACGTGACGCCAAACATGCGAATAAGAGTGTTTTCACACTCGTTGTTTGGCTTATAGATGGCGCTGACTGTCACTCCTACTTCTGAATTCCAATATAAACCCCATAAAGTGGATGGAGGGACGGCCGCTGTGATAGCTCAGTGGTTAGAGCATCGAACTCGTTATTCAAAGGTCGTAGGTTCGATTCCTGCTCACAGCTGGTAATTTTTTCATCCACTTTTCTTTCTTCTTATTTACATTCCATTAGTTCTAATAACTTCCCCTGTACATTCCTTGGCATTACTGTCTGTTATATCTCATTAATATTATGTTAAAACACGCAAATACGAGCCCTTAGGTATACACTTCTCTCCCTTATTTCATTGAACGAGGGTCTCGTACTGGCAGAATTGGTGTGTTTAGGTTGTATAAGAGGGACAATTAATCAGCTGCCCGCTCATAAGAAGTTCACGTGCTACGTGACGCCAAACATGCAAATAAGAGTGTTTTCACACTCGTTGTTTGGCTTATAGATGGCGCTGACTGTCACTCCTACTTCAAAATTTCAATATAAACCCCAAAAAGTGGATGGAGGGACGGCCGCTGTGATAGCTCAGTGGTTAGAGCATCGAACGCGTTATTCGAATGTCGTAGGTTCGATTTCTGCTCACAGCTGGTAATTTTTTCATCCACTTTTCTTTCTTCTTTCTTCTTATTTACATTCCATTAGTTCTAATAACTTCCCCTGTATATTCCTTGGCATTACTGTCTGTTATATCTCATTCATATTATGTTAAAACACGGAAATACGAGCCCTTAGGTATACACTTCTCTCCCTTATTTCATTGAACGAGGGTCTCGTAGTGGCAGACTAGGTGTGTTTAGGTTGTATAAGAGGGACAATTATACAGCTGCCCGCTCACAATAAGTTCACGTGCTACGTGACGCCAAACTTGCGAATAAGAGTGTTTTCACACTCGTTGTTTGGCTTATAGATGGCGCTGACTGTCACTCCTACTTCTAAATTCCAATATAAACCACAAAAAGTGGATGGAGGCACGGCCGCTGTGATAGCTCAGTAGTTAGAGCATCGAACGCGTTATTCGAAGGTCGTAGGTTCGATTCCTGCTCACAGCTGGTAATTTTTTCATCCACTTTTCTTTCTTCTTTCTTCTTATTTACATTCCATTAGTTCTAATAACTTCCCCTGTACATTCCTTGGCATTACTGTCTGTTATATCTCATTATTATTATGTTAAAACACGGAAATACGAGCCCTTAGGTATACACTTTTCTCCCTTATTTCATTGAACGAGGGTCTCGTACTGGCAGACTTGGTGTGTTTAGGTTGTATAAGAGGGACAATTAATCAGCTGCCCGCTCATAAGAAGTTCACGTGCTACGTGACGCCAAACATGCAAATAAGAGTGTTTTCACACTCGTTGTTTGGCTTATAGATGGCGCTGACTGTCACTCCTACTTCTAAATTTCAATATAAACCCCAAAAAGTGGATGGAGATCCGGCCGCTGTGATAGCTCAGTGGTTAGAGCATCGAACGCGTTATTCGAATGTCGTAGGTTCGATTTCTGCTCACAGCTGGTAATTTTTTCATCCACTTTTCTTTCTTCTTTCTTATTTACATTCCATTAGTTCTAATAACTTTCCCTGTATATTCCTTGGCATTACTGTCTGTTATATCTCATTCATATTATGTTAAAACACGGAAATACGAGCCCTTAGGTATACACTTTTCTCCCTTATTTCATTGAACGAGCGTCTCGTACTGGCAGACTTGGTGTGTTTAGGTTGTATAAGAGGGACAATTAATCAGCTGCCCACTCATAAGAAGTTCACGTGCTACGTGACGCCAAACATGCAAATAAGAGTGTTTTCACACTCGTTGTTTGGCTTATAGATGGCGCTGACTGTCACTCCTACTTCTAAATTTCAATATAAACCCCAAAAAGTGGATGGAGGGACGACCGCTGTGATAGCTCAGTGGTTAGAGCATCGAACGCGTTATTCGAATGTCGTAGGTTCGATTTCTGCTCCCAGCTGGTAATTTTTTCATCCACTTTTCTTTCTTCTTTCTTCTTATTTACATTCCATTAGTTGTAATAACTTCCCCTGTACATTCCTTGGCATTACTGTCTGTTATATCTCATTAATATTATGTTAAAACACGGAAATACGAGCCCTTAGGTATACACTTTTCTCCCTTATTTCATTGAACGAGGGTCTCGTACTGGCAGACTTGGTGTGTTTAGGTTGTATAAGAGGGACAATTAATCAGCTGCCCGCTCATAATAAGTTCACGTGCTACGTGACGCCAACCATGCGAATAAGAGTGTTTTCACACTCGTTGTTTGGCTTATAGATGGCGCTGACTGTCACTCCTACTTCTAAATTCCAATATAAACCCCATAAAGTGGATGGAGGGACGGCCGCTGTGATAGCTCAGTGGTTAGAGAATCGAACTCGTTATTCGAATGTCGTAGGTTCGATTTCTGCTCCCAGCTGGTATATTTTTCATCCACTTTTCTTTCTTCTTTCTTCTTATTTACATTCCATTAGTTCTAATAACTTCCCCTGTATATTCCTTGGCATTACTGTCTGTTATATCTCATTCATATTATGTTAAAACACGGAAATACGAGCCCTAGGTATACACTTTTCTCCCTTATTTCATTGAACGAGGGCCTCGTACTGGCAGACTTGGTGTGTTTAGGTTGTAAAAGAGGTACAATTAATCAGCTGCCCGCTCATAATAAGTTCACGTGCTACGTGAAGCCAAACATGCGAATAGGAGTGTTTTCACACTCGTTGTTTGGCTTATAGATGGCGCTGACTGTCACTCCTACTTCTAAATTCCAATATAAACCCCAAAAAGTGGATGGAGGCACGGCCACTGTGAAAGCTCAGTGGTTAGAGCATCGAACGCGTTATTCGAAGGTCGTAGGTTCAATTCCTGCTCACAGCTGGTAATTTTTTCATCCACTTTTCTTTCTTCTTTCTTCTTATTTACATTCCATTAGTTCTAATAACTTCCCCTGTACATTCCTTGGCATTACTGTCTGTTATATCTCCTTAATATTATGTTTAAACACGGAAATACGAGCCCTTAGGTATACACATTTCTCCCTTATTTCAATGAACGAGGGTCTCGTACTGGCAGACTTGGTGTGTTTAGGTTGTATAAGAGGGACAATTAATCAGCTGCCTGCTCATAAAACGTTCACGTGCTACGTGACGCCAAACATGCGAATAAGAGTGTTTTCACACTCGTTGTTTGGCTTATAGATGGCGCTGACTGTCACTCCTACTTCTAAATTCCAATATAAACCCCATAAAGTGGATGGAGGGACGGCCGCTGTGATAGCTCAGTGGTTAGAGCATCGAACTCGTTATTCAAAGGTCGTAGGTTCGATTCCTGCTCACAGCTGGTAATTTTTTCATCCACTTTTCTTTCTTCTTATTTACATTCCATTAGTTCTAATAACTTCCCCTGTACATTCCTTGGCATTACTGTCTGTTATATCTCATTAATATTATATTAAAACACGCAAATACGAGCCCTTAGGTATACACTTCTCTCCCTTATTTCATTGAACGAGGGTCTCGTACTGGCAGACTTGGTGTGTTTAGGTTGTATAAGAGGGACAATTAATCAGCTGCCCGCTCATAAGAAGTTCACGTGCTACGTGACGCCAAACATGCAAATAAGAGTGTTTTCACACTCGTTGTTTGGCTTATAGATGGCGCTGACTGTCACTCCTACTTCAAAATTTCAATATAAACCCCAAAAAGTGGATGGAGGGACGGCCGCTGTGATAGCTCAGTGGTTAGAGCATCGAACGCGTTATTCGAATGTCGTAGGTTCGATTTCTGCTCACAGCTGGTAATTTTTTCATCCACTTTTCTTTCTTCTTTCTTCTTATTTACATTCCATTAGTTCTAATAACTTCCCCTGTATATTCCTTGGCATTACTGTCTGTTATATCTCATTCATATTATGTTAAAACACGGAAATACGAGCCCTTAGGTATACACTTCTCTCCCTTATTTCATTGAACGAGGGTCTCGTAGTGGCAGACTAGGTGTGTTTAGGTTGTATAAGAGGGACAATTATACAGCTGCCCGCTCATAATAAGTTCACGTGCTACGTGACGCCAAACTTGCGAATAAGAGTGTTTTCACACTCGTTGTTTGGCTTATAGATGGCGCTGACTGTCACTCCTACTTCTAAATTCCAATATAAACCACAAAAAGTGGATGGAGGCACGGCCGCTGTGATAGCTCAGTGGTTAGAGCATCGAACGCGTTATTCGAAGGTCGTAGGTTCGATTCCTGCTCACAGCTGGTAATTTTTTCATCCACTTTTCTTTCTTCTTTCTTCTTATTTACATTCCATTAGTTCTAATAACTTCCCCTGTACATTCCTTGGCATTACTGTCTGTTATATCTCATTATTATTATGTTAAAACACGGAAATACGAGCCCTTAGGTATACACTTTTCTCCCTTATTTCATTGAACGAGGGTCTCGTACTGTCAGACTTGGTGTGTTTAGGTTGTATAAGAGGGACAATTAATCAGCTGCCCGCTCATAAGAAGTTCACGTGCTACGTGACGCCAAACATGCAAATAAGAGTGTTTTCACACTCGTTGTTTGGCTTATAGATGGCGCTGACTGTCACTCCTACTTCTAAATTTCAATATAAACCCCAAAAAGTGGATGGAGCGACGGCCTATGTGATAGCTCAGTGGTTAGAGCATCGAACGCGTTATTCGAATGTCGTAGGTTCGATTTCTGCTCACAGCTGGTAATTTTTTCATCCACTTTTCTTTCTTCTTTCTTCTTATTTACATTCCATTAGTTCTAATAACTTCCCCTGTATATTCCTTGGCATTACTGTCTGTTATATCTCATTCATATTATGTTAAAACACGGAAATACGAGCCCTTAGGTATACACTTTTCTCCCTTATTTCATTGAACGAGCGTCTCGTACTGGCAGACTTGGTGTGTTTAGGTTGTAAAAGAGGTACAATTAATCAGCTGCCCGCTCATAATAAGTTCACGTGCTACGTGACGCCAAACATGCGAATAGGAGTGTTTTCACACTCGTTGGTTGGCTTATAGATGGCGCTGACTGTCACTCCTACTTCTAAATTCCAATATAAACCCCATAAAGTGGATGGAGAGATGGCCGCTGTGATAGCTCAGTGGTTAGAGCATCGAACTCGTTATTCAAATGTCGTAGGTTCGATTCCTGCTCACAGCTGGTAATTTTTTCATCCACTTTTCTTTCTTCTTTCTTCTTATTTACATTCCATTAGTTCTAATAACTTCCCCTGTACATTCCTTGGCATTACTGTCTGTTATATCTCATTAATATTATGTTAAAACACGCAAATACGAGCCCTTAGGTATACACTTCTCTCCCTTATTTCATTGAACGAGGGTCTCGTACTGGCAGACTTGGTGTGTTTAGGTTGTATAAGAGGGACAATTAATCAGCTGCCCACTCATAAGAAGTTCACGTGCTACGTGACGCCAAACATGCAAATAAGAGTGTTTTCACACTCGTTGTTTGGCTTATAGATGGCGCTGACTGTCACTCCTACTTCTAAATTTCAATATAAACCCCAAAAAGTGGATGGAGGGACGGCCGCTGTGATAGCTCAGTGGTTAGAGCATCGAACGCGTTATTCGAATGTCGTAGGTTCGATTTCTGCTCCCAGCTGGTAATTTTTTCATCCACTTTTCTTTCTTCTTTCTTCTTATTTACATTCCATTAGTTGTAATAACTTCCCCTGTACATTCCTTGGCATTACTGTCTGTTATATCTCATTAATATTATGTTAAAACACGGAAATACGAGCCCTTAGGTATACACTTTTCTCCCTTATTTCATTGAACGAGGGTCTCGTACTGGCAGACTTGGTGTGTTTAGGTTGTATAAGAGGGACAATTAATCAGCTGCCCGCTCATAATAAGTTCACGTGCTACGTGACGCCAACCATGCGAATAAGAGTGTTTTCACACTCGTTGTTTGGCTTATAGATGGCGCTGACTGTCACTCCTACTTCTAAATTCCAATATAAACCCCATAAAGTGGATGGAGGGACGGCCGCTGTGATAGCTCAGTGGTTAGAGCATCGAACTCGTTATTCAAAGGTCGTAGGTTCGATTCCTGCTCACAGCTGGTAATTTTTTCATCCACTTTTCTTTCTTCTTATTTACATTCCATTAGTTCTAATAACTTCCCCTGTACATTCCTTGGCATTACTGTCTGTTATATCTCATTAATATTATGTTAAAACACGCAAATACGAGCCCTTAGGTATACACTTCTCTCCCTTATTTCATTGAACGAGGGTCTCGTACTGGCAGACTTGGTGTGTTTAGGTTGTATAAGAGGGACAATTAATCAGCTGCCCGCTCATAAGAAGTTCACGTGCTACGTGACGCCAAACATGCAAATAAGAGTGTTTTCACACTCGTTGTATGGCTTATAGATGGCGCTGACTGTCACTCCTACTTCAAAATTTCAATATAAACCCCAAAAAGTGGATGGAGGGACGGCCGCTGTGATAGCTCAGTGGTTAGAGCATCGAACGCGTTATTCGAATGTCGTAGGTTCGATTTCTGCTCACAGCTGGTAATTTTTTCATCCACTTTTCTTTCTTCTTTCTTCTTATTTACATTCCATTAGTTCTAATAACTTCCCCTGTATATTCCTTGGCATTACTGTCTGTTATATCTCATTCATATTATGTTAAAACACGGAAATACGAGCCCTTAGGTATACACTTCTCTCCCTTATTTCATTGAACGAGGGTCTCGTAGTGGCAGACTAGGTGTGTTTAGGTTGTATAAGAGGGACAATTATACAGCTGCCCGCTCATAATAAGTTCACGTGCTACGTGACGCCAAACTTGCGAATAAGAGTGTTTTCACACTCGTTGTTTGGCTTATAGATGGCGCTGACTGTCACTCCTACTTCTAAATTCCAATATAAACCCCATAAAGTGGATGGAGAGACGGCCGCTGTGATAGCTCAGTGGTTAGAGCATCGAACTCGTTATTCAAATGTCGTAGGTTCGATTCCTGCTCACAGCTGGTAATTTTTTCATCCACTTTTCTTTCTTCTTTCTTCTTATTTACATTCCATTAGTTCTAATAACTTCCCCTGTACATTCCTTGGCATTACTGTCTGTTATATCTCATTAATATTATGTTAAAACACGCAAATACGAGCCCTTAGGTATACACTTCTCTCCCTTATTTCATTGAACGAGGGTCTCGTACTGGCAGACTTGGTGTGTTTAGGTTGTATAAGAGGGACAATTAATCAGCTGCCCACTCATAAGAAGTTCACGTGCTACGTGACGCCAAACATGCAAATAAGAGTGTTTTCACACTCGTTGTTTGGCTTATAGATGGCGCTGACTGTCACTCCTACTTCTAAATTTCAATATAAACCCCAAAAAGTGGATGGAGGGACGGCCGCTGTGATAGCTCAGTGGTTAGAGCATCGAACGCGTTATTCGAATGTCGTAGGTTCGATTTCTGCTCCCAGCTGGTAATTTTTTCATCCACTTTTCTTTCTTCTTTCTTCTTATTTACATTCCATTAGTTGTAATAACTTCCCCTGTACATTCCTTGGCATTACTGTCTGTTATATCTCATTAATATTATGTTAAAACACGGAAATACGAGCCCTTAGGTATACACTTTTCTCCCTTATTTCATTGAACGAGGGTCTCGTACTGGCAGACTTGGTGTGTTTAGGTTGTATAAGAGGGACAATTAATCAGCTGCCCGCTCATAATAAGTTCACGTGCTACGAAACGCCAACCATGCGAATAAGAGTGTTTTCACACTCGTTGTTTGGCTTATAGATGGCGCTGACTGTCACTCCTACTTCTAAATTCCAATATAAACCCCATAAAGTGGATGGAGGGACGGCCGCTGTGATAGCTCAGTGGTTAGAGCATCGAACTCGTTATTCAAAGGTCGTAGGTTCGATTCCTGCTCACAGCTGGTAATTTTTTCATCCACTTTTCTTTCTTCTTTCTTCTTATTTACATTCCATTAGTTCTAATAACTTCCCCTGTACATTCCTTGGCATTACTGTCTGTTATATCTCATTAATATTATGTTAAAACACGCAAATACGAGCCCTTAGGTATACACTTCTCTCCCTTATTTCATTGAACGAGGGTCTCCAACTGGCAGACTTGGTGTGTTTAGGTTGTATAAGAGGGACAATTAATCAGCTGCCCGCTCATAAGAAGTTCACGTGCTACGTGACGCCAAACATGCAAATAAGAGTGTTTTCACACTCGTTGTTTAGCTTAAAGATGGCGCTGACTGTCACTCCTATTTCTAAATTTCAATATAAACCCCAAAAAGTGGATGGAGGGACGGCCGCTGTGATAGCTCAGTGGTTAGAGCATCGAACGCGTTATTCGAATGTCGTAGGTTCGATTTCTGCTCCCAGCTGGTATATTTTTCATCCACTTTTCTTTCTTCTTTCTTCTTATTTACATTCCATTAGTTCTAATAACTTCCCCTGTATATTCCTTGGCATTACTGTCTGTTATATCTCATTCATATTATGTTAAAACACGGAAATACGAGCCCTTAGGTATATACTTTTCTCCCTTATTTCATTGAACGAGGGCCTCGTACTGGCAGACTTGGTGTGTTTAGGTTGTAAAAGAGGTACAATTATTCAGCTGCCCGCTCATAATAAGTTCACGTGCTACGTGAAGCCAAACATGCGAATAGGAGTGTTTTCACACTCGTTGTTTGGCTTATAGATGGCGCTGACTGTCACTCCTACTTCTAAATTCCAATATAAACCCCAAAAAGTGGATGGAGGCACGGCCACTGTGAAAGCTCAGTGGTTAGAGCATCGAACGCGTTATTCGAAGGTCGTAGGTTCAATTCCTGCTCACAGCTGGTAATTTTTTCATCCACTTTTCTTTCTTCTTTCTTCTTATTTACATTCCATTAGTTCTAATAACTTCCCCTGTACATTCCTTGGCATTACTGTCTGTTATATCTCCTTAATATTATGTTTAAACACGGAAATACGAGCCTCAGGTATACTCATTTCTCCCTTATTTCAATGAACGAGGGTCTCGTACTGGCAGACTTGGTGTGTTTAGGTTGTATAAGAGGGACAATTTATCAGCTGCCTGCTCATAAAACGTTCACGTGCTACGTGACGCCAAACATGCGAATAAGAGTGTTTTCACACTCGTTGTTTGGCTTATAGATGGCGCTGACTGTCACTCCTACTTCAAAATTCCAATATAAACCCCAAAAAGTGGATGGAGGGACGGCCACTGTGATAGGTCAGTGGTTAGAGCATCGAACGCGTTATTCGAAGGTCGTAGGTTCGGTTCCTGCTCACAGCTGGTAATTTTTTCATCCGCTTTTCTTTCTTCTTTCTTCTTATTTACATTCCATTAGTTCTAATAACTTCCCCTGTACATTCCTTGGCATTACTGTCTGTTATATCTCATTAATATTATGTTAAAACACGGAAATACGAGCCCTTAGGTATACACTTTTCTTCCTTATTTCATTGAACGAGGGTCTCGTACTGGCAGACTTGGTGTGTTTAGGTTGTATAAGAGGGACAATTATTCAGCTGCCCGCTCATAATAAGTTCACGTGCTACGTGACGCCAAACATGCGAATAAGAGTGTTTTCACACTCGTTGTTTGGCTTATAGATGGCGCTGACTGTCACTCCTACTTCAAAATTCCAATATAAACCCCAAAAAGTGGATGGAGGGACGGCCACTGTGATAGGTCAGTGGTTAGAGCATCGAACGCGTTATTCGAAGGTCGTAGGTTCGGTTCCTGCTCACAGCTGGTAATTTTTTCATCCGCTTTTCTTTCTTCTTTCTTCTTATTTACATTCAATTAGTTCTAATAATTCCCCTGTACAATCCTTGGCATTACTGTCTGTTATATCTCATTAATATTATGTTAAAACACGGAAATACGAGCCCTTAGGTATACACTTTTCTCCCTTATTTCATTGAACGAGGGTCTCGTACTGGCAGACTTGGTGTGTTTAGGTTGTATAAGAGGGACAATTAATCAGCTGCCCGCTCATAATAAGTTCACGTGCTACGTGACGCCAAACATGCGAATAAGAGTGTTTTCACACTCGTTGTTTGGCTTATAGATGGCGCTGACTGTCACTCCTACATCTAAATTCCAATATAAACCCCATAAAGTGGATGGAGGGACGGCCGCTGTGATAGCTCAGTGGTTAGAGCATCGAACTCGTTATTCAAAGGTCGTAGGTTCGATTCCTGCTCACAGCTGGTAATTTTTTCATCCACTTTTCTTTTTTCTTTCTTCTTATTTACATTCCATTAGTTCTAATAACTTCCCCTGTACATTCCTTGGCATCACTGTCTGGTATATCTCATTAATATTATGTTAAAACACGCAAATACGAGCCCTTAGGTATACACTTCTCTCCCTTATTTCATTGAACGAGGGTCTCGTACTGGCAGACTTGGTGTGTTTAGGTTGTATAAGAGAACAATTATTCAGCTGCCCGCTCATAAGAAGTTCAAGTGCTACGTGACGCCAAACATGCAAATAAGTGTGTTTTCACACTCGTTGTTTGGCTTATAGATGGCGCTGACTGTCACTCCTACTTCTAAATTTCAATATAAACCCCAAAAAGTGGATGGAGGGACGGCCGCTGTGATAGCTCAGTGGTTAGAGCATCGAACGCGTTATTCGAAGGTCGTAGGTTTGATTCCTGCTCACAGCTGGTAATTTTTTCATCCGCTTTTCTTTCTTCTTTCTTCTTATTTACATTCAATTAGTTCTAATAATTCCCCTGTACAATCCTTGGCATTACTGTCTGTTATATCTCATTAATATTATGTTTAAACACGGAAATACGAGCCCTTAGGTATACACTTTTCTCCCTTATTTCATTGAACGAGGGTCTCGTACTGGCAGACTTGGTGTGTTTAGGTTGTATAAGAGGGACAATTAATCAGCTGCCCGCTCATAATAAGTTCACGTGCTACGTGACGCCAAACATGCGAATAAGAGTGTTTTCACACTCGTTGTTTGGCTTATAGATGGCGCTGACTGTCACTCCTACATCTAAATTCCAATATAAACCCCATAAAGTGGATGGAGGGACGGCCGCTGTGATAGCTCAGTGGTTAGAGCATCGAACTCGTTATTCAAAGGTCGTAGGTTCGATTCCTGCTCACAGCTGGTAATTTTTTCATCCACTTTTCTTTTTTCTTTCTTCTTATTTACATTCCATTAGTTCTAATAACTTCCCCTGTACATTCCTTGGCATCACTGTCTGGTATATCTCATTAATATTATGTTAAAACACGCAAATACGAGCCCTTAGGTATACACTTCTCTCCCTTATTTCATTGAACGAGGGTCTCGTACTGGCAGACTTGGTGTGTTTAGGTTGTATAAGAGGGACAATTAATCAGCTGCCTGCTCATAAAACGTTCACGTGCTACGTGACGCCAAACATGCGAATAAGAGTGTTTTCACACTCGTTGCTTGGCTTATAGATGGCGCTGACTGTCACTCCTACATCTAAATTCCAATATAAACCCCATAAAGTGGATGGAGGGACGGCCGCTGTGATAGCTCAGTGGTTAGAGCATCGAACTCGTTATTCAAAGGTCGTAGGTTCGATTCCTGCTCACAGCTGGTAATTTTTTCATCCACTTTTCTTTCTTCTTATTTACATTCCATTAGTTCTAATAACTTCCCCTGTAAATTCCTTGGCATTACTGTCTGTTATATCTCATTAATATTATGTTAAAACACGCAAATACGAGCCCTTAGGTATACACTTCTCTCCCTTATTTCATTGAACGAGGGTCTCGTACTGGCAGACTTGGTGTGTTTAGGTTGTATTAGAGGGACAATTAATCAACTGCCCGCTCATAAGAAGTTCACGTGCTACGTGACGCCAAACATGCGCATAAGAGTGTTTTCACACTCGTTGTTTGGCTTATAGATGGCGCTGACTGTCACTCCTACTTCTAAGTTTCAATATAAACCCCGAAAAGTGGATGGAGAGACGGCCGTTGTGATAGCTTAGTGGTTAGAGCATCGAACGCGTTATTCGAAGGTCGTAGGTTCGATTCCTGCTCACAGCTGGTAATTTTTTCATCCACTTTTCTTTCTTCTTTCTTCTTATTTACATTCCATTAGTTGTAATAACTTCCCCTGTACATTCCTTGGCATTACTGTCTGTTATATCTCATTATTACTATGTTAAAACACGGAAATACGAGCCCTTAGGTATACACTTTTCTCCCTTATTTCATTGAACGAGGGTCTCGTACTGGCAGACTTGGTGTGTTTAGGTTGTATAAGAGGGACAATTAATCAGCTGCCCGCTCATAATAAGTTCACGTGCTACGTGACGCCAACCATGCGAATAAGAGTGTTTTCACACTCGTTGTTTGGCTTATAGATGGCGCTGACTGTCACTCCTACTTCTAAATTCCAATATAAACCCCATAAAGTGGATGGAGGGACGGCCGCTGTGATAGCTCAGTGGTTAGAGCATCGAACTCGTTATTCAAAGGTCGTAGGTTCGATTCCTGCTCACAGCTGGTAATTTTTTCATCCACTTTTCTTTCTTCTTATTTACATTCCATTAGTTCTAATAACTTCCCCTGTACATTCCTTGGCATTACTGTCTGTTATATCTCATTAATATTATGTTAAAGCACGCAAATACGAGCCCTTAGGTATACACTTCTCTCCCTTATTTCATTGAACGAGGGTCTCGTACTGGCAGACTTGGTGTGTTTAGGTTGTATAAGAGGGACAATTAATCAGCTGCCCGCTCATAAGAAGTTCACGTGCTACGTGACGCCAAACATGCAAATAAGAGTGTTTTCACACTCGTTGTTTGGCTTATAGATGGCGCTGACTGTCACTCCTACTTCAAAATTTCAATATAAACCCCAAAAAGTGGATGGAGGGACGGCCGCTGTGATAGCTCAGTGGTTAGAGCATCGAACGCGTTATTCGAATGTCGTAGGTTCGATTTCTGCTCACAGCTGGTAATTTTTTCATCCACTTTTCTTTCTTCTTTCTTCTTATTTACATTCCATTAGTTCTAATAACTTCCCCTGTATATTCCTTGGCATTACTGTCTGTTATATCTCATTCATATTATGTTAAAACACGGAAATACGAGCCCTTAGGTATACACTTCTCTCCCTTATTTCATTGAACGAGGGTCTCGTAGTGGCAGACTAGGTGTGTTTAGGTTGTATAAGAGGGACAATTATACAGCTGCCCGCTCATAATAGGTTCACGTGCTACGTGACGCCAAACTTGCGAATAAGAGTGTTTTCACACTCGTTGTTTGGCTTATAGATGGCGCTGACTGTCACTCCTACTTCTAAATTCCAATATAAACCCCAAAAAGTGGATGGAGGCACGGCCGCTGTGATAGCTCAGTGGTTAGAGCATCGAACGCGTTATTCGAAGGTCGTAGGTTCGATTCCTGCTCACAGCTGGTAATTTTTTCATCCACTTTTCTTTCTTCTTTCTTCTTATTTACATTCCATTAGTTCTAATAACTTCCCCTGTATATTCCTTGGCATTACTGTCTGTTATATCTCATTCATATTATGTTAAAACACGGAAATACGAGCCCTTAGGTATACACTTTTCTCCCTTATTTCATTGAACGAGCGTCTCGTACTGGCAGACTTGGTGTGTTTAGGTTGTAAAAGAGGTACAATTAATCAGCTGCCCGCTCATAATAAGTTCACGTGCTACGTGACGCCAAACATGCGAATAGGAGTGTTTTCACACTCGTTGTTTGGCTTATAGATGGCGCTGACTGTCACTCCTACTTCTAAATTCCAATATAAACCCCATAAAGTGGATGGAGAGACGGCCGCTGTGATAGCTCAGTGGTTAGAGCATCGAACTCGTTATTCAAATGTCGTAGGTTCGATTCCTGCTCACAGCTGGTAATTTTTTCATCCACTTTTCTGTCTTCTTTCTTCTTATTTACATTCCATTAGTTCTAATAACTTCCCCTGTACATTCCTTGGCATTACTGTCTGTTATTTCTCATTATTATTATGTTAAAACACGCAAATACGAGCCCTTAGGTATACACTTCTCTCCCTTATTTCATTGAACGAGGGTCCCGTACTGGCAGACTTGGTGTGTTTAGGTTGTATAAGAGGGACAATTAATCAGCTGCCCACTCATAAGAAGTTCACGTGCTACGTGACGCCAAACATGCAAATAAGAGTGTTTTCACACTCGTTGTTTGGCTTATAGATGGCGCTGACTGTCACTCCTACTTCTAAATTTCAATATAAACCCCATAAAGTGGATGGAGGGACGGCCGCTGTGATAGCTCAGTGGTTAGAGCATCGAACTCGTTATTCAAAGGTCGTAGGTTCGATTCCTGCTCACAGCTGGTAATTTTTTCATCCACTTTTCTTTCTTCTTTCTTCTTATTTACATTCCATTAGTTCTAATAACTTCCCCTGTACATTCCTTGGCATTACTGTCTGTTATATCTCATTAATATTATGTTAAAACACGCAAATACGAGCCCTTAGGTATACACTTCTCTCCCTTATTTCATTGAACGAGGGTCTCGTACTGGCAGACTTGGTGTGTTTAGGTTGTATAAGAGGGACAATTAATCAGCTGCCCGCTCATAAGAAGTTCACGTGCTACGTGACGCCAAACATGCAAATAAGAGTGTTTTCACACTCGTTGTTTAGCTTATAGATGGCGCTGACTGTCACTCCTATTTCTAAATTTCAATATAAACCCCAAAAAGTGGATGGAGGGACGGCCGCTGTGATAGCTCAGTGGTTAGAGCATCGAACGCGTTATTCGAATGTCGTAGGTTCGATTTCTGCTCCCAGCTGGTATATTTTTCATCCACTTTTCTTTCTTCTTTCTTCTTATTTACATTCCATAAGTTCTAATAACTTCCCCTGTATATTCCTTGGCATTACTGTCTGTTATATCTCATTCATATTATGTTAAAACACGGAAATACGAGCCCTTAGGTATACACTTTTCTCCCTTATTTCATTGAACGAGGGCCTCGTACTGGCAGACTTGGTGTGTTTAGGTTGTAAAAGAGGTACAATTAATCAGCTGCCCGCTCATAATAAGTTCACGTGCTACGTGAAGCCAAACATGCGAATAGGAGTGTTTTCACACTCGTTGTTTGGCTTATAGATGGCGCTGACTGTCACTCCTACTTCTAAATTCCAATATAAACCCCAAAAAGTGGATGGAGGCACGGCCACTGTGAAAGCTCAGTGGTTAGAGCATCGAACGCGTTATTCGAAGGTCGTAGGTTCAATTCCTGCTCACAGCTGGTAATTTTTTCATCCACTTTTCTTTCTTCTTTCTTCTTATTTACATTTCATTAGTTCTAATAACTTCCCCTGTACATTCCTTGGCATTACTGTCTGTTATATCTCCTTAATATTATGTTTAAACACGGAAATACGAGCCCTTAGGTATACACATTTCTCCCTTATTTCAATGAACGAGGGTCTCGTACTGGCAGACTTGGTGTGTTTAGGTTGTATAAGAGGGACAATTAATCAGCTGCCTGCTCATAAAACGTTCACGTGCTACGTGACGCCAAACATGCGAATAAGAGTGTTTTCACACTCGTTGTTTGGCTTATAGATGGCGCTGACTGTCACTCCTACTTCTAAATTCCAATATAAACCCCATAAAGTGAATGGAGGGACGGCCGCTGTGATAGCTCAGTGGTTAGAGCATCGAACTCGTTATTCAAAGGTCGTAGGTTCGATTCCTGCTCACAGCTGGTAATTTTTTCATCCACTTTTCTTTCTTCTTATTTACATTCCATTAGTTCTAATAACTTCCCCTGTACATTCCTTGGCATTACTGTCTGTTATATCTCATTAATATTATGTTAAAACACGCAAATACGAGCCCTTAGGTATACACTTCTCTCCCTTATTTCATTGAACGAGGGTCTCGTACTGGCAGAATTGGTGTGTTTAGGTTGTATAAGAGGGACAATTAATCAGCTGCCCGCTCATAAGAAGTTCACGTGCTACGTGACGCCAAACATGCAAATAAGAGTGTTTTCACACTCGTTGTTTGGCTTATAGATGGCGCTGACTGTCACTCCTACTTCAAAATTTCAATATAAACCCCAAAAAGTGGATGGAGGGACGGCCGCTGTGATAGCTCAGTGGTTAGAGCATCGAACGCGTTATTCGAATGTCGTAGGTTCGATTTCTGCTCACAGCTGGTAATTTTTTCATCCACTTTTCTTTCTTCTTTCTTCTTATTTACATTCCATTAGTTCTAATAACTTCCCCTGTATATTCCTTGGCATTACTGTCTGTTATATCTCATTCATATTATGTTAAAACACGGAAATACGAGCCCTTAGGTATACACTTCTCTCCCTTATTTCATTGAACGAGGGTCTCGTAGTGGCAGACTAGGTGTGTTTAGGTTGTATAAGAGGGACAATTATACAGCTGCCCGCTCACAATAAGTTCACGTGCTACGTGACGCCAAACTTGCGAATAAGAGTGTTTTCACACTCGTTGTTTGGCTTATAGATGGCGCTGACTGTCACTCCTACTTCTAAATTCCAATATAAACCACAAAAAGTGGATGGAGGCACGGCCGCTGTGATAGCTCAGTAGTTAGAGCATCGAACGCGTTATTCGAAGGTCGTAGGTTCGATTCCTGCTCACAGCTGGTAATTTTTTCATCCACTTTTCTTTCTTCTTTCTTCTTATTTACATTCCATTAGTTCTAATAACTTCCCCTGTACATTCCTTGGCATTACTGTCTGTTATATCTCATTATTATTATGTTAAAACACGGAAATACGAGCCCTTAGGTATACACTTTTCTCCCTTATTTCATTGAACGAGGGTCTCGTACTGGCAGACTTGGTGTGTTTAGGTTGTATAAGAGGGACAATTAATCAGCTGCCCGCTCATAAGAAGTTCACGTGCTACGTGACGCCAAACATGCAAATAAGAGTGTTTTCACACTCGTTGTTTGGCTTATAGATGGCGCTGACTGTCACTCCTACTTCTAAATTTCAATATAAACCCCAAAAAGTGGATGGAGATCCGGCCGCTGTGATAGCTCAGTGGTTAGAGCATCGAACGCGTTATTCGAATGTCGTAGGTTCGATTTCTGCTCACAGCTGGTAATTTTTTCATCCACTTTTCTTTCTTCTTTCTTATTTACATTCCATTAGTTGTAATAACTTCCCCTGTACATTCCTTGGCATTACTGTCTGTTATATCTCATTAATATTATGTTAAAACACGGAAATACGAGCCCTTAGGTATACACTTTTCTCCCTTATTTCATTGAACGAGGGTCTCGTACTGGCAGACTTGGTGTGTTTAGGTTGTATAAGAGGGACAATTAATCAGCTGCCCGCTCATAATAAGTTCACGTGCTACGTGACGCCAACCATGCGAATAAGAGTGTTTTCACACTCGTTGTTTGGCTTATAGATGGCGCTGACTGTCACTCCTACTTCTAAATTCCAATATAAACCCCATAAAGTGGATGGAGGGACGGCCGCTGTGATAGCTCAGTGGTTAGAGAATCGAACTCGTTATTCGAATGTCGTAGGTTCGATTTCTGCTCCCAGCTGGTATATTTTTCATCCACTTTTCTTTCTTCTTTCTTCTTATTTACATTCCATTAGTTCTAATAACTTCCCCTGTATATTCCTTGGCATTACTGTCTGTTATATCTCATTCATATTATGTTAAAACACGGAAATACGAGCCCTAGGTATACACTTTTCTCCCTTATTTCATTGAACGAGGGCCTCGTACTGGCAGACTTGGTGTGTTTAGGTTGTAAAAGAGGTACAATTAATCAGCTGCCCGCTCATAATAAGTTCACGTGCTACGTGAAGCCAAACATGCGAATAGGAGTGTTTTCACACTCGTTGTTTGGCTTATAGATGGCGCTGACTGTCACTCCTACTTCTAAATTCCAATATAAACCCCAAAAAGTGGATGGAGGCACGGCCACTGTGAAAGCTCAGTGGTTAGAGCATCGAACGCGTTATTCGAAGGTCGTAGGTTCAATTCCTGCTCACAGCTGGTAATTTTTTCATCCACTTTTCTTTCTTCTTTCTTCTTATTTACATTCCATTAGTTCTAATAACTTCCCCTGTACATTCCTTGGCATTACTGTCTGTTATATCTCCTTAATATTATGTTTAAACACGGAAATACGAGCCCTTAGGTATACACATTTCTCCCTTATTTCAATGAACGAGGGTCTCGTACTGGCAGACTTGGTGTGTTTAGGTTGTATAAGAGGGACAATTAATCAGCTGCCTGCTCATAAAACGTTCACGTGCTACGTGACGCCAAACATGCGAATAAGAGTGTTTTCACACTCGTTGTTTGGCTTATAGATGGCGCTGACTGTCACTCCTACTTCTAAATTCCAATATAAACCCCATAAAGTGGATGGAGGGACGGCCGCTGTGATAGCTCAGTGGTTAGAGCATCGAACTCGTTATTCAAAGGTCGTAGGTTCGATTCCTGCTCACAGCTGGTAATTTTTTCATCCACTTTTCTTTCTTCTTATTTACATTCCATTAGTTCTAATAACTTCCCCTGTACATTCCTTGGCATTACTGTCTGTTATATCTCATTAATATTATATTAAAACACGCAAATACGAGCCCTTAGGTATACACTTCTCTCCCTTATTTCATTGAACGAGGGTCTCGTACTGGCAGACTTGGTGTGTTTAGGTTGTATAAGAGGGACAATTAATCAGCTGCCCGCTCATAAGAAGTTCACGTGCTACGTGACGCCAAACATGCAAATAAGAGTGTTTTCACACTCGTTGTTTGGCTTATAGATGGCGCTGACTGTCACTCCTACTTCAAAATTTCAATATAAACCCCAAAAAGTGGATGGAGGGACGGCCGCTGTGATAGCTCAGTGGTTAGAGCATCGAACGCGTTATTCGAATGTCGTAGGTTCGATTTCTGCTCACAGCTGGTAATTTTTTCATCCACTTTTCTTTCTTCTTTCTTCTTATTTACATTCCATTAGTTCTAATAACTTCCCCTGTATATTCCTTGGCATTACTGTCTGTTATATCTCATTCATATTATGTTAAAACACGGAAATACGAGCCCTTAGGTATACACTTCTCTCCCTTATTTCATTGAACGAGGGTCTCGTAGTGGCAGACTAGGTGTGTTTAGGTTGTATAAGAGGGACAATTATACAGCTGCCCGCTCATAATAAGTTCACGTGCTACGTGACGCCAAACTTGCGAATAAGAGTGTTTTCACACTCGTTGTTTGGCTTATAGATGGCGCTGACTGTCACTCCTACTTCTAAATTCCAATATAAACCACAAAAAGTGGATGGAGGCACGGCCGCTGTGATAGCTCAGTGGTTAGAGCATCGAACGCGTTATTCGAAGGTCGTAGGTTCGATTCCTGCTCACAGCTGGTAATTTTTTCATCCACTTTTCTTTCTTCTTTCTTCTTATTTACATTCCATTAGTTCTAATAACTTCCCCTGTACATTCCTTGGCATTACTGTCTGTTATATCTCATTATTATTATGTTAAAACACGGAAATACGAGCCCTTAGGTATACACTTTTCTCCCTTATTTCATTGAACGAGGGTCTCGTACTGTCAGACTTGGTGTGTTTAGGTTGTATAAGAGGGACAATTAATCAGCTGCCCGCTCATAAGAAGTTCACGTGCTACGTGACGCCAAACATGCAAATAAGAGTGTTTTCACACTCGTTGTTTGGCTTATAGATGGCGCTGACTGTCACTCCTACTTCTAAATTTCAATATAAACCCCAAAAAGTGGATGGAGCGACGGCCTATGTGATAGCTCAGTGGTTAGAGCATCGAACGCGTTATTCGAATGTCGTAGGTTCGATTTCTGCTCACAGCTGGTAATTTTTTCATCCACTTTTCTTTCTTCTTTCTTCTTATTTACATTCCATTAGTTCTAATAACTTCCCCTGTATATTCCTTGGCATTACTGTCTGTTATATCTCATTCATATTATGTTAAAACACGGAAATACGAGCCCTTAGGTATACACTTTTCTCCCTTATTTCATTGAACGAGCGTCTCGTACTGGCAGACTTGGTGTGTTTAGGTTGTAAAAGAGGTACAATTAATCAGCTGCCCGCTCATAATAAGTTCACGTGCTACGTGACGCCAAACATGCGAATAGGAGTGTTTTCACACTCGTTGGTTGGCTTATAGATGGCGCTGACTGTCACTCCTACTTCTAAATTCCAATATAAACCCCATAAAGTGGATGGAGAGATGGCCGCTGTGATAGCTCAGTGGTTAGAGCATCGAACTCGTTATTCAAATGTCGTAGGTTCGATTCCTGCTCACAGCTGGTAATTTTTTCATCCACTTTTCTTTCTTCTTTCTTCTTATTTACATTCCATTAGTTCTAATAACTTCCCCTGTACATTCCTTGGCATTACTGTCTGTTATATCTCATTAATATTATGTTAAAACACGCAAATACGAGCCCTTAGGTATACACTTCTCTCCCTTATTTCATTGAACGAGGGTCTCGTACTGGCAGACTTGGTGTGTTTAGGTTGTATAAGAGGGACAATTAATCAGCTGCCCACTCATAATAAGTTCACGTGCTACGTGACGCCAAACATGCAAATAAGAGTGTTTTCACACTCGTTGTTTGGCTTATAGATGGCGCTGACTGTCACTCCTACTTCTAAATTTCAATATAAACCCCAAAAAGTGGATGGAGGGACGGCCGCTGTGATAGCTCAGTGGTTAGAGCATCGAACGCGTTATTCGAATGTCGTAGGTTCGATTTCTGCTCCCAGCTGGTAATTTTTTCATCCACTTTTCTTTCTTCTTTCTTCTTATTTACATTCCATTAGTTGTAATAACTTCCCCTGTACATTCCTTGGCATTACTGTCTGTTATATCTCATTAATATTATGTTAAAACACGGAAATACGAGCCCTTAGGTATACACTTTTCTCCCTTATTTCATTGAACGAGGGTCTCGTACTGGCAGACTTGGTGTGTTTAGGTTGTATAAGAGGGACAATTAATCAGCTGCCCGCTCATAATAAGTTCACGTGCTACGTGACGCCAACCATGCGAATAAGAGTGTTTTCACACTCGTTGTTTGGCTTATAGATGGCGCTGACTGTCACTCCTACTTCTAAATTCCAATATAAACCCCATAAAGTGGATGGAGGGACGGCCGCTGTGATAGCTCAGTGGTTAGAGCATCGAACTCGTTATTCAAAGGTCGTAGGTTCGATTCCTGCTCACAGCTGGTAATTTTTTCATCCACTTTTCTTTCTTCTTATTTACATTCCATTAGTTCTAATAACTTCCCCTGTACATTCCTTGGCATTACTGTCTGTTATATCTCATTAATATTATGTTAAAACACGCAAATACGAGCCCTTAGGTATACACTTCTCTCCCTTATTTCATTGAACGAGGGTCTCGTACTGGCAGACTTGGTGTGTTTAGGTTGTATAAGAGGGACAATTAATCAGCTGCCCGCTCATAAGAAGTTCACGTGCTACGTGACGCCAAACATGCAAATAAGAGTGTTTTCACACTCGTTGTATGGCTTATAGATGGCGCTGACTGTCACTCCTACTTCAAAATTTCAATATAAACCCCAAAAAGTGGATGGAGGGACGGCCGCTGTGATAGCTCAGTGGTTAGAGCATCGAACGCGTTATTCGAATGTCGTAGGTTCGATTTCTGCTCACAGCTGGTAATTTTTTCATCCACTTTTCTTTCTTCTTTCTTCTTATTTACATTCCATTAGTTCTAATAACTTCCCCTGTATATTCCTTGGCATTACTGTCTGTTATATCTCATTCATATTATGTTAAAACACGGAAATACGAGCCCTTAGGTATACACTTCTCTCCCTTATTTCATTGAACGAGGGTCTCGTAGTGGCAGACTAGGTGTGTTTAGGTTGTATAAGAGGGACAATTATACAGCTGCCCGCTCATAATAAGTTCACGTGCTACGTGACGCCAAACTTGCGAATAAGAGTGTTTTCACACTCGTTGTTTGGCTTATAGATGGCGCTGACTGTCACTCCTACTTCTAAATTCCAATATAAACCCCATAAAGTGGATGGAGAGACGGCCGCTGTGATAGCTCAGTGGTTAGAGCATCGAACTCGTTATTCAAATGTCGTAGGTTCGATTCCTGCTCACAGCTGGTAATTTTTTCATCCACTTTTCTTTCTTCTTTCTTCTTATTTACATTCCATTAGTTCTAATAACTTCCCCTGTACATTCCTTGGCATTACTGTCTGTTATATCTCATTAATATTATGTTAAAACACGCAAATACGAGCCCTTAGGTATACACTTCTCTCCCTTATTTCATTGAACGAGGGTCTCGTACTGGCAGACTTGGTGTGTTTAGGTTGTATAAGAGGGACAATTAATCAGCTGCCCACTCATAAGAAGTTCACGTGCTACGTGACGCCAAACATGCAAATAAGAGTGTTTTCACACTCGTTGTTTGGCTTATAGATGGCGCTGACTGTCACTCCTACTTCTAAATTTCAATATAAACCCCAAAAAGTGGATGGAGGGACGGCCGCTGTGATAGCTCAGTGGTTAGAGCATCGAACGCGTTATTCGAATGTCGTAGGTTCGATTTCTGCTCCCAGCTGGTAATTTTTTCATCCACTTTTCTTTCTTCTTTCTTCTTATTTACATTCCATTAGTTGTAATAACTTCCCCTGTACATTCCTTGGCATTACTGTCTGTTATATCTCATTAATATTATGTTAAAACACGGAAATACGAGCCCTTAGGTATACACTTTTCTCCCTTATTTCATTGAACGAGGGTCTCGTACTGGCAGACTTGGTGTGTTTAGGTTGTATAAGAGGGACAATTAATCAGCTGCCCGCTCATAATAAGTTCACGTGCTACGAAACGCCAACCATGCGAATAAGAGTGTTTTCACACTCGTTGTTTGGCTTATAGATGGCGCTGACTGTCACTCCTACTTCTAAATTCCAATATAAACCCCATAAAGTGGATGGAGGGACGGCCGCTGTGATAGCTCAGTGGTTAGAGCATCGAACTCGTTATTCAAAGGTCGTAGGTTCGATTCCTGCTCACAGCTGGTAATTTTTTCATCCACTTTTCTTTCTTCTTTCTTCTTATTTACATTCCATTAGTTCTAATAACTTCCCCTGTACATTCCTTGGCATTACTGTCTGTTATATCTCATTAATATTATGTTAAAACACGCAAATACGAGCCCTTAGGTATACACTTCTCTCCCTTATTTCATTGAACGAGGGTCTCCAACTGGCAGACTTGGTGTGTTTAGGTTGTATAAGAGGGACAATTAATCAGCTGCCCGCTCATAAGAAGTTCACGTGCTACGTGACGCCAAACATGCAAATAAGAGTGTTTTCACACTCGTTGTTTAGCTTAAAGATGGCGCTGACTGTCACTCCTATTTCTAAATTTCAATATAAACCCCAAAAAGTGGATGGAGGGACGGCCGCTGTGATAGCTCAGTGGTTAGAGCATCGAACGCGTTATTCGAATGTCGTAGGTTCGATTTCTGCTCCCAGCTGGTATATTTTTCATCCACTTTTCTTTCTTCTTTCTTCTTATTTACATTCCATTAGTTCTAATAACTTCCCCTGTATATTCCTTGGCATTACTGTCTGTTATATCTCATTCATATTATGTTAAAACACGGAAATACGAGCCCTTAGGTATATACTTTTCTCCCTTATTTCATTGAACGAGGGCCTCGTACTGGCAGACTTGGTGTGTTTAGGTTGTAAAAGAGGTACAATTATTCAGCTGCCCGCTCATAATAAGTTCACGTGCTACGTGAAGCCAAACATGCGAATAGGAGTGTTTTCACACTCGTTGTTTGGCTTATAGATGGCGCTGACTGTCACTCCTACTTCTAAATTCCAATATAAACCCCAAAAAGTGGATGGAGGCACGGCCACTGTGAAAGCTCAGTGGTTAGAGCATCGAACGCGTTATTCGAAGGTCGTAGGTTCAATTCCTGCTCACAGCTGGTAATTTTTTCATCCACTTTTCTTTCTTCTTTCTTCTTATTTACATTCCATTAGTTCTAATAACTTCCCCTGTACATTCCTTGGCATTACTGTCTGTTATATCTCCTTAATATTATGTTTAAACACGGAAATACGAGCCTCAGGTATACTCATTTCTCCCTTATTTCAATGAACGAGGGTCTCGTACTGGCAGACTTGGTGTGTTTAGGTTGTATAAGAGGGACAATTTATCAGCTGCCTGCTCATAAAACGTTCACGTGCTACGTGACGCCAAACATGCGAATAAGAGTGTTTTCACACTCGTTGTTTGGCTTATAGATGGCGCTGACTGTCACTCCTACTTCAAAATTCCAATATAAACCCCAAAAAGTGGATGGAGGGACGGCCACTGTGATAGGTCAGTGGTTAGAGCATCGAACGCGTTATTCGAAGGTCGTAGGTTCGGTTCCTGCTCACAGCTGGTAATTTTTTCATCCGCTTTTCTTTCTTCTTTCTTCTTATTTACATTCCATTAGTTCTAATAACTTCCCCTGTACATTCCTTGGCATTACTGTCTGTTATATCTCATTAATATTATGTTAAAACACGGAAATACGAGCCCTTAGGTATACACTTTTCTTCCTTATTTCATTGAACGAGGGTCTCGTACTGGCAGACTTGGTGTGTTTAGGTTGTATAAGAGGGACAATTATTCAGCTGCCCGCTCATAATAAGTTCACGTGCTACGTGACGCCAAACATGCGAATAAGAGTGTTTTCACACTCGTTGTTTG
Organism: Rhipicephalus microplus; assembly: GCF_043290135.1. NCBI lineage: Eukaryota > Metazoa > Arthropoda > Arachnida > Ixodida > Ixodidae > Rhipicephalus > Rhipicephalus microplus. The sequence goes on along the minus strand of NC_134706.1, from coordinate 170,395,852 downwards.
GCTTATAGATGGCGCTGACTGTCACTCCTACTTCAAAATTCCAATATAAACCCCAAAAAGTGGATGGAGGGACGGCCACTGTGATAGGTCAGTGGTTAGAGCATCGAACGCGTTATTCGAAGGTCGTAGGTTCGGTTCCTGCTCACAGCTGGTAATTTTTTCATCCGCTTTTCTTTCTTCTTTCTTCTTATTTACATTCAATTAGTTCTAATAATTCCCCTGTACAATCCTTGGCATTACTGTCTGTTATATCTCATTAATATTATGTTAAAACACGGAAATACGAGCCCTTAGGTATACACTTTTCTCCCTTATTTCATTGAACGAGGGTCTCGTACTGGCAGACTTGGTGTGTTTAGGTTGTATAAGAGGGACAATTAATCAGCTGCCCGCTCATAATAAGTTCACGTGCTACGTGACGCCAAACATGCGAATAAGAGTGTTTTCACACTCGTTGTTTGGCTTATAGATGGCGCTGACTGTCACTCCTACATCTAAATTCCAATATAAACCCCATAAAGTGGATGGAGGGACGGCCGCTGTGATAGCTCAGTGGTTAGAGCATCGAACTCGTTATTCAAAGGTCGTAGGTTCGATTCCTGCTCACAGCTGGTAATTTTTTCATCCACTTTTCTTTTTTCTTTCTTCTTATTTACATTCCATTAGTTCTAATAACTTCCCCTGTACATTCCTTGGCATCACTGTCTGGTATATCTCATTAATATTATGTTAAAACACGCAAATACGAGCCCTTAGGTATACACTTCTCTCCCTTATTTCATTGAACGAGGGTCTCGTACTGGCAGACTTGGTGTGTTTAGGTTGTATAAGAGAACAATTATTCAGCTGCCCGCTCATAAGAAGTTCAAGTGCTACGTGACGCCAAACATGCAAATAAGTGTGTTTTCACACTCGTTGTTTGGCTTATAGATGGCGCTGACTGTCACTCCTACTTCTAAATTTCAATATAAACCCCAAAAAGTGGATGGAGGGACGGCCGCTGTGATAGCTCAGTGGTTAGAGCATCGAACGCGTTATTCGAAGGTCGTAGGTTTGATTCCTGCTCACAGCTGGTAATTTTTTCATCCACTTTTCTTTCTTCTTTCTTCTTATTTACATTCCATTAGTTCTAATAATTTACCCTGTACATTCCTTGGCATTACTGTCTGTTATATCTCATTATTATTATGTTAAAACATGGAAATACGAGCCCTTATGTATACACTTCTCTCCCTTATTTCATTGAACGAGGGTCTCGTACTGGCAGACTTGGTGTTTGTTCAGGTTGTATAGGAGGGACAATTAATCAGCTGCCCGCTCATAAGTTCACGTGCTACGTGACGCCAAACATGCGAATAAGAGTGTATTCACACTCGTTGTTTGGCTTATAGATGGCGCTGACTGTCATTCCTATATCTAAATTCAAATATAAACCCCGAAAAGTGGATGGAGGGACGGCCGCTGTGATAGCTCAGTGGTTAGAGCATCGAACGCGTTATTTGAAGGTCGTAATTTCGATTCCTGCTCACAGCTGGTAATTTTTTCATCCACTTTTCTTTCTTCTTTCTTCTTATTTACATTCCATTAGTTCTAATAACTTCCCCTGTACGTTCTTTGGCATTACTGTCTGTTATATCTCATAATTATTATGTTAAAACACGGAAATACGAGCCCTTAGGTATACTCTTCTCCACCTTATTTCATTGAACGAGGGTCTCGTACTGGCAGACTTGGTGTGTTTAGGTTGTATAAGAGGGACAATTAATCAGCTGCCCACTCACAATAAGTTCACGTGCTACGTGACGCAAAACATGCAAATAAGAGTGTTTTCACACTTGTTGTTTGGCTTATAGATGGCGCTGACTGTCACTCCTACTTCTAAATTCCAATATAAACCCCAAAAAGTGGATGGAGGCACGGCCGCTGTGATAGCTCAGTGGTTAGAGCATCGAACGCGTTATTCGAAGGTTGTAGGTTCGATTCCTTCTCACAGCTGGTAATTTTTTCATCCACTTTTCTTTCTTCTTTCTTCTTATTTACATTCCATTAGTTCTAATAACTTCCCCTGTACATTCCTTGGCATTACTGTCTGTTATATCTCATTATATTATGTTAAAATACGGAAATACGAGCCCTTAGGTATACACTTCTCTTCCTTATTTCATTGAACGAGGGTCTCGTATTGGCAGACTAGGTGTGTTTAGGTTGTATAAGAGGGACAATTAATCAGCTGCCCGCTCATAATAAGTTCACGTGCTACGTGACGCCAAACTTGCGAATAAGAGTGTTTTCACACTCGTTGGTTGGCTTATAGATGGCGCTGACTGTCACTCCTACTTCTATATTTCAATATAAACCCCAAAAAGTGGATGGAGGGACGGCCGCTGTGATAGCTCAGTGGTTAGAGCATCGAACGCGTTATTTGAAGGTCGTAAGTTCGATTCCTGCTCACAGCTGGTAATTTTTTCATCCACTTTTCTTTCTTCTTTCTTCTTATTTACATTCCATTAGTTCTAATAACTTCCCCTGTACATTCTTTGGCATTACTGTCTGTTATATCTCATAATTATTATGTTAAAACACGGAAATACGAGCCCTTAGGTATACACTTCTCTACCTTATTTCATTGAACGAGGGTCTCGTACTGGCAGACTTGGTGTGTTTAGGTTGTATAAGAGGGACAATTAATCAGCTGCCCGCTCACAATAAGTTCACGTGCTACGTGACGCCAAACATGCGAATAAGAGTGTTTTCACACTCGTTGTTTGGCTTATAGATGGCGCTGACTGTCACTCCTACTTCTAAATTCCAATATAAACCCCAAAAAGTGGATGGAGGGACGGCCGCTGTGATAGCTCAGTGGTTAGAGCATCGAACGCGTTATTCGAAGGTCGTAGGTTCGATTCCTTCTCACAGCTGGTAATTTTTTCATCCACTTTTCTTTCTTCTTTCTTCTTATTTACATTCCATTAGTTCTAATAACTTCCCCTGTACATTCCTTGGCATTACTGTCTGTTATATCTCATTAATATTATGTTAAAACACGCAAATACGAGCCCTTAGGTATACACTTCTCTCCCTTATTTCATTGAACGAGGGTCTCGTACTGGCAGACTTGGTGTGTTTAGGTTGTATAAGAGGGACAATTAATCAGCTGCCCGCTCATAAGAAGTTCACGTGCTACGTGACGCCAAACATGCAAATAAGAGTGTTTTCACACTCGTTGTTTAGCTTATAGATGGCGCTGACTGTCACTCCTATTTCTAAATTTCAATATAAACCCCAAAAAGTGGATGGAGGGACGGCCGCTGTGATAGCTCAGTGGTTAGAGCATCGAACGCGTTATTCGAATGTCGTAGGTTCGATTTCTGCTCCCAGCTGGTATATTTTTCATCCACTTTTCTTTCTTCTTTCTTCTTATTTACATTACATTAGTTCTAATAACTTCCCCTGTATATTCCTTGGCATTACTGTCTGTTATATCTCATTCATATTATGTTAAAACACGGAAATACGAGCCCTTAGGTATACACTTTTCTCCCTTATTTCATTGAACGAGGGCCTCGTACTGGCAGACTTGGTGTGTTTAGGTTGTAAAAGAGGTACAATTAATCAGCTGCCCGCTCATAATAAGTTCACGTGCTACGTGAAGCCAAACATGCGAATAGGAGTGTTTTCACACTCGTTGTTTGGCTTATAGATGGCGCTGACTGTCACTCCTACTTCTAAATTACAATATAAACACCAAAAAGTGGATGGAGGCACGGCCACTGTGAAAGCTCAGTGGTTAGAGCATCGAACGCGTTATTCGAAGGTCGTAGGTTCAATTCCTGCTCACAGCTGGTAATTTTTTCATCCACTTTTCTTTCTTCTTTCTTCTTATTTACATTCCATTAGTTCTAATAACTTCCCCTGTACATTCCTTGGCATTACTGTCTGTTATATCTCCTTAATATTATGTTTAAACACGGAAATACGAGCCCTTAGGTATACACATTTCTCCCTTATTTCAATGAACGAGGGTCTCGTACTGGCAGACTTGGTGTGTTTAGGTTGTATAAGAGGGACAATTAATCAGCTGCCTGCTCATAAAACGTTCACGTGATACGTGACGCCAAACATGCGAATAAGAGTGTTTTCACACTCGTTGTTTGGCTTATAGATGGCGCTGACTGTCACTCCTACTTCAAAATTCCAATATAAACCCCAAAAAGTGGATGGAGGGACGGCCACTGTGATAGGTCAGTGGTTAGAGCATCGAACGCGTTATTCGAAGGTCGTAGGTTCGGTTCCTGCTCACAGCTGGTAATTTTTTCATCCGCTTTTCTTTCTTCTTTCTTCTTATTTACATTCCATTAGTTCTAATAACTTCCCCTGTACATTCCTTGGCATTACTGTCTGTTATATCTCATTAATATTATGTTAAAACACGGAAATACGAGCCCTTAGGTATACACTTTTCTTCCTTATTTCATTGAACGAGGGTCTCGTACTGGCAGACTTGGTGTGTTTAGGTTGTATAAGAGGGACAATTATTCAGCTGCCCGCTCATAATAAGTTCACGTGCTACGTGACGCCAAACATGCGAATAAGAGTGTTTTCACACTCGTTGTTTGGCTTATAGATGGCGCTGACTGTCACTCCTACTTCAAAATTCCAATATAAACCCCAAAAAGTGGATGGAGGGACGGCCACTGTGATAGGTCAGTGGTTAGAGCATCGAACGCGTTATTCGAAGGTCGTAGGTTCGGTTCCTGCTCACAGCTGGTAATTTTTTCATCCGCTTTTCTTTCTTCTTTCTTCTTATTTACATTCCATTAGTTCTAATAATTCCCCTGTACATTCCTTGGCATTACTGTCTGTTATATCTCATTAATATTATGTTAAAACACGGAAATACGAGCCCTTAGGTATACACTTTTCTCCCTTATTTCATTGAACGAGGGTCTCGTACTGGCAGACTTGGTGTGTTTAGGTTGTATAAGAGGGACAATTAATCAGCTGCCCGCTCATAATAAGTTCACGTGCTACGTGACGCCAAACATGCGAATAAGAGTGTTTTCACACTCGTTGTTTGGCTTATAGATGGCGCTGACTGTCACTCCTACTTCTAAATTCCAATATAAACCCCATAAAGTGGATGGAGGGACGGCCGCTGTGATAGCTCAGTGGTTAGAGCATCGAACTCGTTATTCAAAGGTCGTAGGTTCGATTCCTGCTCACAGCTGGTAATTTTTTCATCCACTTTTCTTTCTTCTTTCTTCTTATTTACATTCCATTAGTTCTAATAACTTCCCCTGTACATTCCTTGGCATTACTGTCTGGTATATCTCATTAATATTATGTTAAAACACGCAAATACGAGCCCTTAGGTATACACATCTTTCCCTTATTTCATTGAACGAGGGTCTCGTACTGGCAGACTTGGTGTGTTTAGGTTGTATAAGAGGGACAATTATTCAGCTGCCCGCTCATAAGAAGTTCAAGTGCTACGTGACGCCAAACATGCAAATAAGTGTGTTTTCACACTCGTTGTTTGGCTTATAGATGGCGCTGACTGTCACTCCTACTTCAAAATTTCAATATAAACCCCAAAAAGTGGATGGAGGGACGGCCGCTGTGATAGCTCAGTGGTTAGAGCATCGAACGCGTTATTCGAAGGTCGTAGGTTTGATTCCTGCTCACAGCTGGTAATTTTTTCATCCACTTTTCTTTCTTCTTTCTTCTTATTTACATTCCATTAGTTCTAATAATTTACCCTGTACATTCCTTGGCATTACTGTCTGTTATATCTCATTATTATTATGTTAAAACATGGAAATACGAGCCCTTATGTATACACTTCTCTCCCTTATTTCATTGAACGAGGGTCTCGTACTGGCAGACTTGGTGTTTGTTCAGGTTGTATAGGAGGGACAATTAATCAGCTGCCCGCTCATAAGTTCACGTGCTACGTGACGCAAAACATGCGAATAAGAGTGTATTCACACTCGTTGTTTGGCTTATAGATGGCGCTGACTGTCATTCCTATATCTAAATTCAAATATAAACCCCGAAAAGTGGATGGAGGGACGGCCGCTGTGATAGCTCAGTGGTTAGAGCATCGAACGCGTTATTTGAAGGTCGTAAGTTCAATTCCTGCTCACAGCTGGTAATTTTTTCATCCACTTTTCTTTCTTCTTTCTTCTTATTTACATTCCATTAGTTCTAATAACTTCCCCTGTACGTTCTTTGGCATTACTGTCTGTTATATCTCATAATTATTATGTTAAAACACGGAAATACGAGCCCTTAGGTATACTCTTCTCTACCTTATTTCATTGAACGAGGGTCTCGTACTGGCAGACTTGGTGTGTTTAGGTTGTATAAGAGGGACAATTAATCAGCTGCCCGCTCACAATAAGTTCACGTGCTACGTGACGCAAAACATGCAAATAAGAGTGTTTTCACACTCGTTGTTTGGCTTATAGATGGCGCTGACTGTCACTCCTACTTCTAAATTCCAATATAAACCCCAAAAAGTGGATGGAGGCACGGCCGTTGTGATAGCTCAGTGGTTAGAGCATCGAACGCGTTATTCGAAGGTTGTAGGTTCGATTCCTTCTCACAGCTGGTAATTTTTTCATCCACTTTTCTTTCTTCTTTCTTCTTATTTACATTCCATTAGTTCTAATAACTTCCCCTGTACATTCCTTGGCATTACTGTCTGTTATATCTCATTATATTATGTTAAAATACGGAAATACGAGCCCTTAGGTATACACTTCTCTTCCTTATTTCATTGAACGAGGGTCTCGTATTGGCAGACTAGGTGTGTTTAGGTTGTATAAGAGGGACAATTAATCAGCTGCCCGCTCATAATAAGTTCACGTGCTACGTGACGCCAAACTTGCGAATAAGAGTGTTTTCACACTCGTTGGTTGGCTTATAGATGGCGCTGACTGTCACTCCTACTTCTATATTTCAATATAAACCCCAAAAAGTGGATGGAGGGACGGCCGCTGTGATAGCTCAGTGGTTAGAGCATCGAACGCGTTATTTGAAGGTCGTAAGTTCGATTCCTGCTCACAGCTGGTAATTTTTTCATCCACTTTTCTTTCTTCTTTCTTCTTATTTACATTCCATTAGTTCTAATAACTTCCCCTGTACATTCCTTGGCATTACTGTCTGTTATATCTCGTTATATTATGTTAAAATACGGAAATACGAGCCCTTAGGTATACACTTCTCTCCCTTATTTCATTGAACGAGGGCCTCGTACTGGCAGACTTGGTGTGTTTAGGTTGTATAAGAGGGACAATTATTCAGCTGCCCACTCACAATAGGTTCACGTGCTACGTGACGCCAAACATGCGAATAAGAGTGTTTTCACACTCGTTGTTTGGCTTATAGATGGCGCTGACTGTCGCTCCTACTTTAAATTCCAATATAAACCCCAAAAAGTGGATGGAGGGACGGCCGCTGTGATAGTTCAGTGGTTAGAGCATCGAACGCGTTATTCGAAGGTCGTAGGTTCGATTCCTGCTCACAGCTGGTAATTTTTTCATCCACTTTTCTTTCTTCTTTCTTCTTATTTACATTCCATTAGTTCTAATAACTTCCCCTGTAAATTCCTTGGCATTACTGTCTGTTATATGTCATTATAATATGTTAAAACACGGAAATACGAGCCCTTAGGTATACACCTCTCTCCCTTATTTCATTGAACGAGGGTCTCGTACTGGCAGACTTGGTGTGTTTAGGTTGTATAAGAGGGACAATTAATCAGCTGCCCGCTCATAATAAGTTCACGTGCTACGAGACGCCAAACTTGCGAATAAGAGTGTTTTCACACTCGTTGTTTGGCTTATAGATGGCGCTGACTGTCAGTCCTACTTCTAAATTTCAATATAAACCCCAAAAAGTGGATGGAGGGACGGCCGCTGTGATAGCTCAGTGGTTAGAGCATCGAACGCGTTATTCGAAGGTCGTAGGTTCGATTTCTGCTCACAGCTGGTAATTTTTTCATCCACTTTTCTTTCTTCTTTCTTCCTATTTACATTCCATTAGTTCTAATAACTTCCACTGTACATTCCTTGGCATTACTGTCTTTTATATCTTATTATATTATGCTAAAACACGGAAATACGAGCCCTTAGGTATACACTTCTCTCCCTTATTTCATTGAACGAGGGTCTCGTACTGGCAGACTTGGTGTGTTTAGGTTGTATAAGAGGGACAATTATTCAGCTGCCCGCTCATAATAAGTTCACGTGCTACGTGACGCGAAACATGCGACTAAGAGTGTTTTCACACTCGTTGTTTGGCTTATAGATGGCGCTGACTGTCACCCCTACTTCTAACTTCCAATATAAACCCCAAGAAGTGGACGGAGGGACGGCCGCTGTGATAGCTCAGTGGTTAGAATATAGAACGCGTTATTCGAAGGTTGTAGGTTCGATTCCTGCTCACAGCTGGTAATTTTTTCCTCCACTTTTCTTTCTTCTTTCTTCTTATTTACATTCCATTAATTCTAATAACTTCCCTTGTACATTCTTTGGGATTACTGTCTGTTATATCTCATAATTATTATGTTAAAACACGGAAATACGAGCCCTTAGGTATACACTTCTCTCCCTTATTTCATTGAACGAGGGTCTCGTACTTGCAGACTGGGTGTGTTTAGGTTGTATAAGAGGGACAATTAATCAGCTGCCCGCTCATAATAAGTTCACGTGCTACGTGACGCCAAACATGCGAATAAGAGTGTTTTCACACTCGTTGTTTGGCTTATAGATGGCGCTGACTGTCACTCCTACTTCTAAATTCCAATATAAACCCCAAAAAGTGGATGGAGGGACGGCCGCTGTGATAGCTCAGTGGTTAGAGCTTCGAACGCGTTATTCGAAGGTCGTAGGTTCGATTCCTGCTCACAGCTGGTAATTTTTTCATCCACTTTTCTTTCTTCTTTCTTCTTATTTACATTCCATTAGTTCTAATAACTTCCCCTGTAAATTCCTTGGCATTACTGTCTGTTATATCTCATTATATTATGTTAAAACACGGAAATACGAGCCCTTAGGTATACACTTCTCTTCCTTATTTCATTGAACAAGGGTCTCGTATTGGCAGACTAGGTGTGTTTAGGTTGTATAAGAGGGACAATTAATCAGCTGCCCGCTCATAATAAGTTCACGTGCTACGTGACGCCAAACTTGCGAATAAGAGTGTTTTCACACTCGTTGTTTGGCTTATAGATGGCGCTGACTGTCACTCCTACTTCTAATTTTCAATATAAACCCCAAAAAGTGGATGGAGGGACGGCCGCTGTGATAGCTCAGTGGTTAGAGCATCGAACGCGTTATTCGAATTTCGTAGGTTCGATTTCTGCTCACAGCTGGTAATTTTTTCATCCACTTTTCTTTCTTCTTTCTTCTTATTTACATTCCATTAGTTCTAATAACTTCCCCTGTATATTCCTTGGCATTACTGTCTGTTATATCTCATTCATATTATGTTAAAACACGGAAATACGAGCCCTTAGGTATACACCTTTCTCCCTTATTTCATTGAACGAGGGTCTCGTACTGGCAGACTTGGTGTGTTTAGGTTGTAAAAGAGGTACAAATTATCAGCTGCCCGCTCATAATAAGTTCACGTGCTACGTGATGCCAAACATGCGAATAGGAGTGTTTTCACACTCGTTGTTTGGCTTATAGATGGCGCTGACTGTCACTCCTATTTCTAAATTCCAATATAAACTCCAAAAAGTGGATGGAGGGTCGGCCGCTGTGATATCTCAGTGGTTAGAGCATCGAACGCGTTATTCGAAGGTCGTAGATTCGATTCCTGCTCACAGCTGGTAAATTTTTCATCCACTTTTCTTTCTTCTTTCTTCTTATTTACATTCCATTAGTTCTAATAACTTCCCCTGTAAATTCCTTGGCATTACTGTCTGTTATATCTCATTATATTATGTTAAAACACGGAAATACGAGCCCTTAGGTATACACTTCTCTCCCTTATTTCATTGAACGAGGGTCTCGTAGTGGCAGACTAGGTGTGTTTAGGTTGTATAAGAGGGACAATTAATCAGCTGCCCGCTCATAATAAGTTCACGTGCTACGTGACGCCAAACTTGCGAATAAGAGTGTTTTCACACTCGTTGTTTGGCTTATAGATGGCGCTGACTGTCACTCCTACTTCTAAATTCCAATATAACTCCCAAAAAGTGGATGGAGGCACGGCCGCTGTGATAGCTCAGTGGTTAGAGCATCGAACGCGTTATTCGAAGGTCGTAGGTTCGATTCCTGCTCACAGCTGGTAATTTTTTCATCCACTTTTCTTTCTTCTTTCTTCTTATTTACATTCCATTAGTTGTAATAACTTCCCCTGTACATTCCTTGGCATTACTGTCTTTTATATCTTATTATATTATGTTAAAACAAGGAAATACGAGCCCTTAGGTATACACTTCTCTCCCTTATTTCATTGAACGAGGGTCTCGTACTGGCAGACTTGGTGTGTTTAGGTTGTATAAGAGGGACAATTATTCAGCTGCCCGCTCATAATAAGTTCACGTGCTACGTGACGCCAAACATGCGAATAAGAGTGTTTTCTCACTCGTTGTTTGGCTTATAGATGGCGCTGACTGTCACTCCTACTTCTAAATTCCATTATAAACCCCAAGAAGTGGACGGAGGGACGGCCGCTGTGATAGCTCAGTGGTTAGAATATAGAACGCGTTATTCGAAGGTTGTAGGTTCGATTCCTGCTCACAGCTGGTAATTTTTTCCTCCACTTTTCTTTCTTCTTTCTTCCTATTTACATTCCATTAATTCTAATAACTTCCCCTGTACATTCTTTGGCATTACTGTCTGTTATATCTCATAATTATTATGTTAAAACACGGAAATACGAGCCCTTAGGTATACACTTCTCTCCCTTATTTCATTGAACGAGGGTCTCGTACTGGCAGACTTGGTGTGTTTAGGTTGTATAAGAGGGACAATTAATCAGCTGCCCGCTCATAATAAGTTCAGGTGCTACGTGACGCCAAACATGCGAATAAGAGTGTTTTCACACTCGTTGTTTGGCTTATAGATGGCGCTGACTGTCACTCCTACTTCTAAATTCCAATATAAACCCCAAAAAGTGGATGGAGGGACGGCCGCTGTGATAGCTCAGTGGTTAGAGCATCGAACGCGTTTTTCGAAGGTCGTAGGTTCGATTCTTTCTCACAGCTGGTAATTTTTTCATCCACTTTTCTTTCTTCTTTCTTCTTATTTACATTCCATTAGTTCTAATAACTTCCCCTGTACATTCCTTGGCATTACTGTCTGTTAAATCTCATTATATTATGTTAAAACACGGAAATACGAGCCCTTAGGTATACACTTCTCTTCCTTATTTCATTGAACGAGGGTCTCGTAGTGGCAGACTTGGTGTGTTTAGGTTGTAAAAGAGGGACAATTATACAGCTGCCCGCTCATAATAAGTTCAAGTGCTACGTGACGCCAAACATGCAAACAAGTGTGTTTTCACACTCGTTGTTTGGCTTATAGATGGCGCTGACTGTCACTCCTACTTCTAAATTCCAATATAAACCCCAAAAAGTGGATGGAGGGACGGCCGCTGTGATAGCTCAGTGGTTAGAGCATCGAACGCGTTATTCGAAGGTCGTAGGTTCGATTCCTGCTCACAGCTGGTAATTTTTTCATCCACTTTTCTTTCTTCTTTCTTCTTATTTACATTCCATTAGTTCTAATAACTTCCCCTGTAAATTTCTTGGCATTACTGTCTGTTATATCTCACTATATTATGTTAAAACACGGAAATACGAGCCCTTAGGTATACACCTCTCTCCCTTATTTCATTGAACGAGGGTCTCGTACTGGCAGACTTGGTGTGTTTAGGTTGTATAAGAGGGACAATTAATCAGCTGCCCGCTCATAAGTTCACGTGCTACGTGACGCCAAACATGCGAATAAGAGTGTATTCACACTCGTTGTTTGGCTTATAGATGGCGCTGACTGTCATTCCTATATCTAAATTCAAATATAAACCCCGAAAAGTGGATGGAGGGACGGCCGCTGTGATAGCTCAGTGGTTAGAGCATCGAACGCGTTATTTGAAGGTCGTAAGTTCGATTCCTGCTCACAGCTGGTAATTTTTTCATCCACTTTTCTTTCTTCTTTCTTCTTATTTACATTCCATTATTTCCAATAACTTCCCCTGTACGTTCTTTGGCATTACTGTCTGTTATATCTCACAATTATTATGTTAAAACACGGAAATACGAGCCCTTAGGTATACTCTTCTCTACCTTATTTCATTGAACGAGGGTCTCGTACTGGCAGACTTGGTGTGTTTAGGTTGTATAAGAGGGACAATTAATCAGCTGCCCGCTCACAATAAGTTCACGTGCTACGTGACGCAAAACATGCAAATAAGAGTGTTTTCACACTCGTTGTTTGGCTTATAGATGGCGCTGACTGTCACTCCTACTTCTAAATTCCAATATAAACCACAAAAAGTGGATGGAGGCACGGCCGCTGTGATAGCTCAGTGGTTAGAGCATCGAACGCGTTATTCGAAGGTTGTAGGTTCGATTCCTTCTCACAGCTGGTAATTTTTTCATCCACTTTTCTTTCTTCTTTCTTCTTATTTACATTCCATTAGTTCGAATAACTTCCCCTGTACATTCCTTGGCATTACTGTCTGTTATATCTCATTATATTATGTTAAAATACGGAAATACGAGCCTTTAGGTATACACTTCTCTCCCTTATTTCATTGAACGAGGGTCTAATACTGGCAGACTTGGTGTGTTTAGGTTGTATAAGAGGGACAATTATTCAGCTGCCCACTCACAATAGGTTCACGTGCTACGTGACGCCAAACATGCGAATAAGAGTGTTTTCACACTCGTTGTTTGGCTTATAGATGGCGCTGACTGTCACTCCTACTTCTAAATTCCAATATAAACCCCAAAAAGTGGATGGAGGGACGGCCGCTGTGATAGCTCAGTGGTTAGAGCATCGAACGCGTTATTCGAAGGTCGTAGGTTCGATTCCTGCTCACAGCTGGTAATTTTTTCATCCACTTTTCTTTCTTCTTTCTTCTTATTTACATTCCATTTGTTCTAATAACTTCCCCTCTAAATTCCTTGGCATTACTGTCTGTTATATCTCATTATATTATGTTAAAACACGGAAATACGAGCCCTTAGGTATACACTTCTCTTCCTTATTTCATTGAACGAGGGTCTCGTATTGGCAGACTAGGTGTGTTTAGGTTGTATAAGAGGGACAATTAATCAGCTGCCCGCTCATAATAAGTTCACGTGCTACGTGACGCCAAACTTGCGAATAAGAGTGTTTTCACACTCGTTGGTTGGCTTATAGATGGCGCTGACTGTCACTCCTACTTCTATATTTCAATATAAACCCCAAAAAGTGGATGGAGGGACGGCCGCTGTGATAGCTCAGTGGTTAGAGCATCGAACGCGTTATTTGAAGGTCGTAAGTTCGATTCCTGCTCACAGCTGGTAATTTTTTCATCCACTTTTCTTTCTTCTTTCTTCTTATTTACATTCCATTAGTTCTAATAACTTCCCCTGTACATTCTTTGGCATTACTGTCTGTTATATCTCATAATTATTATGTTAAAACACGGAAATACGAGCCCTTAGGTATACACTTCTCTACCTTATTTCATTGAACGAGGGTCTCGTACTGGCAGACTTGGTGTGTTTAGGTTGTATAAGAGGGACAATTAATCAGCTGCCCGCTCACAATAAGTTCACGTGCTACGTGACGCCAAACATGCGAATAAGAGTGTTTTCACACTCGTTGTTTGGCTTATAGATGGCGCTGACTGTCACTCCTACTTCTATATTTCAATATAAACCCCAAGAAGTGGATGGAGGGACAGCCGCTGTGATAGCTCAGTGGTTAGAGCATCGAACGCGTTATTCGAAGGTCGTAGGTTCGATTTCTGCTCACAGCTGGTAATTTTTTCATCCACTTTTCTTTCTTCTTTCTTCTTATTTACATTCCATTAGTTCTAATAACTTCCACTGTACATTCCTTGGCATTACTGTCTTTTATATCTTATTATATTATGTTAAAACACGGAAATACGAGCCCTTAGGTATACACTTCTCTCCCTTATTTCATTGAACGAGGGTCTCGTACTGGCAGACTTGGTGTGTTTAGGTTGTATAAGAGGGACAATTATTCAGCTGCCCGCTCATAATAAGTTCACGTGCTACGTGACGCGAAACATGCGAATAAGAGTGTTTTCACACTCGTTGTTTGGCTTATAGATGGCGCTGACTGTCACTCCTACTTTTAAGTTCCAATATAAACCCCAAGAAGTGGACGGAGGGACGGCCGCTGTGATAGCTCAGTGGTTAGAATATAGAACGCGTTATTCGAAGGTTGTAGGTTCGATTCCTGCTCACAGCTGGTAATTTTTTCCTCCACTTTTCTTTCTTCTTTCTTCTTATTTACATTCCATTAATTCTAATAACTTCCCTTGTACATTCTTTGGGATTACTGTCTGTTATATCTCATAATTATTATGTTAAAACACGGAAATACGAGCCCTTAGGTATACACTTCTCTCCCTTATTTCATTGAACGAGGGTCTCGTACTTGCAGACTGGGTGTGTTTAGGTTGTATAAGAGGGACAATTAATCAGCTGCCCGCTCATAATAAGTTCACGTGCTACGTGACGCCAAACATGCGAATAAGAGTGTTTTCACACTCGTTGTTTGGCTTATAGATGGCGCTGACTGTCACTCCTACTTCTAAATTCCAATATAAACCCCAAAAAGTGGATGGAGGGACGGCCGCTGTGATAGCTCAGTGGTTAGAGCTTCGAACGCGTTATTCGAAGGTCGTAGGTTCGATTCCTGCTCACAGCTGGCAATTTTTTCATCCACTTTTCTTTCTTCTTTCTTCTTATTTACATTCCATTAGTTCTAATAACTTCCCCTGTATATTCCTTGGCATTACTGTCTGTTATATCTCATTCATATTATGTTAAAACACGGAAATACGAGCCCTTAGGTATACACTTTTCTCCCTTATTTCATTGAACGAGGGTCTCGTACTGGCAGACTTGGTGTGTTTAGGTTGTAAAAGAGGTACAAATTATCAGCTGCTCGCTCATAATAAGTTCACGTGCTACGTGATGCCAAACATGCGAATAGGAGTGTTTTCACACTCGTTGTTTGGCTTATAGATGGCGCTGACTGTCACTCCTATTTCTAAATTCCAATATAAACCCCAAAAAGTGGATGGAGGGTCGGCCGCTGTGATATCTCAGTGGTTAGAGCATCGAACGCGTTATTCGAAGGTCGTAGGTTCGATTCCTGCTCACAGCTGGTAAATTTTTCATCCACTTTTCTTTCTTCTTTCTTCTTATTTACATTCCATTAGTTCTAATAACTTCCCCTGTAAATTCCTTGGGATTACTGTCTGTTATATCTCATTATATTATGTTAAAACACGGAAATACGAGCCCTTAGGTATACACTTCTCTCCCTTATTTCATTGAACGAGGGTCTCGTAGTGGCAGACTAGGTGTGTTTAGGTTGTATAAGAGGGACAATTAATCAGCTGCCCGCTCACAATAAGTTCACGTGCTACGTGACGCCAAACATGCGAATAAGAGTGTTTTCACACTCGTTGTTTGGCTTATAGATGGCGCTGACTGTCACTCCTACTTCTAAATTCCAATATAATTCCCAAAAAGTGGATGGAGGCACGGCCGCTGTGATAGCTCAGTGGTTAGAGCATCGAACGCGTTATTCGAAGGTCGTAGGTTCGATTCCTGCTCACAGCTGGTAATTTTTTCATCCACTTTTCTTTCTTCTTTCTTCTTATTTACATTCCATTAGTTGTAATAACTTCCCCTGTACATTCCTTGGCATTACTGTCTTTTATATCTTATTATATTATGTTAAAACACGGAAATACGAGCCCTTAGGTATACACTTCTCTCCCTTATTTCATTGAACGAGGGTCTCGTACTGGCAGACTTGGTGTGTTTAGGTTGTATAAGAGGGACAATTATTCAGCTGCCCGCTCATAATAAGTTCACGTGCTACGTGACGCGAAACATGCGAATAAGAGTGTTTTCACACTCGTTGTTTGGCTTATAGATGGCGCTGACTGTCACTCCTACTTTTAAGTTCCAATATAAACCCCAAGAAGTGGACGGAGGGACGGCCGCTGTGATAGCTCAGTGGTTAGAATATAGAACGCGTTATTCGAAGGTTGTAGGTTCGATTCCTGCTCACAGCTGGTAATTTTTTCCTCCACTTTTCTTTCTTCTTTCTTCTTATTTACATTCCATTAATTCTAATAACTTCCCTTGTACATTCTTTGGGATTACTGTCTGTTATATCTCATAATTATTATGTTAAAACACGGAAATACGAGCCCTTAGGTATACACTTCTCTCCCTTATTTCATTGAACGAGGGTCTCGTACTTGCAGACTGGGTGTGTTTAGGTTGTATAAGAGGGACAATTAATCAGCTGCCCGCTCATAATAAGTTCACGTGCTACGTGACGCCAAACATGCGAATAAGAGTGTTTTCACACTCGTTGTTTGGCTTATAGATGGCGCTGACTGTCACTCCTACTTCTAAATTCCAATATAAACCCCAAAAAGTGGATGGAGGGACGGCCGCTGTGATAGCTCAGTGGTTAGAGCTTCGAACGCGTTATTCGAAGGTCGTAGGTTCGATTCCTGCTCACAGCTGGCAATTTTTTCATCCACTTTTCTTTCTTCTTTCTTCTTATTTACATTCCATTAGTTCTAATAACTTCCCCTGTATATTCCTTGGCATTACTGTCTGTTATATCTCATTCATATTATGTTAAAACACGGAAATACGAGCCCTTAGGTATACACTTTTCTCCCTTATTTCATTGAACGAGGGTCTCGTACTGGCAGACTTGGTGTGTTTAGGTTGTAAAAGAGGTACAAATTATCAGCTGCTCGCTCATAATAAGTTCACGTGCTACGTGATGCCAAACATGCGAATAGGAGTGTTTTCACACTCGTTGTTTGGCTTATAGATGGCGCTGACTGTCACTCCTATTTCTAAATTCCAATATAAACCCCAAAAAGTGGATGGAGGGTCGGCCGCTGTGATATCTCAGTGGTTAGAGCATCGAACGCGTTATTCGAAGGTCGTAGGTTCGATTCCTGCTCACAGCTGGTAAATTTTTCATCCACTTTTCTTTCTTCTTTCTTCTTATTTACATTCCATTAGTTCTAATAACTTCCCCTGTAAATTCCTTGGGATTACTGTCTGTTATATCTCATTATATTATGTTAAAACACGGAAATACGAGCCCTTAGGTATACACTTCTCTCCCTTATTTCATTGAACGAGGGTCTCGTAGTGGCAGACTAGGTGTGTTTAGGTTGTATAAGAGGGACAATTAATCAGCTGCCCGCTCATAATAAGTTCACGTGCTACGTGACGCCAAACTTGCGAATAAGAGTGTTTTCACACTCGTTGTTTGGCTTATAGATGGCGCTGACTGTCACTCCTACTTCTAAATTCCAATATAATTCCCAAAAAGTGGATGGAGGCACGGCCGCTGTGATAGCTCAGTGGTTAGAGCATCGAACGCGTTATTCGAAGGTCGTAGGTTCGATTCCTGCTCACAGCTGGTAATTTTTTCATCCACTTTTCTTTCTTCTTTCTTCTTATTTACATTCCATTAGTTGTAATAACTTCCCCTGTACATTCCTTGGCATTACTGTCTTTTATATCTTATTATATTATGTTAAAACACGGAAATACGAGCCCTAGGTATACACTTCTCTCCCTTATTTCATTGAACGAGGGTCTCGTACTGGCAGACTTGGTGTGTTTAGGTTGTATAAGAGGGACAATTATTCAGCTGCCCGCTCATAATAAGTTCACGTGCTACGTGACGCCAAACATGCGAATAAGAGTGTTTTCACACTCGTTGTTTGGCTTATAGATGGCGCTGACTGTCACTCCTACTTCTAAATTCCAATATAAACCCCAAGAAGTGGACGGAGGGACGGCCGCTGTGATAGCTCAGTGGTTAGAATATAGAACGCGTTATTCGAAGGTTGTAGGTTCGATTCCTGCTCACAGCTGGTAATTTTTTCCTCCACTTTTCTTTCTTCTTTCTTCCGATTTACATTCTATTAATTCTAATAACTTCCCCTGTACATTCTTTGGCATTACTGTCTGTTATATCTCATAATTATTATGTTAAAACACGGAAATACGAGCCCTTAGGTATACACTTCTCTCCCTTATTTCATTGAACGAGGGTCTCGTACTGGCAGACTTGGTGTGTTTAGGTTGTATAAGAGGGACAATTAATCAGCTGCCCGCTCATAATAAGTTCAGGTGCTACGTGACGCCAAACATGCGAATAAGAGTGTTTTCACACTCGTTGTTTGGCTTATAGATGGCGCTGACTGTCACTCCTACTTCTAAATTCCAATATAAACCCCAAAAAGTGGATGGAGGGACGGCCGCTGTGATAGCTCAGTGGTTAGAGCATCGAACGCGTTATTCGAAGGTCGTAGGTTCGATTCTTTCTCACAGCTGGTAATTTTTTCATCCACTTTTCTTTCTTCTTTCTTCTTATTTACATTCCATTAGTTCTAATACCTTCCCCTGTACATTCCTTGGCATTACTGTCTGTTAAATCTCATTATATTATGTTAAAACACGGAAATACGAGCCCTTAGGTATACACTTCTCTTCCTTATTTCATTGAACGAGGGTCTCGTAGTGGCAGACTTGGTGTGTTTAGGTTGTAAAAGAGGGACAATTATACAGCTGCCCGCTCATAATAAGTTCACGTGCTACGTGATGCCAAACATGCGAATAAGAGTGTTTTCACACTCGTTGTTTGGCTTATAGATGGCGCTGACTGTCACTCTTAGTTCTAAATTCCAATATAAACCCCAAAAAGTGGATGGAGGGTCGGCCGCTGTGATAGCTCAGTGGTTAGAGCATCGAACGCGTTATTCGAAGGTCGTACGTTCGATTCCTGCTCACAGCTGGTAAATCTTTTATCCACTTTTCTTTCTTCTTTCTTCTTATTTACATTCCATTAGTTCTAATAACTTTCCCTGTACATTCCTTGGCATTACTGTCTGTTATATCTCAATATAATTATGTTAAAACACGGAAATACGAGCCCTTAGCTATACACCTTTCTTCCTTATTTCATTGAACGAGGGTCTCGTACTGGCAGACTTGGTGTGTTTAGGTTGTATAAGAGGGACAATTAATCAGCTGCCCGCTCATAATAAGTTCACGTGCTACGTGACGCCAAACATGTGAATAAGAGTGTTTTCACACTCGTTGTTTGGCTTATAGATGGCGCTGACTGTCACTCCTACTTCTAAATTCCAATATAAACCCCAAAAAGTGGATGGAGGGACGGCTGCTGTGATAGCTCAGTGGTTAGAGCATCGAACGCGTTATTCGAAGGTAGTAGGTTCGATTCCTGCTCACAGCTGGTAATTTTTTCATCCACTTTTCTTTCTTCTTTCTTCTTATTTACGTTCCATTAGTTCTAACAACTTCCCCTGTATACTCCTTGGCATTAGTGTCTGTTATATCTCATTATTATTATGTTAAAATACGGAAATACGAGCCCTTAGGTATACACTTCTCTCCCTTATTTCATTGAACGAGGGTCTCGTACTGGCAGACTTGGTGTGTTTAGGTTGTATAAAAGGGACAATTAATCAGCTGCCCGCTCATAATAAATTCACGTGCTACGTGACGCCAAACATGCGAATAAGAGTGTTTTCACACTCGTTGTTTGGCTTATAGATGGCGCTGACTGTCACTCCTACTTCTAAATTCCAATATAAACCCCAAAAAGTGGATGGAGGGACGGCCGCTGTGATAGCTCAGTGGTTAGAGCATCGAACGCGTTATTCGAAGGTCGTAGGTTCGATTCCTTCTCACAGCTGGTAATTTTTTCATCCACTTTTCTTTCTTCTTTCTTCTTATTTACATTCCATTAGTTCTAATAACTTCCCCTGTACATTCCTTGGCATTACTGTCTGTTATATCTCATTATATTATGTTAAAATACGGAAATACGAGCCCTTAGGTATACACTTCTCTCCCTTATTTCATTGAACGAGGGTCTCGTACTGGCAGACTTGGTGTGTTTAGGTTGTATAAGAGGGACAATTATTCAGCTGCCCGCTCATAATAGGTTCACGTGCTACGTGACGCCAAACATGCGAATAAGAGTGTTTTCACACTCGTTGTTTGGCTTATAGATGGCGCTGACTGTCACTCCTACTTCTAAATTCAAATATAAACCCCAAAAAGTGGATGGAGGGACGGCCGCTGTGATAGCTCAGAGGTTAGAGCATCGAACGCGTTAATCGAAGGTCGTAGGTTCGATTCCTGCTCACAGCTGGTAATTTTTTCATCCACTTTTTTTTCTTCTTTCTTCTTATTTACATTCCATTAGTTCTAATAACTTCCCCTGTACATTCTTTGGCATTACTGTCTGTTATATCTCATAATTATTATGTTAAAACACGGAAATACGAGCCCTTAGGTATACACTTCTCTCCCTTATTTCATTGAACGAGGGTCTCGTACTGGCAGACTTGGTGTGTTTAGGTTGTATAAGAGCGACAATTAATCAGCTGCCCGCTCATAATAAGTTCACGTGCTACGTGACGCCAAACATGCGAATAAGAGTGTTTTCACACTCGTTCTTTGGCTTATAGATGGCGCTGACTGTCACTCCTACTTCTAAATTCCAATATAAACCCCAAGAATTGGACGGAGGGACGGCCGCTGTGATAGCTCAGTGGTTAGAATATAGAACGCGTTATTCGAAGGTTGTAGGTTCGATTCCTGCTCACAGCTGGTAATTTTTTCCTCCACTTTTCTTTCTTCTTTCTTCTTATTTACATTCCATTAATTCTAATAACTTCCCCTGTACATTCTTTGGCATTACTGTCTGTTATGTCTCATAACTATTATGTTAAAACACGGAAATACGAGCCCTTAGGTATACACTTCTCTCCCTTATTTCATTGAACGAGGGTCCCTTACTGGCAGACTTGGTGTGTTTAGGTTGTATAAGAGGGACAATTAATCAGCTGCCCGCTCATAATAAGTTCACGTGCTACGTGACGCCAAACATGCGAATAAGAGTGTTTTCACACTCGTTGTTTGGCTTATCGATGGCGCTGACTGTCACTCCTACTTCTAAATTCCAATATAAACCCCAAAAAGTGGATGGAGGGACGGCCGCTGTGATAGCTCAGTGGTTAGAGCATCGAACGCGTTATTCGAAGGTCGTAGGTTCGATTCTTTCTCACAGCTGGAATTTTTTCATCCACTTTTCTTTCTTCTTTCTTCTTATTTACATTCCATTAGTTCTAATAACTTCCCCTGTACATTCCTTGGCATTACTGTCTGTTAAATCTCATTATATTATGTTAAAACTTGGAAATACGAGCCCTTAGGTATACACTTCTCTTCCTTATTTCATTGAACGAGGGTCTCGTAGTGGCAGACTTGGTGTGTTTAGGTTGTAAAAGAGGGACAATTATACAGCTGCCCACTCATAATAAGTTCACGTGCTACGTGACGCCAAACATGCGAATAAGAGTGTTTTCACACTCGTTGTTTGGCTTATAGATGGCGCTGACTGTCACTCCTACTTCTAAATTCCAATATAAACCCCAAAAAGTGGATGGAGGGTCGGCCGCTGTGATAGCTCAGTGGTTAGAGCATCGAACGCGTTATTCGAAGGTCGCACGTTCGATTCCTGCTTACAGCTGGTAAATCTTTTATCCACTTTTCTTTCTTCTTTCTTCTTATTTACATTCCATTAGTTCTAATAACTTCCCCTGTACATTCCTTGGCATTACTGTCTGTTATATCTCATTATAATTATGTTAAAACACGGAAATACGAGCCCTTAGCTATACACCTTTCTCCCTTATTTCATTGAACGAGGGTCTCGTACTGGCAGACTTGGTGTGTTTAGGTTGTATAAGAGGGACAATTAATCAGCTGCCCGCTCATAATAAATTCACGTGCTACGTGACGCCAAACATGCGAATAAGAGTGTTTTCACACTCGTTGTTTGGCTTATAGATGGCGCTGACTGTCACTCCTACTTCTAAATTCCAATATAAACCCCAAAAAGTGGATGGAGGGACGGCCGCTGTGATAGCTCAGTGGTTAGAGCATCGAACGCGTTATTCGAAGGTCGTAGGTTCGATTCCTTCTCACAGCTGGTAATTTTTTCATCCACTTTTCTTTCTTCTTTCTTCTTATTTACATTCCATTAGTTCTAATAACTTCCCCTGTACATTCCTTGGCATTACTGTCTGTTATATCTCATTATAATATATTAAAATACGGAAATACGAGCCCTTAGGTATACACTTCTCTCCCTTATTTCATTGAACGAGGGTCTCGTACTGGCAGACTTGGTGTGTTTAGTTTGTATAAGAGGGACAATTATTCAGCTGCCCGCTCATAATAGGTTCACGTGCTACGTGACGCCAAACATGCGAATAAGAGTGTTTTCACACTCGTTGTTTGGCTTATAGATGGCGCTGACTGTCACTCCTACTTCTAAATTCCAATATAAACCCCAAAAAGTGGATGGAGGGACGGCCGCTGTGATAGCTCAGTGGTTAGAGCATCGAACGCGTTATTCGAAGGTCGTAGGTTCGATTCCTGCTCACAGCTGGTAATTTTTTCATCCACTTTTCTTTCTTCTTTCTTCTTATTTACATTCCATTAGTTCTAATAACTTCCCCTGTAAATTTCTTGGCATTACTGTCTGTTATATCTCACTATATTATGTTAAAACACGGAAATACGAGCCCTTAGGTATACACCTCTCTCCCTTATTTCATTGAACGAGAGTCTCGTACTGGCAGACTTGGTGTGTTTAGGTTGTATAAGAGGGACAATTAATCAGCTGCCCGCTCATAATAAGTTCACGTGCTACGTGACGCCAAACTTGCGAATAAGAGTGTTTTCACACTCGTTGTTTGGCTTATAGATGGCGCTGACTGTCTTTCCTACTTCTAAATTTCAATATAAACCCCAAAAAGTGGATGGAGGGACGGCCGCTGTGATAGCTCAGTGGTTAGAGCATCGAACGCGTTATTCGAAGGTCGTAGGTTCGATTTCTGCTCACAGCTGGTAATTTTTTCATCCACTTTTCTTTCTTCTTTCTTCTTATTTACATTCCCATTAGTTTTAATAACTTCCCCTGTACATTCTTTGGCATTACTGTCTGTTATATCTCATAATTATTATGTTAAAACACGGAAATACGAGCCCTTAGGTATACACTTCTCTCCCTTATTTCATTGAACGAGGGTCTCGTAGTGGCAGACTTGGTGTGTTTAGGTTGTATAAGAGGGACAATTAATCAGCTGCCCGCTCATAATAAATTCACGTGCTACGTGACGCCAAACATGCGAATAAGAGTGTTTTTACACTCGTTCTTTGGCTTATAGATGGCGCTGACTCTCACTCCTACTTCTAAATTCCAATATAAACCCCAAAAAGTGGATGGAGGGACATCCGCTGTGATAGCTCAGTGGTTAGAGCTTCGAACGCGTTATTCGAAGGTCGTAGGTTCGATTCTTTCTCACAGCTGGTAATTTTTTCATCCACTTTTCTTTTTTCTTTCTTCTTATTTACATTCCATAAGTTCTAATAGGTTCCCCTGTACATTCCTTGGCATTACTGTCTGTTATATCTCATTATATTATGTTAAAACACGGAAATACGAGCCCTTAGGTATACACTTCTCTTCCTTATTTCATTGAACGAGGGTCTCGTAGTGGCAGACTTGGTGTGTTTAGGTTGTAAAAGAGGGACAATTAATCAGCTGCCCGCTCATAATAAGTTCACGTGCTTCGTGACGCCAAACATGCGAATAAGAGTGTTTTCACACTCGTTGTTTGGCTTATAGATGGCGCTGACTGTCACTCCTACTTCTAAATTCCAATATAAACCCCAAAAAGTGGATGGAGGGACGGCCGCTGTGATAGCTCAGTTGTTAGAGCATCGAACGCGTTATTCGAAGGTCGTAGGTTCGATTTCTGCTCACAGCTGGTAATTTTTTCATCCACTTTTCTTTCTTCTTTCTTCTTATTTACATTCCATTAGTTCTAATAACTTCCCCTGTATATTTCTTGGCATTACTGTCTGTTATATCTCATTCATATTATGTTAAAACACGGAAATACGAGCCCTTAGGTATACACTTTTCTCCCTTATTTCATTGAACGAGGGTCTCGTACTGGCAGACTTGGTGTGTTTAGGTTGTAAAAGAGGTACAATTAATCAGCTGCCCGCTCATAATAAGTTCACGTGCTACGTGACGCCAAACATGCGAATAGGAGTGTTTTCACACTCGTTGTTTGGCTTATAGATGGCGCTGACTGTCACTCCTACTTCTAAATTCTAATATAAACCCCAAAAAGTGGATGGAGGGTCGGCCGCTGTGATATCTCATTGGTTAAAGCATCGAACGCGTTATTCGAAGGTCGTAGGTTCGATTCCTGCTCACAGCTGGTAATTTTTTCATCCACTTTTTATTCTCCTTTCTTCTTATTTACATTCCATTAGTTCTAATACCTTCCCCTGTACATTCCTTGGCATTACTGTCTGTTATATCTCATAATTATTATGTTAAAACACGGAAATACGAGCCCTTAGGTATACACTTCTTTCCCTTATTTCATTGAACGAGGGTCTCGTACTGGCAGACTTGGTGTGTTTAGGTTGTATAAGAGGGACAATTAATCAGCTGCCCGCTCATAATAGGTTCACGTGCTACGTGACGCCAAACATGCGAATAAGAGTGTTTTCACACTCATTGTTTGGCTTCTAGATGGCTCTGACTGCCACTCCTACTTCTAAATTCCAATATAAACCCCAAAAAGTGAATGGAGGGACGGCCGTTGTGATAGCTTAGTGGTTAGAGCATCGAACGCGTTATTCGAAGGTCGTAGGTTCGATTCCTGCTCACAGCTGGTAATATTTTCATCCACTTTTCTTTCTTCTTTCTTCTTATTTACATTCCATTAGTTGTAATACCTTCCCCTGTACATTCCTTGGCATTACTGTCTCTTATATCTTATTATATTATGTTAAAACACGGAAATACGAGCCCTTAGGTATACACTTCTCTCCCTTATTTCATTGAACGAGGGTCTCGTACTGGCAGACTTGGTGTGTTTAGGTTGTATAAGAGGGACAATTATTCAGCTGCCCGCTCATAATAAGTTCACGTGCTACGTGACGCCAAACATGCGAATAAGAGTGTTTTCACACTGGTTGTTTGGCTTATAGATGGCGCTGACTGTCACTCCTACTTCTAAATTCCAATATAAACCCCAAGAAGTGGACGGAGGGACGGCCGCTGTGATAGCTCAGTGGTTAGAATATAGAACGCGTTATTCGAAGGTTGTAGGTTCGATTCCTGCTCACAGCTGGTAATTTTTTCCTCCACTTTTCTTTCTTCTTTCTTCTTATTTACATTCCATTAATTCTAACAACTTCCCCTGTACATTCTTTGGCATTACTGTCTGTTATATCTCATAATTATTATGTTAAAACACGGAAATACGAGCCCTTAGGTATACACTTCTCTCCCTTATTTCATTGAACGAGGGTCTCGTACTGGCAGACTTGGTGTGTTTAGGTTGTATAAGAGGGACAATTAATCAGCTGCCCGCTCATAATAAGTTCACGTGCTACGTGACGCCAAACATGCGAATAAGAGTGTTTTCACACTCGTTGTTTGGCCTATAGATGGCGCTGACTGTCACTCCTACTTCTAAATTCCAATATAAACCCCAAAAAGTGGATGGAGGGACGGCCCCTGTGATAGCTCAGTGGTTAGAGCATCGAACGCGTTATTCGAAGGTCGTAGGTTCGATTCTTTCTCACAGCTGGTAATTTTTTCATCCACTTTTCTTCTTTCTTCTTATTTACATTCCATTATTTCTAATAACTTCCCCTGTACATTCCTTGGCAACACTGTCTGTTATATCTCATTATATTATGTTAAAACACGGAAATACGAGCCCTTAGGTATACACTTCTCTTCCTTATTTCATTGAACGAGGGTCTCGTAGTGGCAGACTTGGTGTGTTTAGGTTGTAAAAGAGGGACAATTATACAGCTGCCCGCTCATAATAAGTTCACGTGCTACGTGACGCCAAACATGCGAATAAGAGTGTTTTCACACTCGTTGTTTGGCTTATAGATGGCGCTGACTGTCACTCCTACTTCTAAATTCCAATATAAACCCCAAAAAGTGGATGGAGGGACGGCTGCTGTGATAGCTCAGTGGTTAGAGCATCGAACGCGTTATTCGAAGGTAGTAGGTTCGATTCCTGCTCACAGCTGGTAATTTTTTCATCCACTTTTCTTTCTTCTTTCTTCTTATTTACGTTCCATTAGTTCTAATAACTTCCCCTGTATATTCCTTGGCATTAGTGTCTGTTATATCTCATTATTATCATGTTAAAATACGGAAATACGAGCCCTTAGGTATACACTTCTCTCCCTTCTTTCATTGAACGAGGGTCTCGTACTGGCAGACTTGGTGTGTTTAGGTTGTATAAAAGGGACAAATAATCAGCTGCCCGCTCATAATAAATTCACGTGCTACGTGACGCCAAACATGTGAATAAGAGTGTTTTCACACTCGCTGTTTGGCTTATAAATGGCGCTGACTGTCACTCCTACTTCTAAATTTCAATATAAACCCCAAAAAGTGGATGGAGGGACAGCCGCTGTGATAGCTCAGTGGTTAGAGCATCGAACGCGTTATTCGAAGGTAGTAGGTTCGATTCCTGCTCACAGCTGGTAATTTTTTCATCCACTTTTCTTCCTTCTTTCTTCTTATTTACGTTCCATTAGTTCTAATAACTTCCCCTGTATATTCCTTGGCATTAGTGTCTGTTATATCTCATTATTATCATGTTAAAATACGGAAATACGAGCCCTTAGGTATACACTTCTCTCCCTTCTTTCATTGAACGAGGGTCTCGTACTGGCAGACTTGGTGTGTTTAGGTTGTATAAAAGGGACAATTAATCAGCTGCCCGCTCATAATAAATTCACGTGCTACGTGACGCCAAACATGTGAATAAGAGTGTTTTCACACTCGCTGTTTGGCTTATAAATGGCGCTGACTGTCACTCCTACTTCTAAATTTCAATATAAACCCCAAAAAGTGGATGGAGGGACGGCCGCTGTGATAGCTCAGTGGTTAGAGCATCGACCGCGTTATTCGAAGGTCGTAGGTTCGATTCCTGCTCACAGCTGGTATTTTTTTCATCCACTTTTCTTTCTTCTTATTTACATTCCATTAGTTCTAATAACTTCCCCTGTACATTCTTTGGCATTACTGTCTGTTATATCTCATTAATATTATGTTAAAACACGGAAATACGAGCCCTTAGGTATACACTTTTCTCCCTTATTTCATTGAACGAGGGTATCGTACTGGCAGACTTCGTGTGTTTAGGTTGTATAAGAGGGACAATTAATCAGCTGACCGCTCATAATAAGTTCACGTGCTACGTGACGCCAAACATGCGAATAAGAGTGTTTCCACACTCGTTGTTTGGCTTATAGATGGCGCTGACTGTCACTCCTACTTCTAAATTCCAATATAAACCCCAAAAAGTGGATGAAGGGACGGCCGCTGTGATAGCTCAGTGGTTAGAGCATCGAACGCGGTATTCGAAGGTCGTAGGTTCGATTCCTGCTCACAGCTGGTAATTTTTTCGTCCACTTTTCTTTCTTCTTTCTTCTTATTTACATTCCCTTAGTTCTAATAACTTCCCCTGTACATTCCTTGTCATTACTGTCTGTTATATCTCATTATTATAATGTTAAAACACGGAAATACGAGCCCTTAGGTATACACTTCTCTCCCTTATTTCATTGAACGAGGGTCTCGTACTGGCAGACTTGGTGTGTTTAGGTTGTATAAGAGGGACAATTAATCAGCTGCCCGCTCATAATAAGTTCACGTGCTACGTGACGCCAAACATGCGAATAAGAGTGTTTTCACACTCGTTGTTTGGCTTATAGATGGCGCTGACTGTCACTCCTACTTCTAAATTCCAATATAAACGCCAAAAAGTGGATGGAGGGACGGCCGCTGTGATAGCTCAGTGGTTAGAGCATCGAACGCGTTATTCGAAGGTCGTAGGTTCGATTCCTGCTCACAGCTGGTAATTTTTTTCTCCACTTTTCTTTCGTCTTTCTTCTTATTTACATTCCATTAGTTCTAATAACTTCCCCTGTACATTCCTTTGCATTACTGTCTGCTATATCTCATTAATTTTATGTTAAAACACGGAAATACGAGCCCTTAGGTGAACACTTCTCTCCCTCATATATATATATATATATATATATATATATATATACCAGATTCTTTGAACGTCATTCACGCTGGACCCGACGTATTGTAGGCAAGAAAGAGACGACGAAGATTTCGTGGAAGCGTCTTTACTAAACGTTTTCAGCTGGTGGACCAGCCTTCGTCACTCTGACGAAGGCTGGTCCACCAGCTGAAAACGTTTAGTAAAGACGCTTCCACGAAATCTTCGTCGTCTCTTTCTTGCCTATATATATATATATATATATATATATATATATATATATATATATATATTTATATTGTCACGTGATCACAGAAGGACCACAACGTCTGTTCACAGGAGCAGCACTGGACGTCGAGCCGAACCGAACGTTAGAGCACGAGCACACACCAACCGTCCTCTTCTTCTTTCACACCATGGCACATACTCGCATTGGCATGGCTAAACCTCGTTCCATGCCTGTGGCATTACCCCCCCTTCGAAAAAAAAAGTACCACCCCGAGGACCAATGCCGATTAAAAGTTAAGGTAGTCGCGTACACGCACAAAGACGCGTGATGAAGCAGTGTCAGGTGGCTCGGGGATAGTGTGGCTTCATCCGTGACACATGAACAATGTCGGCCTGCTTGGAACATCGAGATCGCTGAGCTGTGTCTTCAAGCAGAATTTCGTAGTTGACATCTGTGAGGCGCCGTAGTACTCTATAGGGACCGATGTAGCGGTGAAGTAACTTTTCCGAGTGGCCCCTTTTGCGAACGGGGATCCACAGCCAGACTAGATCACCGGGTTTGTAAATGACAAGGCGATGACGGGAGTTGTACCTCTGCGAGTCGATTCGTTGTTGTTTTCAGATCCGCTTGAGTGCAAGCTGGCGGGCCGCGTCGGCGAGCCGTATAAAGTCGTTCGCATCAGTAGTATTATCGGTCGTGTAAGGCAACAGCTTGGCATCAAGCATCGTAATTGCTTCTCGGCCGTGAAGCAACCGGAATAGAGTGAAACCCGTAGTCTCTTGAACCGCAGTGTTGTAAGCGAACGTTACGTATGGCAAAATTGCATCCCAGTTCTTGTGATTACGGTCGACGTACATACATAGCATGTCAGCGAGCGTCTTGTTTAATCTCTCCGTCAGACCGTTGGTTTGTGGATGGTATGCGGTTGTTTTGCGATGAGCTGTTCCACTAAGTCTCGTGACGTCTTGCATCAATCGGGCTGTAAAGGCTGTTCCACGGTCAGTGATAAGAACTGTTGGCGCTCCATGGCGGAGGACGATGTTGTTGATAAAAAAATACGCAACGTCATTGGCGGTGCCTCGTTGTAGGGCTTTCGTTTCGCAGTACCTCGTTAAATAGTCAGTAGCGACTACGATCCAGCGGTTGCCATCATGTGACTTCGGGAAGGGCCCAAGCAAGTACATGCCGATTCGTTCAAACGGTTGTGACGGGGGTGCAACAGGCTGTAATAAACCGGCAGGGCGCACAGGTGGGGCTTTACGGCGCTGGCAATGATTGCATGTTTTAACGTAATGCTTGACATCTTGGGTGAGCTTTGGCCAGTAGTAGCGAGTCCGAATCCGGGCAAGGGTACGTGCGAATCCTAGGTGGCCGGAGGAAGGCTCGTCGTGGCAGGCAGATAAAATGTAAGCACGTAGCCCTGGTGGAACGACGAGGAGGTACTCAGTCGCATAATGTTCGAAGTTCTTTTTGTAGACGATGTCGTTGCGGAGACAAAATGACCCTGAACGTGCAAATGCCGATGGTGCACTCGAGCTGCGACCTTGAAGGTATTTGATAAGTTGTTGGATCTCTGAATCATTCCATTGTTGTTGGGCCAAGTCAGATTCACTGGCTGCACAAAGAAAATGGCTATCGGTATCATCGTCCCTCGATGTCGTCGCGAGGGGTGCGCGTGAAAGGCAATCAGCATCAGTGTGCCTGCGGCCCGACTTGTAGACGACTGTAACCTCAAATTCTTGAAGGCGTAAGCTCCACCTCGCGAGGCGCCCTGAAAGGGTCCTTGAGATTGGCCAGCCAACAGAGGGCATGATGGTCCGTAACTACTCTGAATGGACGGCCATACAGATACGGTCGGAACTTTGTTATCGCCCAAATAACAGCAAGACATTCCTTCTCCGTGGTCGAGTAGATAGTTTCCGCAGATGACAAAATGCGGCTAGCATAAGCGATGCGACGTTCAGCGCCGTCTTGCCACTGGACGAGTACTGCACCAAGACCGATGTTGCTTGCGTCAGTGTGAACTTTGGTGGTGGCATCTTCATCAAAGTGCCCTAGTAAGGGTTCACTCTGAAGGCACTGCTGAAGCTGGGAAAAAGCGGCTCTCTGCTCTGAACCCCACACAAAAGGAGTATCCTCCTTCGTTAAACGGGTAAGGGGTTCAGCGATGTTGGCAAAGCTCTGGACAAAGCGCCTGTAGTAGGTGCAGTGACCCACAAACCGGCGCAAATCCCGTTTGTTCGAAGGTGGAGGAAATGCAGCAACAGCCATGGTCTTTTCTGGGTCTGGTCTAATGCCATCGTGACTGATAAGGTGGCCGAGGAACTTTAGTTCTTCGTAGCCGAAATGACACTTCTCCGGTTTTAGAGATAGGCCTGCGGATTGAATAGCGACGAAGACGGACTGAAGTCGTTGTAAATGTTGCTCAAATGTTTTGGAAAAAACAACGACGTCGTCTAAATACACGAGGCAGGATTCCCACTTCAGACCGGACAGGACGGTGTCCATCATCCTTTGGAACGTTGCCCCGTGCAGAGCACAATCCAAATGGTAACACTTTGAATTCGTAGAGGCCATCGGGAGTTATGAATGCTGTTTTTTCCCTGTCACGTTCATCGACCTCGATCTGCCAGTAGCCGCTGCGTAAATCCATTGAGGAAAAATATCGGGCATGTCGAAGTCGATCCAGTGAGTCATCTATGCGTGAGAGAGGGTAGACATCTCTCTTCGTCACTTTGTTGAGCTTCCGGTAATCGACGCAAAATCGAAGAGTGCCGTCTTTCTTTTTAACAAGTACGACGGGTGATGCCCATGGACTGTTCGAGGGTTGGATGACGTCGTCGTCGAGCATCTGTTTCACTTGAAAACGTATTGCCTCGTGTTCTTTTTGCGACACGCGGTAGGCGTGCTGTCGTACAGGCCGTTCGGTAGGGTCCGTTATAATGCGGTGCTTCACGGTTGGGGTCTGCTTGATTTTGGAGGTGGACGCAAAGCAATCACTATACGTACGTAAAATCATGCGTATCTGCTGTTGCTGCGCACAGGATAGCCGGCAATTCACGTCAACCTCACTGGATATATCAGTGTTACCTTCGGCAGCAGTGGCAATCGGAGCGATAGTGGAACATTCTGTGTCATCGATGGCTTCAAAGTTCGCGATTGCTGTTCGCTTTGCCAAGTGTTGGTACTGGCCGCCGAAATTCGTGATCAGAAGCTGAGTCCTCCGATGTTTCAGTTTGACGATAGCCCGTGCGACACAAATCTGCCGAGCCATGAGCACCGAGAGGTTAGTTTCCGCGATGCCACTACTCTTGTTGTCACAGTCGCTCTCCACCGTTACCAACATACTGGCTCGTGGCGGCAGTGCGATGCTGTCGTCAGCAATTCGAAGTGTTGTGGTCGGCGCAACTGCATCCTTTCGTGGGGCTGTATGGTCGTTAGATAACGTTATGAGCAGGTCGCGAAGGTTAATAATGGCTCCATGCTCGCGGAGAAAATCCATTCCGAGAATCAGGTTTTGGGAGCATTCGCGCAACACAACGAAGGAAACATTGTACGTCGACTCACGAATTCGGAGGCGGGCAGTGCACATTCCTAGTGGTGTCAATAGGTGACCTCCCGCAGTCCGGAGGTTGGTTCCATGTCCCCAAGGTGTCGTTACCTTTCTTAACTGTGCAGCAAGGTCAGCGCTTATAACAGAATAATCGGCACCCGTATCTACCAGAGCGGTCAGCGGGTGGTTGTCGACAAGAACGGAGATACGAGCAGAGACTTGTTTGTCGTCGATGGCACACGTCGGTGAAAGAATGTCGTCGGATGTCGGCAGGCAAATCGGGGGAGGGTCTTGTAACGGTCGATAAACAGCGGCCTCACCCCCAGAGGTCACTGTTCTTAGTTTCCCCGGCGCGGGCTTGTGGATCTAGGTGATCTTCCTGCAAGGACGTCCGCAAAGGTTGATTGTTGGCCAGGTGACGTGGAACGCCGTGGAGATGGTGAGCGGGATTGGCGACGCGGAAGGGTTGAGGATCGTTGGCTTGCCAAGTATTCGGCGATAGCAGGGGGCCACTCACCATCTCTGGGTCGACGAGCATTGGGACGAAAGCCGGGTAGACCCATGTGCCTGTAGGCGCACTCACGGTAGATGTGACCTGGTTCACCACAGTGATAACATAGAGGCCGGTTGTCGGGAGCACGCCATACACTTGATTTCCGTGTAAGGGGTGGGTTGCCGTACTGCGGTGGTCCCGAGTAGAACGACGGTGCCGTCTGCAGGGTGGACACACGGGACGGATAGCCAACAGCCGGTGCAGGAGTACGCAGTGCTTCCGCGTACGTTAATAGCGGAGCTTCGGCTGGACGCGGGGCCGTCATGGGTTGGACTTCGGCTGCACGCAGAGTCGTCATGGGGTGCACCAGCTGCCGGACCTCTTCGCGAACGACATCCGTTAAAGCAGCAACATGGGGCGGAGAAGACACCACGTGCAGCTTTGGCAGCTCCTCGCGCACAATACTGCGCACGAGCTCCGTCAGGTCTTTTACAGTCGTGACGTCAGGTGTTTGTAGGGCCGACGACACTGACGAAAGACTGCCAGGACGTTCATACTGGTACGAACGCTGCCTTAGCATTCTCTCCATTGTCGTGGCTTCGCGAAGGAAATCCTCTACAGTGCCGGGAGGGTTCCGCACTAGTCCCGCGCACAGCTGCTTCTTCACTCCCCGCAATAGGAGGCGCATCTTCTTTTCTTCCGTCATTGAAGAGTCGGCTCGCCTGAACAGCCGCGTCATGTCCTCGAAGAACATGGCAACACTCTCGTTCGGACGCTGGTTTCGGGAATTGAGGAGCCGTTCCGCTTGCTCCTTTCGTTCAGAGCTTCGGAAAGTATTTCACAACTGGTTGCGAAACTCTGGCCAGGTTGTCATAGTGGCTTCATGGTTTTCGAACCAAGTGCGCGCAGAGTCCTCGAGATAAAAGTAGACGTACCGAAGCTTTCGCTGCTCGTTCCACTCGTTGACGCTGCCGCAACGGTTGTAGTCGTCGAGCCAGTCGTCGGCGTCCTCATAAGGGTCACCGTGGAACGGCTTCGGAGTACGCGGGACGTTGAAGAACCATGGAAGAGGCAGCGTTGATGTTTCTTGGGTTTGCGTTCCCGCACTAGCCATAGTACTGCCGAGTTGAGGAAATGGTCCGAATTCAGGAGGTAGGCCTAGTTGTCGCCTGCTACGCCGTAGGTCAGCTGTTTCTTCCAAGTCGCGGTCGGGACCTTGCTGCTGATTGCAGTGCATACAACACTACCCAGCACCTCCACCAGAAAATGTCACGTGATCACAGAAGGACCACAACGTCTGTTCACAGGAGCAGCACTGGACGTCGAGCCGAACCGAACGTTAGAGCACGAGCACACACCAACCGTCCTCTGCTTCTTTCACACCATGGCACATATTTGCATTGGCATGGATAAACCTCGTTCCATGCCTGTGGCAATATATACAGTCCAGTATACCCTCCGTGAGCGGTCACAACGTGGTTTACTCAAGCGCCGTACCGGTGGTTACTCCTGTGCACCGCGCCAGCAGAAGAATCCGAGGGCAATCCCCTGAGTTTGGACTGCTCGTAGAAAACATGGCAGCTCCGACCAGCCCTACTGACATCATCCTAAACGGTACGAACGGCACAACGCCGCTTCATTGCACCTTACTCACACCGCGAACGCCCAATCCCTTTCATGGCACTGCACTTGAGGATGTCGAAGATTGGCTCGTTCATTACGAGTTCGTTGCCGTGCACAACCAGTGAGACGACGCAGACAAACTGCGGCACGTCTATTTCAGTCTTTTGGACGGCGCACGTGTATGATATGAGAACCGGGCAGGTATTTTTACATCGTGGGAAGACTTCAAACGCCGACTTCTTGGGACATATGCCAGCCCTGACCGACGGGAGAGAGCTGAGCGCGATCTGCAGTCCCGCATACAACTGCCAAATGAAGGGGTTGCGATGTATGTCGAGTACATGACGAGTCTTTTGCACGGAGCTGACCCCGGCATGCCAGAAGAAAAAAAGGTACGGTACCTCATGCACGGGGTGAAAGAACAGCTTTTCGGTGGGCTTGTGCGCAGTCCTCCCAAGACTGTGTCCCAATTTCTCAGAGAAGCCGTCACCATCGAAAGCACTCTTAGGCACCGGGCCCCGTCATACGAACGGCATGTCAACGCTTCAACTACGGACTACTTGGGAGCCTTCAGTGGTCAAATGGATTTCTTCTGAGAGATCATACGTTCAGTCATCCGCGAAGAACTCCAGAAGCTGTCTGTGCCCTCGCAGCCTACTATCTCTTCGTTGTCCAGCGTAGTCCGAGATGAAGTCCAGCATGCCTTAAGAGAACCTTCTTTTATGCGGGATTACCAACCACCCAGTGATTTCCCCCGCTTGTTGTATGCTCAAGCTTTGCGGCAACCTGTTACACCCACAATGCCGCATCCCACCGTGGCCCCAGCCATGCTGCAGACGGTCGAAGCGGCGCCATATTACAGTGCACCTCGCCTGATTTCGCCGAAATCAGACGTCTGCCGTGCGCCAGATAGACGTCCTCTCTGCTTCCACTGTGGCGAAGCTGGGCATCTTTACCGACACTGTTCTTACCGGCAACTTGGACTACGCGGATTTTCGACGAACTCACCACCACCCAGGTTCGGTCAGCGGCCCCCTGAAATTGAAGAGTATGTGGCTCAGCAGCGCGGAACTTCGTCGTTCTTGCACAAGTTACGCTCCCCGTCACCGCGGCGATTTTCTCCTAATCGCCGTACCTATTCGAGCGTGGCGCCGGGTCGGTCACCCAGTCCACGCCGGGAAATCTAACCACAGTGACCTTCGGAGGCGACGCCGTTCTTACTGGACAAGCTCAAGGCCTCCTACCGACACTTCCGCAAACTGACGATACCCCGACGACGACGACACCAGCTGGTTCCGCAAAGATTTCATTAGACATTCCAGTTCTGCTCGACGGTCGCAAAGTCAGTGCTTTAGTTGACACAGGTGCGGATTTTTCTTTAATAAGTGAAAAACAGGCTGCTCTTCTGAAGAACGTCACGATGCCTTGGAACCTCAGGCCAATTTGTACTGCTGGCGGGCACATCGTCACGCCACTCGGCGTTTGCACTGCACGGATACAGATTTGTGGTGCTACCTTTGTTGTCAGCTTGAGCGTTCTCCATCAGTGTTCTCGAGACCTGATCATTGGCATGGACTTCCTGAGGGAGCATGGTGCTTTCATTGACATTCGACAACGCCTCGTCACACTTTCAACAAAAAGCGCCACACCAGAGCATAATCCCAGCCGCGATCGGGTATGTCTGCGTGTAATTGACGATAATGTGATGATGCCACCACGCTCAAGTGTTATGGTTGGAGTTGCGTGTAATGAATCAGCACACGCTGAAATGGTGGCAGAGAGCAATCGATCCCTACTCTTTTTCCCGGGTGTCTGCGTAGCACGAAGCCTAGTATACCTCCAGGCTTGCCACTGCGAGGTTCTTGTTACAAACTTCAGCTACGAGTGCCGACATCTTTTCACTGGTACTGTCATCGCCTATGCCTACCCAGTAACCAATGTGACTGAGTGTTTTGCTTCCGAGGCGACCGATAATGACGAAGCACCTCTCCAGTGTGTCGACGTAAATCCAACGCTGTCTGACGAAAACAAATGAAGGCTTAACGACCTGTTGATAGAATTCCACGCCTGTTTTGCTCGTTCATCAAGAATCCGTCAGACATCGATTATCAAACACCGTATTATCACCTACAGTGACGCGCACCCTATACGACAACAGCCTTACCGAGTTTCACCAACTGAACGACGCGTGATTCAAAAGCAAGTGATGGAAATGCTTCAAGACGATGTAATACAGCCATCAAGCAGCCCTTGGTCATCGCCAGTGGTCCTTGAAGAGAAGAAGGATGGTACACTTCACTTTTGTGTCGATTATAGGAAGATGAAACGTCACAAAGAAAGACGTGTACCCGTTGCCTCGAGTGGATTATTCTCTTGACAGGCTGAGGCGAGCAAAGTACTTTTCCTCAATCGACCTCAAAAGTGGTTACTGGAAAATTGAAGTTGATGAACGTGACCGCCAAAAAACTGCTTTTGTAACTCCTGACGGTCTGTATGAATTCCGAGTGCTCCCATTCGGTCTTTGTTCTGCTCTGGCCACACTCCAACAAATGATGGATACCGTTCTCGCTGACCTCAAGTGAAAAAGTTGCCTCATCTATCTACACAACGTCGTTGTCTTTTCAAAAACGTTTGACGAGCACCTTCATCGCATTCGGAGTGTTCTTGAAGCTATACGATCCGCTGACCTTACCCTCAAGCCTGAGAAGTGCCATTTCGGCCACAAAGAACTGAAGTTCCGGGGTCATGTTGTGAGCGCTGCAGGCGTTCAGCCCGATCCTGAGAAGACTGCCGCTGTGGCCGCTTTTCCAGCTCCGACAGACAAGAAAAGTCCGATGATTTCTGGGCCTCTGCGCATACTATCGCCGCTTTATCGAAAACTTCTCTAAGATTGCGGAGCCACTCGTCAGACTTACGCGCAACGACACCCCATTTCTGGGGACTGACGAACAAGCGACTGCCTTTGCGGACCTGCAACATCGATTGTCTTCCCCTCCTGTGCTTGGTCATTTCAATGAGGACGCTGATACAGAGGTGCGCACTGACGCAAGCAACATTGGTCTCGGAGCTATCTTGGTGCAAACACAAGATGGGACCAAACGTGTGATCGCCTATGCAAGCCGCACTTTATCACGTGCCGAAACCAACTATTCAACGTCAGTGAAGGATTGTCTCGCGGTAATATGGGCAATTACAAAGTTCAGGCCTTATCTCTATGGGCGCCCATTTGAAGTTGTGACTGATCAGCACGCTTTAAGTTGGTTGGCTAACCTCCGAGACCCCTCTGAGTGATTAGCACGATGGAGTCTGCGACTTCAGGAGTTTGATGTCACCATTGTATACAAGTCGGGTAGAAAGCATGAAGACACCGACACACTATCACGAGCACCTCTAGAATCTTACCATACAGCTGTAGAAGACGACAGTGCCTTCCTGGGGACTCTCAGTGGGGCGGACCTCCTCAGTAAGCAACGAGCGGACCCCGAGTTAAGGCCCATCATCGACCATTTAGAAGGCAGCACCGTGTCGTTTCCTCGACAAAATTCCTGTACGTGGCCGTCATTTTGCTTACGACACGGCATATTATACAAGAAAAACACCGGTACCGGCAGCAGATCTTATCTTCTAGTGGTTCCTCAATACCTTCGTGATGATATCCTATTAGCCTGCCACGATGAGCCCACATCCGGCCATCTGGGATACTCACGGACGCTTGACCGGGTACGACAGCTATATTTCTGGCCAAAACTTGCAGCTTGTGTGAAACGCTACGTGAAAGGATGCCGCAAATGTGAGCGTCGCAAGTCACCACCTGTAAAGCCTGCAGGCCTCCTACAATTCATCGACCCACCGCGTACGCCGTTTGACCAAGTTGGAATAGACCTTCTTGGACCGGTTCCTTTGTCTCACTCTGGAAACAAGTAGATCATCGTCGCAACTGATTATTTGACGCGTTACGCTCAAACGAAGCCAATGCCACGCGGTATAGCATCAGAAGTTGCCCAGTTTTTTATGCACCACATAGTGCTTCGTCACGGCGCCCCGTCAGTTATCATCACTGACCGAGGGACAGCGTTTACGGCAAAACTGTTGGACGACACCTTCAAACTCAGTTACATGAACCACCGTAAGACAACCGCATACCACCCCCAGAGTAACGGCTTGGCAGAAAGGCGAAACAAAACACTGGCTGACATGATTTCTATGTACGTGGATGTGCAGCATAAAACGTGGGACGAGATCCTGCCGTACATAACGTTTGCGTATAACACCGCAACTCAGGAAACGACAAGGTTCGCAACCTTCCGCCTCGTTTACGGTCGAGACGTGCAAACCATGCTAGACGCCATGATTCCTTATGACATCGACCAGCACGAGCTGCTAACTCCTGATGTCGAGGATTACATTCAGCGAGCAGAGGAAGTACGTCAACTAGCCCGCATGCCCATAAGCTCGCAGCAATGTAGACTCCCGAAGGTACAGCATCCACCATCGACCAGTTACCTACCAACCTGGCGGCCAAGTGCGGGTTTGGACTCCTGTTAGACGGCGAGGTCTCAGCGAGAAACTTCTGAGCAAGTACTTCGGACCCTACAAAGTATTATCAGTATTATCAAAGTATTACCATCAGGGCTGTAGACCGTGCGGGAAACCTCGCTGCAGGGTGTGCACACACATGGTGACCACAGATATGGCCGAAGCCTCCTGTTCAGACTATGTGTACAAAATTAAAGACGACCTTAACTGTGACTCAGCCAATGTGGTATACAAAATTCTCTGTGAGGTGTGCAAACAGGAATATATTGGACACACGGAAACCGCGTTCCGTTTGCGTTTCAACAACCACAGGGCACACGTAAAGGGCCTCCCCAATTTGCCGTTCTCCAAACATATCAATCTTCCTGGTCACTCTTTCGAACGCGTAAGTGTCATACTCCTACAATCCGGCTTCCAGAACACACGGGAGCGCGAACAGCGGGAGTCATACTTTATAAAGAAATTCAGATCACTTACCTACGGAATCAACGAGAGCCCTGGGCGACTGACGTGTCTCCGCGACGTTTCGTGAAACACAGAAATTGAATTACTCAACTAATTTATTTATACATACGTGAAGTCGCACACGCAAGTTGGTCAATATAGCTAAACTAAACGAATTCGATGCTACGTGAACCAAACGGCGTGTGTTAGTATTATTAGACTTTATTTTCATTTCTGAGTACTTTTGTAGTATTATTTATTTTTATATATTTTCATCCTTTACAAGAATACCCATTTATTTATTTTCAGTATGACTGGTTGTACATTTTTCTGCAAGAGAGGGCAGGTGGAGGGAGGGGGAGAGGGCACATTAACCTTCCAACGTGGCCATTATATTCCGAAAGCTGGAGCGGGTCGTATGCTTCTTGTGTGTGTGTGTGTGTGTGTGTGGCCCGATGCCACGGGCCAGCCGCCGAACCACGTGAACTTAAACTAGATCCATGTGTGGGATGCGAGTAAGCGGCAACATGTTTCACATTTTTCCGTTTTTTCTTGGTCGCCTCTGCTGGCGGCGCGTCTTACCTATACCCAGTAACAATGCCAGAATTACCCACTCGTCTCCGGCGGCTCTCCGTCGCTCCTTTCTAGTTCCTCTTCTTCTTCTGCTTCTTGTTGTCTGTTGCTACCTCGTTCGCCCGCTTGTCTTTTTCTCTCTCTTTTTTTGGAGGGTCTTTAAACTGTGAGGGTGACCCTTTGCTACGGGAACTTATATCATTTCACTTACATCCTCCGAAGAAGGCTGCCACCAGCCGAAACTGTTAGGATTAAATAAATATTTTATTGTTTTTTTCCTATACTGCACTATTCTCGAAGTTTATAACTTTTATTACGGTAGCCGGAAGAAACTCTGATCATCTATTTCATCTATTTTATACTCATGGCTACTGCAAGTGCTGCAAGGAAACAGTTAACATGGAAGTTCCCCCACCATCCCTCAACGACAGCCATCATCGGTGACTCTCAAGCAAAGTATCTCTACAACCATTTCGACCCCCGTCGAACAAACACGCCCGTCTTCGCGACTCAATCTGGACTGATTATGCAGGAAGCCCTCTCACTGCTGGACTTTATTCCACGCACAGTGACCACTCTGGTGTTACAAGTGGGTACGAATGACATAGCCTCCTCCTCAGCCACTGTGGTGTTTCAAAAATACAAGGACATGGTGAGCCGAGTCGTGGAGCAGCGGCCGGAGATTGAGAAGATCTTCACCACATTGGTGCTACCGAGGGCCCCAGACCGCAGGCGGGCGTGCCTCAACCGGCCCTTCGTCGCACGGTTCAACAGAGAAGCGGGCCACTTCAACCACCTCCTTCGATTGCACTGTCGTCGAAGCGGGACTCTCTTCTACATCGATCACGCCTTGGAATGGCTTCGGCCTGGCCGGGTTCTGGCAGCCGATGGTATACACCCAAGTTTTGAGGGTGTTGCCCTCATCGCCAGCCACCTGAGATCACTGCTTCTGCGAAATATGGTGAGGTCGCCGTCAACCTGGCTTGACCACGCACCATTAGGTCTGCCGGGCCCACCGAGAGAACATTGTCATTCCCGGAGTGAGAACCCCAGCATCCGCGAAGCAAGCGGGATCCCATGCCGACAATCATCACCACGAGCGCCGAGGGGTGCTCCTCATAGATCAAGAAGCAAGAGCCCCTACAACACGACTCGGGGCCACCCAGAGGCTTCCGGTGACAGTGCTTCTCCCCCACGCAAGGACTGACTCAAAAACCCGTCAGGTACGGCCCGCTCCAGCACATATTGGTCTCGTGATTTCATGGCCTTAAGAAAGAATGTTGATAAGCGCGTGAGGTTTGAAATGCATGCTTCAAACCTTAAAACATATATTTCATCGGGATTCGCACCAAATTCGCACTGTTCAACTGCAACCCGCAATGAATAACTTCAACAAAAATGAGCAGCGGCAATGGAGCAATATCTTAAAAGATGCATCTATTAGGCTTATACAGGTCGTAATACAACACAGTACACGTAAGGCCGCGGAACTTAAAATGGAACAAAAGGCGCAACTAAAACAGTCAAGTTTAACACAGTCAGAAACAGAAGAGCTGGCCAAATACGAAGGAAAAAAGAGATTGACCATTCAGGGCAAGAAGGACAAGAAATGGAGGCGAGACGGTGCGTGGCCGTCTTTCAAATACTCCGCCAGCAATCCTCCCACAACGTATACAGATCAACCTGTTACCTCTCATCAATCTCCACAAAAGAGCACCGATGTCACCAATGTGGTTAACCTTTCCGGCAAATCTTTGACACCTGCGCCAACAAAGCTGCTATCAAAAGGTCTAACCTTCTGCCCCGCCTCTGGCAAAATTGATGAGTTTAAACTTTACCAAGATTTGGACAACTTTGCCAGAACCATGCGTCTAAAAGAATATTTTCATGATCGAAGCAGCGCGCAACAAAATCAATTTTCAGATAAATCTTGGACTCCAGGTGAACAACAAGACAAATATCTAGACATGTACATTTCAGCCGTCCAGGGTGATATAACCAGGGAATATGAAACTGCCGACCCATTCGCAACAATCTGTCCAAAGAGGAGCGGGAGGCTTTGCGCAGTTTAAGTGACAGCCAGAGCATCGTTATTCAACCAGCTGATAAGGGTGGTGCGGTGGTTGTACTCGACAGGACTGACTACATCAAAGAAGGGCTTCGCCAACTGGCAGATGAAAATTTCTATAAACAACTCCCTTGTGATCCGACAGAGGAGTATGAAAGTACTATTAAGGCCTCACTAATATGATTACGTAAAAGTCGGAAGATAACCTACCCTATGCTTAAAATGATGTCACCTGGCAAATCGTCTCCCGGGCGTTTCTATTTACTACCCAAAATTCACAAGACTAACAATCCCGGCCGACCCATAGTTTCCAGCAACGGTACTGCTACTGAAAAAATTCCTAGTTTCATTGACTCTCTGACTAGGCACATCCCACAATCATTCCCATCATACATCAAAGATACCAGCCACTTCCTTCGAGAAGTCTCAAAACTTGTGGTACCTCTAGATTGCTATTTGGTCACCATGGATGTCTCATCACTGTACACAAACATTCCCCACACCGAAGGAATCGCTGCCACAGTCGCCGCCTATGCAAAAAGTAAATCGACGAGTGAATTCGACGAAAGCGCTTTAGAGGTGCTCCTAAATCTGGTACTTAAACATAATAACTTTGAATTCGACCAAAACCATTATCTGCAAGTAAACGGAACTGCCATGGGAACCAAAATGGCCCCAAAATACGCAAATATTTTCATGGCCTCTTTGGAGATTCCTTTTCTCGAAAATTCTCCATTCAAACCTATATTTTACCGACGCTTCCTCGATGATATATTCTTCGTGTGGGCCGATAGTGAACATAATCTTTCCAAATTCATTTCCGGTTTCAACTCCGTGCATCCTTCGATAACTTTCACGCGCACGTATTCGCAGAAGAGTGTTCACTTTCTGGATGTCACTGTATCACTCAGTGGCACCACCATATCTACTTCCCTGTATAAAAAACCAACAGACCGCCAACAGTATCTGCATTTCCATAGCAGTCACCCCCATCACTGCAAAACAGGTGT
Organism: Rhipicephalus microplus; assembly: GCF_043290135.1. Taxonomy (NCBI): domain Eukaryota; kingdom Metazoa; phylum Arthropoda; class Arachnida; order Ixodida; family Ixodidae; genus Rhipicephalus; species Rhipicephalus microplus. Next base: position 170,352,883 of record NC_134706.1, on the reverse strand, counting down.
TCCTTACTCTCAAGCCCACAGATACAGAAGAATTTGCTCTGAAATCACGCAATTTGACACCCACGCACAGGAATTGAGAACAGCCTTCTTGCGTCAAAAGTACCCCGAAAAAATAATTGACAATGCAATTGAGCGCGCTCGCTCTTTGGACCGAGAATCAACAATGGGAGAAAAAGGTGGGAATAAAGATGATATAACTTCAGGGGCAAATTTAATCCTCACATACTGCGCCGCCGCCCCTCGGGTGAATTCTATACTAAACCGCCACTTCAACATACTTAAACAGAGTAGTCGCCTCTCTGCCATTTTTCAGACTCCACCCAAGGTGGTTTACCGAAGAAATAAAAACCTGAGAGACTTACTGGTCAGGGCGAAAACACACAAATCTGACCACGATCAGGGCTGTAGACCATGCGGGAAACCTCGCTGCAGGGTGTGCACACACATGGTGACCACAGATACGGCCGAAGCCTCCTGTTCAGACTATGTGTACAATATTAAAGACGACCTTAACTGTGACTCAGCCAATGTGGTATACAAAATTCGCTGTGAGGTGTGCAAACAGGAATATATTGGACACACGGAAACCGCGTTCCGTTTGCGTTTCAACAACCACAGGGCACACGTAAAGGGCCTCCCCAATTTGCCGTTCTCCAAACATATCAATCTTCCTGGTCACTCTTCCGAACGCGTTGTGTCATACTCCTACAATCCGGCTTCCAGAACACACGGGAGCGCGAACAGCGGGAGTCATACTTTATAAAGAAATTCAGATCACTTACCCACGGAATCAACGAGAGCCCTAGGCGACTGACGTGTCTCCGCGACGTTTCGTGAAACACAGAAATTGAATTACTCAATTTATTTATTTATACATACGTGAAGTCGCACACGCAAGTTGGTCAATATAACGAAACTAAACGAATTCGATGCTACGTGAACCAAATGGCGTGTGTTAGTATTATTAGACTTTATTTTCATTTCTGAGTACTTTTGTAGTATTATTTATTTTTATATAATTTCATCCTTTACAAGAATACCCATTTATTTATTTCAGTATGACTGGTTGTACATTTTTCTGCAAGAGAGGGCAGGTGGAGGGAGGGGGAGAGGGCACATTAGCTTTCCAACGTGGCCATTATATTCCAAAAGCTGGAGCGGGTCGTATGCTTCTTGTGTGTGTGTGTGTGTGTGTGTGTGTGTGTGTGTGTGTGTGTGTGTGTGTGTGTGTGTGTGTGTGTGTGTGTGTGTGTGTGTGTGTGTGTGTGTGTGTGTGTGTGTGTGTGTGTGTGTGTGTGTGTGTGTGTGTGTGTGTGTGTGTGTGTGTGTGTGTGGCCCGATGCCACGGGCCAGCCGCCGAACCACGTGAACTTAAACTCGATCCATGTGTGGGATGCGAGTAAGCGGCAACATGTTTCACATTTTTCCGTTTTTTCTTGGTCGCCTCCGCTGGCGGCGCGTCTTACCTATACCCAGTAACAATGCCAGAATTACCCGCTCGTTTCCGGCGGCTCTCCATCGCTCCTTTCTAGTTCCTCTCCTTCTTCTGCTTCTTGTTGTCTGTTGCTACCTCGTTCGCCCACTTGTCTTTTTCTCTATTTTTTTGGAGGGTCTTTAAACTGTGATGGTGACCTTCTGCTACGGGAACTTGTATGATTTCACTGACATCCTCCGAAGAAGGCTGGTCCACCAGCCGAAACTGTTAGGATTAAATAAATATTTTATAGTTTTGTTTCCTATACTGCACTATTATCGAAGTATAGATATATATATATATATATATATATATATATATATATATATATATATATTGTAACGCGGAGAAATAAGACAAAGAGACAACGCCTTTGCTGCAGGCCGGCTGTTCTTTATCTGCTTCCCCTTCGTCGTCTTCCGTCTCTCCCAGGTATGCGCCGAGCACGATCGCCGCTTTGTCATCATTACACTCGGCCACGCTGCAGCTGGTCTACTCCTGTAAGAAAAACACAAACCAATGTCACGTTTGCCGCCGTATGCAGTTCTTCATCCGCGACACATGCACCGCAAAGTTATTCCGTTTTCTCTTGTCTCTGCGCGTATCAGAAGCTGTGGATCGTACTCGCCAAGTGTTATCTCCCAAGCGCTCAGAAATAATGTAAGGGCCGTCGTACTTTGGGTGCAGTTTGTTTGAAGACGATGGCGCACCTCGCTGTAGCCACACCTCATCACCTACACTGTATTTCGGCGCGGGACGGTGGCGTCGGTCGTAGTATCGCTTTTGTGCCTGTTGAGCATGCACAATCCTCCTACGCGCCTCCACACGGATATCGCGACAAAGTCTCTGGCGTGCAGCGGAACGCCCTACTTTAACGGGAGTGTCCAAACCGAACGTAGCATTCAGTTGCGGGAGCTGACCATAGACAATCTCGTAGGGGCAAATTCCTGTGGAGCTGTGTGCCGCCGTGTTCACTGCGTACGCAGCTGCTTGGAGATGATCATCCCAGTCGGCCTCACCTCGTTTGTGATTCTTACAGTACGGTGCGAGTCTAGCCTGGATAGTCTGGTTCGACCTTTCGGTCAGTCCGTTCGCCTGCGGATGGTATGCCGACGCGAAGTGATGGTCCACTCCAGCTTGTTGTAGGTAAGTGCGGAGCTCGCGACTGCGAAAGGTGGTCGACCGGTCGGAGATCAACTTGTTAGGAAGACCGTGTCGCCATTCGAAGCGATCTTTCAGGAATCGGATGACATGGCTAGCAGCAAGCGAAGGCACGGCCGCGACCTCTACGAACTTGGACAAGTAGTCCACAGCGAGTATAATGTAACGATTGCCCGCTGTCGTCATTGGAAGAGGCCCGATGTGATCTATGCCCAACGTGTGGAAAATTGTCTCTGGAGGCTTGATCGGCGTAAGAAGTCCATGTCGAGCTCCAGGACGTCGTTTGTGTTGCTGACAAATCTCGCAACTGGCAACGTATGAACGCACGCTTTTATCCATTTTCGGCCACCAAAAACGTTCTTGTGCCTTGCGTAAGGTGGCTCTGTAGCCAACATGGCCTCCCTCGGGAGTGTCATGGATGGCGTGTAGTACGCTCGATCTTAAGGTGTCAGGAATGACCAGGAGATGACACTCGGTGCTTTTATCGGCCCAGTGACGCCGATACAGCGTTCCATTACGTAAGACAAACTTGGCATTGCGTCCCGCATCGCCAATGGAGTCTATAACGGATGCGAGTCTTCCATCGGCTTGCTGAGCCTTGGTCACGTCCTGTTGAGAAAACAGGATCCAGGTTTCTCGATTTCGTGTGGAGAACTCCTCGATCGGATTTCGCGATAAAGCGTCCGCAAGCTGATTTTGTGCTCCAGCACGGTGACGGATGTCGTACGTATAGTCTTGGAGCCGAACAATCCATCGGGCAAACTTGTGCTTGAGGTGCTGCTTCTGGAACATCCACGCAATCGCGGAGTTGTCTGTTACTACCGTGAAGTGTCGGCCAAACAAGTAGTGGCGGAACTTTTCATCCACACTCCATACTACAGCCAAACACTCCAGTTCATTCGAATGATAATGCCGTTCTGCGTCCGATAGTTTACGACTGGCGTAGCAGATGACGTGCCCACGCCCACTCGAGTCACGTTGAAGTAAAACCGCCCCCAGGCCAATCTGACTCGCATCAGTATGGACTTCTGTCATTCAATCTTCATTAAAGTGGCAGAGCACCGGGCTATGTGTAAGCTGGTGTTTGAGGGTTTGGAAGGCGTTATCCTGCAAAGGACCCCACTGAAATTGGGCGTTTTTCTTCAGTAAGTCCGTGAGTGGAGCAGCAGTTGACGCAAAGCTCGGTACAAACTTGCGCAAGTATGACGCCATTCCTAGGAATACCTGGAGCTGTTTTATAGATGTTGGTGCAGGGTATTTGGCAACGGCGTCTATGCGTTCAGGCAAGGGTCGTACGCCATTATGAGATATCTGATAACCAAGATAAGATATTGTCGTCAACCCAAACTGGCACTTCTCGCGGTTAAGTCGAAAGCCGGTGTTGTATAGCCTCTGCAGAACCGTGTCGAGATTTTGTAGATGTTGTTTTTCTGTTTCCCCGATGACTAGAACGTCATCGAGGTACACGACGCAGGCACGGTCTATCAGTGTGCCTAACACTGTGTTCATGGCACGCTGAAAGGTGCTTGGAGCAGTTCGCAGACCGAACGGCATCCGATTAAACTCGTACAAGCCAGATGGTGTTCGGAAGGCCGTCTTAAACTTATCTTCTTCAGCCACGTTGATCTGCCAATACCCTGCTTTTAAATCTAGCGACGAAAAGAACCTCGCTTTTCGTACGGCGTCAATAGCGTCGTCAATGCGTGGCAGCGGGTACGAGTCTGGTATGGTGTGCTTGTTCAGCTCTCGGTAGTCAACACAGAATCGGAGATTGCCGTCCTTTTTACGGACTAGGACAACAGGTGCTGCCCACGGGCTAGAAGATGGCCTGATTATGCTTGCGGCAAGCATTTCTTGCACCTGCTGGTCAATTAATATCCGCTCTCGTTCGGCATATCTACGTAACGGTATGGACACCGGCGGATGATTGTCGGTAGTAATATGGTGCACTAGCACGCTAGTTCCGGGAAGCTGAGTAGTAGTATCAGCGAAGAGCGATGCGTGCCTCTCGAGTATTGCGGGAAGTGTAAGTGGCGTCGTCAGCTCACCTTGGGATTGCGCCGAAGGCACACTTGGAGCCACAGGATGGAGGTTGACGGTACTTCCTTCCACCGTGAGGCGCACTTCCCCGGAGAGCAGGTAGTCGGCCCCTAAAACCATGTCTGTGGGCAGGTCGTCGAAGACGGGCACCGAGGACAAAAACTTGCTGCCGGCCTCGGTGTTGAGTTGCAGGTTTAGGGCACCGACCGGTAGTACGTCGCCACCGAGACCCCGCAGTGGTGGCTCAGTCCAAGGCTGGAGAGGTTCGGAGGCGTGGCGGCGAAGCAACGCCGTACGTTGAGCTCCGGTATCAACGAGAGCTGTCAGTTCTCCGATGCCGTCGACGCGGACCTTGAGGGTTGGAAGTGGGCGTGATTGATATTGCATCGCTTGAGGTTGGCTTTGTGGGCAGCTTTTATACCCATGCCCGATGCGGCCACACGTATAGCATCCGCGTCTCGGTGAAGCTGGCTCCTTTGGGCCAACTGCAGCCGCCCGGCGATGAGACGTGTCCTGCAACTCCATTGCCTGGCGTACGAAAGTGGAGATGTGGACTGGGTGGTTGTAGGCGGACAAGACGGCTGCGTGCGTCGAGTCATGGATCCCGTCGATGATGTACTGCCTGGCTGCGGAGGAGGTCCACTGTATATCGCAAGCTTGTAAAAGGTCCAGCTTGTCGTAGATGTAAGTCGCGACGTCCTCGGTTGCACCTTGCCGGCGTGACCGCATGGTCATGAAACGGTCGTCGTAAGCGCTCGGAAGCGGCGCAAACGCGGACATCAGGGCCGCGCTCCATGTTTGCCATGTAGCGTATGTACTGCCTTGGAAACGATGCCACGCTTGGGCAGATCCTCGCAAACGTCCTTCAGCGACCGACTTCTTAATCGTGTCGCTCCACGAGTATTTAAGGGCAACCGAGTTTATCACGCTTACCCAGTTGGTAGGGTCATCCTTGAATCCATGAAAATATGGAATTTCGTTCTCGTTGAACGATCCAAAAGAGGCGCAGCCAAACCCGGATGTCTTGAGCTCTTGGGCGAACAGAGAGAAGCCTCGAGAAATGGCCTCGCTGCAGTCATGATGCGGTGCCGCCGTGGAGGCTTGGACGCCGTCCGTGATCGGTGGGGAGTTCGAGAGCACTCGTCCACTTCGAAGTGTAGTGGACGCAGGGATATCGGGGTCAGTAGTTCGCGACTGCGCCATTGTAACGCGGAGAAATAAGACAAAGAGACAACGCCTTTGCTGCAGGCCGGCTGTTCTTTATCTGCTTCCCCTTCGTCGTCTTCCGTCTCTCCCAGGTATGCGCCGAGCACGATCGCCGCTTTGTCATCATTACAATATATATATATATATATATATATATATATATGTGTGTGTGTGTGTGTGTGTGTGTGTGTGTGTGTGTGTGTGTGAGACGGCATCACGCCATCACAATCCGTCAAGAAACACGTATTTTAGAAGCAAAGCGTCTGTCGCAGCCACGACTCAGCATCCAACTCATGAGACATCTCACCTTCCAACGCTACAAGGACTCCCAACCTTGTTCGTTCCTCAATACTAACCAGGTTGTGCTATCATCATTTTTAACGCTGAAGGCATGGTTATGCTCTCCAGAACGCAACAGCCAACCTCGCCCACCTGAGGTCTTCTAGATATCACCGGACTGCCTTTCCTGTGAACATTTTGTGCAAGTGCATGGAACTGCCGTGTGGAGTGGAACTACTGCATTTTCTGGCATTATTTTTTATTATAAGACTCCATTTGTTCATGCTTTCTAGATTGTAGCTCGCACTTTCGGTCGGGGGGAGGGGGAATCATGTGACGTAAGAAGGTAGCGATGGTTTGTAGAAGCAGAGGAGGAAGAAGTGCAGAATGGAATAAACATGGGGTATGAGCCACGCCACGTCGCCCAGTGATCGTAGCGTCATATATATATATATATATATATATATATATATATATATATATATATATATATATATATATATATAGTGTGAGTAATAATTCAATGGGCCAGTTATTCTTCGTGAAGGTATAGGATATGGCACAACGGGAGCGTTGTCAACAAGGATAACTATATTTATTTCGCAACAGTTTCGGGAGGGGTCCTCCCTTCATCAGGGGATGAGTTACCTCATATATATATATATATATATATATATATATATATATATATATATATATATACGGTGCATGCCATTGACGGCAACGCGGACCGCGAAATCCAGCCGAGAGTGGTAATATACTTGCTCTCACAATAAAAAAGTTTCTGCTTCGCGTACAGTGATACGAATTCGCGGCTCTAGTGTCCACATTATTTAGGTCCTCAGAGTAGTTATGATCACTATGGGATTATTGCGCAGGTATTACAACGAACACTGAAATTGAAAAAAAAGCAGTGCTAACGGAACATCGCCATCAGGTAGTCTGAATGTATTTAGCAGTACATAACACGCACGAGCTCGACCTCTCGATTCCCGTCCTTGCCCCGTTAGGCACTTTACGGTAACCCGTTAACCGCGATAGAAGTGCACGATAAGCGCACTTTGAAGCACGTGCCAATGCTTCTCCTACGCTCGTGTTTTTTGTTTTGTTTTTCTCGCAGGAAGAGGGCTGTTTTTATCATTAAACACAAGCTGACGCCTGAAAATCGCTACACGCGGTTCAGCCTCGGCGCGAAAGCACCTCTTGAAGCTGTGGTGTCGGGCCAACTCCAACGGTTAGTGCACGTTGCTCGAACGCATACTGTATATAGAAAATTCGCATAGATGCGCGAAAGAGGTAAACTCGATAACACGCGATAAATAGCACTTGCTTCTTTGCTACTCGCAAACTAAATGCCGTGTTATAACCATGAACAGCCAAAGGATGTAAACAGACGAAGGATGTATATATAAACACACTCATCTTGCGCCTGAGAGTAGGCTCGAGCTCCAAGCACAACGCGCGTTAGACAGGGCTCGTGTCTTTTCAGTACACCACGCAAAAATAAGACAAAATGGCGCACTGAGCAGCAGGTGAAACAAGAAGAAATAAGCTGGAAAGTACTGGCTCCCACGGCTGTCACTCTCTCTTTCTGGCACAGCAGCAGCGGCTTCCTTTCCACTCGCTCGTGGAAAAATAACCTCAAAAGGGCGCGACAGAGAGCGACATGTCACATGACGTCTGGTAGCCAACCGAAGCGCACTGAAAGATTCTCTCGATTTATGTGTTCCATCTCTGCTTCTCTCCGCTCGCTAAATGACAGCGGAGCCCGCGTCCTCTGCGTTTGACGCCGATGACTCGTCAAAATCGATGAAGAGATACTTGTCAAAATGACGGCTCATTTTTACTGTGTAGTCTATACGCGCACTCACGAAATCGGAAATGAACTACTCAGTAACAAAGAAATAATGCCTCGCAATCGTGTCGGCTTTAAGCAAGTTTTGTGCTTACTTGTACGGACAGAGTTTCGACGTTGTCACAGATCACCACTTACTCAGTTGTTTGGCGTCGTTGAAAGATCCTTCAGGTCGTCTTGGACGTTGGGCTCTTCGCCTACAAGGATCCCACATTCGTGTCAGCTACCGCTCAGGACGTAGACACTTTAATGCTAACACCCTATCAAGATGACCAGCGAAGTCCAGCGCAGACCTTTATTCAAACGTTCACTTCCCCATCACTCTTATTTTCGTCGTAAAAATGTCGTTTGAACAGCGGAAAGACCCATGAATTCTCTCCGACTCATTTTTTCCGACTCCTCATTCTTTCCGACTCCTCAACGTCTGCGGACCCACGCGATCTTCACCGCCAAGTCACACATTTCGAGATACAGGACACGCAACTATACCGCAGAAACTACCACGTGGATGGTCGTTAATGACTCTTGGTTATACCAAGCCACATGCGATCTGATGTCTGCGCGTATTTTCATGCTTACCCACAACATGCTCACGCTGGTGTGTTAAAAACATATCACCGGATCCGCCAGCATTACTATTGGCGTGGCATGTACACATTTGTACGAAAATACATTCGGTCCTTTTCATTATGCCAACGACGGAAGGCATCAGCCCATGCACCCAGATTACTACAGCCTGTACCATGGCCGGTGCGTCCTTTCGACCATATTGGAATAGAATATATTATCTCCTTCTTTACACTTCCGCTGAAAATCGATGGATCACTGTCACCGTCGACCATCTCACGAGGTACGCTGAAACAGCTCTCTCACCTACGGCTGGTGCACGTGACGTGGCCACGTGTACAGCGTCGTGGAACACCACACAAACTACTAAGTGATCGAGGGCGTGTCTTTTGAAGATGACAGTCTTTCTTGGGCACCTTCGGTGCGAAAATTCAGTCTATCTGCCTGTGTGTAGCCCCGCCGCGGTGGTCTAGTGGCTAAGGTACTCGGCTGCTGACCCGCAGGGCGCGGGTTCGAATCCCGGCTGCGGTGGCTGCATTTCCGATGGAGGCGGAAATGTTGTAGGCCCGTGTGCTCAGATTTGGGTGCACGTTAAAGAACCCCAGGTGGTCTAAATTCCCGGAGCCCTCCACTACGGCGTCTCTCATAATCATATAGTGGTTTTGGGACGTTAAACCCCACATATCAATCAATTTCTGCCTGTGTGAATTTTCATCTGTTTGTCGACCTTTACCGGTACCCTAAACAGCACCAAAGTGACCTACAAGATACTCCAAATGGCCGACCCCGTCCGCAGCACCCACCAATATTGCTCAATGTTCAGCGTTCACACTTTTGCGCTTGTCAACTAAAAAGCAAATATTGCGCATATCTGAGGCACCATAACAACAAGTCAATATTATGTATGTGTAATTTTTACTAGAAAATGCATACATAAGTATTTTATAAGGCTCGTAGCCTTTATAACACTGCGCCGGCCATGCGACGCTTGCACAAAACGACAAGTGTTTCCGACGCTTTGCTCAGACGACATGGTGGTGGCACCTCCCCGTCGCCTTGTGTTCTACACCTTATCTCCTCAGAGACAGGCGTGCACGGCGCACGCCCCGTTTTCCAGGATACTGCCAGATATCGCTCATGTCTCACGTGTGACGTGACATGATGTGCTCGTTTGCCTCTGCTGCACGCTCGAGGCACTCTAACGCAGCGCCTCCAGAAAACCATTAACCTATTTTCTTGCGCAGAAAAACAAATAAACGTTTTGTTCACTCCGTCCAGATGCAATACTATTGTCTTTTGATGACATTTGTGGTGTAACATGCAGATAAGGGGACAATTTTTTATCAGAATTTCCTAAAAAACTCCTTCGGGCTTGCCGCACGGCTCAACGAACCTCTACATCCTACCCACCCGTAGACCAACAGTCTAAGTGAGCGCTTCAACAGAACGCTAGTAGACAACATGCTTGCAAAGTATATCAATTACCAATCGAACTAGAATGTCGTTCTCTCATTTGCGACTTAAGCGTACAACACCGCGACGCAGTCAACCACAGGCTTCTCGTCTCTCTTTCTTCCATATGGGCGTTAACCATGCTCCACCCTTGATATCAATTTGCCGTATCATCCCGACGTCTCGGAGTTCAGCCCTCTTTTGAAAATTGTGCACCACGCTAAAGCGTGTCGTACGTTGGCCTAATAATTCACCTCGGACAAGCAAGCACTCGAAAAAGAGTGCCATGACCTTAACCAACAAGTAAAGACTTTCATTGTAGGCTCTCTCGTGTCACTCCGACTGCCCTCCCACTCCCCAGGCCTGTCTTCTAAGTTCGCCCCAAGTTTCACAGTCATTATAGCATCATCAAACGTCGATCTCGTGTCCATACATGATCAAGCCGGTCATGCCGTCTGCTCACAGCACCGCCTTGGTCGTGAGACTATTCACGTGAGTCACCTGAAGCCCTATCGCGACCCATCGCTACTCTCGTCATCTTGGCTTGCCAGGATGGCTCGTCTTTTTCACCGGAGTATTGTAGAGAGGAAGAAGATTATGTGCCACAGTGGGTCACAACTGTAGCGAGACGAGGCAAGCTCGAGCTGTTGGCCCTAGCGCTGTGATTACTGCGTCGGTTACTGCCACCTGCTTTCCGTATCAACAGACCTACTGTGCAAATACTACTTACGCCAATCAACCTCATTTTGCATGTAAAATTTACCCTACCATACCCCCTTTAGGTAGACGGCACTGAAGGGAAGGCTCTCTCGGACGGTAGGCCCTCTGTCTCTATCGTCAAAGAGAGTAAAGTGGATGCCAGTCGTGTGCACACTGGTAGAGCATTGTGCGTGCAAACATACAATTAATCAACAAGCACGCATAGCGAATGAATAACTCTGACTATTCAGGGTCAAGAACCCTTCATTACCAGAAAAGCATTGGCAATTCCTGATCTCATCTACAACATGAAATTGCTGAATATAAACATCTATTGAAACATCAAGTTCAAGGCAAATAATAACGTACCAAGACAAATTCGCCCTGACACACCTAACGCAAATACAGTGATTGTCGGCGAAGATGTCATCATAGTGAGGTACCCAGAACTTACGTGAGTGTGTAGCTACCCTCCAGCAATTAAGTCACACGTTGTTTCTTTTGAGCTTGCTCATAAAAAGGTAGTGAGCAGAGGAGCTTATATTAGGTTGTTATAATATGGGCAGAAGAGTGAAGATGACAAAAAAGAGCGCAGGGGGATTGGGAAGCGCGTGACAGCATTCGAGGCAGCGAAGCGGGCAAAGACAGACGGTTCTCGGCTGGACGTCTGGTTTGGTGAGCTAAGAGATGTCCTCAGGGCGCAGTACTGTCCTGGAATCCGCCTGCGGTAATGGCCCAGAACCAGGCGATCCACTGCTGTTCCGGCTGTCGTTTCTGACAGCTGGGACAACCGGTGAACGAGGCCTGGACTCCGGCTGGGTGACTGGCCAAGGAACCAGGCGAGGTTTCACTGTTCCGGCTGCCGTCCCAAGTGGTTACAAGTTTCGTTGTGGTCGGCCGCTGGTCCTACTGCCGTTCCGGGTGGCTGGCGCGACTGAGGTGTGCTACTGGGACAAACGCGGCGGCTGAGAGCGGTTGCTTTAGTGCGGAGCTTCCGAGCGACCACTCTCCTCCTACTGCTTAAGCGGCCGAAGGCCGTGAGATGGCGTGGGCCAACTCACGTTGAAGACGTCAGCGCGACAGACGGCACGCCACCCCGAGCGATCGCAGTTTAAGCACATGCAAAAAAACGGTGAAAGACTTCTAATTTTGTGAGATATTTCGTATAGAACTAAATGTGACAGACTATGTCTAGATATGCTCCATTAGTAGTTGTTTTTTCATGTAAATATAGTCTCTGTGTGTGTGTGCACTCGTGGCTCAATTAGCAGTCCTGGGCCCAAACCTGACACTACGTCCCAATCTGGCGAGCCTGCCAGGATCCCGCTGGTAAAAGAATCGAAGAAAATTATCGTCCCTCAAGTGCACGCTCACGGAATTTCACTCTGTCATGGACACTGAGAGATTAGCCGCGGTAGGGTTACAGCTAGACTTGTCCGGAGTAGAATTGCGTAAGTGGATTGAGAACGAACAGGCAAGACAACGGGATGAACGTGCTGCCGAAAGAGAGGCGAGCGAAAAAGTAGATGAAAGAAATCGACAAATTGTTTAGCTGAAGCTAAAGCTTGAAGAAGGAGCTAGAGTAGATCCAGCAACTAATTCTTAGCCTATGCTTTTGCAAAATCATGCCTCTTCCGTTCTCGACCCACAAAAATTACTGCGATTGTTTGACGAGTGACGCGATGACCTGCATGGATATTTGCAAAGGTTTGAGCGCGTAGCAACAGGGCAGCAATGGCCACAAGATGACTTAGCCCTAGCAGTGAGCATATATTTAACTGCTGAAGCACTAACAGCGATCGGTCGCATGACTTCAGCGGAATCTCTGGATTATGATAAAGTGAAAAGGGCATTGCTGCAAAGATTCTGGTTAACCGCGCAAGGCTATCGATAGAAATTCCGAAAGGCACGATCGGAGGATGAAAAAAGTGGAAGACAGCTAGCTACAAGACTTTCAGAACTCTTTGATCACTTGACTGATATGGCCAATGTGTACAGAACATTCGACAACCTCCAAGACTACATGATTGCTGAATAATTTCTTCAGTGTTGTCATCCGAAGCAGACCGTATTCCTTAAGGAACACAATTGCAAGTTCCTTCAGGAGCTCCCTCACGCTACTGACCACTATCCTGAAGCGCAGAACCTCTCTGATCTGGTAAGAGTACCGGACGATGTGAAGGAGTACAATACTACCTCAGATGCACAAAAAAGACAACCCTCGAAATGCATGTTGTGCAACCGTATCGGCCACCAAGCTCATGAATGTCTTCGTCTAGCAAAGGAAAGGACGAAGTGCAACTTAAACGTAAACATTTTGACAGCAATCTGTCTGGCTGGGTAGAAAAGTTTAGAAAATTGAAATTGCTCCAGCCACAGTTCAAAAAGAGCCTGACGTTTCGGGACCGACTCGGTCCCTTCCTCAGGGGGTGACTGTCTTGGTCATGGAAGTGTCGTCGCGTCGTGTTCTCTCACCACGGCTCCGGCTTTCCCTTTCCACCACGTTTCGGAGACCGTGAACGTACACCGAAGGCATTGTTCCCAGCGAGCGGCTCACGTTGGCAGGCGTATGCTGAATGTGCCAAGACTCGAGCAAGAGCCTCTTTCCCAAATTCCGTTCTGTTTCAATAACAGAAGCGCCGTCTAAGTCAATTTTATGGTCGTGCTTCTCGCAGTGCTCCGCCAGAGCGCTACGTTGCACTTCCATCTTCCTGACGTCGTTCTTGTGTTGGCGCATTCTTTCCGGGAAACACTTGCTCTCGCCTATGTAGCAGGCTGGACACCCAGAACACGACACTTTGTAGACAACGCCCGGGTGTAGCTCCCTCGGAGGTCGGTCTTTCGGCCGCGGTAGCAAGCGAGTGAGCGTCGAAACAGGTTTATGGATTACCGTGACCCCGGCTTTTCCTAGGACTCTCGAGAGCTGTTCACTTATGCCCGGCACATATGGAATGGCGACGCGGTTGTTTGGCGACTTCGTTTCTCTCGTGTGCGGTGGTGTGGCCAGGGCGGAAAGGGGGTCGGGCGGTGTGTCGCTTGCAGGTGTCTTTCCGCGGTGCGGTGGTTGTCGTCTCGACAAACGGCGTGACGCCCGGCGGATGAACGCTTCTGTGTAGCCATTCCTTCGTAGCTCGGCGACAATCCTCTTTTCTTCTTTCTTCCTCTCACCCTCCGACGTGCAGATTACTCGTGCACGTGAGAGGAGTGCCGAAACCACTGAAGCTTTGTGGGCAGTTGGATGACAGGACGAAAAAATGCAAATACCTGCCGGTGTGAGTTGGCTTTCTATACACCGAAAAGGTCATGCGCTCGCCCTGTCGTCTGACTAAAACATCGAGAAACGGAAGCGCCCCGTCTCGCTCTCGTTCCACCGTGAACTGTATCGCTTGGTCGATGGAGTTTAGATGTTCGAGGAAGCTGTCTACTGCTGCCTTCTTTATTATGCAAAAACAGTCATCCACGTACCTCACAAATACTTTCGGCCTGTCAATAAAGGAGCCCAGTGCCGTCTCTTCTATGTGTTCCATTGTGAGGTTCGCAGCCGTAACTGAGATCGCCGCTCCCATCGCGGTCCCGCTGGCTTGTCTGTAGAAGCTCCCGTTGACGCTGAAATACGTCCCCTTGAGGCAGTATTCCAGTAGGCGACACAGTTCGTCGACGCCCAGGCAGGTTCTTTCATCCAAGAGCTCGTCTTGGTTCAACGCTGCTCATGCGCTAGATACCGCTAGCGCTACGGGCACACTGGTGAACAGGGATACGACGTCGAACGAGACGAAGCACTCATCGCTGCTCACGGTCACATCTCTCAACTTATGCGGAAAAGTGGTCATAAGAGTGAGAACTCCGGGCACGTGAAGGCACAGAAGGGGCAGAGTTCTGCATGCGTTCATGAGGCCACAGCCAACTGGCCTAGTCATCCTCCACGTGACGAAGTTGTCCGACGCCAAAAAAGTAGACGTAACGTGAAGTTACGAAAACCTGTTATCCTAATAAATGGAGTGCCAGTGGTCAAAGGACAAGTCTTGGGTCGAAGAGTAAGAGTTCTCAGAGATACAAGCAGAAATGCAGCAATTATACGAAGAGAATTAGTTCCAGACCACTGCTTGACTGGAGCACTAAGTCGAGTGGTGTTAACGAATGGATCCGGTAAAGAGGTTCCTGAGGTGAGAATAAATATCGACACACCATATTTTAGTGGAGAGATCAAAGCATTATGTATGGATAAACCGCTCTATGATGGTATTTTAGGAACCTTCCTGGCGTCAGAGAACCGCGCGAGCCAGACCCCAATTGGCGACGCGCTGTGGTAGACCGAAGCGACGACATATCGGCAAACTTCCGTGTAGAAGAGATAACTCACAAGGTTTCCGCCACCATCAAGCCGCAAGAAAGCAAGATAACTTCAATATGTGTATCAGCCATAAAGATTGGTGATGTAAGTAAAGAGAAGCTCACAGAACAACAGCAGAACGACAAGACGCTGAAGTCACTGTTCGCTAAAGTGGGATGAAACTTAAGTCGCAAAAACACATTCGTATTCGTTTCTTGAAAAAGGTGCACCTTTGTGCCGCAAGTATGAACTCGCTACAGGAAGGACATTCAACCAGTTCGTCGTGCCAACGTCTTTCAGAAGGTCAATACTGGAAGTTACGAACGAAGGTCTTATGGCCGCACATCAAGGCATACGGCGAACAACACATCGCGTCTTCACAGATTTTTACTGGCCAGATCTGCATAGGGATGACAAAAGATTTGTGAAATCCTGTGATCTGTGCCAGAAGACAACACCAAAGGGTAAAGTTGGTGTTGCGCCATTGGGCTATAAGCCTTTTACACGTACGTCTTTTGAAAGTGTGGCAGTCGATATCATCGGTCCATTATCACCGAAATCAGAATGGGGAAACCGATATCTGCTCACGCTCATAGACTTTGCCACTCAACATGCAGATGCAATAGCACTCCCTACAATTGATGCAGTGCGCGTGGCAGAAGCAGGAATCTAAATTGTTTCTCGTGTTGGTCTACCGAAAAACATTGTCACAGAACACGGACGCGCTTTACATCAGAGCCGATGAAAAGGGTTTGTAATCTATTAGCTATTAAGTTTCTGCGGACTACAACATACTATGCAATGGCGAATGGACTAGTTGAAAAGTTCAACGGAACCCTAAAGACAATGTTAAAAAGAATGTGCTAGGAGAAACCTTGTTCCTGGGACAGAGACCTTGCACCCCTTCTGTTCGCCTACAAAGAGGTACCACAAGTGAGTCAGGGTTTCTCACCTTTCCACTTGAATTATGGTCGGCACGTCCGAGGTCCACTGACCATCCTCAAGGAAGTACAAACCAATGAAAATGTTGATGACGAAATTCGTGCCACGTATCGCCATGTATACGTACCTCGTTGATCTGAGGATTGGTCTTGAAGGTACGTGAGAACTTGCTTATGAGGAACTGGACAAGGCGCGAGAGAAACAGAAATATTACTATGACCGAAAGAGCTGTTCGCGGAAGGTAAATGTGGTTGATAAAGTCTTAATCTTGCTGCGTACTGATAAAAGCAAATTGTCAATGCAATGGAAAGGTCCTTTCGAATTCATCGAGGGAAAAAGGACGTCGACTATGTATTCAACTTAAGCGGGAAGATGAAGACATTCCACATGAACATGCTGAAGAAATATGAGGAACGGAAGCGCATTCCTCCGCAGCAGGTCTCAGTGGTCCCTCAGAAAAATCAAGATTCTGCAATTCTACAGGAGAAGTCGTCCAGCGACAATGTTTCGCACGAGATTCCATCTCCTAGCCTTGTCCGTACACAGACAGCCACTGACGTGAACGTACCGGCGGATCTGAACGCCAAACAATTCTCACAAGTTCGTGACCTCTTTCAAGAAAACAAAGAAAGATTTCCTGACGTGCCTGCAAAAACAGAGCTCGTTGAATGAGCACTACGCTTGAGTTCGGAAAACCCAATACATGTTCCACATTATCCTGTTCTTTTAGCTTTACGAGAAAACTTAGAAACATAGGTGCGAAAAATGTTAAGATTGTGCATAATTGACAAATCGCAATCGTGTTTCTATGCACCTATTGTGGTTGTCAAAAAACCAGACCAAACAATACGCTTGTGCATCGACTTTCCAGAGCTCAACTAAAGTTTGATTGCCGATAGTGAGCCCATACATCGTATTGATGTAGTGCTTGCCCTTGCAGGACAGAGCAAGTTTCTTTTTTCATAATTTGACTTTACCATAGAACACTGGCAGGTGCCCATCACTGCGGACAGTCGCGAAAGAAAGCACTCTCCAGTATATCCGGGTTTTACCACTTCCTGTACATGCCATTTGGAATCAAAGCAGCCCCAGCTGTTTTCGCACGACTCACGCGGGCCATCCTTGGGGACGTTTCAAATATTTATCTTTAATTAAATGACGCTGTCTTTGCCACAAACACAAGGAAGAAACATCTAACAACTCTGCGACATGTTTGAGAGAATTCAAAAGGCATGTCTGACTATCAAACCCACTAAGTGTGAAAAAGGAGAACGAAGTATCTGCTTCTTGGGTGATAGAATTGAAGATGGCATAGTTGAACTTCTACTCAAGACTCTTGATAAAATTCTATCCGCCAAGCGACCAGAAACGAAGAAGGTGCTTCAGTCTTCTTTTTGGGTTATCTGGGTACTACAGAAAGTTCATCCCCAACTACGCCGAAATCGCGAAGCCTTTAACGAATATTACGCGAAATAGACAACACACAAACATTGCATGGGCACCGGATCAAAAACATGCTTTCATCGTATTGAAGAGTAAGCTTGGTATAGCTTCCATCCTACAAGCGGCTAACATGAAAAAAGAATTTGTACTAAGCACCGATGCCTCAAACGTTAGTCGTGTTGATGTACTGCTACAGCAAGGCAATGATACCTTCTTACACCCTGTTGTTTACGTTAGCCACAACTTTATGCCAAGATAAACATGGTACTCCACCAACGAAAAGGAGTGTTTTGTACTTGTATGGGCAGTACAGAAATTCCAACTCTATCTGTACGGCAAGCCATTTATCCTACAATCGGTTCATTAACCTTTGCAGTACGTTAGCTCCACCAAACATCTAGATCGACGTCGATTATGTCAGCGATGGAAGAGAGTATAAATCGCTTGGACCGGGCCATCTTCACCAGTGGGCACGGCGGAAGCTCTGCGAATATGTTGCTCAGGAATCCGTTCCTGTTTTTCGTACAGGTGAGAGACGATCGCAATCTTTCATGTTATCGAGACGACAATGTTTGCCTTGTGCTTCTGCCGTGCCCACGGTCATTGCTTCTTGCGTACTGTGTCGTTTATGAATGCCTGGTTGACTTATTGTCGTCGTGTGGTGATGTTGAGCCTAATCCGGGCCCCACAACAGAGGCAATGCTGAAAACGATTATTAATGATATTCCCGAGCTGAAAGACAGTTCGAGTGCAGTTAACCAACAATTAAGTAAAACGGTTGATACGCTGACCAGTATCGAAAAAACACCAGACGACCTTTCTCAAACTGTCGCTTCTAACACAACCAAGGTAGATGACGTACAAAAACAAGTAGACGGGCTGACAAAAAAAAATCGACGACTTTGAAAACCGCAGTCGACGAAATAACTTGCTTATTTTTGGCGTGACAGAAGAGAACGATGATGATCAGCCTCTTGGTGAACAAGTGGCAAAGGGCATCTTGGAAGACATAATTCAGGTGCCAAATGTCGCCTTTGAGCGCATTCACAGGATTGGCAAGCCAGTGGCAAACAAGTGCCGGCCAGTCATTCTGAAGCTAGTTGACGGAAGAGACAAAACTAGGATTCTAAAGAACTGCGGTAATCTAAAAGGCACAGAGTTCAGCATTTCGGAGGATTTTTCGCCTCGAGTTCAACAAATACGAAAAAAGCTATGGGCGAGCGCACGAGAAGAACGGAGTAGTGGAGCAAAAGTTGCTTTGATCTTTGACAAGATCAAAGTTAACGGCAAGCTTTATCGGTGGGATGACTCACTGAACTCAAGGGTTCCGGTAGCTGTGCAGTGACAGCAACACAGCAGCAATCTGGAGCATCAACGAACGCTACCGGCTCCACTTTCTCACGCGGTCCTGTCAACATTTTCTGTATAAACATAACTGCTCGAAGTGTCGTCAACAAATCAGTCGATCTAGAAAGCGTCCTCATTGCTTATGATCCCGACGTCACAATCCTTACTGAAACATGCCTTCCAAATGACATTCCCGACTCGGCAGTAATTCCTAGCTCTCATGAAATCGTTCGTCACGACCGAGGTGCAAAGGGGAGGCGGTGTAGCGATAGTGCTGAAAAAGGACATGGATTTTAAGGTTTTGTCGCACGGGATGTGCGTCGAAATGACTTGGATAGTTTTTCGGCATAAAAATTTGAGCATGCTCATTGGCGCTGTCTACAGGCCGCCCAATTCCGATATAGCGGTACTTGAAGCTTTGCAAGATTTTTTGCTCGAACAAAGCAAACGTTATACCCACATTCTTGTAGGAGGTGATTTAAATCTGCCAAAAATAAACTGGGATCACTTTTGCGTTACAACACCCTGCCAGCACTCCGAATTGCTACTTGATATAGCGTTTTCTTGTAGCATGACGCAACTTGTAAAGACTCCTACGCGTGTCACTGCAGGCACGAGTTCGATTCTGGACCTTATTTTTGTTTCTGAGTCTATTTTCAAGTTTAACAACACAATTGAAGTTGTACCAGGTATATCGAACCACGAACTAGTAATATTTAAAACCAACATGTTGTGTACTCCCTCGGCTACCCAAGTATGTAAATTCCTCAATTTTAATACTGCTTCGGACGAAAGTATTTTGGACCTCCTAGAGGATGAGTATGACAAAATTTCTAACAAACATGTTCATAATCGCTGTGACGTTAACAAGCTATGGTCGCACTTTAAGACAACCGTTCACAAATGTATAAGTTCGTTCGTTCCGAAGAAAGTGAAAAAATACACGGCCGTAGTCCTTGGTTTACGCGCGAAATACTCCATCTAAAACTCAAAATAAAACGCCTTTCACGCTCAAAAACACAACCACGTAGTGCTGCTCTGACGAGCCTCCGCGCCGAACTGTGCAACAGGATTAAAAGCTCCAAATTTCATTTCTTCAACGTAAAAATGCACAACTTTCTCACAAACAATCCAAGAAAATTTTGGATGCACCTCTCCGACAAAAAAGTGAAAGTGACAAAAATTGAAACCAAGGACGCGGACGTGACTGATGCCAGCTGCATAGCAACAGCATTTAACGACTACTTCTCTTCTGTTTTTTTGCGAACGCGTGACACCCCTCCTGATTTCCACGCAAACAATCTCGAACTGCCAGACTTGATTATAACAGATGAAGGCATCTTGTCAGCTCTACTTCATCTTGACACAAAAAAATCGGCTGGGCCGGATGAAATACCTAATGCTTTTCTTTATCGGTACGCCGAGTGGTGTTCCAAATACTTAGGCTTAATATTTAGGGAAAGCCTGTTACAAGGCGAAGTTCCAGTAGATTGGAAGAAGGGTAAATTGGTACCCATTCATAAATCAGGTGATAAATATGACGTTAAAAACTACCGCCCTACTTCGTTGTTATGTACAGCCGGCAAGGTTATGGAACACTTCCTTTTCGAACACTTAAGTTCATTTCTGCAGAGTAACCAATTTTTCCCCAAATCAACACGGTTTCCGGCAAGGCTTTTCAACCACCACACAGTTAATTCACACTACTGTTGACTTTCTAAAAACACTTGACAAAGGTGGACAAATTGATGCAATTTTTTAGACTTCGAAAAAGCTTTCGACCGAGTTTCTCATTCCCATTTGATGTTTAAAATTCGCCGAATCCTAACCAATGAAAGAATTCTTCGATGGCTTGATTGTTATCTATCCCACCGACACCAACACGTTCGGATAGCTGATAAAAATTCTTCTTCCGCTCCCGTGCATTCTGGGGTACCGCAAGGCTCTGTCCTAGGACCGCTTTTATTTTTAGTTTATCTAAATGACATGTCATCCGAATCTACTGTGCAGTGTCGTTTTTTCGCGGATGACTGCGTTGCGTACCTGCCCATTCAATCAAGAACAGATCACGCCACCCTAAATGAATACTTATCGGTTATTACAGCATGGTGTAACTCCTGGAAAATGAGCTTCAACATAGCAAAGTGCGTCAAGATGACCATAACACGTAAAAAAAACCCTCGGAACTCACTTACATGGTAAACAACACTGCTAGAACAACCGTTAACCAGTACAAATACCTTGGTCTGACAGTCACTTCTGATTTGAGCTGGAAAACTCATATCGGAGGTATAACATCAGCAGTACTGCGGCGATTGTGGTTCTTAAAGCATCGCATGAGGCACTGCACCAGCAAAAGAAAACTAGTCGCTTACACTACATTGGTACGCCCATTGTTGGAATATGCTGACGTTGTATGGGATCCTCACACACAAACAGAAATATACTTACTAGAACGAGTCCAAAATAAATCCCTTCGGTTTATTTACCACGCGTACAGTAGACACTGTTCAGTCACTGAACTCCGTAATAGATCCGCTCTTCCCACATTGGAGTCCCGTACAAAGCTACATCGCTTAAAATTCCTCCATAACATAGTCAACGGACACTCAGGACTCGCCTTTAACACTTACATGCAGTGCAATACATCGCGAAAAACTCGGAACAAGCATGATAACATCATAGTGGTGCTGCTTACAAAAACGAATTTTCGGCGATATTCATTCTTTCAACAAACAATTTCCGACTGGAATGAACTACCTCATGACGTCACCAGCTTCGCAGCGCCCGACGCATTCTTATCAGCTGCCGCTGCCTGTTTGTAGTAAAAGCTATCTGGTCGTATGTGCAGATTTCAATTCTTCTAATGATGTTTTTACACTTCGTGTTAGGAACAAAAATTTGGATTGTATTTTCGATACCGCTCTTGTGTTGCTCCTGTAACCCGAGTATTCATGTTCCACGCAAACCTGTTATGTGGTGATTTTATTTCTGCCCCGTGAAGTGTAGTGTTATATGTGGCTGCAAGTATGAAAGTTTGTATCACTCCTGCCTTGGCCACCAAGAGGTGGCTGGCAGTATGCAATAAATAAAAAATAAATAAAATAAACAGAGTATTACGGTGGAGTTTAAACTTGCAAGAGTACACTTTTACCGTTGACTATAATCAAGGGCTGTTGTAACGTTGTGGTCAATTATTTAGGCCGTGTATATGGGTGCAGGAAATTGTATTGTGTAGTAAACAGGCGTTTTCCAAGTATCGTGTTGTGACTTGACATTGTGTACACACCCAACAAGACATTTCTCTTTTGTGAACTCTTCATGTCCTCTGACTTTCATACCACACCCCTGGGACATTTGCTTTTCAATTCTACCCATCAGAAAAGTTGTGCAGAACTTTCAAAAATTCCGGGGTATTATAATATGGGCAGAAGAATGAAAACGACAAAGAAGAGCTCACGGGATATGGAAGTGCGTGACAGCGTTCGAGGCCGCGAGCGGGCAAGTACAGACGGTTCTCGGCTAGACGTCCGGTCCGGGGAACTAGGAGACGTCCTCTAAGTGCTGTACCGTCCTGGACTCCGGCTGGGTGAGTGGCCCAAGGACCAGGCGATCCGCTGCTGTTCCGGCTGCCATTCCTGACAGCTGGACAACCGGTGAACGAGGCCTGGACTCCGGTTGGGTGACTGGCCAAGAGACCAGGCAAGGATCCCCTGTTCCGGCTGCCGTCCCGAGAGGTTACGAGTTCCCGTTGTAGTGGGCTGCTGGTCACGCTGCCATTCCGGGTGGATGGGACAACCCAGGTGTGCTACTGGGACGAAAGCGATGGCTGAGAGCTGTTGCTTTAGTGCGGAGCTTCAGAGCGACCGCTATCCTCCTACTGCTACAGTGGCAGAAGGTCGTTAGATGGCGTAGGCACACTCCCGTTGAATACGTCAACGGGACAGACAGCACTTAACCCCGAGCGATCGGAGTCCAAGCCCAAGCAAAAAATGGCGAGAGACTTCAAACTTAGTGTGAGATTTCGTATAGAACTGCTCGTGACAGACTATATTTTGAGATTCTCCAATAATAATTGATTTTTGCGTGTAAATATAGTGTGTGTGTGTGTGTGTGTGTGTGTGTGTGTGTGTGTGTGTGTGTGTGTGTGTGTGTGTGTGTGTGTGTGTGCGTGCGTGCGTGCGTGCGTGCGTGCGTGCGTGCGTGCGCCTGGGAATCGGGCCCACACAGGGTGTCCGGGAATCACCATCATTGTGATTCCCGGGCAGCCTTAAATGCGAAATTGGCCCTTCACACCGATCACAAACAAATCGGCCCCGCACACTGATCTTCTACGTCAGAGCACGACGCACACTCTCCCGGGCAATGTTTTTCACCACAACACTTTTGCTTTGCGTGAACAAGCATGATGAACATATAATAAAAAGATTTGAGATTGTCATAGTTCGAGTGTTCATTGGAAGGAGGGACGAATATACGAATGCATGAAGTAACAGTCAGAGTAGACACACATACGGACGCACGGACGGACGGATAGACAGATAGATGGAAGCACAGAGGGACGCATGGGCGGATGCACGTGTAGACACACGGCCGAACGCGAGGACGAACGCACGGATGGATGAACAGACGGATGGATGCATGGACGGACGCATAGATCCAAGGACGCACGGACGGACGCAAATTCAGACGGACTGACAGATGCTTCACCTCACTCCTCAACATTAACTCCGTGTATATGTTGGGATTTTCATATAGCAAGTTCTGAACGCTAGAGAGTTGTTTTCTGAAATTAGCCGCGGTTTTCTGCTACAGGAACAAATCACAGCATATCTAAGGATTGAATGATGATGAGTTGGGTGAAGTGTCTATCAGTCCATCTGTGCATCCGTCTGACCGTGCTTGCGTTTTTCCGTTCGTTAATGCTTCCATTCATTCGTTCATGCGTACGCCCATCCATGTGTCCGTTCTTCTGTCTTTCTGTCTGTCTATCTGTCGGCCCATCTGTCCGTCCATCCATCCATCCATCCATCCGTCCGTCCGTCCATCCATCCATCAGTCAGTCAGTCAGTCAGTCAGTCAGTCAGTCAGTCAGTCAGTCAGTCAGTCAGTCAGTCAGTCAGTCAGTCCATTCGTCCTGTCCGTTCGTCCATGCATGCGTCCGAGCTTTTATTCGTGCTTCCGTCCGTCTGTCTGTCTGTCCGTACGGAAAGCGTTTCCGTAGCCTGGAGCAAGTCGGGAAACGGAACAGTTTCCAGATGAATTTGCATTGTGGCACGCAACGCCCTGACATTTACACTTCAAAGTTCTTGTAGGTGCGCTTAGAGCGAGGATGGTGTCGTAGCGGAAGCTAGATCTACGGCGTAATCAAACGCAGCTCACACCGCAGCTTGCACACCCGCGCTAACATGCTGCTGGTGCAGTGTGGCAAAACAGGAACACTTGGCCGCGAGAACCAGCATGGCGCTTGTTGCCAACAAAACAGGGACTGACAACATTGCGTTTTACCGGGTGGCGGCAAGTGGTGGGTCAAAGGCTGGCTCCAGCCTAAATAAACAGAGACGCGCACACATGAACGCTCCCTCGATGCCCACGTGAGGAGTGGGTTAGAACGTTGCGAATGGTGGAGACGGTGAAGAGAGAGAGAGAAGGCACGCCGCGAGCGCGTGGCAAACGAAAGAGAGAGACGTCACTGCGCACTGCTTGGGGGCCGTGAGCTACTTGGCACCGCTCCAACAACTGCGACGAGGGGCGCGGTGCAGACGGGGGAACAGCGTTACACGGATCAATGGAAATGTAGGCTAGTTGGTTAGCGGTCATAATGAATTGAATAAGCAGCGCTACGACAAATACATGAACGAGAAGTGACACGACAAGTGCTCCATTCACATCTACAGTGTTATTGAAAAAACGCCCTCTATATGACCAGCGTCATCATAGTCACTGACATCAGAGGTGCCCCGTGAACAACGTCAGGGCGATGTCAGCTCGAAAACAGCCTCGTGGAAAACATAAACAACATGAGGGTATACAGCAGATAGAAGCTATACGAAATGGCACTATGCTATGCACGTTTGCAAGAGACAATATAATTCTTTAGATGGAAGGTCTATTGACGCTTAACTAATCCAATTCTCTTTCATTCGGTTGACTAAAACGCTTGTATCATTTCTCTTGTCTTTTTAATATGACGACGTGAAAGAATGACGGGGTCATTAAAACGTGGTTTATATCCACACCGTGGCTATGATTCGCTAGACGATAACTAGTAGGATTAGCGGAGGACAGCGTGCGTAGGTATTTTAGCAGCTTTATGCGAAATCCTCTCCCACTTTGTCTCACATAAACTTTACCGCACGACAAAGGTATCACATACACAATACCTATAATGCAAGTTATCAATTTGTAGACATGGCAAGTTGGCCATCCAGCTTTTACAGATGAACCTGCTTTTTTGTGAGAAGTGGGCAAATACTTCCAATTTTTTGGGGAAGGAAGATACCCAACTTATTTTTGTACCGATTGGAAACATTCTTGATACCGTGAGAAAAGCGATGCAGATATGATACAACAATGAAATTTCTAGCGCAAGTTTTGCGCTTCTTACAGGATTTCACGCTTCCGGCCTTGACTCATTTTATGAGATTATTGCAGGCAGCGGTGATCGCAGTGTTGCCATAACCGGCCATATTCAGCCTAAGAAGCTGGTTTTTTAAGCTCTCTGAAAATTTATGATGGCATAGCTTTTTGAATGAAGAGGAAAATGTGAAAAACTAATGCCATTTTTCTTGAGTTTTGAGTACGCAGAAGAGCTTGGAAGAAAGGTTTTTTCGATCTTCGTTGGTACTTCCAACGTACATGCTGTAGAGTGAACAGCAGGCGTAAATAACGATAATGCAGCAGCTTCTGCTCTATTATTTCGGACGTAAGCCGACGACCATGACCACAATCCTGAAAACATTTTATAATCCTCTCGGTCATCAGCCCGGGCTTGTGGTCGTTATACAATATTACCAGGTAATCATCAACATACCTAGAAATATAGCGAATACCTTCATCAAGGTGGCTGCTGAGCTTCCTGTAAAGGCGTCTAAAAAATATCGCTTAACACGGGTGCTACTCTTGATCCGTTGCAAACGGCTGTTTTCTGACGCAAAACTTTGTCTTGCCAACCAATGACGGTCAATTTTAGGTACATAAAGATTTCGAAGAAGGATTCTAGAGAAACGCAACTCGTCGGCGTAAACAGAAGCTCATTATTAAACTGTGCAATGCACATCTTAACACTTTGCATGAGTTCATTGTGTGGTAATGTAAATAACAATTCATCAACGTATACGATCAGACGAGCGCAATTCTTTAGAGCCGGCTTTTTAAGGAGATGTACCAAACAAGATAAAATACAGTTTTGGTATGGGCCTTCCAGGTTAAGAGAGGACAAATTCTTTTGAAGATACCATGACACAATGCATTGCCCGGTATTTCTTTCAGACACTATGAATCTAAAGGGCATATATACGTCATGTGTTTTAACACTAAAAAACATCGCGAGGGTGTTTATTGACTTTATGTCTTTGACAATATGATCGATTCGTGCATCGTTTAACAAAGGCACAGCTTGTTCTTTAATCTTGTCAGCTTTTTCATTGATGATTGATATCCGGGGTTTAACGTCGCAAAACAACCATATGATTATGAGAGACGCCGTGGTGGAGGGCTCCAGAAATTTCGTGCACCTGGGGTTCCTTAACGTGCGCCTATCTTGTTAGGTTTTTCGGAAGAACGTAAGTTTTTTGCTATGGCAGCCTGTGCTTTTCAATAGTACGTTCTCTCGTGTAAAATAACTAAAAACCCCTTTTGTCTAACTCCAGTTTAAAGAGATCATTATCAAGCATGTAGTTAGACACTGGAAGAATGCTAGGTGGCTTATAAGAACAGGGAGCAGTGTAAGACACCACGTCCATGGCTTTCAAGATAAAATGTGGACGAACACCTCCTTGTACTTGGCGGGCGTTGTTGCACACCCACCTTCGTCTTTCTGGTGGTAAAATGCAGGGTTCAGTGGTGAACTTGGGGCCTTTTTGAAGCACTCGCAGATGTCGCTCAGGAACACAGTGATCACCCAACACCAACACATTACTTTCGGGAGGAGTCACCTTGGTTATCTGGGAAGACGCTGCAGAAGGAGCGACCAAAAAATTCTGTAGTGCAGTCAACCGTACGGCTCCACTCACGGAATAGTCACTGTCCTCGAGCGTCCTCTCGATTCTTGTAGCTTACCACCCGCAAAAGCTTCTTGTGGTAACGGGATATACACCGCATTATGAAGAGAGAAGGTGGCGCATTCGACAAGAATGGTGCAATAAAAGTTTGAAGCCTGCGAAGAGAGCCCGAACTTCATTAGGGCACAGATCCTTCCTTTTCTACCAAGACGCAGTTCTGGCTTTGCACACACATTTGTGTGTGCAAAGCCAGAACTGCGTCTGGGAGACGCCAAGCTAGCAGAGTTTTGTAGTTTAACGCTGAAATGGGGAAAAAGGCCCTGTATACTATTAGAAATGCATTGCAGAATAATGGGAAGGGGGGGGGGTAGTTGGTTAGGGTTCATAGTGAATTGATTGGGGCAGCGTCAGGTCATGTACGCGAACGAGAAAAGACATGATAAGGGCCGCACTCACAAATGAAATTTTGTTGCAACTATGACACTTACATACCAAGCGTCTTCCAAGCCATTGTCAATGAAGGTGCCACGTGAACAATGTCAGGGCAATATGAGGTGGAAAACAGCCTCGTAGAAAACATGGGCGGCATAAAAAAAGGACGGCTAATGGCGAGGAGCTCACGTGGTTTTTAGAGGCTTTTGCGAGCGAACAGAGATTCACAAAGTAGCAAGCCAAAGAAAGTCCTCAGCCTGGCACATTTTTAAATTGCAACCCAGAAGGAAGTGGCTAGACGTAGCGTCACTGTGCACGAAGAAGGTTCAGAGAAAGAAACCTAGAGCGGAGTATTTGCGGCAATCAGGCTGCTTCCAGTAGCCTTAAAGTAGTGAGAGGCGAGGTGGAGCTGCCTCAGAAATTGCTGGACCCCGTAGTATTCGCAGAAAATGCAAACGAGAAGGTCCTCTATAATGGGTAGGTTTGAGGGTAGTAACGCGAAACGCGTAACTGGAAACGATGTTTGCAGAAACGGCCCTAAAAGAAAGAGGCTGATGTGGTCCGGACCACAAACACTATAGCAAAGGATGCCACACTGCAGCCAAAGAGACTACACAATCAGACAGTGCGTAGTTCAAAATAACGTCCATTCATGCATATGGTCTGCGCAAGCGGCGGAAGAGGTGAAGTGCCGAAAAAGAATCATCTCGACGACGAAAAGCCACAGTAAAGGAGAGCGGCGCACGTAGTAAGAATAGCGAGTTGAGACTCGTTATCACCCCCCATTTGCGGTTTTTTTTTCTTTTCGTGGAACAAAGGACACACGGCCTAACAACCGAACAAAGCGTTTCAATGAAGAACGAGCAAGTTTAAGCCTCATCTTTAACTGCGAGCGAACTCTAAAGACTCCCGAAACAAAACCCCATCGGATGTCATTCAAAAGAATTCACAAGTTAAGAGACGGGGCAGGTTTCCGTAGGTTGTTTGGCTGGCGTGCGTAAAGGAAGAATTGTATGAATAGGTTGAGCTCGGCAGCAGCAGTTTGTTGTTTTTCAGATGCAGAGAGGGTTTAAGAGCAGAAGCCCCACGGAGCATAAGTCTGATGAGAGAATTGTAGCCGTGCTGATAATAAGAATTTGTTTTTCAAAAAGTTAGACAGTGCATACCCAGTGTGTTCTTCTGGTATTTTAAGTGTTCATCAAAGGCTTATTTCATGAAGATTGTCTTGTCACTGACGCGTCTATGTAATGTGATAGAGCATTACGATGACGGTTTTTGGGAATAAAACCAATTGGTGCAGTGAATTGAGTGACAGACAAAAGCTTTCGAAGTATGGTTGCCACCGAACTTCTCTGTTCTGTTTTAAACATTTGATATTTTGGGTTTTTGAATGGTTCCTTCCAGTGTGTAGGCTATTGGATATGATAAGCGTAACATCTTTTAGGTTTCACTTATTTTATTAGGCGATGTCTGCCTTTCTTTTGAATATAATTGTTGTGCAGTTTCAAAACGACAAGCATAAGAGCGTGCTTCAGAGTACGTCCTAGGAGTAGGTTATAAGTACGACGCTAGTTGGCTTTGAGGTAGCGTGAGGAAGCAAGATTATTGTTAAGGAGTTTTTCAGAGTCCATGCGAAAGTTTTGTTGGTGTAGTATTTTAGTCGCATGTGTTTCTGTTGTCCATCAGTAGTCCGGAGTTAAGGCGCTCTAAACAGCTTTTTTGCGTTTCATATTGGCGGCGGTATGTTACAACATTAACGAGACGGGCATGTTAGTTGGCAGGTTAGTCCCTTTGTTTTTGTATTGATGTACCTCCTTATAATCAAATGAACCTGGGACGGTGACAAAAAAATATTAAGAGATGTGGAGTAGCGTAAAGAGTACATTATTTAGAAATATTGTTTTCTTTATGGTTCTGTTTTTGTCGCCGAACTGTGAGAGAGTCTGAGTGTAATTGATATCTAAAAAAAGAGGACGCATGCTCCAACAGAGTTTTCTCCTCCAGATGTACAAGCTTTTTATCTGACCCAAAAAGCAAAAAGTAATGGGAATGTCGATTAACGTTGTAGCAGTCTGAATTGCGGTCGGAGCGTACACATACTCTTTCGCTTGATAAATATCTTGTAACATTTAAATGAATAGTTCCCAAGTGGGCTCATCTCATTATATATCAACGATTCCTGCCTTGCGTACAACAGAAAAAAGAACACGGTCACATGCTTTGCCTGATGTACTTCTAAGGTGTCAAAATGCAATGATGCTCACAGTTTTGCGTTGATTTATGAGCATTTTTTTTGATAAACCTGGCGGTATAAATGCAGATTTTGAACGCTTGTGCACGGTGTAGTGTTGTGGCGCCTGGATTGTTCTTATGGTGTTTGCCTCTGTTTGTGTGAGGTTCTCTGAGCTACATGTCTGCAGTATTCATTGACTCTGAGACCCCCTCTTTATGACCAGCAATTGGGTTCCTGGACGTTCGAGCGTTTCCCAGCCACGGAGGAGCGGTTGCGATTGGCGAGCCACCCTTCCCCGCGGTCGTCGCGGCAAAAGAAATAGAGCCGCCTCACTTTGTGACGATAAGGAAGAGTGCGAAGTCGCCCGGCTGATTGTCATGTACTGGGAGGTGCGTGGTTGTAAATACTCCACGCAGCACTACTGTCGCTGGTGCCGACGCGGAAATGCGGCACGTCACGCTTATATTTCCAAGAAAGAGAGACCACGACACCGACTTTTCACCGAAGATGTACGCCGGACCACCACGCTTTGTTTTTCTGACTAATAGGCTACCGACATCCAAATCAACGCTACGTGTCCAGGCACATGTCATTGGAGGTGCCTGGCCTGCGACCACCGTTCGAGAGCATGGATGACGAACTATAATCACATCAAGTTTGCTGGTGGCATGATTCCCCAGATACGACAGCGTTGCCTGAACACAACACGTTTTTGGGTTGTGTTTGTGTGTACGTTGGAGGTGATGCTGGCTAAATGACGTTCAAATTACCCTATCGGAAAAAAACGAACGGTGGGCATGGTGTAAACGACCACCCACTAATATGGTTGATTAATGTAGTGGGTGAATGGTGGGAAACGCCCACCATGGCGCATGGTGGGTAGGGTGGGTGCTGCAGTGCCGGCAACGCTTGAGCGCGAAATGACGTCAGAATCACCGTGACGAGCTGCCACAAAAAAATAAAAAAGAATTCTATAAAAACGGTATAAAAAACACCCGTCCCGGAAAAAAAAACAAGGCGCCACGGAGGATCGAACGTGCAACCTGCGGATTCCCATTCCAAGACACTAACCACTGCGCCATTTCAACATGACGTTGATTGTGCGGTAAATACTTAGTTTGCATACAAACTTACGGTTAAATTTGAGTTATGTTTGTCGTGTACACAACATAGACAAGATCTACACCTGCTACGAAAAATTGCACATTTATTAAACACAAGCAACTGCGGCCTGTAATGATTTCCACTGTGTTAATTGCACTAGTGCTATTTTTTTTTTACAATTCACAACAAGAAAAAAATCAAGTAGACTGGGGAGCAGCAACAGTTTACCGGTGGGGTATGCCAAGTTTAATATCCGTTTCGCACTCGTTCTAAAGGGCGACATGTGCTCACGCTTTATGACGCCTCTAGGCTCATTTCATAGATACGCCTGCCTAACTTATTTGATTGAGTATTGGGATGCTTTTCGCGCAATGTAGAGGGCGGTCTTGCCAGCGCAATGCTGTAGCTCTTTCGCTAAAGCAACAACTACATAACGGATGGCCAAAACGAATGCGGTGTGCCGGAAGCATTACGCTATCATATTGGTTCACCAAGCATATGAATTGCCACGTCTGAGTTTTACAAAAGCTAGAGAAATGCCGGCGAGTGCGACCGGCGGCTGTCGGTGAGAAGACGCTTACGTTCTCTGGGAGTGCTTTAATTGCGTCGCATCGATGTTTGTTGCTTCTTGAGCAGACACCATACACAATGAAAAATTCTTCATTTAGGTTATTTGATGCCATGGCTGCGCTGTATTGTCATACTTAATCGTCGAAATCGTGTATTCTGAAACCCGGAAGCACGGATAACACAATTGTACGGGCTCTGTCGGTAGGCGGAACTTTAGGTGGAAATCATGGTGGTAGAACATGTAGTGTACAGATCCCAGCTTGGTACACTGTATAATTTGCCTGCCACTATAAGCCCACCCATCATCTGCTCACTGCTTCCCAGCATTATCGCGATGGTGGGCAGAGCTTCTCAGCTTGGTACACCATCTGGCCCACCATAACAAGAAGCACCCATCATCTGCTTTGTGCTTCGCAGCATTATCGCAATAGTGGGAAGAGTTTCTCAGCTTGGTACACCATGTAGGCCACCATAATAAGCACCACCCACCATATGCTTAGGGCTTCCCAGCATTATCGCAATGGTGGGCAGAGTGTCCCATTATTGCCCACTATCTAGCCTCTGCTTTCCACTATTATTTCCACTTTGCCCATCATCTGTACACCCTACCACCCAGTATGTCCCGGCATATCCACCATATTTTCCACTACGTCCCACCATATCCATCATAATTTCCACCATGCCCACTAATATTTCCACTACGCCCACCATGTTTTCCAGTATCCACCATGGCAATTTTTCCGATAGGGTAGTTGGCTGATTTGGTGAAAACGTCGTTCGATGTTTCTCTAGGTGTGGCATGTAGGGACTGCGAAAGGACAAAAGGCGGCAGGCGAATGCCTTAGATTCATTGCTGTTTCGAATTCTCTTTCTGTAGTGATGTAAATAAACCTTTCGTCCTGTTCATCTACTCTTCAGTCTGATTCCCTCGAACACCCACTCTTTGAGAAGGCGAGGTTAGTGGCAGATTGCCTTGGATGCGAGCAGACCAAGGCAGCCAGCAAAGCCCCAAATTCAACATTTCTTAGGAAGCGCATGCTTACTACAATTATTATTGTGCCTCAAGTTCTGGCCTCGCTTCAAGTGATACTCAATTATGTTGTTACGGCATTCAGTGTAGTATTCGCCCTTTTGGCGAAACTTTAACTTCTTCTCTCATTGTGGAGTGCAGTTTTTTAATTGTCCTTTAACTCTTCATACACATCTATTTGCGCCGCTATGGCCCGAAAGGTGTAGTTGAGTTCTTCCATCTGCAACAGGCCCAGGGCATCAGCGGCGGCTGAACGACTCTGGAGTCCAATCACGGTGGACAGCGTGGATGAGGCTGCACCCAGGCTTGAGGAGCATCGCTGCAGAATGAGAAGCTAAAGAATCCCAGTTCATTATAGCATGCGTTCCGGAGGCAGAGTACGTTCATATATCTTTGCACTTCACGTTATCATAAATCAGAAGTGGGAGTCCTATGGACGCCCTAAAATGTACGTCTGCGTCATGCTCAAATAAGGATGTTTTCTTGATTTATCAGCAGATACTATTGTAGGGAACGTTTAAAAGAGGCCTTCTTACTGACATTATTGGAGAAACTGCTCTCTCTACATGCGGACTCATATTCGTTAAGGAACATTAGAAAAGTGAACTTCAAACAGCGAGAAGTATTCAGCAGGCGTCTAGACTTATCCAATGCACGAAAGCAAACAGGGAATTTTCAAGGGCTCACTTTTCTTTTTCAAGCACAGAATTAATAAGTACCAATCGACAAGATAGCCAAAGAAAGTACAGTATGTTTTTGTGATGTAAATAAATGAAAACTAAAGGGGAAGTAAGCATAGGTATGCGCAGAACAATTATATTATATCCGCTTCTGATGCTCTACCAAAAACGTACAATGGTGATCTTCCTCCCGTCAACGTTCAGGGGTATGCGCATTTAAACGCGCATTCGTTCTTCCTGCCAATAATGGCCATGACGGCAAGTGTAAAACAATTTTTGCCTACTGGTGTCATGAAATCCCTTCTTTGTTCATTCATAGCGAGGGTCTTGTTGTGGGAGACTGAAGGCCTTAAAGTAGAATGCAAAAGATAATTAGTGAGCTGCCAGCTTGTAAAAAGATAACGTGCTTTGTGATCATAGCAGGCAGACTAAATGTGGTCCGCGATCACTCTCACGGCCACTAATGGATAAACACATGCACGTTTAAAATGCATATATGTACGTCCATATGCAAGTATGTGCATCGCACGTTCACCATCACGGCTGCCGTCAAGGGTTTCTCAAGGGAAAATATATACCATGGAGCTTATAACAATATTACCTTGAGGGGAATCTGGCGCTAGTGTCTACACGGGCTCTATAAGTTGCGCTTGTACTCCCGTAGAAAATATTGGAAGTACCGGCTTCGGATCTGCTTTCCTATAGGCCACGTTTCTTGAATTTCGTGGTGCTTTTTTCCGAGTGTAAAACACAGTGATGTGCAACAATATCCAATTTAAACTTGCTTCATTCTTTTGTGCGCAAGGTGTATTGCATAAACGTTTCTGTGAAAATGAGGTAGAAGTGAAACCTCAACAAACTCAATGAACAGAGTATCACTATGCCATTTCGTTCCATATTGTGCACCAACACGTAATGATTTATTTCTTACAAGACTTGAAAACAAACTTGCTTTATTTGCTCTCAAAAGTATGCATTTATGAAAAGTATGCTATTTACCAAAATAGCCGCTGGGTATTAAGTAAAAAAATGGCCCGAATCCAAATGTTACACTGGAAATGTCATTGAAAGACGATAGTCTTTCGTCTGGAGAGAGTGAACAAAACGTTTATTTGATGTTCCGCACCAGAAAATTGGTGATTGGTATTCTGAAGGCGCTGTGTTAGAGTGCCTCGAGCGTGTAACGGAGGCGAACAAGCGCAAGTAGGCACGTTATACACGAGTGCCACCTTGCAGTTATCTTCGAAGCAAAGGCGTGAGCGCCCGCGGAGAAAGATGCGCGCCAGTCTCGGAGGTGATAAGGTGTAGAAGGCAAAGCGACGGGCAGATGCCACCACCGTGCCGTTGTAGCAAAGCATTGAAAACTCCTTCTTGAGCATCGCGTTACACTGTCAGCTCAGCGCGTTAAACGCTACAGTCTTTAGAGTTACTTGTGTGTGCCTCTTCTAGTGCAAAGGCAGACACACAAAACATGGCCATGTTGTTATGGCGCCTCAAATATGCGCAATATTTGTTTTTTTATTTGACAATCGCACAACCATGAACGCTAAACCTTGAGCAATATTGGTGGGCGCTGCGTATGAGGTCGGCAGTTTGGTGCCGTTTGAGGTATCATTAGGGTGGACAAACATACAAATGTACAGACAGACAGACAGACAGACAGACCAAAATTTTTTCATCGAAGGTCCCCAAGAATGACCATCGCCTTTAAAAAAACACAGTACGTCTGTCCACGTGGTTTGTACCGCGTGCATCTCTCGTTTTGTTGTAAAGGCACAGAGGAGCGTGACGACGAGTCTGCTTGGCAGCACTGTCGTTTTGAAGTTGATTCAAATAAGTTTCGGCAAGAAGCGCTGTAGAAAAAATGTGAGATTGATGCAAGTTATTCTGCACTGATATGGGACGCTACATCTTATAGCAGCGGTGAGCCAACGCTTCGCCTAAAGCGTAAATTTGACTTTTAAAGTTGCAACGTCACGGCAAATAAAGAGACTTGAGGATGCACGAACGGATCGACGGGTGGACGCTTCACGCCACTCATCATCATTCAGTTCGTGGGTATGCTGTTATTTTTTCAAGTAAGCATGGAAATAATTCACTAGAAGAGCTCACAAATTCTTGTTGTCTCGCGAATTCAACGCCGCAAAACTTTTAAAAATCCGTCCAGTGGGAGTGTAGTTACAAATATTTGTTGCCTGCTGTCATCACACAACTGTTTTTTTTTGTCCCGATGAAAGCGCTGAAAGCTCAGCAGGTAAGGATGGCAGGAACGAATAAAATACATCACGCGCACCTGTTGACGTTGAGCACTTTTTTCTTTCTGTTTTTTATTATGCGCGGCTTTTTAGTGTGATCGCGCGCACGCGCGTGGACAAGTCGTGGCCTCCAGCGGCGGCTTCTTTAACGACTGAGCACGCTGTGTTCAAATCAGCCAACTGCTGGTAGATGGTTTTTTACACTTAATTTTTCAGCACCTTACGCCATTTTTCGAGGAAAGAGAAAACATATATTAGCTAACTTTGATCAAAAACTGAAAACCCAGGCTGACAGCTGCGCTATAATATTTGCCTCGCGTGTTCTCGGGAGTCTCTACTACCAATTTGCAGCGTTTTCTGACAATGTTCAAAAAGCGTTGCAGAGCCCCTTCAAGAGACCAAAGGAAACAAGAGAAGGACAGGAAGAGAGCAGAACGATTGACGGTGAAGTATATCAGGTCAAATCAAGAGGAAGAAATTAACATGGGCCAGTGACGTAGCCCGTAGACAGGATAGCGACTGGTCAGTAAATATAAATTACTGGATTCCCAGAGCACTTACGCGCGAGGAGGAGAACAAGTTTTGAGTGGGCCGATGAGACTCAGAAGTTCCGTAGTATTGCGTGGCAGCAAGAAGAACAAAACTGGCTTGATTGTTGGAATATGTGAAAAGCTTATGCTTTTCTGTGGGAGTCGTTAACCGGAGCGGTTATGGAGTTTGGTGTTAGATTTCAGGGCGAAAGGACGCCTCTTCAATTTCGCCGGCCTATTTTTTGTTTTACGCTACCGTTCACGCGCAGCCCTTTTATGGGCCAGCCATAGAGAGCGGATTGAACCTTGACGATCTCATCAAGGACATAGGCCCACCTTCTGTAGCCGCCCACCACACTCGATCGCAGCCCCTCAAGCTCTTTCACGAAGAGCAAGCGCAATAGGGAGCACTCGCCCACCACACGCACAAGCTTGAAAGAGAAGGAACAGAAAGCAGACAGTATCCGCAGGGGGAGAAGCTGGAGCGAAAGCCCACTCAGAGCCTGCGAAATTGGCTGCAACTGTAATCACAGCATACCCCATCTCAAGTCCTCCCTACATGGCAAATTCATCGCCACCATAGCCCACACATGCGAAATAGAAAATCTCTACCCAGGGCACCCCTTTTTGAGCATACTCAACAGAGAGAAACAACTTGTTCGTCTCCAGCTCCTCTTAAGAGCCCAACAAGCCACCTTCGTCATCTGCAACGTCAGACACGATGGGCACACCAAGTGAAGTCGCCACTCCACGCTTCACTTCCCCCCTACCTCGACCTCTTCCTTCAACCCGGCCACCGAAATCGACCCGACTGTGGAGCCCGAGCCTGTCGCCCCTGCCTCTCCAACAATTGTTAGGAAACGCGGTGGCACAATCAGTTTTAAACCAGCGGGGAAGAAAGAAATGTACCTCGCCAGGTCTCGCGACTCCATCGCGGCGTTTTTTTTCGGATTCGCCGCCAATCGACACGTCCGTGTCAAACTTCAACGCAACCTCGTTGCTGTGGACGTTCAACCAGCTGCGGGCCCTGCGGAGCTAATCGAGCTACGGAGAATCTGCTCCCTGAATGTCAGGTCAGTGCTACTCACGGACAACACCTGCTTGGGCGTTGTGTACGGTATCGACGAGGGCTTGAATGCCGTTGACATCGCGGCAAGCTTCGACTCAGCCGTTTCGGTTGTCTCTTGTGCACACCGTGGCAGGTGTGTCACCATTACCTTTGAAGGAATTACCGTACCAGCGGAGGTGTTCCTCTTAAACTACGGAGGCCAGTCCACCCGCACCGAAATCGACCCCTCCAATTTGCCCGTTGCGTCCATGCAGGAAGAAAAACTGAGGAGAGGCCCTATCTTACCCCAATGCCTTGCGATAAGTATGGCGGAAGTGAAGTTAAATTTAGGGGGCAAACAAACCGGTATAAGGCAAACAGAACAGCAGACGCTCAGCGGCGTGCTCTCAGTGCTGGTTCGCTTCTGCGCTGAATTAAAGCCCCGGCGTAACCTTAACGCATGTTGTATGATTTCCATACAGTAAAATATTGTGAGCACACCTTTCCGAAACTGTTCGTGCGTAGCAGGCCCGAGCATGGCGTGCTGAAATACTTCGTGGAGTGTTTTTGTACAACAGCACAGAAATCACCGGTACGTGTCGTCATCAAAATCATTTAGTCCCAGTTTCATAGTATTCGAACGCGTTCTACTCGCCATACGAACTTTTTTCTCTTTGCCAAATTTCTCTATCTTCGGGCCGATTAGCAGTTCTTTGCTCGTATAGCTTGCTTCATAGCTATTCTGTGCACGCCAGTCTAGTCCTTGACGTACCTCACGTCGGTAAGAACAGAGGGTAAGAAGGCACCACTGTATTGTATACGCGATCGTGCACGTAAAGTGTGTTATTCCAGTGCACGCGCACACAACAAGCAGTGAGCGCACACCGTACACTACATACATATTGCTTCCGATAACAAGAAAAGTTTATTGTCCTTACGTATGAACGACACAACTTCTAAAAACGCCACGCAATGCCTACAACACCAAAAATGAAAGTTCGCATGTGTTCTATATCTGTAGATGCAATGAGTGAGAACTAACGTAGCATACAGCTGAGAGCTCCGCATGCAAATACCAATTAGTATTGGTCAACAGTGAAGCGAAGATACGTGAAAATTGCCACCAAGTACAACCGGCGGTGCATGCTATTCGCACCGAGTATACTTTACAGCCAGGTGCCACACAGCTTACCTGAAAAAGACGCCAAAGAAGCGGCACTTGCGAATTCACTCGCTGCTTTTAGAGAACACCTACCACTCCGCCGGCGCTGCTTCCAAGTCCACTGCGGCGGCTAGCTGCTCGCCGAAAAATCGCGAAGTGTTTTTCTGCTTCCCCGCTAACAGGTAGTGCGGAAGTTTGCGATGCGGCGGCTTCACGAATATGACGTCATGGCCTCTCTATATTTTTTCTTCCTCCATGGTTGCGGCTGTTTCGGCCACGCAACCAAACCACTCGCGTGATGACCACCGTTTCTGGTGCAGCGATCGCCAGAAAGAAGAAACGTGCCCTTCAGAGCACCCCCACTGTATATACAACAGCAGCAAACATCCATTGAACGATGCAAGCTGCCGCTCCTGGCTGCTCCAGCGCAAAGTTGCAGCATGGAGGAAGGAAAAAATATATGAGGGGCCATGACGTCATATTTGTGAAGCCACCGCATCGCAAACAGCCGCACTACTTCCTAGCGGAAAAGCAAACAAACATTTCGCGATTTCCGGCGAGAAGCCAGCCACCGCAGCGGCCTTCGAAGTGGTGCCGGCTGAATGCTAAGTGTTTTCTGCTGGCAGCGAGTCAATGCAAGAATGCTACTTCTCTTACGAGTTTTAGGAAATCTGTGCGATGCTCAGCTCTAGTGTATACTCGGTGCGAATCACGTGCACCACCGGATGTACCTGCTGGCACCTTTCACGTATATTTGCTTCACTGTTGATCAATAATGCATAGTATATGCATGCGGGGCTCTCAGCTGTACGCTACGTTGGTTCTTACTCATTGCGTCAACTGAGCTAGAACACACGTGAATTTTCGTTTTTAGCGTTGTAGGCACCCTGTCGCACTTTTAGAAGTTGTGTCGTTTATACTGAAGGACAATAAACTTTTATTGTTAGCGGACTAAATGTGTTTGTATTGTACGGTGTGCGCTCGCTGCTTGTTGTGTGCGCGCACCCTGAAATTACACACTATACGTGCACTATCACGTGTAAAATACAGTGGTACCTTCCTACCGACTTGAAGTATGTCAAGTACTAGGCTGGCGTTGCGCGGAATAGCTGGGAAGCAATCTTTCAAAATCATGCTGTGTCACACTGACACTATATACGGGCAAAGAACTACTAATCGGCCTGAAGATTGGGAAATCTGGCTAAGAGAGAGAAAAGAAAGGCCTCGTGGCGAGTAGACACGTAAGTCACTGCCGGTTGAGTTCGAATACAATAATGCAGGGGCTGAATTATTTTGATTACGACACGTACCGATGCTTTCGGTGCTGTTGCAAAAAAAACACTCCACGAAGTATTTTAGCATGCAGCGCTCGGGCCTGCCAAGAACGAACAATGTCGGAAAGATGTGTTTGCAACATTTTACTGCATGCAAACCATACAACACGCGTTTAGTTTACGCCAGAGCTATAAGTCCGCGCAGAAGCGAACCAGCGCTGAGAGTACGCCGCCGAGCATCTTCTGTTTTGTTTGTCCCATTTGGGTTTGTTTGCCCCATAAATTTTACGTCACTTATGCCACACTTTTCCCAATGCATTGGGTTAGGATAGGGTTTATTCTCAGTTTTTCCTTCCTCCACGGGCTGTAGTCATTCTTGCCTTGTCAGACGGCCCCTTGACAGAAGTAGCAGATGCCATAACCATTATGAATGAGGAACCTTCGCCCACTGGCTTCGTCGGTGACAAAAATGCGACAACCTCTAAGTTGGCAGCTCGCATCCGTCTCTATGGGCCACCATTAAACTTTGCCCACCGTCCTACTGAGCAGAGTGGTTGGCATTTGCGGGCTCAATCGCCAAAGCGCCATTGATAGTAGCAGCGGCTTTCATCGCTTTGGTGCGTTGTATCGGCTTTTCGGCCTAGGCTTTGGGGGTTTGTTTCGGGGCACAATGGAGGGCATTGATCCAGATGCCTTTGAATAGAATCCATCAGATGGGCAGTTTCGTCGACTGGGCTAGCGAGCTCGGAGTTGTGCTCCGTGGTGGCAGCGGCATCGACAAAAACAGGTGGCTGGGGTAGAAAGGCGCTGACGACATGGTCGGCAGTTTCTGCGAGCTCACCCAGCGGCGGGTTTGGCTTAACCTGGAGGATGGTCTGAATGTGACAGGGTGAACTGTTGAGCCTCAATATTTGGAGGATGGAGTCGTGAACACGCATGCTGCCGTCGAGGGCACCCATACCACGCAGGAGCGGCGAAGGCTTGCGGTCACCGAGCGCTTCGTGATGAAAGAGTTGACAAATTTTCTCGTTCTCTGAAGGTGACAGCCGTCGAATTAGTTCTATCTTCAAGTGCATATAGCAGTCGTCGGCTGAAGTATTTGCGAGTATGTCGTGGACTTTGGCTGCGAAGCGAGAATCCAAGCGAACGATGACGTACTCGTAGCTCGTCCGGTCTTGGCTAATGAGTACCAGAAATAACTGCCCCTCGACTTGCGCGAACCATACCTCGGATCACTCTGCCCAATTGGGGGTGGGGGAGCTTGGCAGTGACGCGACAGACATCCGTGTTGGTGGAAGGAGTGGTAGTGCTCGCTGGAGCAGAGCTCTGAGGGGCGTTGCCCGAGTGCGGCTGAGGAGGATTTTTTTATGAGCGGGGTTTTCGTCGGTTGCTTTGCTACTGTTCGGCGATTACCTTTTGTTGGGCTGCAGTTGCTCTCGTAGTTATTCTACTGGGTGCCGATCGCGTCTTGGTCGGTCTTGGCGGTGCGGTAAATTTCTTGTGCTGGTCAACAGATTGCGAGTACACATAAGTTTAATGCGTCTACACCAAGGATGTATTAGTTGTAGTTACAACTGCTTAATCGCGGCACCACACGCGTAATTTGTATCTTCTTGTGGGCGAGAGTGTTCTTACCACCCTGCGCTCAGTTGAGTAGCGTCGACGCTGCGCGCAAGTGCAGGAGTGAAGTCGCACTGTGCCACCACGTTTTACCCCAGCAAGAAAACTTTATTGAAACGATTTATAAGAGACCGACCTGCGGTAAAGGGGTAGCATTTATAGTTTGTTTTACCGTAACAGCCACCCCGGCCCCTCTAGTACTTATTTCAGGACAATACACCCGATAGGATGGAGGAAACATTACTGCATCTTTGATATCATCGTGCAACAATGTTTGGTTATGACAATTACTTGAGGATAGCAACTTAAAATGGGAGCTTCAAAAATTTTCGATTTACTAACGGCTATACAGGCTTTTATGTTAAGAACGTGAAGTTTTTTAGAATCAGCGTAAGCCTGGGAGCGGAAAGTCAAGGATTACTGGAGGTTTCGGGACGACAATAAATTTTTGTGTTTGTGACGCTATGAAGACTAGGAGATGTGACCTCGCTCATACACCATGTTTATTTCAATCTGACTTTTTCCTCGACTTCTACCAACAATCGCTATCTTCTTACGTCGCATGGCCTTCCTCCCCCGAAAAAATGCGTGATATACAAACTCTAAAGCATAAAGAAGTGGATTCTCATATAATAAAACAGAAATGCCACAAAATGAACTAGTTTCTTGGCACATGGTAGTTTCGTATACTTGCACAAAAACG
Organism: Rhipicephalus microplus; assembly: GCF_043290135.1. Taxonomy (NCBI): domain Eukaryota; kingdom Metazoa; phylum Arthropoda; class Arachnida; order Ixodida; family Ixodidae; genus Rhipicephalus; species Rhipicephalus microplus. The sequence goes on along the minus strand of NC_134706.1, from coordinate 170,311,225 downwards.
TTCACAGGAAAGGCAGTCTGGTTATATCTAGGCGACCTCAGGTGGGCGAGGTTGGCTGTTGTGTTCTGGAGAGCATAACCATGCCTTCAACGAAGAAAATGTTGATGACACAGCCTGGATAATAGTGAAGAACAAATAAGGTTGGAAGTCCTTGCAGCGTTAGAAGGTCGGATGTCTGATGCGTTGGATTCTGCGTCCTACAGACACTTTTTTTCTATTTAGCATTTCTCTTGACTGATTGTGATGACATTTTGACTGAGTGCTTGTGGTGTGCAAGGAGTGCTTTTATGTCTCAATTTATGTCTTATTGTCTTCCATCTCCTAAATTAGGCGTAATTTACGAGTGGGATGCAAGAATGATTGGGTCAAGAAAAGCAGTAGATGGCTTTTTGTTTTTTTTCGGTGAGACTTGTGTTCAATTGTGACTCCATACTGTTTCCACTTTCGGTTGGTCCAGCTCTAGAAGACGACATCATCATGAACATGGTTTGATGTGCTTCCAATTCCGAATGTTTGTATTTTGTCGGGAGCATTAGGCTTAGTGTTTCTGAAGTAGAACCGGTTTTGGAATGACAGTGGCTTGAAAATGTATTTGGCCAATATTTGAAGTGGTCTGTTGTGCATCTAGCGATATCCGTCCGTACTACCTATAACCGTTTTAGGCGTACCGACTCACCTACTGCTCTTTTGATAAAAGCGGATCTGCCCACCCTGGCAAGCCGCGCCAAGCTTCATAGCCTGAGATTTTTGTATCTGGTGCTACATAACTCTTTGAAAATAAATCCGACTAATTATGTTGAGGTTAACTGTAAGCGCCAAACACGAAATAAACATTGTAACACACTTGATGAGTATCCCTTCAAGAATAATGTTTTTTTTTCCACTCTTTTTTTCCGCGAGCCATACGCGCTTATAATGCCCTGCACCCTACCGTGTTGACACAGCCGACAGTTGATGAATTTGTTAATGGAGCGATTGAATGTGTGCTGACTTTGTTTAGACGTGATTTCCTGAATCGATGATGTCGCAAGTTTTAACTCTGACTGTACAAGTTTGATGTGTATTTGTTTTTATTTTTTTGCTAGCCCCAGCATTTCATCTGATGTTTATATTCATAAAGGCTGTTTGCCAATCACAACGGCAAATTTTGCACTATATTTGAGACATTCGCTTCAAATTTCAAGTGCTTCCGACATTCTTAGTCTGTGTATTGCTTGTTTTAACTATGTACAATGTGACACTCCTCCTGTAAGAATCCCATCACGGGATTGACAGTATTCTGAATAAATGAATAAAAATAAATATTGTGAGGCGTGTGTCAAGAGTGACGAGCACCGAAAGAGCTAGTGAACACAAAACCAGGTGGTGGCTTACGTAAGCAAGATGAAGAGTCAAGTTCATTGGGTGCTTGAATGATGTCTTGGCTTTTGTATTGTATGGAAGAATTAAGTGTTGGCGGTATTTGCGTAGATGGAAAACCAGGTGAAAAAATAGGCCTTTCGTAAACGGCCAGGATGTCTTTCCGTGAGCAGATGGCTGACTTCGCCTGACGGGAATCGTGAACTTCTTGGTGCTCGAATGCCTGAAGGCTGCCTAAGACTGTGATAAGTAAGCTTCGATTGCATCTAGATGGTTTCTTCTAATCGAATCCACATTATAGTCCTGAAAGCGGATGAACATTTACTATTTCACATTTGGCCTTGATATAAAGTTTTCGAATACGTGAGCGAGGTAAAATTTGAAAGCCTTGCCGGCTACGTAGTTGCTGAAGTTTCAACCATCACCCGTTCCGGCCAGGAGGCAGTGGTGGCATGGAACTCTAATTTGAGCAAGTTCTGTATGGGTCCATCGTCTCCTTATCCGGTGTAGTCGACGATTCTGTCATGATGTTAGTCACTGTACACTACTAGGAGCTGCTTTCGTAGTCTATGCAGGGAGAAGGCGTCCTCTCGAAGATATCGTCTATGATGTGCAACTGATGAAGGGGCTGCCAGGTCTTCATTCTGTCCACTTGTAAGGCGCTATGATGACTATGAGACATGGCCTGGCTCATACTAGCTTGCTTGCTTGATTCTTTCTTTTGTGGCTCTCACGCACTGGGGGATCGGCCAGGAAGCCGCTGGTTCTTGCAAGTCAATACCTTTATGTTTTTCAGACTAGGGGAATATGATTACTTTGTTGTGACTGTGAATTTAATTTCGCACAAGATAAAAAAGGGGGGAAGGAGAGAAATACTATAATTTGTTGAATATCTGAGGTGTAATTGTTATACGAAATTCTTCTGAAAGTCAAGGCATTGCATTGTAACAGCTAAATAATAAATGGTAGATTGGCTAGTAAAAACCGAGAGCTCATCAATGGCTCAGCAAGGTAATCTTCTTGTGTTACAAAGGAATTCGCAGAGAGCCCCGCAGACGTTCCTGTCGCTGTGTCCCAATAAAGCGGCCCCAAAACACAAAATATTAGGAGTACTAGGTGATGTTCCGAGTTTTTTAATAAACCTTCGACGTAATTTTTTTCTTTGATTTTTAAAATGGTGACATGTGAGAAGAAACTGGTCGATATGTTCAGGTTCGTTACAGCTTGAGCACAGAGGGGCTGGCACCAGACCAGACCTGTTTAAGTAGAAATCAAGAGGTGGTACACGGCAACTTATTTTGTTTTCCAATTTGCGCGTGGGACACCATTTATTATTCCATGCGAAGTGCAGGTGCGAGAAATCTGGATTCGGTATCGTAATTTTTGATGAGTCATAAAGAAGGGAAAGGTGTCTGAACCTCGCTACTGTTACATAGGCTGTTAGAGGCATGATTGGCACAATCGGAAGATCAAGGGATGTTCGCGCAAGTGTGTCAGCCATCTCATTTATAAATATACTACGATGGCCTGGCACTCATAGCATTCACACTAGACGAATGTTTGCTGGGAATAATGATTTAAATTTTTCTGGTACTGCTGATGCTGACGACGATAATACGCCATGTTTATTTCATTCTGACTTCTTTCTAGGCTTCTACCAGCCATCGCTAACTTCTTACGTCAAGTATTTTACTCTCATTCCTTGTGAAATATTCATTGTTACTAAGTAATTTATCATAAAGTGAGCTATCTTTCTTGCGCTGCTCTGTATCAGTTCTAGCTCTATCCAATCACAGCCATTTCCATTTCCTTAGCGTATTTGGCGAGTAATCGTTTTGGACTGATATGCAAATACCTGTTAGTTTTGAGCATTTTTTTAGGATCAGCTGCTTTTCGGTGACATCCTGATATTGTATGATGACTGGTCTCGTACTACCCGCGTTTCCGAGGTGACGAATTCTGCCCGCAGACATGCAATCAATAGCAAGCTTCTTCGGCAAGGCTTCTTCAGGTCGCTTACTTCTAAGAAAAGTTTCAGCTTCGCCGAAATTCTCCGGAATACCAAAGGCAACTAAGTTGGATCATCTGCTCCTGTCCACCAGGTCAGCAAACTTCACTTCGAGTGTTTTTCATTACGTTCAAGGTCAATGAACGCGAGGCATGTCTTTCTACTTCAATAGATTGGTTTCCCCTTAGCCACTACACTACAGCGGCGGGAGTGAAAATTCAAGGTGGTCGACTAGGCACCAATCCGACCGTTCACCGAAGGCGAGGACAAGTTTTAAACCTTTGTAATTATTTGTTCACTTGCTGATTTATTTATTTATTTGCTTGTTTATATCATATAATGGATACCCTAAGGACCCGGAAGGCATTGGATAAATGTTTTTTTAAGGAATTCAGTACAATAACTGTCAGGCTTACAGCAATTGAAAAAGACAAAATAGAAAAATTGGCACATCCCACGTAGAGTGGAAATCAAATGTATGCGAAGCACGAATGAGAAAGCTTGCTATGTCATGTTAAAATCAGCAAGACGTTTCGAGGTGGAGGTAAATTTTGTCGTATATGACTTCCATATCATAAATATCATGTTTAAACGTGTCATTTACCTTCCTCATCTATTAACGTTACCTGATACCAAGTTTGGTGCAAAAGAAGCTAACACAACGGCCGCGAGCGTGCTATGAGCATGGCATGTAGTCAAAATTTACATGACAAGCGTCTCATGATTATCATGTTTGCACGTGTTATTTACCTCCATCGGCTATTCAGGTCACGAAATAACAGCTTTGGTATATGTTAAGCTATGAAAACAGCCGCGAGGGCACTATGAGCGTGGTACGCTGTCGTGTTCTTACTTAACAAGCATGTCATGATTATCACGTTTGCACTAGTCATATTACTTCCTCGTCCATTGACGTCACGTAACACCAAAATTGGTATATGTGAAGCCAGCGAAACGACCGCGACCGCATTGTAGGCGTAGTATGTAGTCATGTTTTACATGACACGCGTATCAAGATTATCATGTTTGCACCAGACAAATACTTTTTTCATCTATCGACATCTCTTTACACAGAATTTGGTATATGAGGAGCTAGCGAAGCCTTCGCGAGCGCATCCAGAAGGGCGCAATGTACTCCGGCGTAACGTTGATGCGGGAGCAAAGACGCTACGCTAGCAAAACGCGAACTCTCTATAGTCTGACGCCAGCCGTGACCGCGTGACCAGTGCGCGTCGGTGCACCAACGCCGGTGTGACGCGACAAAACATGTGCCGACGTGCACGCGCACCGGGTCACGTCGAAGTGTATTGGCGCCTTGAAAAGTTCAATGTAGTCATGTTTTTACATGACAGGCATCTCATGACTATCATGTTTGCACCTGTCACATACCTTCGTTATCCATTCATGCCCCGTAACACCAAATTTGTAAACGGCTGCGAGAGCATCTTGAGTATGGCATGTAGTTTTGTTGTTACATGACAAGCGCTTCATTGTTATTATGCTAGGGGCAGTCTCTTGTGTTCGCCATGTACTCATGTCATACCATATCAGTTTTGCAACATGTCGTGGGAACGAGACGACCGCAAGAGGAGCAAGACCATAAAATGTAAATTATGACTATAATCTTACAAGACATAATTTTTATGTTATAATTAGTCAGTTATGCTCGTGATACAGTTTTGTTATGCCGCATCAAATTTGGTATCGATGCCAATAACGAAACAGCCAGGAGAGCTAAAAGTCGTAGGCGGATAGATAGATAGATAGATAGATAGATAGATAGATAGATAGATAGATAGATAGATAGATAGATAGATAGATAGATAGATAGATAGATAGATAGATAGATAGATAGATAGATAGATAGATAGATAGATAGATAGATAGATAGATAGATAGATAGATAGATAGATAGATAGATAGATATCTCTGAGAAATGTTTCTGAAATGAACACAATCAAACATGACATTTAGTATGAAATGCAATGCAGTGATCTATTGAAAACTGTGGTTGCGATTGAGATACGATTGGAGCGCTAACTTAAAAGACTGTTCATCCTTTATAGTTGCAATGCTAGTTGATAGTGAATTCTATTGATCTAATGATAGTGCAATAGGTGAATTTTGGTATAGTTAGTGTGAGCGAGAAATAGATTGACTTCATAGGCGTGGTCTAATGTAGGCGAGATGTGGTGCGTGGTTATAAAATATCATCATCAAACGCCGGAAGAAGAAGAAAGAAGACTGCTGCCTGGAGCGAGCGCGCGCTACTTCACTTCTTCTTCTTCTTCTTCCGGCGTTTGATGATGATATTTTATAGTGGGTAAACTATGAGATCGCGAACGAGAGGCGCTGCTATAGTAAAGGGTGTGAAAGAAGGATAACCGGGCGAGTGTTCGACGCACGGCGAGTCAATGGATATTAAGAATGATTTTTAGTTTCGCGACACATCGAAATTGAGAATAAGATAATAGGATCAACTTGGCTGCTTTGTTTGGAACCACTTCGAGGTGATTAGAGCAGGTGACATGATTGAGATGCCATATTATAGATGCATATTCGAATGAAGGCCGAATGAGTGAGTTGTAGGATAGTTTATAGGAACCTGGGGTTCCGATTAGCGAGATAAATATGTCATTTCAAGAGGCCGAGCTTCTTTAGAGCTTTAGAAGTTGGTTACTCTATGCGGTTATTGCAGGTCAGGGTCCACCTAATTATTACACCTAAATATTTATATGCTGAAATTGTGCCAATTTTGATGTCGTCAGCTGTGTACTCTTTTTAACCGGAATATTTTGCGAATTCACCACATTTTCTTTGATGGCCTCGGTTGAGTACAGGCTTCCTACTGCGTCCCATTGTCATTTAGGTTTCGAATTCACCACATTTTCTTTGATGGCCTTGGTTGAGTACAGGCTTCCGACTGCGTCCCATTGTCATTTACGTTACGTAATTTGTGTATTTATGAACCAGCCCAAATAGCCGATTCTAATGATTTTTCTCGTGACTTGGACGTGCATTTTCTTGACGGCCGGTATGTAATACTCATTGGTGATTTCAACTGCGTATAAGATACGCGAATCGACGTGCAGGGTCCGGGATAGGGTTCACCTGACTAGAACGCACGCGAGCTGCGTCGCCTTGTCCAGTACTTGTATCTAAAGTGCATACACACTAGTACATAGATCACTATCTGCCTGGAGTTGGCGCCGTGGCTCATCTTCTTGTAGGGTGGATCACTTCTATGGGGCAATTGTGATAGCTTCTTATCTGTCACAACGAAATGGGTTACTTATGTCTCCGATCATCAACCAGTAGTGCTCGAGCCGCGCTTTTTTTTCTTCGTCGATGAGACCATGCCGTCTTGGCATTCGCGGTCTACATGCTACGTGTTCAGGGTCAAGTTTATCGAGGGTTTTGCGCACCTTCCTTTTTGGATGAGGTCCGGAATTGTAGGACGTACTCAAGGGGCAGTGCCATCTACACGGCGTCGTTAAAGAGCATGCTTTGCTACGGCGTCTATCGGAGAAACTAATAGACACTGCCCAAAAGCTGCGCATTGTTTTTCGGGTTACACGACTGACTTCTCTGATGCGCGCTTGGCAGCGAGAACTGAGCAAACGCTCTCAGCACCTTGTTGCAGCATCGTCGTTGTCGACGGCTGCTTGGCGCTGCAGACGTAATCCATGTGCCCACCCAGAAGTTCTTCACTGTGTGAGAAGCTCGCTTCTCAGAAAGTCGAATTCATTAGTTGGTTTCCTTCTCCTCGACTAGCTTCTACACTAGCGAAGGAGGGAAAATGTTTAAGGTTTGGAATGGTTACCCTCGGTGATTCGAGTGCACGGTGGCCGCGCGAAGGAAGAGTCGTAGTCTGGTGAAGGGACACTTTATTGCAGCATCAGGCGTCAGCCCCAGTCCAAACCTGAACCCCCGCCCTTATTTTACATTCAAACACCCTATTTTCAACCTTCAGTTGAACAAAGGGTCCCCACAAAAGCCAATCACACGTGTGGACTCGCATCACCATAATCGATCGCAAAAAACTTGCATAATAGACACTCAATTGGTAAAAAATCACATTACAATAAACAACACAAGTGGGGATAGCTTCTCCACGTGGCGCACTCTCTCCCATGCCAGGTCGTGTATCGGCCGACCTCTGTCGGTAGCCGTTCTCACGCTCGAGCTCCATCAGCTTTCTCATTGAAAGTCGCTTTAGAGAAGCCTCCTTAAGCGCGGAGAGGACACCGTGAGGCCCTGTGCGCTTACCAGGCGTGCACGCGACAGCGAGGCACCCCGCCATCCTAACACTCAGTAATGACGTATAGGGAGGAAGGATAAGCTCGTCTCCGTGCGCAACCATGGCCAGCCCAGGGGTCACGTCCCCGCGGCATTCTCAACATACGAGTATGCCAACAATAACTTACCCCTCGAATGCAGAGATGTTACTTGGAAACTTCCACTTGTCCAGTGTTTTTTTTTTCTCCCTTCGCGGGCGCATCAATTCACCTCCGGTTTCTCGGCGGTCTTTCGGTGGATTGCGTGTGCTTCGTCTGGTTTCTTGCGCGCGTGCGCCATACGACCGATTGAATGCCTTTCAGTATTCTTCTTTTACCCCCTTTTTTCTGTCTCTTTAATTCTAATTCCCCCATTCCCTGCACTGAACCATGGAGGTGCCCTTGTCGAGGAAGGCAGTAACGGAACAGCTTATTTCTTCAATTTTCTTCTTTTCAAAGTCACTTTTAGATGCTACTTGGCTTGCGTCTTTGACTTGACTTGAGTAAGTCGGCGTGAAGCAAGCAGTGCACTTCAAAACGCCCAAGTCGGCCTTCGCGTTTCATGGATGTTTAGGCTGTCTTGCTTGGTCAAGTCAAGAACGAGCTTCAAAGCAGGAGCACGCTGCTCGCCTGCTAACGAGGCTAATAATGAAGTTATTCGCGTAAGGCAAGTGTTACAGCAAAGAAAGACCGTACATTTCAATATAACTGTAAAAATGACGTGCCACGAGCATATTTTTGCTATTTTACGGCTAACGAGCGGCACATGGTGCCCGCCGCCACAGTGATGTGCAGTGTTGAAAGCGTGTGTTGCCCGCTGGTTTTAGTGGCCACCGCAATGTGGCGCGTTTCTGCACTCTTGCTTGTTTGGAGGCGAAACAAGCATCATGTTGGGTTGTTTTGTCGCTTTTTTTTCAATCGAATGCCACGGCGTGCATTTATTGATTTATTTATTTTGATTACCCTCAGGGCAAATAAAGGCGTTACAGAGGGGGTGGCTAATAAAACTAAAATGCAGTAAAAGTAGAACATAAAAATACAAGTAAGTGGGAATGCATGCTTAACAACAAAAAATTATTTAGTGTGCAAACTATTATCTGTCAGTGCAGTTTTCAATGATAATGCGTCTTCAATGCAGGCGATGGAGGAGAGAAGGCGGTTTCACTTTGCACTGCTTTTGGGCAGAAAGGAGTCGGAAAAAATGATAGTGCCACTGAGAGGAGTGAAAACGTTATGCTCATGATCAAGACGTGACGATATGTAAGATATGTAAGAAGTTTGTGATATGAGCTCCTGTCTAATTGAATTGTTCGAGTGAAGAATATTTTGAAAAAAGCATAGACGAGAAATTTTTCTTCTAAGCTGCAAATCAAGTAGTCTGAGATCACATTTAATTAGTGAAACGCTAGCTGAGCGGGAATAGTCTGACATAAAAAAAAAACGTGCTGATCGATTTCGAACGGACTCAATAATATTTTTAAATGTTTTAGACCGGGGTCCCAAACAGAAGACGCATATTTGAGTTTTGGTCTAATGTGTGTTTTGTAAAGTGGCAATTTTAAATGGCGTGAGGCGTAGAAAAATTTCTGCGTATGTACCCAAGTGATTTATTGGCATTGTTAGTGATGTAATGAATTTGTGTATGCCGAGAAAGGTTATTCTTTATGTGAATTTCGAGATGTTTATACGAGGTTACGTATTCAAGGTTGATGTTATTGACAGCATAGCTCTAAGGAATGGATGCGTCAGAGCAACGTGAAACAGTCATAATCTTGCATTTCGTTGAATTTAATAACAATAGCCATTGTGAGCACCACTTTGATTTGTAATCTATATCGCTCTGATGAGTGAGGTTATCATGCAGACTAGTTATTTCACGGTATACAACACAGTCATCAGCGAAAAGTTTAATTGGAACTACTAATAAAGGTAGGTAAGTCAATAATATATATTTGAAAAAAGGAGGAACCCAAAACAGAGCCTTGAGGAACGCCAGACTTTACGCCACAGTGGGACGATATGGCATAATAGCGGTTATAAATTGAGTACGGTTAGTTAGAAAACATTCTATCCACTCCAAGATGTAAGGGTCCATATTAGGAGTACTGAGTTTAAGAACTAGTAAGTGGCGAGACACCTTGTCAGAAGCATTTGTGCTGACCTGACTCGGGAGATAACGCAATTTTCAAGGTATTCACCAATTTTTCGACTGTGGACTTTTTTGTGGCGGGCTAAGTTAGAGCTAAATATGAAAGAAAAAACAAGTTGTGGTAAGAAACGGTATTCGTATCTTTTGGTTGAGCTTGGTAAACAAGCGAAAAAGTGGGGGTCAGTAGATTGCTCTCGACAGAAGTTAGTCTCGTGGGGTGCAACAATGTCACGCTGCATGATAGTGAAGGGGGAGGCACATGGTCAGGAAACCTGTGATAGGGGCACCTCTTGTGTGTGTGTGTGTGTGTGTGTGTGTGTGTGTGTGTGTGTGTGTGTGTGTGTGTGGTGTGTGTGTGGTGTGTGTGTGTGTGTGTGGTGTGTGTGTGGTGTGTGTGTGTGGTGTGTGTGTGTGGTGTGTGTGTGTGTGTGTGTGTGTGTGTGCGGGTGTGTGTGTGTGTGTGAAATTTTTCGTAGTGTTGTGCGGCAAACGATGCCTGTCTGAGCGAGACACAGCGCCCTAAGACGGGACGCAAGAATGGATGAGGCACACATTTACAGCGCTGAGTCAATTTTGTACCGAAAGAGACGGAAATGGCAGAACATGTCGTGGTGTTTTAAAAGAAACCCAAATTGTCTTTGCGGTTACAGAACACTTTGGCGTCGTCACCACCGGGGCTATCAATACGCACGTGAAGGCAGTCAGCCCATCCTGTAAAGGAAAAAATTCATCTACTCCTTGAAAGTCCCGCATAACAATAGAAAGTGCCGCCGGCTGCGGGAAGCGCATCAGCATCACGTACAGGTGCTTTGCGATGAGTGGCGTAACTTTTCAGACTGCACGGCGCACTGTCGACTACGATATGCAGACGAGATTTCGGGTAACTGTTTGGAATGTGCCAGCGCCGTAAAACCTGAGCGCCATCAGGATCTGTAACACTGGAGGCTCGGGCTGTTTTCGGTTGTCCTCACTTTTACGAAGCGGCAACAAAGCCAGCAGCTGCCGCACGGCGTTCTTGGTGAGTTTGTATCCAGCGTGGCTTTGTTCTTTATCGTACAACTTCATTGGATATCTTCGGTCACATAAAGCGGGTCGACGGATCATCGGTAGGAAGTGAGTCTCACAAAATGCTACGCTTATGGCGTGGCAAGCAAACTCAACAGCGGCCAACCTCCGCGCAAACTCCATTCGACATGTGGCGATGTTGGAAGAAAACATGAAGTTGCTTTCAAGCTAGCCCCGCAGCTGACTTGAAACTTGTCCTGACTTCGACCAAGCCAAGTCGCCTTCAAGTCGTCCGAAATTTCGAGCAATTTATGGCAAGCGCCAAGACTGAGTTAAAAATAAGTCGAGAACCAGTCAAGTAACATTTCTACATTCGGAGGTTAAACTACGACGGTGGCGCCTGGCATGCGTCTTGCCAGACGCTCTTGTGAGTGAGCCTTCCCCTTCAAGTCCCAAACAGGGGCGACCTTGACGGCTCCGCTCGTGAATCGCGTGAACGAACAGTCTCATTTATTTCCCACGCGCAGGTATCCCGCGTTCGCCTTCATCGAACCAATTAGCTTCGTTCGTAGACGGGTCGGAAACTGGCTCCGTGCTATGCATCAGTCACATTACCTGCGCTACACACAACACATCGCTACTGGTTACCGGATGCTTGCTCCTCCCATCTCAAGAGTGTTACTGGATACTTGATGTCCACTTACGCGATAAAAAAAACAAAATTCTGCAAGATAAACTCACTCTCGGTGGGCGAACATGTGTGAATTGATTTTTACTTCAATCTCCACTGGAGAACTTTCGCGTCCTTCTGCGAAATAGACACAGCGACACATATACATAATGCTCAAATGGCCCTCCGAAAGAAAACACTTTAGTAATGCACAACAATGAAGAACGCACTCAGAATGAAGGCCACAGCGCCCCTCAGTTTGCATTAGCTTGAAACAGGGCACGTGTACCATGCATAGTCCTGCGGCATATTGTCTGTTAAGTTCACCACACCACACGTTCATTGTCTCAACACGTGAGACCCACTCCGTACACCATTCAGGACTCGCATAACACACTCAAAAAGAGTGACGGACCCAGCTCTATAGGCATATCTTAGTATCGACGAATCGCACCAAGAAAAAAAAGAACTGTAATAAACTTACTTCACAAACGCTACCTTAATTTATCTACAAAATTATTTCTACACAACACATCTAGTACACCTAAAAGCAGTTCTATCACTTAGAGGCAAGCACGTATCTCAACAACTTCAACAACAAAAAATGCCTAGCAAAACAAACAAGACATTTTCACATCACTCTTGAACTGTTACTCTGTTCGACCCACTTTAGCTTTACGCATAACACTTAAACGTGCGTTCCGAACTCCTGCACAGTCATTAAATTCCCAGAAACTACTTCAACGGCTAAATATGAACAATGCAACAACAACAACAACAACAACAAAAAGCTAACCATATGAAATGGGCAAACCGTCCCATTGCCACTAAAAAGTTACGATCACATAATCCAATCATCGTCCGAGGCGCGAAAGAGCATCGCAGCCTTGTGCAATGCGCCCTTGTTACGAATAACTTTTTTTTCAACATTCGCCTCTCATTGAGCTGTGTACGCCTCCTGTTGCGACTGCTTCAGCGTCTCACTGAAGAATGTGACTAATCAGGCACATTCACCTATCATTTGCAAGAGGCAACCTGTAATTGCCGTTTTCAGTGCATTCGTAGCCAAAGAAAAAGCTTCGCTGGGGTTGGTTGCCGTCAACTCAGAACTCAACGAGAAGGCCTCTAGCTCAAACGCCACCAGTGCCTCTAGGTATCACGGCAGCGTGTTCGACACCCTCGAACTGCTGGTACTGATAAATAACTGACTTTTCAGAAAAGCCTTTCACAATGTCACCACTCTTCGGTAAGATGCCATTCATAATACTAAAACGAAGCAAGAAACTTGGTAACAAAATAACCAGTCGTAACGTAAGATAACTGATTAAAACCTTGGAAATTCAACGCAAATCAAAATTACCTTCAACTAATCCGGTAGTTCAATTCTCGAAAGAACTTATGGCTCCATTTCACACTTCAGTCGCGCACGCGATGGTCCTAATCTGAGAACTTTTCCTTTTAAACGCGGCATACGCAAGACGTAGAACCCTCTCAGTCTAACACCGAACCCCAATGCTAACCGCTTTTTAAAGCGTCTTCTTGTTTTCTTTTCTAGGAAGTTACCACTGCAAAAGCTGTCGTGCCCTGACGCTTCGTTACGGCTCGACTCTAACACCACAGACTGGCCGAGCTGTTCCCCGTCTAATTTCTCACTGTGATACAGTAAACGTCCATCAATTACTTCAACATGCGATTCCTCTTTCACCTGACACCGTACACCGGCAAGCGACTCATTGCGTTCCTTCTTTCTATCGAGAGGTTTTCCTCGAAGGAACTAAGCCGCGCGCTGTTAACGTTAGTAAATTCACTGCAACTTTTCAACTGCGCCTGCTGTACAAATGACATGAACTTAGTCGGTTGTAGCTCTCTTGCTCGGCCGTCGTGTTTCTCGACTGTGTGCTGCACAGCGTTAGCGCCAACGCTATAACCTCAAGACACAGGATCTAGCTCCCTTGTCGGTGAATACAGCTCTGGTCTTATGTCCCCTCTTCCAAAGCTGATCTCCCTCGCACTACTATCCTTTAGATCATTTATTTGGTTTTTCCAGTGACCATGAAGACATTCGTAGTCTTCCGGAATAAGCGATACGGACACACTCATATTAAACTGATCGTTCACTGCGCATCGTAATTTTACCGACTAAAGAGTGCTCCCTGACGAGATTGGGAAAGTGAAAGGCACATGCAGCAGACGTGCGGCAACACCATGCCCAAAAGCGCCGGTTCGCTCAATTCTGCCGCTTCTCTGACCCAAAATATCACTGGACATTTCATTCTCACGTACCACTGTTACATCTGCACCTGAGTCAAGGAAAGGAAGCAACAAACAAAAGGAAGAAGGCATCCGCACGTGAGTCAATGCGTGCTAAAAATGGCTTGTTTTCTACGATAATATCAATCTACAGATCCCTCATTACGGAGTTTTCATAACCACAGAGTGTCGTGACGGCATGGCTCGGCTGCTCAAATGATCGCTTATTCTGGAAAAGTACACATGAAACTTGGCCTTAATAGCAGCGGTCTCACGTGAGAGCTCGCATTCTCTGTAAAAGTGGCCCCGTTTTTCACAGTCGAAACACACTTCTGAAGTAGGCCTGAAACTTCCATCAGTGAAGTGCTTGGCTTGCACCCTATAATTCAAACTTCCTGGTGACGTACCGGGGCAACTGCCCTGTCTGCAGCTGTTGAGGCTTAGGCAGCCAATTCCGCAATGTTCTTGGGCTTTAACCAGCCCTTTACTTCCTGCTGAAGCAACTCTGCAATAACTGCTTTAGCTTATCAGCTATGAGGAACTCCTGAAGACCTTCAAATGTTTCCACCTGTTTACTTCTAACATAGTAAGCAAACATAGTCTTTAGGTGTGCCATCACTATGCTCTAAAATTCGTCTGCCTCTCTTTTAATTTCCACGAACACTCACCGGTACTCGCTTGGAGTCGTCCGCAGCTCCTTGAGCACCATTGATTTTACATATGCGTACAGCATCACCCCAGCCCCTAATTGATTGGCAATGATTGTGTGCATCTTTTCTGTGAACAATGGCAATATCATCGTGCCCTGGATAGCCTTTGGTATGCTCAATGTCACAAAAAGAGTGTTCAATTGTTTCAGCCAAGCAGGAATCATAGGCTCATTAGTGGGCATGGGTGATAGGACGGCCTTGAGCCCTTTTGCGTACCGTCCGATACCGCTCTGCTAGTTCCAGTTGTCCGGATTTTCTGATGAAGCACACAACAGTTTCATCTTTTCTAGCTGAAGCTTGAGCTTCAGCGCTTCAATTTCAAGCTTCAATTCTCGTGTGCGATCCAATTCACTAGCAGGGTCCACTTCTATCACATCTGTATCTGAGTCCGCCATCTCCCAAAGAGTGCCTGAACGCAAGTGCATTAATTAAAAAAATTGAGGGGTGGGCGATAGTGCACAAAACAGGCCTCACCTTGCAGTGATGCGTCGCCCTATAGCCACCTTGGTTGGAACTGAGTCCGTCTCGTCGCTAATCCTTGTTGCGACGAATCCTTTGATGATGCGGGTGCTCCACCACACCCCCCCCCCCCTGTTGCAGTGGGAAGTCAGCCGCGCCGTCTATCCCTGCTGCTCTGCTCTCGTTTGCTGACGCTCAACGCTCTTCCGCTGCCCAACTCCTGGCTCCAACGTTGATGAACAGCCTTGGACCGAATGCCAATGCTGCTTCTCGCAGCATGCCAACAGGTGCCAAAACAGCGAGCATCTTCACGCTTCTGCTTGCAGCACATCAACAGGTCCCAAAAGTGGTGAGCATTTTGTCACTTTCCCGGATTTCAGCACCTTCCTCGCTGCGGCCTCTCCAAATTCCGTTTACTGCATCAGTTAGTTTCCTGCTCCTCGACTAGCTTCTACTTTAGCTAAGGAGAGAAGATGTTTGTGGTTCAGAAAGGGTCCCCTCAATGACTCGAGTGCATGGCGGCAGCACAAAGAAAGAGCCATATTCCAGTTAAAAGATGCTTTATTGCACCTTCAGGCGTCTGCCCAAGTCCAAGCCCGAACCTCCGCTCTCAGTTTACATTCAAACATTCTATATTCAACCCTTGGTTGAAAAAAGGGTCTCCACACAAGCCAATCACACGTGTAGGCTCGCATCACCCCAACCGATCGCAAAAACACTTGCTGAACAGGCACTTTATTGGTGAAAATGATGTTACGATATACAACTCGAGAGGGGATAGGTTGTCCGCGTGTCGCACTCTCTTCCATGCCAGGCCATGCATCGGCCGACCTCCGTCTGTAGCCGTTCTCATGCTCGAGCTCCATCAGCTTTCGTAATAAACGTCGTTTCATAGAAGCCTCCTTAGCGCGGAGAGTACACCGTGAGGCCCTGTGCGCTGACCAGGTCTGCACGCGACAGCGAGGCACCCCGCCATCCTAAGAACACTCGTTGATGACGTATAGAGGGGGAGAATATGCTCGTCTTCATGCGGCAATCATGGTAGGCCGAGTGGTCGCGTCCCCGCGGCGTTCTTAGCACACGTGTACGCCAACAACTCCGAGGCGGCGCCTGGCCTGCTTCTTGCCTGACGCTCTTCCGAGTAAGCCTTCCCCTTCTAGTCCCAAACGGGGGTGACCTCGACGGCTCCACTCGTAAACGGTGTGAACGAAGGAGTCTCCTTTATTTAATTCCCGTGCGCAGGGCTTCCGCGTCCGCTTTCGGGGAACCGATTAGCCTTGTTAGTTGACGGGTCGGGAACTGGCTCCAAGCTCTGCATCAATGAAATTAATTACACTACACAAAATACGCCGCTAATGGTTACCTAATAATAACTCCATTGGTTATCCAAGCCACTAGAGTGTTTCCTGTGGCGTGACCATCTGCACGTAACGTATTATTCTTCTAAACTCCTTTCGAAAACATAGATCGTATGACTACGTGAACGCCTAATTGTACAGCTGAGACATTTACAATGCTTAGTGGTCTGCCGCACGTTCAACCAGAGGCAGCCGCACAAGTTTGTGCAGTACAACAGCTGAACAGGTAAAGAAGGCATTGTGTTCTACGAAACGTGGTTTTGTTCCCGGCCCGAACAGGCTGCCCGGTGAGTTTAATTTACGCTTTTAGGATGATATTGGTGCCATTCTCATCTTTGTTGTTTGCTGCTGCTTCAAGAACTTCGACTTCCCGGATAGCTCTCACGATGGTCGTATTATGTGAATACCTATACATGATCCATCGTCAGTTCCCACAGAGGAGTGGGGACCGATTACGCTTCTCAACGTCGATTACAATATTTTTGCAGCCGTTGTCATTCGGCACTTTCGAAGTCTTATGCCTTCTCCAATAGGAAATCATGAGTCGTGCGGGATTCCTGAAAGAGAAATTCCTAGTCTCTCCTTTGATACGCGTTACATCGTTACGTACGCGATGTCGAGAGCTGCACGCGGGCTCTTCATTTCGCTCCATCATTAAAAGACATTAGATCGCCTTGAGCACAGCTACATATTCAGTGTAATGGTGGCCCTTGGCTCCTCACAAAGCTTCATTGCGCTTCTCAGAAACGCATTCAGAAATATACACAGCACGTAATTTGTGGATGGTTATTAAAGTCCCACGATTCCCGTTACTTGTGGAGTTCGCCAAGGATGTCCTCTATCTCGGGTTCTTTTTGTGCTTAGCCTTGAGTCATTCTTATGCTCACTATTTACCAATCCTCATATTCGAGGCCTTCTACTACCTGGAAGCGGTACGGTGAAAGTGACAAATTTTGCCGATGACATCACATTGTACCTGAAAAACGAAGACAGTTTATTTTGTAGTCTACGGCTTTTTGCCGCAGACGGAACCGTTTCTGTCCCAGCGTTGAATCTGTCGAAAAGTTTATATTTCTTCATTGGTTCCCCAGACACATTCCTCAGTCCAATTATCCGCATCGGTTTTTACCGATCTATTCGCATTTTGGGGCTGGATTTTACCTTCGATGGCAAATGAACCTCTGTGTGGGTTTCAGTACTCGAAGATGTAATATGTCACGTCCAGGAAGTTTAAGAGTACAATTTACCACTACTAGAGAGAACGTACTTGGCACAGACTGTATTTTGTGGTCGAGAAAGGTACATTTCCTGTATTGTACAGCCACTAATAACAAGGTCACTAATATTTCTTCTGAGCTCAATTTTCTGGTCGAGTTCAACAGAGCTAGTTTGCCGTGCTGCGCTTGGGCAACCACGAAACATAGGTGAATTCGAGTTCCCATTTCTATCTGTTCGCTACCGGCTGCTTGCTCTACACGATTTTTACTTCGCTTATTACACGGTGAACAGTGTCTAGTGCGCGATCTTTCCTGCTACTTCTTAAGCACCAAGATACGCCATTTGCCACCAGTAGCACGACATATTGCCTCGCTGAAAGTTTTTAACGTACTTAATTTTTTACTCCATGGCTATAGCATATTATCGTCACGCTCACCAGGTTTGTCCTCATGTTTACATACTGAAAAGCCATGTTGTAAATATAACTGTGGCCTCGGTGCTGCCTCTGGTTTCACCAGCCCGTCTAGAACATTCCAGGTATGTCTCGTGGGGCGCTATACAGGCGTGCTTTCTGCCTGGCCATCTCCGCGGCTTCATGTGGTGTCTGGGATGGAGAATGCTCCGAACGCGAAACAGACTGGAAAGGTGGGACATGGTGCCATCTCCACTTGCCCCGATGGCTTGTTACAGGAATCTAACCTGCATTTCTTACAGCAGAGTGTAATTTAGTGTAACTTCAAGGGTATTTGGCGAGCCGTACCAGCTGGTTTCCGCGAACCAGCTGGTACGGGTCACCACACTCGTTTTAATCGTTTTATCATGTGTAGTTAATCGTTTTATCACGTGTAGATGTTGCTCGCGTTGTCGGTTCGCTCGCCCTCTGATTGCTGCGGGGGTTTTTGTTTGTGGCGTAAAATATGTGAGGCTGTTGCAGCTGGCCACCATCACCATGCTGAGTTTCTAATTTCGGAACGCCTATACATGACACTTTAGTCTTTTTTGTCAGGGGACTTGTTCTTCCTTGTGGATGAAGAATTCCTACGGCATTGGTCCTATTGTTTTCTGTTGCTGGGCAACGAGCGTGTGCGGCTTGTCTTTCATCAGGCCTGGTTCTTGTTTGTCACTTGCACATGTTATGATAAGTTGGTGTGCCCGTAGTATCACGTGCTTCATACATCCTGATGGCTTGGACATATTTTGTAATAATGTTTCTTGTACATTGAGCTTGCTCGTCGTGTGTGCGTTCATTACGGTCCTTGTACAGACACTATGCCCAATTGACTTTTTCGTACCACGTAGAAATAAATTTTTTCTAAGCACAATTGCGTAGGAGTTCGTCTTAGAATTCACTGCTTTAATACAAACCCAAAGTGCTCTGTTTTATCTGTATAATTTGCATCTTCCATACAGAGCACCAGGCTGTTAGTTTACTGACGGCTGACTGTAAGTGAATAATGTTGGTGGGAGACGTTATTCTCTTATATGTTACGCAATCATCTGCAGAATTTCAAATGAGGCATTCATGTTGGTTGCTATGTCGTTCATGTAGATTAAAAACAAAAGTGGGCCCAGCACTGACCCATGCGGTACCCCTGAAAATAAGTGTTCGCTCTTTGAGATATGAATTTGTATTTTGAACAACTGTTTTCGGTTTGTTAGAAAATGTTCTATCCATTTTGTTGTTTGTGGTCAAGCTGAATATTGCGTACTTTTAAAATTAAGCAGTTGTAGGCACACGATCAAATGCCTTCAAAAAAGCGATAAAGATTGCGTCAAGGTAAAGTGATGAGTGCAGTTATTGACTAATATCTGTAATTACTCTGAAAAGTTGGGTTTGACAGGACAGGTTTTTGCCAAAGCAATGCTCGTTTATGAGAAGCAGGTTGTTGTTGTTTAGATTCGTTAATATATTTTTGTGTATTACGTGTTGCTTTAACTTGCAGCTAATTGACTTAACAATTTGGATATGTAATTTTTTGGAAGAGAACTGTCACCGGTCTTAAATAAGGGTATTATGAACGCTGACTTCCAGCCTTCCGGCACGCATCCTGTCTCAATGAATTGCTGAAATATTGGTGAAAGTATGTAACTGATTAATGCTTGGTTATCTTTAGAAATTCAGGGCTGAGTTCGTCGGGACCTGGGTATGCTTCAAGTTTAAGGCGTTATAGTGCACATTCTACGCCATGCTTTGTTATTATAATGAATGTAAAAGGGATTGATAAATGTGGTGCAGGAAGATAATGTGAACTATGCAAAGTTTTTTTTTGGTTCGTAAATACCATGGTGAAATTGTGGTTGAAATATTGGTGCATTCAGCTACTGGTAATTAAACGCCATCCTATTGAAGCGTTGGCACGAAGTAATTATTTTTTGTGTAGAGAGGAAGAAGATTATGTGCCGCAGTGGGTCACGCCTTTAGCAAGAGGAGCCAAGCGCGAGCTGTTTCCCCGAGCGTTGTGTTGCTGCCGCCCGTTTTCCGCATCAGTAGACCTGCTGTGCAAATACTACTAACGCCAATCAACGTCATTTCAGAGTGGTGGAGGTGCTGGGTATCTCAACCTGGAACTCCTCAACAGGAAACTACCTGCTATTCACGACATGGCTGAAAAAAAAACACCCAGCAAGGTACGACCCAGCCTCCGGTGGTCATCGTGCCCACTGCGCGACGCGTGCGCGATCCACCTTTTTTTCGACGGCACTGATGAACAAGACGTAGAAGATAGGGTGTCGACATTTGAAAAGGTAGGCGCAAGCAACAAGTTGGACGACACATCGAAGCTGCAGTATGTACCCTTCTATCTGAAAGAGGTAGCGAGTCTCTGGTTTAACAACCACCACTCGGAATTCGCCACTTTGGGTGCTTTAAGCTACGCATTACTGATATGTTCGGTTGCCCCGAGGTACGCAAGCTTCGCGCCGAACAGCGCCTACGGGGACGCGCACAGCTTCAGGGGGAAGGCTTCACAAGCTACATCGAGGATGTGCTCGACTTGTGCAAGTGCCTTGACCCTTCCATAATCGAAGTGGACAAGATCAAACACATCTTGAAGGGGATAGACGACGACGCCTTCCAGATGCTTCTGGCCAAGGGTCCATGTACCGTGTCCGAACTCGCCACTCTTTGCCAGAGCTTCGAGGAGTTGCGCAAACAACGGGGCATGACACGGCGGCCAGCGGCTCCCGATGAAACTCTCGCGGCATTGAGCCTGGGTGGAGACCACAGCACAACCATGTCAGAAATCAAACGATATGTGCGTGAAAAGGTGGCCCGACAACTTTCGTGCCGGTCGTATCTACCGGCAACGGAACCCTCTTCTGAGTGTCTCGCGCCCGCCATTAGGCAGGTAATACAGGCGCAGGTCTTTGAGGCACTTCCCTCAGACAGCACCCATCACTGCGCCATTGACTTATGCTGCTGTTGCTGCTACTCCGCCACGACCTCCGCTTGGGCCGACTCCCCAGTGTGTACGAGTATCAACGACGCCATCTCCAGCAACACAACAGTGGAAACCCTTGGCGCACAGTTGTTAATCGCCGGATCTGTTACTCATGCGGATATCCAGGTCACGTGGCGCGCTTCTGTCGCCGGGGCTTCGCAACGGGCCCGGCTGCACCTCCGAGGTACCCTGACTGCTCTTTACCGGCCCCGTACAACGCGCAACGAGAACTGCCACGTCAATGCGACCGACAATCAGTGGAACGCGACCCGTCACCAACCGAACTAGACCACCGCCCTGCTGCCGACTACCGACCATTCGGTCCCCGTCGCTCATCCTCACCACGCCGCCACCGTTCCCCATCCCCTCTGCGTCGCCGACCGAACCCTGTAGAGAAAGAAAACTGACTGCCGCAGCTCCGGAGGCAGGAGCTGCGAAATCGTCGCATTGTACAAGTCCTCGCCCATCCCCCACAAACGTTTTAGAAGTGTTTGTTGAAGGTCTACGAACTCTTGCGCTTGTTGATACGGGTACCGCCGTACCTGTGATGAGTCAGAAACTCTGACGTTCGATACGACAAGTAATGACGCCGCCTTCCGACGTTTTGCTGAATACCGCGAGTGCGCAACCAATTCGACCAGTCGGAGCTAGTACGGCGAGAGTAATCATTCAGGACGTCCTGTACCACATCGAGTTTGTCGTGTTGACCACTTGTTCCCACGACGTGATACTTGGATAGGATTTTTTGTCACGCCACCACGCCGTATTTGACTGCGCTCGCGCGCAGGTGGAATTTTCTGTGTTTTCAGAAGCGCCATCTACCGACAATGAGCGCACTCACCTTGGCAAGCTTCTTGTTGCTTTTGACGTTGATGTTCCTCCTGTTAGTGCCATTGTTCTCCCCGTCAATCGCACTGAATTGTCCGGCTCTACCATGGTGTTCTCCCCATCTGACGTTTTCAGTCGCCGCCACGGTACGTCTCTGCCATACGCCGTTCTGCCACCTCACCAAGATACTTCCGGAATTGTCGTTTGCAATCCTAGCTCATGCCCTCTCACCTTAAGAGCTCACGAAAAACTGGGCTATGTTCATTCTGTCACATGACAACGTTATTGTGCCTATTAAGTCCCATGACCCTGGCCAGCAACTTCAACTGAACGCCGTTACTCCTTTTTTTACGCGGGATGATTACTCCTCGGATACCTTCAATCGTTCCATCAACAGCAAGCTTCCTCCGGATCAACAGGACCAGCTAATAACCCTTCTGCATGATTTCCGAGATTAATTTGACCTTCCTCAAAAGGCACTGAGTCAAAATAACACCGTCGCTCACACAATCTACACTGGAACGCACCCTCCTTTGCGGCAACGCCCCTACCGCGTATTACCCAAGAGATCAAGTGTAATTGCAGAGCAGGTAGATGATATGCTTCAGCGCGGTGTCATCAAATCATCTTCTAGCCCCTGGTCTTCACCTGTTGTGCTAGTAAAGAAAAAAGACGATTTGATTAGATTTTGTGTCGACTACCGGTGACTGAACAAAATTACACGGAAAGGTGTATACCCTCTTCCTCGCATCGACGACGCTATCGATTGCCTACAAGGTGCCGAATTCTTTTCGTCACTGGACTTACGTTCAGGATACTGGCAGGTTCCGATGGCAGAATGTGACCGTCCCAAAACAGCGTTCGTTACGCCGGATGGCCTATACGAATTCATGGTTATGCCATTCGGTCTGTGCAATGCGGCCTTAAATGGCAGATATGCTTACGCGGCCTTAAATGGCAGATATGCCTATGTTACCTCGATGATGTTATCGTAGTTTCTTCTGATTTCCATACCCACGTTGACCGTCTGTGCACCATTCTTCAGTATCTTACCAAGGCAAACCACCAGCTTAACCTAAAGAAGTGCCGCTTTGGGGCTCGCCAACTCACTATACTTGGTCGCGTTGTGTCAAAGGATGGAATTTGCCCCAACCCAGACAAACTTCGAGCCGTAGCCGACTTTCCGAAGCCGACATCACACAAAGAACTTAGGAGCTTCATTGGCTTGTGCTCGTATTTTCGTCGTTTCGTCCACAACCTTGCAACAATAATAGCCCCACTTACACGACTACTGAACTGTCCAGCTAATCTTTCTAACTGGACCCCGGCATGCGACGATGCTTTCCTTACACCGCGCCGCCTGGTTACGTCTTTACCGATTGTACGCCATTACGACCCAAGTGCCCCCACTGAAGTGCACACAGACTCCAGTGGCGTTGGTCTGGGAGCAGTATTCGCGCAACGAAAGCCCGGTATTCCAGAGTACGTCATCGCATACGCAAGCCGCGCACTCACGAAAGCGGAGATGAACTACTACGTAACTGAAAAAGAATGCCTCGCAATCGTTTGGGCATTAAGCAAGTTTCGTCCTTACTTGTACGGACAGAGTTTTGACGTTGTGACCGATCACCACGCACTTTGTTGGTTGGCGTCGCTAAAAGATCCTTCGGGTCACCTTGAACGTTGGGTTCTTCACCTACAAGAATTCGACATTCATGTTGTCTACCGCTCAGGACGAAAACACTCTGATGCGGACGCCCTCTCACGATCGTCAGTGAGATCCACCGCAGACCTGCATTCGGACACCAGCTTCTCCATCGCTTCCATTTCCGTCTCAAGCATGTCGTCTGAACAGCGGAAAAAGCCATGGATAACATCTCTCCTTAACATTCTTTCCGACTCTTCAACGTCTGCGTACCCACGCACTCTTCGCCGCCAAGCCACTCATTTCGCGATACGGGACGCGCAACTATACCGCAGAAACTACCACGCGGATGGTCGTAGATGGCTCTTGGTTATACCACGCCACATGCGATCTGATGTCTGTGCGTATTTTCATGCCGACCCACAACATACTCACGCTGGTGTGTTAAAAACATATCAGCGGATCCGCCAGCGTTACTACCGGCGTGGTATGTATACTTTTGTACGAAAATACATTCGGTCTTGTTCATTATGACAACGACGAAAGACAACGGCCCATTCACCCGGATTATTACAGCCTCTACTGTGTCCGTCGCGCCCTTTCGACCGCGTTGGTATTGATCTATATGGTCCCCTTCCTTACACTGCCACTGGAAATCGATTGATCATTGTCGCCGTCGACCATCTGACGAGGTATGCTAAAACAGCTCCACTACCTACGGCTGGTGCACGTTACGTAGTCAATTTCGTTTTGCGACGCTTCGTACTGCGTCACGGGGCACCAAGTGAACTACTAAGTGATCGAGGTCGTGTCTATTTATCCGAAGTTGTACAACAACTCCTTCAGGCATGCCGCACGGTGCACCACACCTCTGCAGCCTACCACCCGCCGACCAACGATCTAACTGAGCACTTCACCCAAACGCTAGGAGACATGCTCACCATGTATGTCAATTCCAACCAATCAAACTGGGATGTCGTTCTCCCATTTGCGACCTATGCATACAACACTGCGACAAAGTCAACCATAGTCTTCGCACCTCTCTTTCTTCTATATGGGCGTGAGCCATGCTCCACCCTTGACACCATTTTGCCGTATTGTCCCGACGTCTCAGAGTTCAACCCTCTTTCTGCAATTATGCACCACGCTGAAGATTGTCGTCAGTTGGCCCGATCATTCACCTCGGACAAGCAAGCATTCGAAAAAGAACGCCATGACCACGACCAGCAAATCGAGACTTTTGCTGTAGGCTTGCTCGTCTGGCTACGACTGCCCTTCCACTCCCCAAGTCTGTCCTCTAAGTTTGCCCCCAAGTTTCACGGTCCTTATCGCGTCGTCAAACGTCGATCTCCTGTCACATACGTGATCGAGCTGGTCACGCCATCTACAGACAGGCGATGCCTTGTTCGTGAGACAGTCCACGTGAGTCGTCTCAAGCCCTATCAAGACCCACTACTAATCTCGTCACCTTGACTTGCCAGGATGGCTCGTCTTCGTCGCCGGGGTATTGTAGAGAGGAAGAAGATTATGTGCCACAGTGGGTCACGCCTTTAGCAAGAGGATCCAAGCGCGAGCTGTTCCTTCGAGCGTTGTGTTTTCTGCGTCGGTTGCTGCCGCCTGTTTTCCGCATCAGTAGACCTGCGTGCAAGTACTACTAACGCCAATAAACGCCGTTTTATTTGTATAAACCACTTGCCAAAAATTTTAGGGTTGTTGTTTAACATGTTTGGAAGTGTGACATTAAAGTGCGCATTTTTGGCGTCATTAGTAGCTTTTTCCTGCCAGTGCACATATGGATATATAGTCTGCCAGTTAGACGGGGTGTTTGATTGTCACGCCTTCTATTACAACCTTTTTTTTATTTAAACATTTGTTTACCTCATGCGTAAAACGCAAATTGTCGTAGTGTAGTTTTACGATACGTTTTAATACGTAGGAGTGATCAATTTCTTTTATTTTATCTCGAAATATGATCCAGTTGCGATTAGAAAGAATTTTCTCGAAGTTTGTAAACTGTTAGAGAATGCCTGCAGCAATTGCTTGATCTTCTCATTATCACCTCGCGCGTAGGTAAGAATTCATTTAAATACTTGTTTTGTCAGCATGAGTAAGTGCGAAAATACACTGCACTACGTTGTGATCACTAATGCAGGTGTTCTGGTAATATTTGTTCTGTCTGTGAATAGGAGATTTAAAATACGATCAACACGCGTGAAGTCATGAAATGGTCGCGTGAGATCATGACAGTAAAGTAAGTTTAAAAACTTGTTCAGCCTAATTTGACGGTGAAGTCTCCGATGTTTTCAGCCAGTCTATAGCAGGGTAATTGAAGTTGCCACCTAAGAGGCAGCCTGGTTGATTGATTGATATGTGAGGTTTAACGTCTCAAAACCACCATATGATTAAGAGAGACACCGTAGTGGAGGTTTGCAAAAATTTCTACCACCTGGATTTCTTTAACGTGCACCCAAATCTGAGCACGCGGGCCTACAACAATTCCACCTCCATCGGAAATGCAGCCGCCTCAGCTTAAATAAGAACCCGCGACCGGCGGGTCAGCAGCCGAGTACCTTAGCCACTAGACCACCTTGGCGGGGCATGAAGTAGTCCGGAAATATGTTAGTAACCAGCCCGAATGCTTTGTTGAATCGGTCAGTGAAGTCCGCAGGGCAGTCAGGTGACTGATAAAACACACCAAAACACACAGAAAATGACCGACGATAGTTACAACGCAATCTAAAAATGACGGCAAAGAGACAAGAAGATGAGGGCTATGTCTATGGACGTGAGGCTGTTGACATAACGCTCATACCAGTACACTGGTATCATGTGCACGTGATTTTCTTGACCTGGTTTTAGAGTACCTTACCTCTGTGTTCGTTGAATGGTATGATTGCATTTATCTTCAGAAAAAAGGTGTTTATGTCGGCTCATGCAAAGCACCTCTACTGAGTTATCTGCTGTTGGCTAAAATGGGCAATAAACTTCAGAAAATGTCGGAAAGAACGCATGTTGTCAAGGTATTTGGATACGTAGATGATTTCTTGGTTGTTAATAAGTCTAATATGTCCATGTTACACTCAATGTAGACCCAAACGATAAGTGTGTTTGGAGATTGTTTGACGCTTCTTGTGCTCACACATGAAATGTCTGAGAGTGACACGTTACGCGTTTTGGATTCAATACTGTTTTTTAGCACACAGCATATTTCTTGGCGTTAAGAACCACGTGCGCAGAAACGTTTTCTTCATTTTCTTCCACTCACAGCAAGGTAGTAAAGCGAGGCATAGCACGAACCTACCCTGAGAATGCCTTGTCATGCCATCACGGCATTTCTGCGAGCTTCGAAGCTCAAGTGTCCCGGCTCATGGCTTCTGGTTTTCTTCAGGCGTTTATCGCACCTGTCACTGAATCCATTCAGCGGACAAGTAAGGCAAAGCAGAAACACGGACAGGATCCCAGCAACACGGACACAGAGCGTGAAATAATTGCTGTTGTTCCGTACAAACATCATGTATATAAGAGGCTCGACAAAATCGAAAAACATGTGGGTGTTCATGTGCTGTTCTCTGCACCGTCCAAACTACCCAATCCTAATAAATCGACAAACCCCCTGAAGAAACACTCATTCATTGATTGATATGTGGGGTTTGCTGTTCCAAAACCACCATATGATTATAAGAGATGCCGTAGTGAAGGGCTCTGGAAATTTCGACCACCTGGGGTTCCTTCTGCCACAGCATTTCTGCCTCCACAGGAAATGCAGCCGCCGCAGCCGAAATTCAATCCCGTGACCTTCGGATCAACAGCCGAGTATTTTAGTTGCTATACTACCGCGGCGGGGCAAGAAGCCGTCATCAACTGAGTGTAAAGTTAAGCAATGGCCATGTTCCCGGCTTATTATGTTGGAACTATCGACTGAGGGAACATGCTAACATTGTCAGAAACGGGAAAGATGCTTTCCATGCACAGCACTGTGCAGCGTGCAACTGTGTGATTCTCTTCGAGGACGCAGTGACGCAGTACAAGCACAGGGTTGAGCGCACCTGAGTCATCGCCGAAGCCGCGCAGATGGCACGCGAGGAGGTTTCATGCATCAGCAAGCCTTTCCTCTCTCTGTCTGAGAAGAAATTAAGTTTCCTGGAAAGTGTCACCGCACACAATTAGGTATAGTTTTTTTCTAGTTTTCTGTGTCGTTTCCCCAGAGTTCTTTCTTGGCTCTTGTTTCTCCCACTTACACTTGCACTGCTCGTTTATTGCGATAGCAATTAATTAAACACTGTCGGCTGGATTTCACCACCGGCGTCAGCGTGGGCGTCGGCGTCAATGTCATGCACCGTATATGTTAACGTATCTATATATTTGAAAACGCAAGAAACAAAACAGTTCTAGAAATAGACTCCGGCCCACGGAATCGCAGGTGAGACCTCCGCGTCGTGAATGCGAGGCGTTAACCACTGAGCCACCCACAGGTACCTCCGTCAACGTTCAAGCGCCAAGCTATTCATATTTACCACTTACCGCTGTTCAATTTTCGAGGGGGAACCACGGTGTTTTCAGCATTATCAGCAAGATGGCAGAGTGAGCGCGTAGCGGCTCTCATCTCTCATGCATACTTTGGCCCGCGTAGAGATAAAGGGATGTACGGTCGATCGCGCGTCCTTACCTTGCAGTGGGGAGAATCGTACGTCTTCGCTAGCCTTTGTGTTTCGTCGGAACGACTCTGTTGTAGTGGCGGGGCGCACAAAGCTCACTGCATTTGTTGCACAGCCTCCGTTACCGAAAAGAGCGAGCTTTTCAGACCCAGCAAAGTAACAACTGAGATGCTTATTCGCATTATTCTGTACCTGTGAGTACGTTTCCTGCGGCCTTTGTGCATGAGAAACGAGGGGCGCGTTTCGATCTGCTTGCCACACGGCTCGTGACCTTCCAGTTTGTTGCTAACGCGTTCATTTTTTTGTCTTTACTGCAAAGCTGTGACTTTTTTGTCACATGGTATTTGTCATATGGTTTACTGTTTCCTTTATATGTTTTCGCGCTCTGCACAAGAAACTCAGTGTTTTTTGTCGTCGTTCAAAACTCGCGCTATAAGAATCGTCATGTCATATCAACCAGCCTAACCCCGCAAAGTCCCCTTCTCAGCGCAAAGTCCCAAATGTGAGCGAGACCCAAAAGGCCTCTAGAGAAGAGTCGGCTGCAGATATAGATGGCTCATACTCTTTAACAACAACAACAACAACAACAACAACAACAACAACAACAACAACAACAACAACAACAACAACAACAACAACAACAACAACGACAACAACAACAACAACAACAACAACAACAATAATAATAATAATAATAATAATAATATATTAATAGGTTATTATTATGAATACCTATTATTTCTTCAACAAAGCAGTAAATATAGCTAGGCCTACCATAGCCCAAAAACTTTTACCTCAGTTGTAATAAAAACACCACCACCCCTAGAAACAACCCTATCTATGCGAAATGGTGCAACTGATTAGAGGAGTGCAAGGTCCCTACTATTATTTTAATCAGAAAGCTATGTTTCCGTGCCAGGAATGATATCCAACGAAGTAGATTGAATTATCGCTGTCAATTAGCCAAGTTTGAGAAAAATTCTTTGAAAGTTGGCAGAGCTAGAGCAGCGATACCCGGCTTGCATTAGTCTGCGCGTGGTGTGTAGTAGCAGACTGTCACTTAGTATGACGTTTTCTGCCTCCTCCTGGAATTATTTCTTCGCCCGAGGCAGCATCATACCTGTAAATTCTGTTCCCCATGTGTAGCCTGTTAAAATGCATATAAAAACGTTCGTTTCGTTTCCACTGATTCTCGCAAAGTCATGCAGTTTCTATAGCGCAAGCGGGATAGTTGAGAACAAAAAGCCTTCCATTCAAACTTTAGCTGTGTTCAGATTCTTTGCTTGCTGGCATTACCATGATCATCCATCCTTGACTTGAAAAAAAAAACCTTCGCAATAGTGGGCTAACTCGCACCTTCTCGCAGCTGACCTATTCGGTGTGCACGGTCGATGTCACCAGCCTCTATGCCCAGGTGCTTTCTAAAATGTTATTTAACAATTAGTTATGATTCAGCGTACCACCCCTGTGCATCCTCGTGCAGTCCTTTGATAGGTTATTTCTTTTTATTCGGTTGTTCCTGCCGTCTACTGCATCCCTAAGTTCAGAATTAGTTCTCGCTACGTTCACTTTGACATGTTTGACGCAGTTAGCAGCCGCATCAATGTTACCCGATTTAGTGGCATTTTTAATGTTTTTTGGGAGCGAGAACACGATCCTTTATGCTGTTGATTTCACTCTTTATCTCACTAAAGGAGGCTGTAGTTTCGGCATGACATTCCCTGAGCAATGATAGTACGTCATCAATCTTTGTTCCGGGTTTTGCATTGACATCACCAACGCTCGGATATAGTAAGGCAAAAGACAGACAGCAAAAGCGACGTAGGCCTTCGAGTAAGTTGCAGAAGCAAACCGCTCGTGCTATACAACACTTCTCAAGACTACACTTCAGGCCGCGACCATAGAGAAAGCACCCTATGCGCGCGGAGTACGTAAAAAAGTCGACATCCATTGATGCACAAAGTAAGCACAGTAAACATTGGAAATCTACAGCTACATAAATTTGCCTAGACAGCCTAGCAAAATAAATGCACAGCCTACATAGAAGTGCAAGAAAACAAGTTTTATCATCTGCAAGCAGCGGCCGGAAATACCAGATTGGTGCGGACAAGACTTGGTATTTGTTGGTTTTCGGTGTAGTATCTTGCGCTGTTGGTGGTACTTTCTCTTCTGTTGAAGAAAGACGTTGAATCAATTAGCCAGGTATTTACCTTGGTGATGCCAGATACGGTGACGGCTGCGCAGATCAACCGTTGCTGGACTGAACACCCGGTGGCCTACCTCTGTAGCCATAAGTACGCCAAACTCGATGTGCAAGAAAGCAAGTTGTATCATCTGCCAGAAGCGGCTAAGAATCTTTGGTCCAAAGGAATCAGAGATGACGCTATGGCAGCGACGAAGGAGGTTATGGACAACAAGCCCTACTCATTGGATAGAAGGGGCAGAAGCAAAGCAGGAGGCTGCGCGAGGTTTCGGAAGTTACCAAGGTGATCGAGGAGCACTGCAAAGCCCTGTTTAAACAACAATTGCATAAGCTTTGCGAGAACATAGACGGTCAGCTCAGATCTGGGAAAAGCTGAGGTCTTATCAGACACACTATCAATCAGGGCAGCACCAGGTCCAGTCAGAGACGATCCCTGCCGCGAGTCATCTATTTTGTTAGCGACTCTACTCCGGAAAAATTTGTTTTCAACAAACTCATATACAAGTATCTGCGAGTCTAGGATAGCTATGCCCAACACAGTTTCCGCACTAAGCGGAGCGTGACGTGCCGGAGTTGGCCCAGGAATTTACTGTGGTCGAGATCGGAAAGACTCTTTTTTCTCTAAATGGCAAATCCGTCCCTGGCCCTGATGGCATAACTAATAACATGCTCAAGAACATTGATGACGGCTTCACCAACTTCTTCATGGAAACGATTAATGAGGTGTGGCACCGTGGGGAAGTCACTACACAGGAGAAGACGGCCTACTCGGTACTCATCCCGAAACGCGATAACGCACCAAGAATCGATAATTTAAGACTGATTTCCCTAACATCCTGTGTACGTGAGGTCGAGGAGCATGCCCTGCTGAACGATCTCAAGGTGCACCTCGGGATCAATGACATGTACATCCAAAATATGATTGGTTTTAGAGCTGGTCTCCCGACACAGGATGCCATGAAGCTAAAAAAGTCACAGCTTTGCCACAAAGGCAAACCAATGAACGCAATAGTAACAAAGTGGGAGATTACGCGCAGAATGAAAAGCAGATCGAAACGTGCCGCGCGTTTCTCACGCACAAATGACCCACGAAACGTACTCACAGGTACAAATGCACGCGAATAAGTCTCAGTTGCTCTTTCGCTGGGTCTGAAAAGCGCACCGTTTGTGCAAACGGAGGTTGTGCAACGATTTAAGAGACCTTTGTGCACGCCGTAATAACAGCAGAATTGTTCCAGTGTAAGTCGAACACCTGCCAAGACGTGTCATCCTCTCCACAGGGAGATAAGGGTGCGCAAGAGATCGGCCACTCCACTCCTCTCCGCGGGTCAAAGCCCGCACGAGAAATGAAAGATGCCGCGAGCTCATTATGCCATCTTGCTGATAATGTTCAATTCGCCCCCCCCCCATCTGAGATGTCCGCTCGCAGCAGCAAGTGGTATATATAATTAGAGGTCCCACGTTCAGTTCTGCGCATCAGAACATTTTTTTCTCGTTTTTTTTCTTCCTTGCGTTTTCATATATATATATATATATATATATATATATATATATATATATATATATATATATATATATATATATATATATATATATATA
This sequence comes from Rhipicephalus microplus, assembly GCF_043290135.1. Taxonomy (NCBI): domain Eukaryota; kingdom Metazoa; phylum Arthropoda; class Arachnida; order Ixodida; family Ixodidae; genus Rhipicephalus; species Rhipicephalus microplus. The sequence goes on along the minus strand of NC_134706.1, from coordinate 170,279,392 downwards.
TATATATATATATACAACAAAAATACCCCCCACCACATGTAAATAATGGCGCTGTTAAAAAAGCGAGGAGAAAACTAAAGCGTGAACACTTACTTATGAAGCGACCACCACGAGAAGACCCACAACAAACAAACCTCTGCTTGACTTACAGCACAAACTTCCCCAATGTAAACAAAATCCTTAAACGACATTAAAACATTCTGGAACAAAGTGAACGTCTGAAACACGCATTGCCATCCGCTCCAGGCGTCGTTTACCGATGACTACGTAACCTCAAAGACACCCTTGTTCAATCCAAAATTAACACATCACCCCCCAATAATTCATGCCGCCCTTGTTTAAAGCCACGATGTCTTGTATGTAAGACGATGCGAAAAACAGACAAAGCAACTAGCACGCAATCCAAGTTTTCGATTAACATACGAGGAAACTTAACATGCGATTCCACTAATGTGGTATACCTACTCGAATGCAACGTGTATGGTATGCAGTACATTGGACAAACAGAAACACCATTTAAGATTCGTTTCAATTATCACAGACGCCTTGCGAAATCAGCCCCAACTCTACCTCTATCAAAACATCTCAATCTTCCCGACCATGCATTCGACAAACTATCAGTAACGCTCTTAGAGACGGGATTTAAATCAAATAGAGATTGTGAACAACGAGAGTCATACCTTATCCACCGATTTAACAACCTCGATAGAGGAATAAATGAGAATCCTGGTACACTTGCAGCAATTAAAGCATTAGAAAACAATAACGGCAATAATGAAAATAGTAACTGAGTTCACGGCACTGCAGCTGCGAAGGGCACTGGACAAACCAAAACAATTCCAAGTGTAACTACTCTTCCTAAGTGCAGCGGTCGTCTGTTTTCTGTTTTATCTTACTACCCAATCAATTGTGCCATGCATGACATACCCAACAGCAACCCTGTGCACAGGCGGGAGGCCCCCACTACACGCGTAATCCAGAAGCGGGCAAGGAATTCGTTTGCGCCCGCTTACCAGCCTCTACCGCAATACGGGGCACCCCTCTTTTTACGACGAAATGTTGACAGGATGCCAAGTAGTTAAAGGCTTAGAACTTCCTAAAATGCCCGCTTACCAGCCTCTGCCACAATACGCGGCACCCCTCCTTCTACGACGAAATGTTTACGGGACTCCGAGTAGTTAAAGGCTTAGAACTTCCTAAAAAAGCTCTTTTTTGCCCAACACCGAACCGCCAGTGTCAGGAGGTGCCGTCTGGTAGGGAGGACTGCGTTAGTGAAAGGAAGCATACACAGACCGCTGACATCGGAAAGGTGAAGGGGGAAGTGGAGGGAAGAGTGGAGGGGGGAAGTGGAAGGAAGAGTGCAAGGGGGGCGCCCGAGGGGAGTCCACGGTATATTATTTCTCTCTTCTTCTTCTCTTTTTTCTTCTTTTTCTTTTCTTTTTCTTTTTTTCTTTTTTCTTTTTTCTCTTTTTTGTCTTTTTCTCTCTTTCCTTGCCCTCTGATTTGAGATTGTATAAAGCTGAGCACCAACAAACTGTATCTTTAATCCTGATCAAGGCCAGACTCTAGGCCGAAACGTCAAAATAAACCACGTTGTGACCGCTCACGGAGGATCTACTGGACTATATGCAATGCTACGTCCACTCAACCACCATGCCTTCCTATATATATATATATATATATATATATATATATATATATATATATATATATATATATATATATATATATATATATATATATATATATATATATATATATATATATATATATATATATATATGTATATATATATATACGTGTTCTTATACGGGGGTGATGTGGGCGGTGAAACACAGCCGAGAGTGTCCATATGATTCACAATAATAAAGCACAATATCATCGAAAGGAGCAGAGAAAATACCAGAGCTATCCTTTGATTAGACATAGAGAAGATTTTCGACAATTCTCACGAATGCAGTCTTCAGTCTATTGCCAGCTTAGGGCAAGAGAAGACGATTTACGACTTCCTCAGATCCTTTCTTAACCATAGAACTACCAAGCTTAAGATCGAAGGGCTTACTTATTTCCCCAGTGTTGAGTAAAATCGTGATAATCTGGCTCACGAAGGAACTCACGACGATTCAAAGAATCAATCATGCCATCTACGCATATGATATGACCACCTGGTGCATGAACGGCACTGATGGCCAAGTTGAGAAAGCCTTGCAGAACGCAACTGATATGACCGAACGTTTGTCCCGTCCCTCCGGACTCGGATGCTCCCCATCGAAATCGTAAGTACTGCTCTAGAAGAAAAGGCACCGTAGCGACAGTCACCATGACTGAAAACCTGTTTCCAAAATGAAATACTTTCACTGGTGATTCGTCTGCAGTGCCCAGAGTGTTCTAGCTCCGAATATTGGGCATGTATATCGATTCTAACGGCACCAGCAGAGCCTCACTCAGACAGATCGCTACCAAGACACAAAGTGCTATCGGCCTTATCTGGAGGATCACCAACAGACACCGTGGAATCAAGGAAAACGATCTCATCCGTACCATACATGTTTTACGCTCTGCCACCTTTCGTACTTGGCTGTCGTGCATAATTTGCATGTTTCAGTCAGGAGTAAGTTCAATTCCCTCATAGAAAAAATCTACAAGCTCGCCCTTGGCTTGCCCCACACTCTACGACAAAAGGGTGTTAAAAAGGTACGTAGTTCGTTCTTTTGGGGACTAATGGGGCTGCAACAACAATTAATCTTTTAAAAAACTAACGGCACCGGGTCTAACAGTTAGTCCCCACAAACGAGCTCAAAGTACTATCATTTAGTCCTCACATTTACACCATAGTCAGTAACCGTTAGTCCCACAATTCACCTCAAATGAATAACATTTAGTCCTCATATTTGCACCTTATAGGGCAACTGTTAATCCCCACAATTACACCTTACCGGGCAACCATTAGTCGTTACAGTTGCACTACGCCGGACATACGGTTCATCCATTCAAATATTCCAATCCGGTGAACTCTTTATCCCCAGTTGAAACATAGCTTTTTCTATTTATTTTCCAACAGGCCTAATACTTTTACGCCTGTTTTTCTGCGCAGTGAGCAACAAATAGCGCAGAAACGAACACGCGAAAAAGCAATTAGCCACCTACGTGTAACTGCTTTCGCAGTCACCGCAACATCGAAAGGCAAAAGTGCGACATCGAAATCTTTTTATTTTCCTACATACACATGAAGTTTCTCCATTCTTTTAAGTGAATTTATAGTGAAGTGTGCCAGGAAGTGTTAGTCAGGATTTGGAGCCGGCACACTTGCCGACATGTCGCTGATGCAACTGTTGCTGGTGCAGGTACCTCTGCTGCTGGTTTCTGCGATCCACTTCGATGCAGCGGAGCGCCGGACACAGCCCTTTTTGTCTGATCCTTGGTCAGCATCTACAGTATCTCGACTACCATCCACACGTGTGCATGGGTCATCATCTGTCGTCAGAGGCACGTGTGGCCTGAGCCACGGATGGATCAGCAAGGATCAACCAATGAATTTGGGCCAACAGAACTCACGTGGTGCCGATGAGGCACGATGGCTTTGTGGGATTTGGAGCCGGCACACTTGCCGACATGTCGCTGATGCAACTGTTGCTGGTGCAGGTACCTCTGCTGCTGGTTTCTGCGATCCACTTCGATGCAGCGGAGCGCCGGACACAGCCCTTTTTGTCTGATCCTTGGTCAGCATCTACAGTATCTCGACTATCATCCACACGTGTGCATGGGTCATCATCTGTCGTCAGAGGCACATGTGGCCCGAGCCACGGATGGATCAGCAAGAATCAACCAATGAATTTGGGCCAACAGAACTCACGTGGTGCCGATCAGGCGTATATAGGCCCTCAGCACGATGGCTTCGTGGGATTTGGAGCCAGCACACTTGCCGACATGTCGCTGATGCAACTGTTGCTGGTGCAGGTTAGTCATTACTACCCATCTCAATCGCGGAGACTTGTATATGCATTGCCGGCTCCTCCCACGTTGCTAACTGTTCGTAACAAAAACCACGGATGCACTATGCATACGTCGCGTCTGAAGAGATTGCGATTATTTTCTAACAGAGTGGTGTATTTGATTTGGTTGTTAATACTCGCGGGGGATGTTGAACTGAACCCAGGTCCTGCTAAGACACGGGAGATGGAAGTGCTGAAATGTTTGCAAAGTGGGCAGAAAACTTTAATTTCAAAATTAAACGGCATTGGATCCAGGTTCGAAAAAAATGAGAACATACTGATGGAAGTAAAAGATTGTCTCAGCCAAACTCAGAACCAGATAAGGGACCTCAGCAAGATTGTAACGGAGCAGGCAGCTATAATACGGCATCTTATGCAACAGGTGAAAGATCTGCAAAAGAAAACAAATGACCTCGAAAACAGAAGTCGCCAGAAAAATCTTGTTTTTTATGGCGTTGATGATAAAACCTCAGAATCGTGGGATGAATCCGAAGCTATAATAAAGAATATTTGCAAAACGAGCCTTGGAATGGAACTCGAATCTGTGGAAAGGACACATCGCTTAGGACGCTATAATGAGAGTAAGAAGAGGCCAATTATTGTTAAATTCTCATTGTACAAAGAGCGTCAGGCAGTGCTTCTCAATGCCAAAAGATTTAAGAATTCCCTGTACAGCGTTAGCGAAGATTACTCACATGAGACAAGAAGTATCAGGAACAAGCTGTGGGAATATGCCAAGACAAAATGACAGGATAAGAACAATAAAGTGAAGCTGAATTTTGACAAACTGATTATTAACGGCAGGGCTTTCAGGTGAGATGACGAAAAAGAAGAGGTCGTCCCAGTACGCAGGCGATCACAAACTAGAAAAAAGGAGAAATACCGATGTCAAGAACTTGTTGCCGTCATCGTGAACTGCCGCAGCGTAGTTAATAAAGTTGCTGAGCTCTTGGGCTTAATTGAGAGTTTTAACGCAGATATAGTCCTTGGTACAGAATCTTGGCTAAAGCCCTCGATTGCTGATAGTGAGGTGTTTCCGCAAAATTACGTCGTCTATCGCAAAGATAGGCTCACAGCAGGTGGGGGCGTTTTTTTACTTGTTCGTTCTTGCTTACAGTCATTTGAAGTTGATTATAAGTGCGACTCACTGGAGTCTGTAAGGTGCAAGATAACACTGCCTGATAACTTCGCGTTTTTGGTCGGAGTGGTTTATCGCTCGCCGAGCTCAGATAGTAGCATAATGCAAATATTAGATGAAATTCTTTCTGAAGCATCAGCCCAGACAATACTCCCAGGGGCGGATTTTAATCTGCCTGGCTTATCCTGGGGCAATGGTTCCTGTATAAGTATAAGCGGGCACATGAACCGTGCGATGAAAAATATCGTCGACAGGTTTGGTCTGACGCAGTACGTTACCACCCCTACTCGCAATGACGCTGTATTAGACTTGTTGTTTTGTAACTCGCCAAATTTCGTAAATGACGTGACTGTGATTCCAGGAATTAGTGATCATCTTGCTGTTGTTGCTTGTATCCAAAAGAAAAAAGTGTGTGCGAAGTTACCTACGAGTAGAAGGATCTACTTTCATGACAAGGGTCACTACGATGCAATTTCTAAAAAACTTCTTAATTCGTTCCCTGTTTTCGAATGTCTTTTTGAGGAGGGCAATGTGCATGATATGTGGGACAAATTTAAGAATATACTTTCCGAGTTAACAAATATACATATCCCCAGTGTTCATTCATCACGGCTAAAAAAGCACAAACAACCATGGGTAACAGCACATATAATAAAACTTATCAACAAAAGGAAGAGGGCATTAGGCGCATTCAAGAAAAGCAAATCAGTTGCTCAATTTGAAAAACTGAAGTCGATTACCCACGAATATAAGCTAAAGATAAAAAAAGCTAAAGATGATTACTTCACTGAGCTGAGCAACAAAATGAAATCAAATCCTAAAATGTTTTGGAAGTACCTAAAACAATGTGGCTCAGATTCCTTTGGAAAACAGGAGTTAAATTATAACGGCACGGTAATTACGAATGACGAGGATAAGGCTGCATGCCTAAAAAACTTTTTCCACTCGGTATTCTTACCTAAACACAGCTGTATTTATCATCAAACTATTATGAGCATTTCGCCTATGCTTCCTGTCGAGCTTAGTGTTAATGAAATTGAAAAACAATTGCAGGACGTTGATGAGAGTAAATCTAGTGGTCCACATGAAATTTCTCCGCGTGTACTCAAGCGTTGTGCGGGGCCAATTTCAATGTATCTGATGCAATTTTTGAAAGATCTTTAGCGACAGGTACCTTACCACATGACTGGATAATTGCGCACGTGGTACCGATACATAAAGGTGGGTCCAAAAAAGACGTTGGTAATTATAGACCAATATCGCTTACGTCTATCCCTTGTAAAATCCTCGAACATATTTGATACAAAGAAATTATAACTCATTTAAACAAGCATAAGGTACTAATCAACGAGCAGCATGGATTTCGCAGAGGGCTGTCTTGCACAACACCATTAGTCTAATTTTAACACGACGTAATATCGGGCGTAGATACTGTAGGACAGGTAGACGTTGTGTTCTTGGATTTTCGGAAAGCGTTTGACACGGTGTCACATTCACTCTTACTGTTTAAGCTTACCACCCTGAACATTGATAAGACTGTTTTTAAATGGATCGAATGTTACCTTTCCCAAAGAACACAAACCGTAGTACTGAATGGAAAATGCTCCGAATACACCGATGTTACCCCAGGGGTCCCACAAGGCTCCATCCTGGGTCCGCTATTGTTTTTAATTTATGTTAATGATATCTCTGCAGGAATTTCATCTTCTATACGGTTGTTTGCGGATGACTGTGTTGTGTACACAAAAATTTTTGGTCACAATGATGTATTAGAACTTCAGAAAGACTTATCGCTCATTTATAGCTGGTGTACCAAATGGAAAATGAATTTGAATATAACAAAGTGTGTACATATTTTATTTACCAAAAAGATGAAACCATTTAAGTCACAGTACCATCTGAACAATGTACAGTTGAAACAAGAGAGTACATATAAGTACCTAGGTATAATACTGCCACGTTCCATTTCACAAGTTTTTGTTATCGTTCCGAAACACCACACGATTCTCGGCGCAAACCGCGCCTGCAGGTTTCGAGAAGGTTCCAGACTGTAGTAGATCATTTCGATAAGATCACGCCCACTGTGCGAACGGTACAGATTGTTCTGGAACCTACGCCACCGCCAGCGATAACGCTAGAACATTCGACGGCGAAGGTATAAATGCCGACGCGCTTCGCCGCTTGTCAGTTCTTGATCGAAGGCCGACGCTGCGTTCGCCGCTATCAGTCCGAGACTGCTATCTGTGCAAGACTGCTGCTGTAATTAGACTTTCCCTTTACCGGGCACAGGTTCGCCCAAATAAACAGTTAAATCCCAACACGAAGTTTCCTGTCTTTGGCCACGTCACGACCCCGTGACATCTGGTGGAGGTGCTGCTTCGTTCATGTACCGGACGCCCCCGTCAAGCCGTGAACCCAGCCCCCTTCGCGGAGAAGACACCGACGCCAAACAAGAGCAGCGAACGAGCCCCCGACAGCAAGGTCTCCCACCGGAGTACGGCCTGCTACAAGACAAGGCGCGGAAGACCAAGACCATGACCTCGACTGCATCGACAATGACAACCGGAGCGTCCCAGCCCGCGATCGTCATTCATCAACCCAGGGAACCACCAACGTTCCATGGCTCATCGTTTGAAGACCCGGAAACCTGGCTAGAAACATACGACCGTGTGGCCGCCCTCAACCACTGGGACAACGAAGAAAAGCTCTGTCGTGTGTACTTCTACCTGGAAGACACCGCAAGGACCTGGCTAGAGAATCGGGAGTCCACGCTCCGTACGTGGGATGTCTTCTGCGGCGCATTTCTTCAAACGTTCGCAAGCGTCGCTCGCAAAGAGAGGGCCGCTGCTCTACTCGAGACCCGGGTTCAGCTACCAAATGAAAAGGTTGGAATTTTCCCAGAGGAGATGACCCGCCTTTTCCGTCACGCTGACCCAGACATGCCTCAGGAAAAGAAAGTTTGTTTCCTCATGCGAGGGGTCAAACAGAAGCTCTTCGCGGGACTAATGAGGAATCCACCGAACACCGTCCAAGAATTTGTATCCGAGGCGACCACCATCGAAAAAACGCTGGACATGCGCACCAGACAGTATAATGGTCGCCTGACTCCAGAATGCGCTGCTGCTCAAGCCAGTGACTCCGACGAACTGCGTGAAATGATCCGAGCGATCGTGCGGGAAGAGCTGTGCAAACTGTTGCCTTCGGCGCAGCCTCAAGTGGATTCGATCGCCGACATTGTGCGAGAAGAAGTCCGGTGATCGCTTCGAATTCCCGAAACACCGCCGCCCGAGCCAGAAACTATGAGCTACGCCGCTGCAGTGCGCCACAATTCTCCTCCCCGTCTACGCCAAAACGCCGCCCCGTCACACTTCCGTCGCCAGACGCCACCGCCGCCACCACCCCAACCGACGTCCTACCGTTCCCCAGCGGGCCAGCGCAGTGCACCGAGGAAAACGGACGTTTGGCGTGCACCTGACAACCGCCCGCTCTGCTACCACGGCGGCGAGGCCGGGCACACATACCACCGTTGCCAGTACCGACAGATGGGACTGCGTGGCTTCGCCGTCAATGCAACGCGTCCGCAGCCAGGAGATCGGCCACGTGACATCGCCGACTACCTGGCAGGAACTCAATGGACACCACGAAGTCCTTCCCGTTCGCCGTCGCCCAGCCGCCGCATGTCACCGCACCCCCGGCAGTACTCTGGCCCAACGCGGGGCCGGTCTCCTAGCCCGTATCCGGGAAACTAAGGGCAGCAACCGATGGAGGTGCGGTTGCTGTGCGACGAACTACCGAAGATCCTCCGACGACGACGCCGACGTGACGGAGCTTTTTGAACACAACCCTAACCAGGCAAAGCCCTGAAGGCAAAAGCTCACTTACCGAAGGTGGCCGGACGCCGCAACATGGAAGCAGCGGAACAAGCCGACGCAGCCGTGACCCGACGCCGCGCCCTAACTGTAATGCGAGACGGCGAACTAGCGACCGCGACGTTCCTATCGACGGCCACAGTGTGACTGCTCTCGTCGATACTGGAGCCGACTATTCTGTCATCAGTGGGTCGTTCGCCGCGAAGTTAAAGAAAGTTAGGACAGCTTGGAAAGGCCCTGAAATCCGCACAGCCGGAGGTCATCTCGTAACGCCTGCAGGAATCTGCACAGCGAGAGTCACCATTAACGGCCGTATTTATCCTACAGACTTCGTAGTCCTACAGCGTTGCTCGAGAGATGTCATCCTTGGCATGGACTTCTTATGCCTCCATGGTGCTGTCATCAACCTAAAAACAAGGTCGATAACGTTATCCACAGAAGAAGCACTACCGCCGCGCACGCCGTCAGGACACCATGCCTTGAATGTGCTGGAAGAACAAGTCACCATTCCGCCTCGCTCAAGCGTCATTATTTCAGTCGGCGCTCCTAAATCACCTGACTTGGAAGGCGTCGTTGAAGGCAGTCAGCATCTGTTGGTCACCCAAAATATTTGTGTCGCAAGAGGAATTGCAGAGCTGCGGGGAGGCAAAGCAACGGTTATGCTCACGAATTTCAGCAATGAGTACAAACATTTGAACAAAGGAACAACGGTCGCATACATCGAAGAAATTGTCGAAGCCACCAGTGCTTTCGCCCTCGCCGATTCTGCGGAACCTGCTCAGAGGAACCAAGCCCCTCCCATAGCTTTCGACGTCAATCCCAGACTTCCGAACGATAAGCAAGAACAGCTCAAGGCCCTGCTCCTGCAATACGAAGATTGCTTTTCGTCGTCATCGAAAATTCGGCAGACCCCGATCACGAAACATCGAATCATAACCGAAGAAAATGCCAGACCACTCCGTCAGAGTCCGTACAGGGTTTCGACGCGAGAACGTGAGGCAATGAAGAGACAAGTTGATGAAATGCTGCGAGATGACATTATCGAGCCGTCCAAGAGTCCGTGGGCATCCCCCGTGGTGTTAGTGAAGAAAAAGGATGGGACCCTACGCTTCTGCGTCGATTATCGCCGCCTGAACAAATTCACAAGAAAGGACGTGTATCCTCTCCCACGAATAGACGACGCCCTAGATCGGCTCCATAACGCCAAGTACTTCTCGTCAATGGACCTCAAGACTGGCTATTGGCAAATCGAAGTCGACGAAAGAGACCGAGAGAAGACGGCGTTTATAACACTGGACGGCCTCTTCGAGTTAAAGGTGATGCCCTTCGGTCTTTGCTCAGCGCCTGCAACTTTTCAACGCGTTATGGATACAGTACTGGCAGGATTGAAGTGGCAGACTTGCCTTGTGTACTTGGACGACGTCGTCGTAATTTCCTCGAGTTTCGACGAGCATCTTCGGCGCCTTGAAGCTGTACATCAAGCCATCAAGACGTCCGGACTCACACTGAAGCCAGAAAAGTGCAGATTTGCGTATGAGGAGCTCTTGTTTCTGGGGCACGTTATCAGCAAGTCTGGACTTCGTCCCGATCCATGGAAAACAGCCGCTATCGCCGACTTCCCGCCGCCCACTGACAAGAAAGCCGTGCGCCGATTTCGGGGCCTGTGTGCCTATTATAGGCGGTTCGTGAAAAACTTCGCCCGCATCGCCGATCCTCTCACTAACCTTACCAAGGCCGACGTGGAGTTTAAGTGGGAAACGCCGCAGGAACACGCTTTCCAGGAGCTTAAACATCGCCTCCAGACGCCTCCGTTACTTGCCCATTTCGACGAATTCGCCGAGACAGAAATACATACTGACGCAAGCAGCGTAGGTCTTGGCGCCGTTCTTGTGCAGAGGGCTGACGGACTTGAAAGGGTTATTAGTTACGCCAGCCGATCGCTATCCAAAGCAGAAGCAAATTATTCCACAACAGAAAAGGAGTGCCTCGCCATCATCTGGGCTACGTCGAAATTTCGCCCCTACCTCTACGGCAGGCCCTTCAAAGTTGTGAGCGACCACCACGCCTTGTGTTGGCTAGCCACCTTGAAGGACCCTTCAGGTCGCCTCGCACGATGGAGCCTGAGACTTCAAGAATATGACATTACTGTCATTTACAAGTCCGGCAAAAAATACTCCGACGCTGACTGTCTCTCTCGTGCGCCTGTCGACCAACCGCTACCCGACGACTCGGATGACGACTACTTCTTGGGAATGATAACTACCGACGACTTCGCTGAACGACAGCGGGCCGACCCGGAACTTAAAGCCCTAATAGAATACCTCGAAGGCAGGACCGCCGAAGTCCCGAAGGTATTCAAGCGCGCACTTGCGTCGTTCTTTCTACGAAACGGTCTTCTACAAAAGAAAAACTTTTCACCGCTTCGAGCTAAGTACCTCCTTGTGGTGCCTTCAGCTCTGCGACCAGAACTCTTGCAGGCCCTGCACGACGATCCGACGGCAGGGCACCTCGGTGTTTCCCGCACGCTCGCGAGGATACAAGAAAGGTACTACTGGCCACGTTTTACCACCGACGTCACTCGTTATGTGAGGACATGCCGGGACTGTCAGCGACGCAAGACACCGCCGACAAGGCCAGCGGGACTTCTGCAGCCAGTTTATCCACCTTGCCGACCTTTCCAGCAGATTGGTATGGGCCTACTGGGGCTGTTCCCGACGTCGGCTTTCGGAAACAAGTGGATCGTGGTAGCTACCGACTACCTCACCCGCTACGCCGAGACAAAAGCCCTGCCAAAAGGCAGTGCATCCGAGGTAGCTAAGTTCTTCGTCGAAAATATCGTCCTACGTCACGGCGCCCCGGAGGTCCTTATCACCGACAGAGGAACGGCATTCACTGCCGACTCAACTCAAGCGATCTTGGCATACAGCCAAACAAACCACCGCCGGACGACAGCGTACCACCCACACACCAACGGCCTCACCGAGCGGCTTAACAAGACCATCGCCGACATGCTGTCAATGTACGTCGATGTCGAACACAAGACGTGGGACACCATTCTTCCGTATGTGACCTTCGCATACAACACGGCGGTGCAGGAGACGACGCAGATATCTCCGTACAGCTGGTCTACGGAAGGAGCCCGGCAACGACGCTCGATGCCATGTTACCCAACGTCACCGACGAAGAAAACCTCGATGTGAGCGAGTACGTTCAACGCGCCGAAGAAGCCCGACAACTTGCGCGTCTTCGTATCAAGAATCAACAGACGACCGACAGCCACCGTTACAACCATCGACAACGCTTCGTGGAATACCAGCCCGGTGAACGTGTTTGGGTGTGGACGCCGATACGCCGACGTGGACTAAGTGAAAAGCTTCTGCGATGGTACTTCGGACCGTACAAGGTGGTTCGACGTCTCGGCCCACTTGATTACGAGGTTGTCCCCGACGGAATCACGAACTCTCAACGACGCCGATCGCGACCTGAAGTCGTCCATGTCGCGCGCCTCAAGCCGTTTCATGCACGTTAACAAACTGAAACAGTGTTTTTTGTATTATTGTTGTATTGTAATTTATTCATTGTACTTTCTTGCATTATTATTGTACCTTCATCTTTAGTTAAAGCATCGGGACGATGCCTTTCTTTAGAGGGGGGCAATGCCACGTTCCATTTCACAAGTTTTTGTTATCGTTCCGAAACACCACAGGATTCTCGGCGCAAACCGCGCCTGCAGGTTTCGAGAAGGTTCCGGACTGTAGTAGATCATTTCGATAAGATCACGCCCACTGTGCGAACGGTACAGATTGTTCTGGAACCTACGCCACCGCCAGCGATAACGCTAGAACATTCGACGGCAAGGGTATAAATGCCGACGCGCTTCGCCGCTTGTTAGTTGTTGATCGAAGGCCGACGCTGAGTTCGCCACTATCAGTCCGAGACTGCTATCTGTGCAAGACTGCTGCTGTAATTAGACTTTCCCTTTACCGGGCACAGGTTCGCCCAAATAAACAGTTAAATCCCAACACGAAGTTTCCTGTCTTTGGCCACGTCACGACCCCGTGACAATACTATCATCTGAATGTTCATGGAGGCCTCAGGTTGACACTCTCATAGCCAAAACTGGTAAGGCTTTAAATTTCATTCAAAGAAACCTGCGATGTTCGCATGTGAATTTGAAACGTATGGCATACACTACTTGTATCAGACCTATCTAAGAATACGGTTGTGTCGTGTGGGACCCCGCCGAGGTAACCTTCATTGCTGCTCTGGAACAATTACAAAATCGTGCTGCCAGGTTCGTCTTGGGACGGTACGGAAGGGGGGAGAGCTGCACTGCAATGAAGGCTGAGCTAGGATGGGAGTGTCTTTCTGACCGCCGCCAGAAGCAGAGATTAAAATTTCTTTACTGCATTTACTACAATAAAACTGGAATTAATAGAGAAATATACCTACACAACCCTCATTACACTTCAAAACGTTTTCATCATAGTTGCAAAATTCGGGAATACCCAGCTAAAACGAACATGTATGCCAATTCATTTTTTCCTAGAACGAATAAACAGTGGAACAGGCTAACTGAAATTCAAGTACATAGTGGGAACGAAGATATATTTTATTCACTGCTGTAAACCCGTGTTGTAACCTGAACGAAGATATATTATGTGTGAACAAAATTCTGCTATGTGTGTGAACGAAAATGTATTTCAGTTATTTATGTGTGAACAAAGTTGCATTGTGTCGGTGAAGGGAGATGTACGTCATTTATTGATGTAACCCCCCTGCTATAACGCCTTCGGGTGCTGTGGGGTATCTGATGAATAAAATAAAAAGAATAAAAAAAGTCCATTCTCGTTGTCACATCTTGTTCACTCCTGCACATTGTTCATCCATACAGATTTTGTTCACCAAGTGTATCACGCTTCAATATTTCGATTGGTTTTCCACTCACCAGAGTCCTACAACGGCTCTACATCTAATCCTAACGATGGTACATGCGAGGCCAAGTGAGGACCCACTCACCATGCCGCCTCCGCAGTCCGCCCGCCTCGCGGGGAACTCTTGCTCGCGTTGAACGAAATAACAGAACACGTCCACCTGTCTAGACAGGAATTCTGCATTCTACACTCTGCTTTGTGTAGGGCGCAGGCAGTTACCCTTAGACTATTGCAAGCCAGTGCGAACCCTAACCCTTCGGTTCTTATTGCCATGTACCCTGAACGGTATTCTAGTACATACTGTCCTGCGTGTGGATCAGAAGCAACAATGAAATTTGTGTGAAGCCATTGGCTTCGCTTTCAGTGAGGACATGTGGGCAGCGCTCTTACGAAGCCCCCAACTTACCAACAAAAACCCTGGCTGTCCAGAGCGCCCGTGAATGGCCCGCCAAGCTCGGCTTCTTAGTTCCTATGTGGCATTAGCCTGGGGGGGGGGGGTGACGGGTTTTCTCCTGCATTTTCTCCAGACGAAAATCGCTTTAGTCATAATATTATCACCATTCTTTATATTTTACGAAGACCTCTATAGCAAAAAAAATTATGTGCACAGATCTGACAAAGCCTAGTTTTTTGATACAGGAGTCACATTGGGTTAATTACAATTAGAAGAAGACCCTTAAACATCTTTCTTTGAAGTTGGTGAACGTACCACCAGCCAGGGCTGTTATCCAAGCAAGCACTAGCGCTACTTGATTTAGTGCTTCTGCTGTTGACATCGTCATGCAACTATTCATGTTTCGTAAGAAAAAACGTTGCTCTTAGAATCGTTATGCAGCCTCAAACCACTGGTCATATAAAATATATGCGACTGTTCAAGATATGCTCAAAAACTTTTTTATACCAGGGCGATAAAGCGTCGGCGCCTAACTTTCTACACTCTAAGGCAAAATTACCCGAAAAAAAAGTAACAGAGCCCAATAGGCGTCCACAATAAACGGATAGCCAGCTGAGGAGCAACCACAGTGGGAGCCCAATAGGCGCGCGCGATTAACGGATAGACCATTGAGGAGCAACCATAGTGAAAGGCGTGCCACGCGAAACCACTTAGTCTCCAAACATGTTCCAAAGAGTAAAACTGTCCGAGGATTGCAGGCAGCGCGAAAAGCGTTGCCAAGGTGACCAACCCTCCTTCTGCTTTTCTGCTGGCTCAGTCTTTCCCCGTATTTTGCCGGTGACGGATCGCGTTGCGTCGCGCTCGGAGTGCTCGACGACGGCCGCCTGGATTCGACGATCTAAGAATTACGACGTGGTGCTTGTGCGTACGCTTGCATGAGCGCAGGCTGCTGCTTTTGCGTTTCGCTGCACCTATTAAGTCTGGAGCAGGTGTCTACACGTCACCACGCCGCGCTGTATATCTCTGGCTGCCAAATAGTCACGGCCAACACACGACAGCAACAGTTTAGAAAGCCAATATGGCGGCCGAGTAGACTACAGGCCTATCGGATATATACTTCAGTCTGACTACAGAAAACAGCGCTGGATTCTAAGGCAAGTATGTTATCATTCTTTATTCTACGCTACTTGTGGCGTGTGCGCTACGGATCGCACTTGCTGACAACGGGCTTGCTTTTGTTGTATATCGCACGCAAGAAATGCATCGCGAAGGTCAGCTTCGGCGTCTGTAACTCACTTGTGCTTTGCGACTGCCTCAAAATTGGCCGCCATTGCCGTCGCCCTCCCGTACGCTCGCTCATCGAGTGCTCGCCTGTCTTCTCCGCCGAGATGAGCTCCGGGCTGACGATATTGGGCTGACACCACGTCGATGTGTTGGGGGTCGCCGAAAACACGTTGCGGGTTCTCGTAAAGAGCTTGGTTGTAGTATGTCGCGCGCTGTAAGTGCACCAGCACGGGCTGGCGGGGCTTTCGCTAGTGTCGGACCTCACTGAAAATTGGTCGTCATTTCAGTTGGCTTTTCCGTCAGTCGGTCGCAAGCAGCTCGGTGCCGTTCGTTGGCCACGGCGGCGGACTCGCGTTTGCGCGCTGCTCTCACTCGGGTTTGTGGAAAAGGGCCGCATTACCGTCGATTTCTTCGGTGCAAGCTCCCAACCAGCTCGGTGCTGTTCGTGGCGGCAGCCAAGCGTACGCTCGCTCTCCTGTTCGAAGTTAGCTGGCGGCAGACACCCCGCCTGCAGCGCCGTGGTTCGTCTCGCGTTCGCTTGCTCGAGCTGAACAACGTCGCTCGCTTGAGGCTCGCCGACTTGTTAGCAGCATTGTGGTTCACGGAGTTGTGGCTGCGGCCGCTGCTCCTAAGCTGTTGCGCTACGGGGATAGAATTGAGTGTCTGACGGTGGGTGATATGACGGTGAAATTATTAGCATGTCATATCTCACGTATGTTTTCATTTCACCTTGCACGTATTTCTTATGTGCATTTGTATTCATCCTCTGTCACCTGTGGCTCACTATTTTACATACTCATTGTGCAGCTGTGGGCATACATCGTGCTGAAGACTGTGGTCCTGGCGTCTGCGATGCCTGTCATCCATCTCTTTCGTCAGAGCAGCTGCAGAAGGACAATACGAGATATGAAGGTAAAATTAATTGTGTGGCATATTTTAACGCTTGCTTTTGTATTAAGGTGCACATACTTGTCATATGCGTGCATCTTCATCTTCTATGACGTCTGTCTAACTATCTTTACTATCTTATTGTACTTGCAGCTGTGGGAACACAATAGGCACAAGACCGAGTGCGCTGGCGTCTGCAATGCCTGTCATCTATCGCTTCCGTTCGAGGACCTCTCCAAGGAGTGAACAATATTTGACAACGAGACTGGATTTGTACACTTCACCATAAATTCACTTGAAAGAATGGAACTTCACTTCAACGGAACGGAACTTGAACTTCATGTCTATGTAGAAAAATAAAAAAAAATTCGATGTCTCACTTTTGTCTTTAGTTGTTGCCGTGACTGCGAAAGCAGGTATACACAGGTGGCTAACTACTTTTTCGCGTGTTCTTTTCTACGCAATTTGTTGCTCACTGCGCAGAAAAACAGGCAAAAAGTATTAGGCCTGGCGGAAATTAAACAAAAACCAATGTTTGAATTGGGGACAAAAAGTTCATCTAATTAGAATATTTGAGTAGATCAACCACTCGTTCGGCAAGGTGCAACTGTGAGGACTAACGGTTGCGCGGTAAGGTGTAAATGTCGGCATTGCCAGTTGCCCTATGAGGTGCAAGTGTGAGGAAAAAATGTTAGTCCATTGAGCTCGTCTGTGGGCACTAACTGTTAGAGCTTGTGCCATTAGCCCATTAAGGGATCAATAGTTGTGGCAGCCTAATAAGTCCCCAATATGGCGAACCACACAGCCTTTTAAAACCCTTTTGCCTTAAAGTGTATAATGCATCAACATGACGAGAGCCCAGAAAAGCAAAAAACACAAAATGTGCACGACACAAGCGGTGTCTAACAAATAAAGTTTCAATGAAAAAAACCGCGTCATATATTCGCAAACATCGAGAGAAACAATATATGACACTCCCCACCAAGCACGAAAAAATTAGGCTGTAGATGCATAATCTCAGCGTTTGTGGGTGCAAATTAGGGCTGCCTCGCGGACCTGTCTTTTGCTTTTTTGATTTCATACAATTTCACGCGTGCGCTGGTATCAAATCCTAATCACCACAGATGTTTTTTTTTAAATCAGCTGCGTAGCCGCACTGCCGGCCAAACAAGACAAGATACATGGAAGGTGTACCTTTCAGAGAGCTAGCCTACTGCCCTAACTGGACGTTAAAGCAGCACTCCACCTCTCCGATGTACGTGCCTTTGGGAAGAGTATGTTCCAACTATCCTAATTCGCTACTTTACTTCTGTACATATCATATAGATGCATTTTTAATGAATGCAAGCTTTCTTCCCTTGCTGTTACAATTAACTTTTAGTGTCTTTACGCCAGTCTGCATGAAACAGAGTGTTTGTCCTCACTAGGTTTGACTAAATAAAAAAAGTAAGTGCAATGTTTTTTCGTAACACGTCGCTGAGTATCAACTGCACCACAGTCAATTACGCTCTGTATGAACACCGATTCCCTTGGGACGTGCGATATCCCGAATTTTCTCTATTATGCATATCTATAGTGTGCCTGCCCTTGGCGTGTAATGCTCGTTCAAAACGATACCTATATTTTTGCTTTTTTGTTCTCTTTGCACGCGACTTTATTTTCTTATGTATTTATTGTCCTAGACATCCGCTAAATAACTGCCATTGCAGTATTTCAGTTGTTCATCCCACTTAAAGCCCATCCTTACTTACCCTGTGTCTCCTTATCCTGCAGACGTGGACTGATGACTGAGCCACAGAATGGTCCTGGATTCTGCGATTGTGACAACGCCATCTAAGCTCTAGAAGCTTGAGCACAAGAACTGCTCCCACGGTTAATATAACAGAAAGCCAGTGATTTCTCACGAGCTACCGCGGTTTTAAATGCAGACCGTGGATTTGATGTGCAGTGACTGCCCATCTACCAAGCCCGCTTACAGTAAAAATGCCGAACTTGACGTTTGGTTATAGGGTTTTGGGTAAATAATTATATATGCTTGGTTCATCAATCCTTTCTTTCACAACAGATACTTTATCAAATTGCCAGGCTGAGTTTTTGAACAAATAATACTAATAACCGAGGTTCTTGAGTGGAAGAGAAATTCTCAGAATGTCTGACTAGTGAGAGACAAGAAAAATAAAGGCATGCTCTATGCGTGTATCGTTTCATACTTATTTGTAGTTACACATTTTCTTTTACTTATTTCCACGCACTGTATAGAATGACGGTGCGCTACCACAGGTACGTAAGACAACCTCTAGGCGTAGTCTCACATTCTTTAGTGTTGCTCAAAACCAGGTTCCAGCTCTGTAGAAGCCAGAACTTGCAGAATTCACATCTTAGTTATTTAAGACAACATTTGCGAGAACCAATATAGAAAACAATTGCTGTTATTTCGAAGTGAATTCCAATCTCAGTCCACTGTCCTATACTCTATAGTGAAGCGTCTCAAAGTTTTGATGCAACTCAAGCAGCGCCATCGACATTATTGATACAGCATGAAACGTGAAAATGCTCACAAAAGATACAAAAGAAACGCAAAAAGCAATGTATCATACTCAATAATACAAGCATAAAAAATTCAGATTTCTCGAGCCACAAAATACTTGAAAGTGCGAAACTGCACGTTTCCCAAGGCTACTTTGCTTTCTTCTACGTTGTTTGTAGGCCTTAGCTAGGTTGCTTCTAAAATGTTTCCTAACGCTTCAGCTAGGTGATGCTAGGTTGTTCATTCTCATCACATAGAAGGTAGACCACACACAGTCAGCCTAACGATGCAATCGTCTGATCTCCATAGACAGAAGGTTTAACCAGCGAACAGGGAGCGTGGGAACACATAACAAAGAAGAGCTACACAGCACGAGCGCTAACTTGTAACTGCTTTATTTCTCACGCTTGAAACATCCATACATACAAAGGTGCGCATGTCAACAAGATTATGACGACAGTAAGGACAGTACTTGAAGCGTTTATGCGACGCACCTGTCTATGAATGATCTTCATCAAGGGTTCTCAAAGACGGTTCCACGTGCTCTAAGAATTACGCAGACGCCACGTCTGGGTTCCCCGAACCAATGATAAATTTTTTCAAGGTCCGCCCTCGCCCATTCAACTCGATTAGATGGTGATCCCGAGGTGTGATTGATCTTGCGAGCTTCAAATATTCACGCCCGAGCGTCAATACGCACATCTCAGAGCATAAAAGAAACGCACGAGCTGCACAATAAAACCCGCCGGTATAGTTTGTAGCCCGCAAGACTTCGAAAATGGGTCATGCGCTGACTGACTTTTAGGAGACTGGTATCACCACGAGGCGCATTTCGGCTATTTGAAAATATGTTCCGCTAGCATGCGCAAAAAGTTGGAAGGTTGACTAAGTGTGCCTGAGCGTCGTCGGAATAATTTGTCAGTGCAAGGAAAGTGAGTTAAGCCGCATGTTGGTGAATGAACTTTATGTCTACTCTTGCCTTTGAATTTATTAAAAGTAAAAAGAAAAAAACGCTCGCCCGGGGAAGAGCGGGGGTCAAGGCGTTTTTCTTCGGACTAAATGTATGTCGCCAGGGTTCAATCACATCGACATGCTTGAGAACCCCTGATCTATATAGTCAAACTCACAGCCATGTAGAGGTAATTGATTGATATGTGGCGTTTAACGTCCCAAAACCACCATGTGATTATGAGAGACGCCGTAGTGGAAGGCTCCGAAAATTTCGATCACCTGGGGTACTTTAACGTGCACCTAAATCTGAGCACACGGGCCTACAACATTTCCGCCACCATTGGAAACGCAGCCGTCGCAGCCACGATTCGATACCGCGACCTGTGGGTCAGCAGCCGAGTACCTTAGCCACTAGACCACCGCGGCGGGGTCATGTGGAGGTAATGAAGGATAGCTGATACACTGACCTGCATTCCTGGAAATGGGATACGCTTCAGAAAGCAGCCCACACTTTATCTCCTTCCGCAGGCACAAACTTGCGCTAAAACTAACTGTTCGCGCGTTATACCTACGGGCACGTCGTCGCTGGCGTTCACCTTCGTGTTTTACGCAACGACATTCCAGGACTTTTGGTATCAACGGAGAAATGCCACCATTCTACGAAGGATCAGTGGAACTGAAATGGTGATTCGTTACGTTGCCGCAGTAATGGCTGAAGAATTGGCGTTAGTTCTGTGACCGTTCCACAATTAACAAACGCATGCCCTACAGCCCATCATGCAGAACATCAGGGTGGCCGACAGCGTCAGGTGAAAGATTCCGCCACTCTCATGCCACTTAGACGCGATGCATACTGATTTTCACTTTAAAGTGCTTGCCGGGGGCACAGAAAACTGCGTGATAAAAAGACACACCAGATGCAGAGGAACGTTTTTTACAGCAGAATTGTTGTGCTGAAGGTTTGTCATGTGTCGTAGAAAGAAAGTTATGATCATTAGGAATTGACACGCACTGTCTGCGTCTTCGTAATCCTATGTTTCGCTCCCAGAACACTTACGTTGATCTGTTTGACTATAAAGAGAATAACTTTAATAAGTTAGAGAAGTAGTCCAGAGAAGGACGCAGAAAGCAACAGAGACAAAGAAAGCAACATAAATAGAGACATTCTAGGCAGAAAAATGTCCACGTGGTCAGAAATACCCACCCCGAGCACGTAACTTCATTTTGTAGTTCTTTCAGACCTCGCCACACCCTTAGCTGAAAACTTTGCCTTCGCGCTCTCAGCTGCACTAATAGGATATTCTTTCTACGCTACTTTCTATTTCCGTCAACATTAACTTCAATTATTTATATCTACTTGCCCTTCCACATCTCTAAGGGCGCCGGACAAGGCCCCGACGATGGGAAGCATAAAATAGTACTCCGTTAAGCAAGATAATCTTTTTTGGCATACTTAACTTCAGAAACTTTGGCCGGTCTGCCTCTCAGTTGGTCCTCATTTCCAACAATTCAGCCACCTGGTGAAAGTTTAATGTCTTGCTCAATATCCACCCATTTTTAAATGTTTATTGCATTCATACTTGTGAATGCTGTCAATCTAGAAGCAGCTATTACCGTACTTCAGGCGCAACATTGATATGTAGCAGTACCTAGTGTAGTTTTTTATTTAGGAAATGCTTTCGCACGCATTTCTATAGGCGGCAGTGTTTATGACATTGCGCTGACATTGTGGGTCTTTCCTACGCTTCACTAAAACGACCTTAAAGTGCTTCCCTCCAAATCATTCAATAGAAAGAGGAAGTGGTGGCGGGAACGAAGAAAGTGAAAATTGGCCGAGTATCTGCTTGATGCGGGCAGAACGTTGAAAGACGATGCCTTCT
Organism: Rhipicephalus microplus; assembly: GCF_043290135.1. NCBI lineage: Eukaryota > Metazoa > Arthropoda > Arachnida > Ixodida > Ixodidae > Rhipicephalus > Rhipicephalus microplus. The sequence goes on along the minus strand of NC_134706.1, from coordinate 170,257,535 downwards.
GTGTGGAGGCAATGCGTGAAAAATGGTGCCATCTGAAAGTTAAGTGAAGAAACTTTTTTTCAACATGGAGCCGCTGGTACGTGGCAACGCTGGGTCGTTTTAGCGAAGCGTAAGAAACACCCGCTTTTTCATGTATGGCATCGCATTATCATTGCAGCGTAATAAACAGTGTTGCCTTTAAAATAATGTGTGAACGCAATTTCTAGATAAGTAAACACACTAGCAACTGCTTACGTATCAGTGTTGTGCCTCCTATTTGCGTAATAGTTGCTTTTTGAGCGACAATGTTCAGATGTATTGAATCATTTATTTTATTTTATAACATACTGCAGACGAGAATTCAGTCCTTTCAGGAAGGGCACTCATAGTACACTCAAAAACGAAATACAATACCAAATATCAATACAGTGAGTACAAGGAATGTGTAAATTTTCACACTCCATTTAGTCAAGGCACTCAGACTACGTACGACAAAAAAAGGAAAAAATGCAGTACTGTAATTACAACAGAATTAAGTAAAATGAAGTAAAACTGACAAAATGGAAACACGACACCTCCTTTTCTTCTTTTTGGCATCAAACATTTTTCTCGTAGGCAATTTTAACCTGCCTAGTATTAAATGAGAAGCTCGTCAGGCAGACCTAAAGGACAGAAATGATAACGTTATGTTAGACCTTATACTAGAACACAATTTGATTCAAACAGTTAATGAACCTACCCGTGTACAAGGTTTCTCTAGCAATATTCTTGACCCGCTATTTGTGAATCGTGACTTTTCGGTTGATAAAATTCTGTCCAATTACAAGCTTTCAAATGTTTCCTTACCCGTACCTACGCCTGTTCTATCTAAACGTGCAAAGAAACATTGCTTCAAAAACTTTGCGTTCGTACATGATTAATCTTCCATCATCGGCTTTAGCAGTCACCAAATCCAGATAGGTGCTTTTAAACGTACAAAGAAACATTGCTTCAAAAACTTCGCTAAAGCCTATGATGCAAACGTAATAATGTACGAACGCAGTCATCAGATTAAGGGAAATGCCTTTTGAGCAAGTCGTTAAACTTTCACCGGGCGGCTGAACTGTTGGACCGGAGGACCAACACACAGATGAACAGGTCAAAATTTCTGATGTATGCCAAGAAAGATTATCTGATGTGTGTTGTTCTGTCTGCAGCAAAGCACATGCAATGTCTCTATTATACCAACACCCTCTAAAAATTCTTTAGGCTTCTTCACATCTTCTTTCAACCATATGCTACGTCATGGAGAGTGTCCAGCGGAGGAACTGGAAAAGCGTCTGGCTACACTGGTTCCACGTCTGCTCTCGGCGCATCTGCCCGTGCAAGTCAGTGCGTGTTCGTCAAGCTGCTGTGTAGTTTGTGTTCTTTGTGTCATGTGTTCGCGTTCAATTTAGTGTTATTCGTGCCCACGTGAGCGTTCTTTTTTCAGCGTACACTTGTTAATACCCGATGTGATGTTTCGCACAAAGTGCAAGGATCGCGGCGACTGCGAATTCGTGAAACATGAGCCAGTGTTGTGTTCCTGGGTGCCGCGAAACCTATGACAATGAGCGAAAAGTGCACGTGTATTCATTGCCGAAAGATGACGCGCCGAAACAAGCGGGGCTTCGAGCTATCCCACGGAAGGATTTCACGCAAACTGTGTGTACGAAGGTAAAGAGTTCAAACCTTGCTTTATCGGGTGCGTAAATCGTCGTTCTTAGCTGCAACAGCTGTAATTATCAAAAGAAAATACCCGTTTTGTACAAATTGAGAATACGTTTCCACAAGGATGAACAAGCATGCATTTCTCGTGAATATTCACTGATCAGTGGGGTGGCTTTGTAAATTAACACTGCAAAGAAGGATATCCTTCTCACAGTGTAGTTAAAATTCCTTATATTTTGCTCTTACTGCCATAAACTACGCCTAGATTGGTCTCTGTGTTTGGTTTTCTGGATTTTGATGCGTGCAACCATCCTCCAATGAAGCGTATTATGTAGCAAAATATGGCGACAATAAAATGGCATTCTCAAGATGCGATGGAAGAAAAGAAACAAAAGCAGTAGATAGGTGTATCTTCCTTTTATTGCAGGTGTTGAAACCCGCTTTTAAAGTCAGTTTTATTTTTGCTTTTTTTTGCTTTCTTCATTTTTTATTACATGAATAATCATAGGCACGGTACTTGCCTGGTTCGCGGACAGCTAAATTCATATTATCACGTACAAAAACTAATGGTGTTTACAATTTAACGCGTATCACTGTGCCGTTTTTTTTTTTTGCTGAGTGACTTCGTGCTTATACCGTAATAAAATAATTACAAAGGGACATCACTTCGCTGCTTATATCTACGGTACTGTGTTTCATGTGTAGCGCTGTTATAACAGCCTCTTTATTTTTCTTGCGCTCGCAGGTTTGTGAGCTTCACGTCCGAGCGGAAAATTTCATAACGACGCCGTCACACGAAGATGAACGAACAGGAAGGATAATAGAAGTGTAGAAGGAGAGAAACGCAAGCTGTTGCACATTGTTGTATCTTCTATTTTTCCGAAATGTCCGTAGTGCTTGTCTTCAAAGCAAACACGTCGTGAATCGCCAGAGAGTAAGATCGCAAGAAGGGAGATCGTTGCTTTGCAAAAAAAAAAGCTGAAAACATGTCGCTTAAGTCAACAGAACTTGAGCAAAAAAGAAACAAGGTGTCGTCATATACGGACTTTTAGACGAAACTGTAAAATCTGCAATAATAACTTTTGGACAGTACCCTTCAGTAACGAGAGCGTAAGGTTTCTTGTCATCGAAAACAATCCTTCTCCTTACGTTGAAGGCATATACTTGTTCTGCTAGACCTCTCACTTTCTGTTGATTTGAACGAAGTGAAACTCCTATCGCTTCCTTGTGGTAGCGTTGTTCCAATTGATGTGCTTGGGGTAGCGCTGGAACATGATTCTGGTAACGAAAATAGCTAGTTGTGCAGAAATTGTCATAAAGAGAATCTGCAAAAGGCTTTCTCTTATGCAGTGACGAACGCGGTATTGTCGCTTTGCTGGCATTTCCTTTGCTGGACCCCAAGCCGACGTTTACACATCGGAAAGTGGCCACACCCCTCAAACTATCTTGCACTTGGTAGTTCACACAGCACCCAAAATTGTCTCGAACAACGCCTGCAGACTGAAAATTTACAGCATTTCGACAATGTGTAGAAGAAAACCGGAGCACGGAAATCAGCAACTCAGAAGAAAAAGTCACGTTTTAACGGAATAAAGCTTATCTTGTGCCTTATGTTTCCTTCTTAAGAAAGTGAAACTACCTTTAGAGTGCTTCACTTGTGCCCGAGAAATCTTCTCAAATACATGACATAGTATTTTGCAGCCATCATAGAGTATTGTAACACCAGTAAAAGCGAGAGCGACACTCCGGATTATCAGAACACAGCGCCCGCACGGAACCACAGGGTGACGTCACGCAGCCATCGCAAAGGCCTTATAAATCAAGTTGGTGTTGATTATGCGCCCACCGTCATGAAATATAGAAGCACTCACTATGGCACTGTCATTCGTTTGCCGTTCTGCTGATCAGCGAGGTACCCGCTATGTGAGGCATTGTGTCCACTTTCTTTGGGCTGTGGTGACTGATACCGATGAGAAATAAGCGTGGTCCAAATCACCCATCTCTTCAGGAACAGAAGGGCCAACCAACCAGCCAGCTCATAGGCAAGAAATTGAAACACTATTTTTCTCCTGTAGATGAAAACGAAAGTTAACGCAAATGGTTTGTGGAAGGCCTTTCTTGTATAAATGAAGCCGTAAGGTTACTCGACAACATTGGGGCCAGACAAAAAAATTGCCCGCAGCTTCCCTCGGGGGAACACTGAGGATGATGCGGACCATATAATTGGTTAACGGGGTGTTAAAGTGCCACTTACTTGGGTCGATGGCTAAATTGGTTAACGTGGTTGTGAAATGGGGTGTTAAATTGCGACTTACTTGGGTCGATGGCTAAATTGGTTAACGTGGTTGTAGGAGGGGGTGTTAAATGAGTGAACACGTACACACGTATGCGAAAGGGCGGCGCTGGTCGAAGGGACGTCGATCATTGTGTTTGTGGATTCGTTGGAATTCATTTCACCGCGACCTTGGACGTCGACGCGCCGTACAAACCAACCGACGAGCGGCAACTGAGCGAGCGAGCGCCGACCTTGAGTATATATACAGCACGACGGCGCATGCACTGTCAGCTGTTAAATGTTCTCGAAGCGCGACGCCACATGCGCGTCCACTGGAGAATCAGGAGAATTGTAGATGTCGAACGCGGTGTGTAGAGGAGGAAGGGTGCACAGATGGTGGAGGAGTGAAGCGCGCGCGGTGTGTAGAGGAGGAAGGGATGCACAGATGGTGGAAGAGTGGGCGACGGCGCGACGGCGCATGCGCGCGCGTCAGCTGTCGAATGTTCGAGAAGCGGTGCGGACGGCGCACTACAAGGCGCGAGTATAAGATGCTCCGCATCTAAAAGTGTGAGTGCCTTCAAACCAGTCCTCTCCAGTAATCGAGGCCACTTGGTTGGTAGCTGTAACTAGAACCTTAACTACTGCACAAATACATCCCTACTGAAACGTTCCGTATGAAATCTTACGGAAAATATATGGGCTCCGTAACATTTCCTTATGCTACATACGGAAAAAATATGGAGTTTTATGGAAATATACGGAAGTTGTATGGCATTTACGGAAAGCTTCTTATGGAGTATAAGGAAGGATAAGGAAATTGTATGGCGTATACGGAAAGCTTTTTATGGAGTATACGGAAAGATAAGGAAAATGTATGGCATATATGGAAAGCTTTTTATGGAGTATATGGAAGGATAAGGAAAGATAAGGAAACCTATGGAGCATACGGAGAGTTCATGATGAAAGGATAAGGAAAGTGTATGGAGTGTACAGAAGCTTTCATAAGGAAAATGCAGAATGTAAGGTCTTACGGAAATATACAGATTTTGTAAGGTGCTTACGAAAATGTGAAATAGTGTATGAAAGGCATGTGGATTGTTGCAAAAATGTGGAAACTCTACAGTTGTTGTCACATTTTAAGCAGGAAATCCGAGCTCTATAAAGTTATAAATGAAGGCACAGTGACATATATAGTACAAAAGAATAACGCAGCCTAGTCTGTGTTGTCAGTCACCGCTGTTCGCCCTTTTCCAGAATGAATAACACTTCTGTAGATGACCAGGTGCTAAAGTCTGTCACACGGAAAATGTGTGATTCACAAGGAATGACAATAACTGTCATTTTACTTGCATGCTGTCACACGAAAACAAATCAAGCAAAAAAAAGCATAACTTCAAGGGCTCGTTTTTTGGTAGAAACAATAAAAATGAGAACTAAATTCAATGTGAATGAACTTGTCAATAATAATGAAACTGTTCTCATTAACATTGGCAAAGAGAAATGTCATTTTAAAATATCGGCCATGAGCTTAGCTCTCCTGAGCACCGACAAAAGAAATGAAAATCTATGAAAACTAATTGCATGTAGCCTAAAAATAAATTTTTATTGATAGTATATGCTCCTACAATATAAATACAGCTATACACAACTTGTCACAGCTTCACGACAGAAACGAGGTAGGGGCAGAGGAAGTGGTCAGAAAAATAATTAAGTATGAGAGCACAACTGATATGTACAAACACATAATGGTGCTTATCACTGATGCACGGATGGTCGTGTATAGAGCTGGGTCGTTTTGAGATTGTCAAAAGCATTGTTTCAGACCACCATGCAGATTACGCTTCAATTGTAGTGCTACATAAGACACAACTTATGGGCCAGCTTTAATGAATAAGAAGATTATAGGTTAAACAAATGCTTTAATATATATCATATCATGACTGCATGGACGCATACAAGCTATGTAAAGCGCAATAAAGTGAGGACGCATGAGCTTCTCTTGATGCTTCAGTTCTACATAGATGCTTCAACTGTGCTGCAAAGAAATTTAACCAATGTCTGTGTGTGCAACATTGTCCATTTTAAGCTATCTATATGTATACATAAAATTCGTACTGCGAGTTAAGCTACGTAGCACTCCATAACTCTTCCTTTTATTAAGGGCAATTTTTCAAACAATCAACATTATTCATTTTCTGTCTGATGACTTCATGCCCGCAATTCTTGGTTTGGCTCGATCACAATTGTGCAGCCCTTATTTTGGAGGAATCAAAAACATCAACCAAAATATATTTTGGAACTGCTTCTCGGTGATATTGCCTTCCCTCAACTGCCACAGCTTGAGATGAGTCATATAGCAAGTCTCGCGCATACCTAGGGCCTACCCTTGAAGAAACTGGTCCAGCTATGAAATGCTTAGTTTTTTCTCAAATAAATTTTTTGGTTTGAGTTTTCTCACTTCTCGAGTCCCTTCACAATCAATCAGACCCATTGTTCCCCTTAGTCCTTAATTTTGTTATATTATGAAATAAATAAAAAAATTAATAACGAAAATAAAAATCATAATAACTGTTGCGCAAAAAACACAGTCCCACATACGTACTTGAACGCAATATTGCTTTTATTTTGTTTTAGAACCTAAGGCATTAGAAAAGATAGCAGTACAATAAAAACGTTAAAAAAACAAAAAAATTAAACTTCGCGGGACTCGAACCTGCGCCTCTTAGTTGTGCTCGCGTACGTGAACCGAGTGCGTTAGCTTGCTAAGCTATTCGCGCTGAAGGCGGCTTGGTGTTTAAGTTATATATATAAGTTTGATTTTTACACGCTATGTGTTGGTATATTTATGTACGATATGCGATCGAGTTTGGCAGCAGTGCTCGCAAGCTTCACGTCGCTAACAGGTATTCTCTGTACGCAGCTGATCACATTCCTGGGATCGTTATCGCCGCACACTGCAAGCAGTACCACTGACGAGAGCACTATTTCGGACAGCCAAATCGGCGCACATTGTGACGACATACAGTGCAGTTCTACGCCATCTACAAGAAGTGGCTGCGGAACGAATTGCGCCTGCGCGGATGACGTGTCCCCAGAACACGAGCACTTCATAAGTCAGGAAACTTCCGCTCTGACGGCAGTTTGGCAGCAGTGCTCGCAAGCTTCACGTCGCCAACAGGTATTCTCTGTACGCAGCTGATCACATTCCTGGGATCGTTATCGCCGCACACTGCAAGCAGTACCACTGACGAGAGCACTATTTCGGACAGCCAAATTGGCGCACATTGTGACGACATACAGTGCAGTTCTACGCCATCTACAAGAAGTGGCTGCGGAACGAATTGCGTCTGCGCGGATGACGTGTCCCCAGAACACGAGCACTTCATAAGTCAGGAAACTTCCGCTCTGACGGCAGTTTGGCAGCAGTGCTCGCAAGCTTCACGTCGCTAACAGGTATTCTCTGTACGCAGGTGAGAATTTCACTACTGCACCTAAACTCTGTTATTGCTAGCACTGCTGCCAAGCACCATTGTATACGTTGTGTCAGCTGCTGTTGTCTTGTTGAAGGATGAATAAGGAACTAGACGTATTTCAGCGAGAGATACGGAAGGAACTCCGCGATTTTAAAAAAAGTGTGGACTATTGTAGTGCAGTGTGTGATGACATAAAGCCGCTCTCCGAAGAGATAAGATCGTTACGAAAAGAACTCGCAGATGCGCGAAAGGCAAACGATATTCTCATGATGGAGACGAAGAAATTACGCATGAAAGTCGAGGACCTGGAGGCGTATACCAGAGCAAACAACCTTGAAATCAAGGGCGTGCCCAATGAAGGTGACCCCTCCGAAGTAGTCCAGAATATTTGCTCAACAGTCGGGGAACCCATCACTTCCACAGATATTGATGTTTGTCACAGAATGGGAACAAAAGATCCCGATGTAAAGAATATCATTGTACGATTTGTTCGCCGGGAGAAACGAGATGCCGTCCTGGCTAAGGCCAAGAGGGCACGTCTTTCTGCTAACAAAATTGGTTTCCAGTCAACCGATCCTATATTTGTCAATGAAAACCTAACCCAGCTTGGGAAACAACTCCTAGGTGCAACCATAGCTAAGAAGCGTGGCGTTGGATGGAAATACGTGTGGACGCGCAATGGAAAAATTTTTGCCAGGAAAACGGAATCATCAGAGGTGCTCAGAATTGCTGAACGCGACGATTTAGAAAAGATGTGCCGCTAGGTATCGAACAGGCACTCTGAATTGATACAGTCTGCTGCGAAATGGCGTTATTTGACAGTTGTCAATACCATGATGCAGACAGTTTTAACAAAGCGGTCACGCATATTGGAAGGCACTTCAGTGCTTTACATTTGAACGTGCGCAGTATTAAAAATAAGGTTTCTGATCTCAGCATGTTCCTCGATTCCTTAGCTATAAAATTCGATGTAATTTTGCTTTCCGAGACATGGCTCGCTCCTAATGACTGTCCTTCACAACTACAGTCTTACAAATACAATGGTGTTACCAGGACTAATAGTCGTGGCGGAGGCGTTGCTTTGTACGTGAAGGACTGTATTCCTCATGATATTATTGATGAGCTAACCTTTTTGACGACTACCGTTGAATGTATTACAAACCGATTACCAAATGTTCTAGTTACTGCAGTGTATCGGCCACCCGCAAGCAGCAAATCTGATTTTCTTGTTATTTTTGAAACCATTATATCTAAGCTTCACTCGTTCCGCGTGCCATTTTTTCTGATGGGTGACGTAAATATGAACATGCTAAGCGATGACGTTGCCACTATACAGTTTGAAACTATTCTGTCCACCTATTGTAGTGAAAACACTATCGGTCTGCCTAGCCGAATCACGGACCATAGCGCCACTCTTCTGGACGTCTGTATCACAAACGTGCCGACGAATAAGACTTTTACAGGCTTATTTTCACTCGACCTTAGTGACCACTTACCCATTTTTGCTCTTTTTTCCACTGCAACGAATAAGCCTAGGTACAATGAAAAAACAACGTACCGCGTCATAAACCAGCTCACCCTAGAAAAATTTCGCTCTGAAATAACCCATACGGACTGGTCTTTTGTGTACGCTGAGCGAAATTCAGATCACGCATATAGCGCTTTCTCGCGCTATCTGAAAGCATGTTATGACAACAGTTTTCCTATGGTGACATACACAATAAAGAAAACGAAAATTCGTAAACCATGGATCAACAAGAATCTTCACAAAAGAATCAAAACGAAAAACAAAATGTATCATAAGTTTGTCCAAACACGCGACCTAGAGGTGCTGAAAAAATTCAAAACGTATCGCAATAAGCTAAACGCCGACATACGCAAGGCTAAGAAGATTTATTATGAATGCCTATTCGCCAAGATTTATAATGATCCTCGTAAACTGTGGAATGAAGTGAATAACCTGGGACAATTTACCGAAAGTAAAATGCGTATTAATGTCAAAGCCTTCTCCCAAGATATGAGCGACGAAGCAGCTATCACGGCTATGAACGAATATTTTGCCCATTCTGGTGATTATGTGCCTCTTTCAGGACATTGTACGCAAGAAAGGATTACCCGTAGAACGAGAGAGCCTAACACAATCAGTCTAAGTCCAGTGACACCTTCAGAGGTACACAGCTCGATAATTAGACTACGTAACAATGTCGCAAGAGGCGCTGATGACTTAAGTGCAGCGCCCTTGAAGCACGTTGCGGACCTTATATCGGAGCCCTTGGCTCATATTATTAATTGCATGTTAGTTTCTGGTATTTTCCCCTCAGAACTCAAGCTTGCGCGTGTATGTCCTGTGCACAAAGGCGGTGCTTTGAATGACATTTCTAATTATAGGCCTATCTCTGTTTTACCAGTGCTATCGAAGGTATTTGAGAGTGCCATAAATTGTAGACTAAGGAACTTTCTTTCAAAGTATCAAATAATAAACCCTGCTCAGTATGGTTTCCAGAAAGGAAAGTCCACTGAATTAGCCCTATTAAACGTAAAAGAGGTCATACTGAGCAATTTTGAAAAAAGACTATATACAGTGGGACTGTTCCTTGACCTGAAGAAGGCTTTCGATAGCATAAAACATGACATTCTAGAAGAAAAATTATTTGGCTATGGATTGCGTGGCGCTGCTCTTAAACTTATTACGAATTACTTATCTGATAGAAAACAATATGTTACACTCGGAAGCTTAGCGTCAGAAGCAACTGAACTTAAGCAAGGCGTTCCACAAGGTTCTATCTTAGGACCCTTGTTATTTATACTTTATATAGATGATATATGTAATATCCCATACACAGAAAAACTAGTCATGTACGCAGATGACACGAATGCCTTTTTCAGTGCTGATACAGTGGCCGATCTTCAAGTTACTGTAACTAATTATTTAAGACACCTGGAACTGTGGCTCCATGAAAACAAGCTTGACTTAAACGCAAGTAAAACAAAATATGTTATATTTAGGCCTCCTAATAAGCCATGCATTACACTGAATTTCTCCTTTCAAGGCACCACGCTGGAATGTGTTAAAACGCAAAAATTTCTAGGAGTATGGTTTGAGGAAAACATGTCATGGAACATACATATATCAAAACTTGTCTCTGAATTAGGTAAAACTGTTGGCTGCATGTATAAGTTATCAGACCTTGTACCATTATGGCTTAAAAAGGCTATATACTACGCCCATTTCTATTCTCGGTTATCTTACTGCGCACTAGTATGGGCAAAAACGTCTGCTCAGAACCTCAACAAACTAGAGACGTTACAGAAAAAGGTTCTCAGAATATTTGAAAAATTTTATGGGCTTCCTAGCGAACTACGTACTCATCAGCTCTTTATAAATCATGATCTTATTAGAGCAAGTGACCTTTACACATATAAACTAATACTTTATATTCAGAAAAACAAACTTCATCAGCATTCAATTGACAGCTCCTGTCGATACGCTCTCCGAAATCAACTAAGACCAGTTCCCTTTTCTCGCACACGTAACGGAGAATGCCTTCTACACCACCAGATACCAACAATATTGAACAAATTCTTAACCATTATCGACTTCGAACTGCCTGAACGTATATTCAAGAAACATGTACGAAGTATGTTGTTACACGCATAGGAATTGCTCAAACAGCACTAGCTATCTTTCGTTATCATGTTTTTTACATGTTTTCTTTCCTTTTTGTATAAGAATTGTTGTTTTGCGCATGTGCATACAAGATTTATGCGACCTACGTGAAATTATGTATGTATTTTGTTCACTAAAAGGAAAAAGTACTAAGCTCTCATTTTGGCTTATGCATGTACAGTGAATTACGCGATATTTTTGTAAAATGCCTGCTGCTCTGGAACGGGTTCTTGGGCTCTCTCAAGATGTCTCCGACATCTTTTCGCCTAAGGACCTCCGACTTGATGTTGTTGGAAATAAACTTGACTTGACTTGACTTGATCTATTGTTGTATGCATATGTTTTGGGATTCTATATACGTCACATGCTTTTCGCATGTCTTTCAACTATAGATTGCTGCACCGCCGCGGATGAAAACAAGTATTTTTACACCCACACACAAGCTTGAGCAGTTGAAGGTTGTTTCCCGGGGCTCTCTTGCGATTGAGTCAGCCACCACAGGGAATTAGAGTGATACGCCATTAATCCCTGCATCTAGCTGTATTCCAATTAGTAGCTCTATCGCTTGATGACAAATCGAGTGCGGGGCGCGACGCTATTGCGCACGACCATGCCTCGCGTAGCGGCGACATCAGCTGATTGCGCTGGCCGGCTTGCTTCGATTTGCTTCAGAGCAAAGAAATGTCATACCTTGAAAGATTGCGTACTGCACTATGTCAAAATGTTACTGCTTTGTAGCCATCTTATGATTCATATCACTACTGTAGAGCTTTGCGTCGGCGACACGCACCGAACGTGAAACCGCACTACGTCTGTCGTAGAAGCAGTAGGAGGCTGTCGTCTGCTAGAACAAAAACAAAACAAAGACCTGCGAAAATATTCATAAGTTGTAACTTGTTTTTTGAATAATCGTTTATCACTTTTAAAGTTATTTTGCCAGATAACATACATCTTTTTTTCAGTTTATAGCAGCGACAGATGTTTTTTTTTTATTTTTCTCACACAGCTATCCAAGTCAAATCCATTCGCAGCTAAAGCCACATGTTGTTTGTCTTCTTTGTTTCTGTGAGCATGCCGTTCCGGTGCGTGTCTCATGTGTTCGCGCTGCTACACACGAGAGCACGAAATGTTAAATTTATGCAAGGAAGCGCCGTTCCTCGTTCGTGTGATGTGCTAAGATTGCGCCCTATTCCCGCGGTTGTCCGAGTGCGGATCAAGTGCGAGTCGTCCAAGGAATCGGCGGGTTGGGCGGGCGCTCGAAGGACTCCGAGGTGACGGCTGACGCCTGTGGTCGCTTCCCTCAGGACAGTGTGAAAGAAACTAAAGGTAAGGGGGACACTTTTTTATGTAGACCAAGTATGCCACTCAGTGCAAGTGTGTGTTGCTGCACTCGAACCAGGCGTCACGAAACGGCAACCTTACGCGCCTTTGCGAGTGCGGTTGCCGATTCGCTTTGATAACGCTAACGCCAGCAGAGCCATGGCGCATCGGCGCGGCCTTACTGGAGCTAATTCGAGACAACTGCGGCAACGTGCATGTCTATGGTGTTCGATTTTTTCATATGTGCAATGTAGTGAGGAAGACACACACGGCGCTTGCTACGTTGTTAATTAAACGAAGCCTGCAGTGCCATTTCATGCAAAGCAGCATTTTGTTTACGTTCGCGGGCGATACAATTTGTAACTTGGCTCGATTCACCTAGCCAACCGCCTAAGTGGGTTGATTAGCAAACGTTCACGGTAGAGCGTTATTATGCCCCTAAACAGTGGCGTGTGCTTGTTGAAAGATATAATGTGTGTGCCTAGTGTAGAGAGAGAGAGAGAGGTGTTCGTGCAATCTGCATGTGTACCTGCAAGACGCCTTTGCTCGTAACTAATAATGTACCGGCCAGCACCTACATTGTATGCCTGACTTTGAAGAAAACTTTCATGCACAATGTGAGATTTTGTAATCTGCCAGAGTTGCTTTTTATAAAATAATACACTGCCAGCATGTTCAAAATATGTTTCACTGCTGTGTGGCAGGGGTGCAGTTATCACGCTGTTGTGTAGTTGCTGATGCAAGCAATTATAGTTTTGATGCGTTAATATTTCTCATCTAACTCATCAGGTGTTTGGCTGTTTCAGCACAAACAAGGCAAAGAGAGAAGGAAGACGGGTAATGACAGGACCAGTGCCGACTTTTGTTTGCAGGAGAATGCCCATGTTGGTGTATTTATTGTGACAGCCTTTCTGTGTTGCTTTTTTGCCCAATTTATGCAACAACAAAGTTGTCAGCAATATGAGAGAGAACACTGAAATTAGCTTTTAAAGATCATGGTGACTAAATGCCTAGTAACTCACAGCACAAAGTAACAACAAAAGACATCAGTATGATCAATGTGGATGAGTACAGTCTTGCATCTAAAAAATATATTGTGCAAAATGTTGCCTAAGTAAGAAACCTCTCTATGTTTGCAAATAGTGTGACGTCACTTCGAGCACCGTGCCAGCTATTCCTTCTCTCTGTGCAAGGGCTGGTTGGCAAGGAAGTTGTTTGTGACGTTCCTGATAGACCACCGAGATGTATGCGATTCTAAACCTGTAGCCTAATATATACGTAATCTTTTGTGCAGTTACATCGCTGCATCTGACACCTACAACTTATTTGCATACTTACATTGCTCCCTTAGGACCTAACACACAAACTTGTTGTTTGCATTGTCACTTCATGAATATCGAGCGGTAAAGGTACTGAGTATATGTGAAACAAGAATCTCTGCTTATTACATGAAGAAATATGAGACCTTCGATAAAACGAGTTATACCTTTATTGAGCTTGCGTACTCGTCGGGGCGATTCATACATGCAGCTTCAGCAAATGGTATCTTCCAGCCCGGTGACCTTGCAATTTTTTTCTGCACACAGCGCAAACACCGAGATGTACCCACTCGCAGATGGTCACGTCAAGTGCATATTTACCTTGACTAAAATGTCGAATCAAGTTTTTTCATCGACCGGTCCCTGCCATGAGTGCTAGTCTTCGTAAACAAGACACATTGTTATTGACACTGCACACACCACACTCAGTATTCTCAGTTGAACCGATATTCTCAATACCTTTCAATGCACACTACATGCCGCAATCAACAGTGCACATTTTTGAAGACTATGCCGCTGTTGCTCGCACAGGCCACCACGTGTGTTCACTTCTTCTAGATAAACAGACAGCGTGGCAAATATTTTACCACACAGTTTACCACACAGCTGGATGTTTGCTGACACATACTACAGCTAATGTCGACATTGTAACGTGAAGTGTAAGCTTTGAAAAATTAAAACTTGCCCCAAACACCGCACGACTGTACCGGGCTGAGCCACCAGCGGGAGTGTTTTTCCAGCCACTTCTTTTACATGTGCCAGTGACATCATGCTGTGACGTACCTCGGTAGGGGCCTATCGCTGCATACTTTATGGGAATGAGGGTCCTGTTAGAGAAAGCAGGCATTGTTGATTTCGTAACTTGTTCATGCCCAACTGGACCTTCATTTGCACAAGTTGTCTGACTTATATTCAGGCGAACTTTTGTGTAATAAATTATACAGTTGGCAGTCTGTGCTTGCCCCATACTGTTGTTACTGGTGTTTCTTGTTGTTACTTTGCACTGCTCATTACTACTCACCTACACAAACTAGCCTATCTTGCCGCTGTTTTGGACAAGATGCAGCAGGCAAGTGCGATAGTGTTCATAACTCTAAATTCTCGAGCAAAATTGATCGTTTCATATTCAGTTAGTTGCATTCATATCAGTACATTATAAGAAATCATTGACTAAACATGAATCCGTGTTCCTTTACATAATGCTCGCAACTTTTATATCAAATTGAATGGTGTTTATAAAAAACATGGGTTTTAGCTAAACTTCATGCTCTTTTCTCGAAGAGCTGACAAAATGCTATTGCATGCTTACTTGCCATGAATTGGACTGTGTTCTAAATACATTGCAATTCTTCACCGGACTGCCAGCACACTTCACATTGGGGGAACATTTAAAAACCATGGATTGATTAATTAAGAACGGAAAGCAAGAAGCGGCAGGCCGGGATAATTGATATTGGCATCCGTTTTGCTACCCAGCGCATTATCATGCAAACTTCCTATAGAGTGGTTATGCGTCTTGCATGTGTGTCTGTAAATTAAGAACTTTGCGTAGAACTATATTTATCTTACAAATGGTTGCAGGACTGCGGAGGCTGTAGGGCTGCTTAGGAATGGTGGAATCCCTGGACATGTGTTCAACCTTGCTGCATCAGCTCCTTGGTGTTTTCACGGCATCTTTACAGATGTGTTGGGTGAGTAAAGCAAGCAGGTTTCAACACAAGGAAAAGTATAATATGGCAGCACCTCTTGTGCGTGCCTTACATCCCAAGTATATCAAATATTTATCTTGCCTTGTGGCCTGTAATTTTTAAAGAGACACTTCTTTTTGCTTTATATTTGAGTCTTGATGCTTCGACAGCAATGTATTTGTGTTTGACAGCAAGTGTTCTTGAACAAATAACTGATCTCAATAATGACAAAACACCCTTCATACTTGGTCCTTAGCATAAGCTAGCACTTATCTGTAGCAGATTCAATTATTCATTTTTTGCTGGGATGATAATGGGCAAGTAGCAAAGGCAAGTTCAGATTGGAGTGGTCGGTGACGTGTGTTTAGGCTCTGCCATATTGCTTTGCAACCAGAGTTACTTGTGGCCACATATACAATGAAGCCACATGACGTGCATTCTAAATGAGATTACCATATCACATTTCACTGCATCTTAGTATGTGCCAAACAAATGCAGATATCATTAGCTTGCCACTATAAAGGGATCCTAAACCAACACAAGGTTGAAATTTAGTCGTGGTGTTGCAGCTGTGTATGACTCTACAATGGATACATAGCCGGGATAATTTCTCTATATGTGGTCGCAATAGTAATGTTACACACATTGTACGATATAAAAGAGGTCTGCGCTTATTTCGCTTTTTTTTTGCTATGCTTCTTTGTTGTCTCTTCTTGCCATGTGCTCCTCCTCACTGTACAAGGAGCAAGAGCAGTGGGCATACAAAGACGTATTTAAAAAAATGTTGTAAGGGGAGCACTGAGAAGCTGAACACTTCCAAAAGGCTCAAAGAGGTAAAGGTATTGTTTCTTGCTACTTTTTGGGCACCCATAGCTAATTGTGCTGCTGCAGTTAAAAAATAAGTGAAATGTAAAAAATTAATTGGAGATGGTTTGGCACCCATAATTGCAGTTACATACAGAACTAGGTTTCAATGCGTAAGCAAAATCTGTTTACTCTAAATCAATCCTAATGATATCTGAAATTCAGGAAATATTCACAGAAAAGCTCAGGAAAAGGCTAAGTAGTTGCCCCTTGAATGTGAAGGAGATACCCTTCTTCTAAAAGGTCAATAGACAGTCTAGTAGTCTCGATATTACATGCACTATAAAATATTCTGGTGTGGTGCTTTTCATGCATGTTATAATGAGAGGGGTTTTTATTGAACTGTTGTCACTTTGCCCTGCATTGCTGAAATTGTTCACATAGTTATTATACATGAATCACTTTATGCCTTTTGATTTTATGCAAATGGTTTGCTTACCCAGTCGGTTTAACTTGATCTGGATAAAATCATAAATGCTCTAAAATTTTTTTTACTATACAGCAGGTTTATTTTTAAAATACGCGACCATTGATGTGAACGCAGTTGGTGGCGTGCTTGATTAATCCTTCACTATCGCCACTCTAACTACACCTGCTACAGTGCATAGTGTGACAAAAGTAATGGTACTTAACATTACTGGCAGCATACACTTTTATGTCTCAAAATAGGTTAAAAAGCCTGGTAAAAATGTGTGTACGTTTTTTTTCGCTCCAACTAAATATTCGGGTCTACTCAAAGTAGCTTCCACTCTTTTAAGTTCCTCAAACTTTTAGGTGTTCAAAAGAAGTATCCATGCCATATACTTTCTTTGTCAGCCTACTCACCACTCTAATAATGAGAATTACCCGACAACATTACTCAGGAAAATATGGGGATGTTATAAAAAGTAATGTCAATTCAATTGTCAAAAAATGTCAACCCATTAGTAACTTGCCGCCAAGTTACGTTTTCGTTCACTTTTCTTTTCACAATTTTGTGAAAGTTATTTTTGATAACATCACCTATAGTTTGTTTGGCATCATTGTCTGCTAGTTCTCATTATAATGTGTTCAACAAAGACAACAAACCCTTAAATTTATAGTTCTTTCCTTTACTCGTGAATCTGAAACAGTGAATCTCGGTAATCTTAGCGGTGTGTGACTTGTTTTTTTTTTGATCAGTTGTGCATGTATTCAAGTACATGCATTTAGGTGGGAGGGCGAACTATTGCCTCCTCCTGTGACTAGCAGATTTTTTGAGAACGGACAGATGCATAATGCTGCCAAAGAAGTATAGGGATATTGGAAGTAATCGTAACGTAATTGCAATCGTAATGTAATTGCCAGTAGGCAAAAAAAGGTGTCCCACACTCGCCATAATGGTAACAGGCAGCGCTGACTGACTCTTCCATGTATAAATGCACATATATACCGTACAAAATGGAAGAGGGATAGCCGCCATGGTAGCTCAGTTGATAGAGCATCGGACATGTTATTCGAAGTTCGCAGGCTCGGTCCCTGTACAGGGCAGGTTATCTTTTTTTTTCCTGCCCCGCCACGGTGGTCTATTGGCTAAGGTACTCGGCTGCTGACCCGCAGGTCGTGGGTTCGAATCCCGGCTGTGGCGGCTGCATTTCCGATGGAGGCGGAAATGTTGTAGGCCCGTGTACTCAGATTTGGGTGCACGTTAAAGAACCCCAGGTGGTCAAAATTTCCGGAGCCCTCCACTACAGCGTCTCTCATAATCATATGGTGGTTTTGGGACGTTAAACCCCACAAATCAATCAATATCTTTTTTTTCCTTCTACTTTTCTTTCTTCACAATTACAACACTTCTATTCTTCTTGAAGATTTTCTGGTGTAAAAAAGGTACCTTATAATCTGAAGAGGCAAACAGAATGTGCCAGTGTACGAGTTAGCTCTTGTAGTGGTTACAAGTAAGATATGTTTCGAAGAATAAATCATTCTGCCACTTGCCTAAAGAATGGCTACAGGACATGGCGCTGGATGCACTTTGTTATTTTTGAATCAAGCTATCTTGTATTCTATTTTTATAAATTACATGGGATACACATGACGGTATCACACACTTTAACGCCACAAAGATTATACAGTGAACAATGTTATAAATGCGAAATTGCATAAGGATAAGGTGAAAACTGCACCCTCAACGTGAATGTACAGAAAGCACAGGGTGCAGGGGTCATTCCTTCTGCCCGTGCTTTTCAAGTGCGAGCTATTTTCACCTCGTTCTGACCAACTAACTAGATTGAGATGTGTTGTTATAGTGCAAGAGGATGCTCCACGGGAAACTAGGTTTGTCTCAAAGTCTGTGTGTGTCTTTCAACCTATATGGTGCCCAGTTCAAGAGTTCATGCAGACCAGATCGTGTAAAACAGGACCGTGTAAAATGGACCGTGTAAATAAAATAAAATGGACCATGTAAATAAACAGGATCATGTAAAATGTCGTTTTCGTGTGCAACTGTAGTTGTGGTTGTGCTGAATGACCTTTCTTTATATACACTACATAACAAACTTGCTTCTTTAGAGTCGAGTGCATCTTCGGATCGATTGTAAATGTTTGCATATGCGAGGCCTTAAGTTTTATGAGAAATTCCTCAGTGTGCCACGAGGAAATGTGTGTTCAGCGAAAGTTTGTATATCATTATATACAACTCTTAAAGCCTCGTCTACAACTTTATGCAGGTTGACCTTGAGCAGAAAACGAGGAGCGGCAGCAGCCCCCAGAAAAGAGCAAGCACCCTCCAAGCTCCCGAAGCTCTCTTCGACAGGAACACAAAGGTCACTGTGTGGCATTGAAAACCATTGCAAGGAGTGCCTTATCAGTACACTGTGCTGCTCTTTCATCGCAGAAGACGAAGTTGACCACTCCAGAGGAACTTCATGCTGTGTATTGTGAGTGCTTCAGTGGTTTTGTTTTTGTCCAGCCAGCAGTTAAGAAATCATGTGTCAGATTCAGCCAGGATGGCTAGAGGGAGTCGGGCAGGCATGTTTGGACATTTGTCTAGCCAAGTAGTGCCAATTTTCGCACTGGTCCTGTTGGAGTTACTGCCAGAATCACAGAAGCTACGTCACCTCTCTAAATGTACAGATGTGTCGGGGAAGATTAGCTGCATTAGGTTTTTCTATAACTGATAGCTGCCAACATTCTTCATTATACAGGAGTTTTGTTCCTCACTTATTGGTGTAAAGCCCTCTACAGAAAAAATGCAACACGTCTACTTCCAGAAGACTCCAAGGCCCTATTTGTAGGTTTTTTCGGCTTGTATCATAAGCACCTCGTTTGGGGTACATGAACATTTTATAAACATGTACAGCAAAAATTTTGGGTGGCTGGTCGTTTTGTCGTTATCTTGTTCCTCGCAGTATTCTTAAGCATGTTGTGCATTACGTTGTCAATCTGGTTCATGTGCATAGAAGACATTACGAAGTTTCAGGCTACAGTATAAAAAGCCTGGAAGCAAGCTATCAATAATTTTTAACAGAGTTGCTTAATCTGATACATGATACATCACTAAACTTTCGTGCGTATTCATCAATGTAAGCTCGTCTTAGTGTTATCCAAAATGAAGATGTGAGTCGACAGATGGAAACATCTAGTGGGGTAATCAGGGTGAACAGTAGAAGTGCTTCAGACAGGCTGGCCGATGTTGCGATAGGAGGATTTATTTTTAGAAGTCACCTTGTCATCCTTGGCGTGTTAGTTTAAACGGGGTCAGTAATGACATCATCTATTGGTATAGGCGTGTGTGCCTGTTGGAAATGTTTGTCTGAAAAAAAAAACCTATAACGCAGAAGAGTGCAGCCCTTGCTTCTTTTCAAGTTAGGTTGCGCTGATACAAAGTGTTCTCCTGTTGAAGGTTGGGGGTAAGGGAAGCAAAAAAAAGATAAATAATAGAAAAGAAGAAAAAAGAAGAAAGAAAAGGGGAATGCAAAGTAAAAGTAGTGCTACCCTGCTCCTACTTTGCATCCCCCCTTTTCATCTTTTTTTCCCTTGTTTTATTTTTTCACCTTTTTTGTTACATTTGCATTGTCCCATCTAGTGCCTGAATCAATGACACATGGCTTTGCTATAGCAAAGATGCCTATGTGGTGTTGGATTGAACAGTGCATTGTACTTCATTTAGTTAATTACAGACTGATCAGTCTTGCAATAAGTGCTTCCTGTCTATCACCACACATGTTCAATTGAAAAGTTTGTGCTTGGCTCTTAGTATGCTGGTATATAGCTTGTGTCTTGGACTACTCAAAATGAATGTTATTTTGCTGCTGTTCATGGTAATGAATTTATCCAACATGAAAATATCTTGCCTTGTGAACTTTGTCGGACCTGCCTTTCTTTTTATTTCCTATGCAGGCATTGTATGTGAGGGAGGCAGTAACAGAGAGGTGATAGCTTGAGCTTCGGAAGAATAAATGCTGGCAGTGAGGCAATTACGCATCAAACATCCCAGCCATTTTGCCAACCGTCCTAAATGTGTTTTGAAAAAAAAATATATTGTGCTCGTTTACTGTATTTTTCTGAAAACAGCAAAATGCTAAAGTACATCCCAGAGAACAAAATATTAGGCCACGTTGGTGCCTTCTGGACTTCCCAGGATGTCGTCTGGGTGTTGTTTGTAAAAAGTAAAGTGTTTCAAAAATACTGCCTCTTCTACACCAAATTCGGTCTTTGTATTAAGTAAAGGTGCTTGTGTGTAGTGCATGAAGCTCAGTAATATTAATGCAATTTTTTCGCCACATCAAAAGCAAGGAAGTAGTTCTCTTTATATGGCAAGATATATGATTACACTTTGTCTTAAAGTAGAAATGAATTTTTGAAGTTTTCTTATGATGGCTGTTTTCTGCATTTGATGTACGACAGCTTCCGTTCCGAAGTTCCCCATGGCCCTCAATAGGAGACTTCAAAAATCATTTTCCTCATTTAAACAAAATTTGTAATGATAACACTTGCCATGTAACAAGAACTGTTTATTTGCTTTTAACTTACATATAAAAGTAATTTTCAATTAGACAAACACACAGCTCAAATTGCATCTCAATGTGGACAAAAACGATTATATAGTGATATTTGTAATCTGGACCTAACATTATTTTTTTTCGTAAAATATAACTTCTGTGCAGTGAGTATTTGTGGCTCAAATATTCATACAAAATGCAGTATTGCCATACAAGAAATGCAAACGATAAACAGTTTGGCGGAATTCTTCAAAGCCTATGTAGCAGAAAAATTGCACTAATGTTACTTGACTTCAAATACTTTAAGAAGCATCTTTACTTAATATGTAGATCAAATTTGATGTGGCAAGAAAAAGCGGTACTTTGAAATTTTTCTCACAAATAACACCCGCACGACATTCTGCGAAATTCTGAAGGTACCCACGTGACCACTACTCTTTTCTCTTCAAAACATTTCTGCAAATAACTATTTTCAGAAGAGTAAATTACCATCATTTTTTAAACTATACATCTGTGATGGTCGCCAGGCAGTATGGTTTGTATGTTTGGCGTAGAATAGCCCAGTGCAAAAAACAAGAAATGGCTGAGCATCCTTTGACGCTCGGGCAATTTCGAAAGCATTTGTTTGTTAGCAGCAATTCAGTTAAGCCCTTGTCTTTATGCTTAGGTCCAGAAACAAAACACAAGTAACTAAAGTAGTCCTAAGAGTCATGTAGTCTCACTGTTCCAAGGCTTGTGGAGCCTAATTTAGTGCAAGCTTCACCATTTTTTTAAAATTCAGATTCAACCAACAGGTTTTGGAGGCACAGTGCATTTTCAGCTAACTTGTTTCACACCAGTTACTTAGATAAAAAGCGGAAAGTAGAGGTAAAAATACCATTTTAAAGGCATTGTAGGTAATAACAAAAAGGACTGCTTTCTTTTTTTGTGTGGTGCTTTGCCTGAACGCTGTGCTTTTTGTGGTATAGTTCATTGTCTAGTGAACATAGGCCTTAAAAACTAACATTAGCCATGTTGAGGTCGATTTCTTGGTTATAGTCATAGGAGACATATAAATAATTATGACTTCAAACTTGATTGTTCTTTTGAAGATTTTTTCCTTGCATAATGATATTTGAGAGTCTGAGTCAATTTTGTTATAGGAAAACGTGATGTCATAATAGGGTCACTTTTTGTAGAGTCGTTCAGTTCTACCTTACCTTTTACATTCCTAATAGAGCAGTTATTTTCAATATCGGTATTTAAAATGGAATGAGCATGCTGTATGTAGTAAGGTGTAAGCACTTACACAGATAGCACATGTAACCAACTTTTCTGTTGGCAGTTTATTTCTGTTATTCTTGATTTATATGTGGGGTTTCACGTCCGAAAACCACTATATGATTATGAGAGACACGGTAGTAGAGGGCACTGGAAACTTCGACCACTCGGGGTTCTTTAACGTACACCCAAATCTGAGCACACGTGCCTACAGCATTTCTGCCTCCATCGGAAATGGAGCCGGGGTTAGATACCGCGACGTGCGGGTCAGCAGCCGAATTACTGTTACTCTTGCTCCCCTATATGTGTGCAGTTCGGTTATAGTTATCTGGCTTGCACAGATTTTTAATGGCACCTGCCTGGTCCTGCTTGCTTTCATGGTGATTTTAACCTTCATAAGTTGCTCAGGTTTAACTCTCAAAATTGTTCAAGATGCCAATTTTGTGCACAAACTGTATAGTATAAAGGCAGCAGATGTACATGCACACACTATTAAGTGAACACTGAGAGCTTTCACTTGCAGTTCCTAAAGTTTTACTGTGCAGGAAGCGTTTAAATCATAATTTCGTAAGGACATAATAATCGATTATCTAATCGTGACAACCTAGTTATTTTCACTGTGATAAGCATGCTGTTTTTTTTATGTGGCAGAACTAATTTATACACTCATTCCTTCTATTATTCACATATGCATAACATGAAGGATTGTGTGCCTTAAATTTTCAGTTTTATTCTGTGTGTTATATTTCTTGTGCATGTAAACTATTGTTCTCACATGTGTCTCTGACATTATTTGTGCCAATTATTTTCATTTCCAGGTGCCTATGAAGGACACACAAGTTCTATCGCAGTGACCTTCGAAATTTACAGTGGTGCCGGAGCCTCAAGCAGCATTTCGCAAATCTCCACAAGGCATTCATGAGATGAACACAGCGCCACACTTTCACAGTGCTATGATTATTATTTATGTTTAAACATTTCGTTCTAAAATTGCTGTTACATTGTGCCACCATCCTGTGGCTTAGGTGGAGCTCGTGAAATTGCGGTGCAGTCACCTCATTTGTGTACGATCAAACTGCAATGTCACTATTCACAGCTGGAGCATACAGACAAATAAAAAAACATATTGATTGTAGCAGGGCTGATGTGTATATTAATGCTTCTCTATTGATAATAATAACTTTATAAGTTCTTTAAGTCTTGCATAGAACACTGCATTAATGTGTTGCAATGTAACCACGATTTATGATCGCTAGCATGTTAATTTAGTAGTCTTGTAATGTGTTTTATTTAAAAGGTAATTTTGCTTCTGCATCACAACAATTAGTAAGCTAGATGCCGATGATTCAATCCCTCATCATGCACATTTAAGAAATATTGTGATTTGTACACAGTATTGCATGTACTCAAGATGTGGACGTCTATTCAATTTACACATTATATTGCTTTGCACTAGATTCAGACGTAACATGCACACATTTCAGTAATTTCTGCATGATACGTCTTTCCATAAGATGCGGAGTCCGCATCATACGTCTTATGCGGAGCCCGCATCATACGTCTTATGCGGAGCCCGCATCATACGTCTTCCATATTCCAATAATTCCGTATGTGAGGTCTCCGCATCTTACGGAACGTTTCAGTAGGGATTCCACATATATACGAGTACACAACGTACCAATTGCCATGACGATACCACCACCTACAAAAGATCCGCGATTTTTCGTTGACGGAAGCTAGTTTACCGATCCAGTCACATCCAGCGACGGTAATGTGTGTTTTCAATCATTATCCGCGGAAAGGCATCCACAGCGCAAACAAATTGAATGTCCGCTTGAATTACTGCACAGTGCTCAAGGAACCATTCAATTGGTTTAGAAGGCTGAAGACAGCACATAGAAAGAAAACTTGTTTACTCGCTGGGTAGCAGAGAATCAGATATGGAACGAAACACTTCCATGAGACGTGGCTCGGTTGGCGACATTTGTAGCAAATGACATTACTTAGGTCTTTACTGGACTGATAAGCAGGTGCGCCGATTCGGGAACTGATGTCGACATACTGAGTGTCTTGCTGGTGTAAGGGTCACAATAGAATTCGCCGTGGAACAGAGGAAGAAGACTTGCTTGTAAAGAAGCAGTCATTCATAGAACCAGTCTGATCCACAGCCAAGGAAAACGGACAGATGCTTCAATGCTCAGTCCAGTTGGGTGACGATGACGACAAACGCGCTCATTGTTTGTAGTCGCTGTACAATGATAGTTGTAAACAACTCTGCGTCAAGCACTCCCTGTAGGAGATTTCCAATGCGCAAAGGGTCTGTCAGCTGGATGGCAAATCTGAAATAGCAGGCAGTTTGGCGACAAAGTAGCCAACGAGGCTCTCACGCAGACTTGAAAGTTTTCTACGTGTCTAAGTGGTTTTCTGGCACACTTTCAATCGCAGCTGAGCAACGAAGCTACAAAACGCTACGGCGACGAAAGTAGTATTGTTCATGAAGCCAATGCTTGGGTGCTCTCGAGTAACTCAAATAACTAATAAGCTGCGATTGTCCCGTCACCGCTAAATGTGCAGAGATGCCAATAGTCTAGGTAAAGTACTACCTTAACTGGAGCAGTCAGCCGTTGTCGAGTCAGGAATACTACAAGGTGGATGGTTGTGGGTGGTGTCATAGAGCAAGCGTTCAATGATTTGCTTCTTCGAGCCAGTCGTCTCCAGGTTAGGGTGCGAATGTTCTTGACGTATAAAGTCAGCTGGTAATCCGTGGAAGTCTTCCACAGTGCCTCCATTTTCGTTTATAAGTGTCATTGCTGTTGATTAACAGGTGGACGCACTCGAAAAGCGCTTAAGGCAGGTGCCAAGCACCAACTCACGTGGTGAAGCACTGGTTTCTTTGGCATAGTTTGTCATCGACTGCAGCAACTGTCAGAGATATGCGATGTAGACAACGTGGTGATATAAGAAAACCGACTTTATTAGGCACTACGATACGGCGTCAGTACAATCATGGTACACGTACATGCCTAGCACTAATACGAAACGGCATCCTGACTGGATTCACATGCGGCACAAGGCTGCAAAATTACGTGCAGTTTCACAGTTCACGCTGTGGCTGATGAAAATGAAAAATACGGGCCTTGCAAACCACACATCCACGAATATTGAACATGCTCTCACCTGAGAAAGGTAGTGCTGACCAAGAAAACAAGTTTGCCCGGAGGCGAGTGTTCGGCAAACAGAACCACCCCGCCGCGGTGGTCTAGTGGCTGAGGTACTCGGCTGCTGACCCGCAGGTCGCGGGATCAAATCCTGGTTGTGGCCGCTGCATTTCCGATGGCGTTAGAAATATTTTAGGCCCGTGTGCTCAGATTTGGGTGCACACTAAAGAACCCCAGGGGGTCGAAATTTCCGGAGCCTTCCACTACGGCGTCTCTCATAATCATATGGTGGTTTTGGGACATTAAACCGCACACAAAAATCAAATAGGCAAACAGAACCAAAATGTCCACGCCTACAAAAAGGTGAGAGCGAAACATGTGGTGACTCAGTCTACGCAAAGAGCAAGTTCCTTTACAGAGCTTAAGAAGCAGGAATTAATCACTCTGCGGCTCCCACTCATAAACGTCAGGTGTTTTGCGTACGGCAGCGGGTAGTACAGAAGCATAGGTGAAATATTGAGCATCCAGATAGACTCAGAAAACAGTGTTATGCTTTTGCAGTATTTCATAACAGGCAGTGCAGCCATCTAAGTTCACATGAAGCGAAAGTTGATAAGTAAGCTCGTACAAATCCGGCCTGTTCTATAACCAAGACAGCCAGGCTTGGTTCAAGCATTTAGAAGACTCAATATCATTAACCAGACTACGCTCATTGTAAAAAAAATTCGTTCGATCTCACGTACGTGGAAATTGACGCAATGCGAAGCTTCCGGAGGGAAGATGACCATGTTGCAGGTTTTTTATTGAGCGATATGTCATGACATGACGCTATATATATATGTGCAAATGTTGCATGCACAGGCCTATGTTGAAGAGTTGACGATGTTTATATAAGCAGTTGTTTATTTTGCGCAACGATGCCAACTAGAACAACGTATTAGCAACGCCAGAAGCTGATCTGAAGCGCTGATGCTCGCCGTGATGCTGGCCCTGGACACTGCTACATTACTCAACTTCATGCATAGCAATTAATCAGAATTGACGTTAACCCGACATGACGGCTGTATCAAAAGAGTACATATGTAATGTTTATAAAGTAGGGTAGGCAGCACTGCAACCACAATTTACGTTTCACGAAGATTAGCGTCTATTTGAAAAGTAGTTTTAAGACCTTGTGTCGCGTATTTGCCCTTGTGTGTTCCCAATGGACCACCAGGGGGCCCGGGTTGGTTGAACGACTCCACAACAGCTCAGCCTTCGGACCTCAAAATCACCGTCAAAACTGTGAGTAACAATCTAAATCTCCTCCCATGGTTTTATGAGGCTTCGGAGCACTTCGAGGAGCATGGTTTAGCCACCCAAATCAGTTACAACTTGAAAAAAAATAACGACTCATACTTCGGTTAGGCCTAACAACAGCAGCCACTGGCTTCACTTTGATCAAATCAGGAATTCCGCAAGAAAAAGCTACTACGCACCTGGAAAACCACCCTCGATTTTTCTTGAGACGTTCCGGAGCCTCGCCGCTACCATCTTATCTTAAATCTGCGGGAAAAACGGTTATTTCTTAACCGAAAATCAACTGTGAGTAGCACGTGTATCCGCCCTGTGGGGGCTGCCATGTTGCCAGGGGACTTTAGCACTTGCCCCCTCGAGCTCAAAAATTGAATGAAAAGGCAAAAGATCACAACAAATATTGGTAACAATATTGAATCACGCAGAAGGAGGATTTCGGGATCTGAGCTCAATCTTACCAGTTTCTGACCGGCGAAAACAAACCCACAAGCAATTTTTCCCACCTTATGACCATATGGGGGCCGCCATCGTGTGTGGGGCCAAGCCACTTTGAGGACAACGAGTCATACCTCGGCTTTTACACACCCCAGGACAACAAATCAGGTCTCAATTGAGTCGTTAAAATCCGGAGATAGCCGCAGAAAAACCGCGAGCACCCAATTCAACTGAGAGCGCCAAAAGAGACTTATTCAGAAGACACACTCAGTGTTGCCGGACTGCTGTCACTGCTTGAGCTGGGTTTGGCGAAACAGCTTCCACAGCGAATTAAGCTCACCGGAAGTGCTCCTCCACCTTTTAGCCAATAAGCACAGATTATTCAAACTGCGGGAGCGGGAGTGGCCGCATCAGCAGCACGGGTGTGAGCTCTGCACATATCTACCTATAACTTTAGCAATTTTGGTTCTAAGAGGGTCAGAGTTGTGTCTATTTGTTTGTGAAGGTGCAAGGAGTTGAACCGCTACAAATACTGCTATTACAAACGAAAATTTTAAATTTTAAAATTTAGGAGCGAAAAACAGTGTGAGTCTGTGAAAACAACAACAGTCGGACCACGTGTTTTTTACGATCGCTTGTAGCTTCGATATTATTTTACCGGGAGACTTCTTACTTTTAGGGTTCGAAGTCCTTAGGGTAGACCTGACGCTACTGAAGTTTGATCAGGCTAGGTTTAATAGTTCCAGAGTTATTGCGCAATCAATAATAAACCTAATCACTAAAAAGATTAAATCGGTAATATCACTTCGCAAACGCATATAAATTTGGTCCGCTTAATATAATAATAAACCGCGCCCTATAGGCTACCAGGAGACCCCATTCCGTACACTCTAGGCCCTTGATTAATGTGGTAACCAGCAAAAAGCTCATTTCAATAAAACAAATTTTCATAACGAGCTACAAACGGCACCGAAAAATAGCTAATATTTTCTTTCAGAACACAACAGTCCAGTTTTTTTTGCGTGTAAGAATAATTTTGATAGCTTAAGGTAACTGGAAGATACAGAGTTAGAAAGAATATAACGAGAACCGCTAATAAACGTGTGGCGCCCGAGCCACACGAGATCGTGAGGCCTGGGGTGCGGCCTCACCGTTAACCACCGCCGGGAACGCACTTCCTCACCAGAGAAGGATTGGCCACCCTGGTGCAGTATCTGGCCACTACCTCCCACATTCATATGTCAAATAACTCACGGCCCTCAGTCCCCAGCAGCTGCGAAGCAACTGACTACGGCGGCGGTCAGATCTGCAACGCAGCAGAGGGTGCTAAGAATCTCTGGACTACAGGCCGCCATTGGAACCTGAACTCGGCAACGTTTAACGGTAGAACCTTATCTAGTGAGGTAAGTCTAGCTGTACTATTCGAGGAGCTAGAGGGTGTTAAATGGGATATAATAGGGCTCAGTGAGATAAGGCGGACAGATGAGGCCTATACGGGGCTGCAGAATGGGCACGTCCTTTGCTATCGGGGCTTGGCAGACAGAAGAGAACTGAGAGTGGGGTCCCTAATTCACAGAAACATAGCTGGCAACATAGAGAAATGTTATAGCAATAATGAAAGGGTGGTAGGTATTGTAATTAAACTGAATAAAAGATACAAGATGAAGGTAGTACAGGCTTACGTGCCTACATCCAGCCATGATGACGCTTCAGTTGAAAGCTTCTATGAAGACGTGGAATCGGCAATGGGTAAGGTAAAACACAGTATACTATAGTGATGCGCGACTTTAATGCAAAGGTATGGAAGAAGCAGGCTGGAGTCCAGGCAGTAGGAGATTATGGCATCGGCACTAGAAACGCCAGAGGAGAGCTACTAGTCGAATTCACAGAACGAAATAATTTGCGGATTTTGAATACCTTCTACCGCAAACGAGGAAACCGCAAGTGGACATAGAGGAGCGCTAAAGGCGAAAATAAGAACGAAATATACTTTATAATGACTGCACACCCAGGAATCGTGCAGGATGTGGAAGTGGTTGGCAAGGTACAATGCAGTGACCATAGAATGGTACGGTCTCGAATTCGCCTACTATTGAAGAAGGCACGACAGAAACTGATACGCAAGAAGCCAATCAATGAGCTATCACTGAGAGCGAAAGTACAGGAATTCAGAGTGTCGCTGCAGAACAGGTACTCAGCTCTTTGTGAGGAAACCAACCTTAGCGTAGATACAATGAATGATTATCTAAGAAGTATCATTACGGAGTGTGCAGTGGAAGTTGGAGGCAGGGTAGTTACACAGGACACTGGCAAGCTTTCCCAGGAAACGAAGAACCTAATTAAGAAGCGTCAAAGCATGAAAGTGTCAAGTACAACAGACAAAATAGAACTGGCAGAGCTTTCAAAGTTGATTAATAGGCGTAAAGTATGCGATGTAAGAAGGTATAACATGGAGAGAATTGAACACGCTCTGCAAAACGGAGAAAGCGTCAAAGCAGTGAAGAGGAAACTTGGGATAGGCAAAAGTCGGATGTATGCGCTAAGTGACAAAGAAGGCTAAATAACTACCAATATGGATAGGATAGTTAAAATAGCGGAGGAGTTTTACAGAGATCTGTACAGTAACCGAGACAACCACGACCTTAATACTATAAGAACTAGCAGTAACCCAGATGACACCCCACCAGTAATGATAGAAGAAGTCAGAAAAGCTTTGGAGAGCATGCAAAGAGGCAAAGCTGCTAGTGAGGATCAGGTAACATCACATCTGCTGAAATATGGACGACATATTGTGTTAGAAAAACTAGCCACCCTGTTTACGAGGTGTCTCCTGACGGAAAGGGTACCAGAGTCTTGGAAGAACGTTAACATCATCTTAATACATAAGAAAAGAGATGACAAGGACTTGAAGAATTACAGGCCGATAAGCTTGCTCTCTGTAGTGTACAAGCTATTTACAAAGGTAATTGCTGACAGAGTAAAGAGAACATTAGAATTCAATCAACAAAAGGAACAAGCAGGATTTCGAACAGGCTACTCAACATTGGACTACATTCATACTATCAATCGGGTAATAGAGAAATGCTCAAAGTATAACCAACCACTATAGATAGCCTTCATAGATTACGAGAAGGCGTTTGATTCAGTAGAAATATCAGCCGTCATGCAGACACTGCGGAATCAGGGCGTAGATGAAGTATATATAAACATTCTGGAAGAAATCTACAGGGGATCAACTGCTACCATAGTGCTTCATAAAGAAAGCAACAGAATACCAATCAAGAAGGGTGTAAGTCAGGGGGACACAATTTTCCCAATGCTATTTACCGCGTGCTTACAAGAGGTTTTCAGAAGCCTAGAATGGGAACAGTTAGGGATAAGAGTTAATGGAGAATACCTTAGTAACCTGCGCTTCGCCGATGACGTTGCATTGCTGAGTAACTCAGGGGACGAATTGCAACTCATAATTACGAAGTTACACAAGGAGAGCAGAAAGGTGGGTCTTAAAATTAATCTGCAGAAAACGAAAGTAATGTGCAACAACCGCGGAAAGGAGCAGCGCTTCGAGATAGGTAATAGTGCACTCGAAGTTGTAAAAGACTATGTCTACTTAGGGCAGGTAATAACCGCAGAGCCTAACCACGAGATTGAAGTAACTATAAGAATAAGAATGGGGTGGAGCACATTCGGCAAGCACTCTCAAATTATGACATGTAGATTGCCATTATCCCTCAATAGGAAGGTATATAACAGCTGTATCTTGCCGGTACTTAGCTACGGAGCAGAAACCTGGAGACTCACAAAGAGGGTTCAGCTTTAATTGAGGACGACGCAGCAAGCAATGGAAAGAAAAATGGTAGGTGTAACCTTAAGAGACAAGAAGAGAATGGAGTGGATTAGGGGACAAACGGGGGTTAAGGATATCATAGTTGACATAAAGAAGAGGAAATGGACATGGGCCGGGCATTTAGCGCGTAGACAGGATGACCGCTGGTCATTAAGAGTAACTAACTCGATTCTCAGAGAAGGAAAGCGGGTTAGGGGGAGACAGATGGTCAGGTGGGCAGATGAGATTAAGAAGTTTGCGGGTATAAATTGGCAGCAGCAAGCACAGGACTGGGCTAACTGGCGGAACAGGGGAGAGGCCTTTGTCCTGCAGTGGACGTAGTCAGGCTGTTGATGATGATGATGATGATGTTCCCAGTTTGACCATGTGTGTTCTCGTCGTTCCTGTGTCCTATATACTAAGTGTCAAACATCTGTTGCTCATACCCACATACCAGTGGCACGTATCCGCCCGTAGGTATGTGCTACTGTCAGGTTTGAAGTGTTTGAAAACGTACGGGATGGTAGTGTGACATTATTCAAGTCTTCAACAGCGCGTCATATTTGTCAAACCATCCTACCCTTCCATGCTGATTTCGGCTCACGCCAAGTTAAGGGGGGGACCACGAGTTCACCCAAATGTAAGCAGATAGATAGATAGATAGATAGATAGATAGATAGATAGATAGATAGATAGATAGATAGATAGATAGATAGATAGATAAATAGATAGATAGATAGATAGATAGATAGATAGATAGATAGATAGATAGATAGATAGATAGATAGATAGATAGATAGATAGATAGATAGATAGATAGATAGATAGATAGATAGATAGATAGATAGATAGATAGATAGATAGATAGATAGATAGATAGATAGATAGATAGATAGATAGATAGATAGATAGATAGATAGATAGATAGATAGATACGGTCAAAGTCGCCAAAGTTCTTTGAAAAATGCTTCGCATTTATTACCTAAATATAAACCAAACGTACCTAAAGGGTGCCCTAACGTCTGACCTTGTCCTATGTCATTTTGACGAGAACGATCCTACTTGTTTACAGACATACGCTAGCAACCGTACGATCGGAGCAGTTCTTTTTCAGCAAGATACTGCTTCTAGAGAAAGAGTTATTTTTACGTATGCCAGTCGTGCTTTCACCGCCACCGAGCAGAACTACTTCATCAAGGAGCATGAATGACTTGCTGTCGTCTTCGTCATACAAACATTTTGCCCTTGTAGTAATGAACGCCACTTCACAGTCGCTACAGATCATCACGCCTTGTGTTGGCAATCTTCGCTGAAAAACTTGTCTGGTCGACTGGGTCGCTGGGTACTAACCCTGCAAAAGTACAATTTTCACGTCTTTTACGAATGTGGTAAAAACCACGACAATGCGGACCATCTCTTTCGCTGTCCTCTGCCACTATCGCCATCGAGACCGTTTGGTCAATCCTCGTCAGTAAATATCCGCCGCTGCGTCACCTTATACGTTGTCGCAACTTTTGGTTGCAGCCACGCAGATTTCAAATCACCACGTCCAGTTCACCTCGAGCCAGCGTGATGATGCATACTGCAAGCACATTACCGAACGCCTAAGTGGGATCACCCCTTATTAATGCCAGATCGCAACGACAACTATGACAGTGTAAGGTTGACTACATTGTAGTACACTGTTACGTGGATACTACTGGTGAACACCAGTGGATTCCACTTGTTTCCCGTTATTTACGTCCACAAGTACCCGAAACTTTTCACGGCGACCCCTGTGCAGGCCACTTGGTATTAAAAAAATCTCAGCCCTGTCATTGAACTTCTCTTCTGGCCTGGCCTCTAAATTTGTAGTGAAGTAAGTGGCATTTTGACCTGTAGGTCAACAACAAAAGCTACCGACTTCATGTCTCACCCCGCCACTGTGGTCTATTGGCTAAGGTACTTGGCTGCTGACCCGCAGGTCGTGGGATCGAATTCCGACTTCGGCGGCTGCATTTCCTATCGAGGTGGAAATGTTCTAGGCCCATGTGCTCAGAGTGGTGAGCACGTTAAAGAACCTCAGGGGGTCAAACTTTCCGAAGTCCTGCACTATGGCGTCTCCAATAACCATGTCGTAGTTTTGGGACGTTAAACCCCACATATCAGTCATGACTTCATGTCTGGCTTGCCTATTGCAACCCCTTCCGTGTCCCAAGGCATCTTTCGCCACTGTTAAGAAGTTGGGATAGATCTAGTCGGACCTCTCCCTACCACGCTACCAGGTCATCGGTGGATCGTGACAGCCGTCGATCACCTGCAATAGCAGAGACGGCTCCTCTATCAACGGCGAAAGAAGTATTTGATGATGAGGAAGTCCCTGGACTCACCAGCGTTCGATAGTGACGTGGCATCACCTTGGAGAGATCCGGTTTTCGGCGCCGCCCGGCAGATGACGCTTTCGGCCTGTTGAAAAGAAGGTGAGGCTCTAGGACTAAAATTTAGTGCAACAATATGCAAGTTGATGGCATCCAATGATCACAAAAACTGGGCGGTCTCAATACTAAACCAAGAATTACTGAAGGTAGGCAAGTACACGTACCTCAGAATGTGGGTGATTGAGGAAGATAAATATATGGAGGGGCTGGAAAAAACATCGGCAGCAAAGGGAAATAGAAATGCAGCAATATAGAAGCACACAGAGTTAGAGATATATATAGGTGCGAAGTGCTTCGAGCTTTGTGAAAAGGCGTAATGATTGCAGGGCTTACATCTGGAAAATCACTAGTGTGCAGGAAGTCAGAGGTGCAAGAAAGGAATGGGTGTAAATTAAAGGACCATGGGATTATTCACATTGACCCATGACAGGAAGACGACGAGTAAGGCTGCAAAAAGGGATATGGGATGGGCAGGCTTTGAAGTAAGGGAAGCTCGAAGCAAAATGAGATTTGAAGAGAGGCTCAGAAATATGAAAAAATATTAAGGTGAGTAGATGGGCAGAAAAGGTGTTCAGGTATTCGCATAGGAAGAACGTCGACACACAGTGGAGAGAAATAACTAGAAGGCTCCCCAGTAAAAATATGGCTGGAAGTGTGGATGACGCGGCACCAAGTTGCATTAAGCAACAAGTCAAGGTGGCGAAGAAGATTTATTGAAAGACAGCGATGGAATAGAAGCCGCCTTTCAGTAACTACCGAAAGAGAAAAAATTAAATAAAAATGGAGAGGTGTCATGATAATTTAAAGGGAAGCGCTTTTTTGTTCGTCTACTGCTGTTTTCGATTGTGTTTTAAAAGAGAGAACAAACTTTTTTTGAACTTTGTGAACCCATATGAAAGGTATGCTTGAAAAGTAATGTGGTGAAGCGCAACCACTGAACATTTCTTATTTTTGTTTTGTGAGAAAACAGCACCAAGCCACAAGAACACACATGGAGCCTAGACAAATTCATGTACTACACATAATTTCCATGCTCACTGAAACGCTCTGCGTTCAAGCTCTCACAAGATGAATTGATCGATGGATTGATATGTCTGTACCCTTTAGGTCGGGCGGTGGCTAACGCCACGAAGCCGTAATACTTAGTGAACCAAAAACTAGATTTATTTTTTTCTCTTCGAATAGTGAGGTTGAGGACGCGTACTTGGCAGTGAAAAGGTTTAATTTTCACTCGTGCCTTGACTTTAACCCCCAATCACATAACCTCCGTCTTGTCAATTCTACCCGCTTAATGTCTATTTTGCCTTCCCTGTCCCTAGACCGCAATGCTTTGAAAAACTCTGCGCCATCATCCTGAACTATAAAGTGAAGCCCTTTAGAGAACATTATCAAGTGTTCGGCAGTTTCCTGTTCCTCTCCACATGCACTGCATACTGTGCCTACTCGTTCGGACGGACGGACAGATGGATGGATGGATGGACGGACGGACGGACTGATGGGCGGACGGACGTACGGACGGACGGACGGCTGGTTGGATGGATGAATGGATGGATGGATGGATGGATGGATGGATGGATGGATGGATGGATGGATGGATGGATGGATGGATGGATGGATGGACAGACGGACGGACGGACGGACGGCCGGCTGGCTGGCTGGCTGGCTGGCTGGCTGGCTGGCTGGCTGGCTGGATGGATGGATGGATGGATGGATGGATGGATGGATGGATGGATGGATGGACGGATTGACGGATGGACGGACGGACGGACAGACGGACGGTCGCATGATTGGATGAATGAATAGATGGATGGATGGATGGATGGATGGATGGATGAATGGATGGATGGATGGATAGGTGGACGGACGGACGGACGGACGGACGGATGGACGGATATGGCTGTACCAAGGTGTAGGAAAGAGAGCTGACTGATCGCCTCGGAGGCGCAGCAGAGCAGCTCCGTGGAGAACTTGTTCGGGTTCGCCTCCTTTCTACCAGAGGGCGCTAGGAGCATCGGGGCCATGACGGACTTTTTTTATGTTGGCATTAGGCCAACATAAAAAAAGAAAAAAGGTTTTTTTTTGTCGAGCCTGGTGGCATACTTGTCACCACCCCGTTATAAAGGGGACGCTCATAGCATCCATCCATCCATCCATCCATCCATGCGAGCCGCGGACGGTGCGTAAAGCCACTTGAGTTTGCTCCGCCACGAGGCCGTCTTTTGTATCGTAAGTTCAGAACGTCTCTGTTTTGTGTGAACTATCCGCAATCTTTGACAGTTTTGGTTGATCGTGTGAGTTTATACGACGTGCATGGGGCATGTAAAACCGATGGGGAAAAAGTGTTTCGCCCCACGCTGCAAGACAGGGCACAAGTCTTATACCGATAAACTTTCGCTGTTTTCTGCACCGAGAGAAGAAGAACGCCTTCGGGTGTGGAGGAATGCCATTCCGCGCAAGGATCGCATCCTACAGTCAACCGACCACCTCTGCGAATGGCACTTCGAGCCTCATTTGGTAAGCAAAACCTGGGAAGCGGTCTACAACGGCGATGTTTTGTGTCGAGCACCCCGGAAAGCGTCGCTCTCCAAAGATGCAGTGCCCACTATTTTTCCGGACTGCCCAAGCTATCTAGAGAAAAAAACAACGCAAGAGGCCAGCTGAGACACGTGACATCAAGGTGCCTATCAAGAAGAAACCTAAGCAAAGCCAAGAACTCGGCGACTAGCTTTTGCCGGATCCTCCCGAAAGTGGTGCTACTGCTTCGGACGTGCTCTTGCATGATTGTACCTCGGCACCCCTGGCAGCGGTGTCAAATTTTGATGAACTGTTTGGAAGCCCAGCATCCGTTGAGCTTCCGTCCACCACCTGGGGCTTCCACAGATTGCAGGTTGACGAGCTTCGCAATGTTGTGTTCTCGGAATTGCGGCGCGTTCGAGAACCGCAGTGCACTGCTGACACAAGCCACATAGTGCCATGGAAGCTGCTTGACATAAATCAAGACATGCAACTCAGTGTTGTTTTGATGGGAAGGCCGGTATCTCCCGAAGTACTGGGATCCGACCTTGAGGTGTCAACCATCAACGACATTACAACCCTACTGAAGCACCTGGAGAACCTCCACCTTTGCGGTGGTGGTCCAACGGCTAACGAATATCCCCGTGCACAACTGGAATGCGCATTGGTCGATGTTTGTGGATGATGGAGGCACAGGAAGTGTGCGCAGGTTCTTTCTGCCAACGGTGCCTGCCAGCGGTGTGCTGGCCTTTCAGACACGCTGCGGGTTCACCGAAGGAGGGCACTGCTCAGGAAGAACGAAAAAGGAGCTCGCACTAATTTTCGGATGTCTAACTTCCGTAATAGTGAGAAGGTAAGAGTTTTCCGACGAGCACAATATGCGTTAAAACGAGCCAAGTATCGCTTGACCAAGAGAATAAAGGGGCTGCAGCAAGCACCGAAGACAATGCAGGACCAGTTCGCTTCTATTTCTAACGAATCCCTGCAAGAGAAATTGGAAAAACTTTATGTCCCAAATGCTCAGCTGATGGTCATTCACGAGTGCATCGCTGCTGCCAAGGCAACAGGCAAGAAAAACCGCCTTTACACGGACAATTGGCTTCTGTTGTGCCGGCTTTTGCATATTGTTGCATACTGTTGTGCCGGCTTTTGCATACGTCTGTGCCGAACCAAGTTTTGTCGCGCTCGACCGCCGCGTTGAGTCATCTCTTCTTCCTACACCGTGGGCTGTACCCTTTAGATCAGGCGGTGGCTAGCGCCACCAAGCCGTAATACTTAATGAACCAAAACTAGATTTCTTTTTCCTCTTTAAATAGTGAGGTTGAGGATTCGTACTTTGCAGTGAAGGGTTTAATTCTCACTCGTGCCTTGACTTTAGCCACCAATCAGATAACCTCTTTCTAGTTAATTGTGCCCGCTTCAAGTCTCTTTTGCCTTCCCTGTCCCTGAGTCCCAGTGCATTGAAAAACTCTGGACCATCATCCTGTTACTATAGGGTGAAGACCTTTACAGAATATTATCAAGTGTTCGGCACTTTCTTCTTCCTCTCCACACGCACTGTATACCGTGTCTACCCCTTCGTATTTGGCCCAATATCTCTTGGTTCGCAATACTCCCGTCCTGGCCTCGAACAGTTGAGAACTACCGCGAGTATATTATAGATCCTTTCCTTGGCAACTTCCAGCTTAAAAGTTCGATAGATCTCTAGATCAGACTTCATAATCAATGCCAATTCTGCGCATATCGGTCTCAGCTTCGTTCACCTTCTTCTTAACCAATGAGTCTTTTTGGTTTGGCCCCCTGCTGTTTTCTAAATATTTACCAGTCCATTTTCTTGTTTGCTTCCTCCATTTCGTATCGACATTCTTCATAAACAAGTAGCTGAACACCTACATACACTAGTGACAGAGATCCCTGTAGCGTATGTTTAGAAAACTCTAGGGAAATAGACAACTACAAATAGCAGATGCAGGATCAGCTAATTGCTGATACAACAGTCAACCTTATTAATAATGAGCCCACAAGTTCTAACGCACATGAGTCTCTAGGTTCGTATTACCACTGTGGGTCGAACAGCCATCACGCCAACGCTCGGGAGTACTTTGCGAAGAACGCGAAGTGGCCTAAGTGAAAAAAAAATAAATGGATGATCCCTTGTGCAGTGGGAATCGATAATAAGTGAAGCACGAATGAAAAAGGTTGATATGTCACTTTAAAATCAGCACAATGTTACGAGGTGTAGGTATATGAGGTTGTACATGACTTTTGTCATAGTTATCACGCATGTCTAGATGTGTCGTTTACCTTTGTCATCTATTTACGTCACGTGATACCAAATTTAGTAGATGTGGAGCTCACGAAACGGCCGCGAGCACGCTATGAGTTTGGTATGTGGTCGTGTTCATACATGACACGCTTGTCAGAATTATCATGTTTGCACGAGTCGAATACTTTCGCCATCCGTAACACCAAATTTTGTTTGTATGAGCTAGAAAAACGACCGCTGCCGTGAGCGCATCATGAAGGGTCCAATATACTCGAATGTTGCGTTGACGCGCCCACAGGCTGGGCAGACCGACGCTACGTTAGCGAAAGGTGAGCACTCTTTAGTCAGACACTAAGTGCGACCGGCGTCCATCGGCGCGGCCTGACGGAAACCGGCGGGAAATGCGACATGCTGCATTTCGCGCCGATGCGTTCCCCAGGCAACACGGCTTCTCTCTCTTTTTTTTGTGACAGAGGGACGCCGGACACGCTGAAACGCGCATGCGTCAAAGCAACGCAGCACGGCGCGCGCATGCTAGTATATCGCAGGACCGACGCCTGGTGGGGCAACCCCGGCTTGAGCGTTGAAATGAACGCCGGTGAGCACGTGCCCCGCGTCACGTCGAAAAGTATTGGCGCCTTGACTGTGGCTTGTAGTCATCTTCTCACATGACACGCATCTCATGATTATTATGTTTGCACCAGTCACATACCTTCCTCTTCCATTGACGTCACGTAATAACACATTTGGCATATGTGAAGCTAGCGAAACGGCCGCGAGCGCATCATGAGTGTGGCATGAAGTCATGTTGCTAGATGACTCGCATGTCGTGATTATCATGCTTTGATGTGTCATTTACCTATGTCGTTCATTCGCGTCGCGATATACCGAGTCCATGTGAAGCTATAAAAACGGTTACGAGCGCATCATGAGCGTAGCACGTAGTCATGTTGTTACATGACACGCGTCTCATGTTTATCATGTTTGCACCAGTATCATACCTTCGTCATTCATTCACGTCCCGTAATACCACATTTGGTATAAGTGAAGCTAGCGAAACGGCCGCCAACGCACATTTACGAAGTCGTCTGTTCGCGTCGCAATATAGCGAGATTAGTAGACGTGAAGCTAGAGAAACGGTTAGAAGTGCATCATGACCATAGCATCTAGTCATGCTGTTACATGACACGCATCTCATGTTTGTCATGTTTGCACCAGTATCATACCTTTGTCATTCGTTCACGTCCCGTAATACCAAATTTGGTATATGTGACACTGGCGAAACGGCCGCGAGCGCATCAAGAGCGTGGCAAATAGTCATGTTGTTACTTGACACGCATGTCAATATTTTAGAGTTATGGTCTCTGGCTTGTGTTTGCCATACAATCATGTCATACCATACCAGTTTCGAAACATGCCTTGTGAACGAAACCACCGCAACAGCTCCAGGACCATGAAATGTAAATCATGACATTCATGACATACATGTCATGAATTTCATGTTGTGACTAGTCAAATATGCTTCTAATACTTTATTTAGTCATGTTATGCCTTAGCAAGTTTGGTATCGATACCATTATCGAAACGGCCAGGAGAGCTAAAAGTCGTAGGCAAATAGATAGATAGATAGATAGATAGATAGATAGATAGATAGATAGATACATAGATAGATAGATAGATAGATAGATAGATAGATAGATAGATAGATAGATAGATAGATAGATAGATAGATAGATAGATAGATAGATAGATAGATAGATAGATAGATAGATAGATAGATAGATAGATAGATAGATAAATAGATAGATAGATAGATAGATAGATAGATAGATAGATAGATAGATAGATAGATAGATAGATAGATAGATAGATAGATAGATAGATAGATAGATAGATAGATAGATAGATAGATAGATAGATAGATAGATACGCTATAAGCCGCCGAAGTTCGTTGAAAAATATTTTGCATTTAACATGATTGATCGCTCTATTTAGGAATCGCTCTAACAAAGAGTAAAACATGCCTTTGAAGCAGACAATGAACAATAGAGACACTTAGGTGACTGATTTGGCACTCCATTCCTCGTTCCGCTCAAACGCTCAACGTGCGTTTGCCGTTTTAGCCAAGCGTCCTTCCGTCAACGCAATCACGACTGCAGCGGTGTACAAAAGTTGTTGTAAAGGAAAATAAACATTGTTCTTCTCTTGCAGCAAGATATAAACTGCATGTTTTAACGAGTGTGGTATCATTTGCTGTTCGACGCGTAAGCATTTTTTATTTATTTTTTTGGAATCTTCTGTTGACGCTGGATTTCAACAGACCCCTTCAAAGCAGCTCAAACGCCTTTGAAACTCCCTGCCCTGAGTCAGCGAATTCACCGCGCTGCCTAGTGGTAAATCAAACTAAACAGCTGCTCTGAATAGGTGGAAGAGTGGCTGCCGTTAAAAACTAAATTGTTACTGTCGCTACATAAAATCACTTACTATCGAACACTCGCGAAGTCTCTTCGACAGAAGTACCAAAGAAGCATCTTGAGGCGCTTTTTTTTTTGTCCAAATTATCAGCTCTAGATCGTTTCGTGGAGCTCCTGCCGCTCTTTTTCCCCTATTTTCCTTCCTTCCTTCACCCTACCTGCGCAGATTCTCGAAGGAATCGGCTGCGACTTGTTGGACGTGGCACTGATCCTCGTGTATACTGAAGTGCCGTCAGTGCTTGCGCGTTTGCCGAACAATCACGGCGTTTCCCGAGCAGCGTGGATTCGCAGCACAAAAGGCTGCCATTTTGTTTGTTTGTCCTCACGTCACGTGATCCCTCGCTCGCTACGATGGTCTGCTCACAGGCTCACAACTGGTCGTCTAGCGCATACGCAGTGGTGCTACCACCGACCGGCTATGCGGAGCAAAAGGCAGATCACGGCCAACTAAAAGTATCTCTTAATAATGGCTCTGCGCCAGCCGAAGTATTAGCACACTGTGCTTGCACAGCTGGCGCCATCAACGCGGCATCACATGCTAACGCGAGTGTTTCCGCGTCTCTTAAAAATATGTTATCGAAAAACCATTAAATCTGCATTTCAAGGACGAAAATGAGTAATATCAAAGGCAAAACGTAATGCATAGCTCATCACAGTATACTCATAGATCTATCGTACCGCACGGCACCGCTGTTTGTTAGAGCACAGTGTCGTCTTCGTGCATTCATCTACAACGCTGGCTGGTTTCTGCAAAGTCAGAAGTTTGTATGCATTTTTCAGGGGAGCACACACTGATAAGAATTTTACTGATACGTGGAGTTCAACGTCCCAAAACCACCATATGAGTATGAGAGACGCCGTAGTAGAGGACTCCGGAAATTTCAACCATCTGCTGTTCCTTATACTGTGCACCCAAATCTGAGCACATGGGCCGACAGCGTTTTCGGATCCATAAAAAAGGAGCACACATCAATAGACAAGCCTGTTTTGATGGGAGCGCGGTGACAAATTGGTGTGCGTCAAAAACAAGCATCAACGCTACGTGGAATATCATATGGTTGACGAAATATAACACAGCAATTTTATTCAATCGTGTCAATTCATCTCACTCTTGATTCTTGTTTTCGAACTCTCTTGACACAGATACTTCGTTGACATGACCTGCGGTGGCACAGCAAACATAGCTGACAATTTCCAGCACGTTGAAACGGTTGTCATGTAACTGTAGTGATTCAAAAACAAGTCAAGAAAGATTCAGTCACAAGCCTAATAAAACAAGAATAGTGCCGATAGATAGAAAACAAAATTTAGCTCTCTATGTCTTTTTATTTAAATATAATAAATATAACCTACGAGCATCCGAAGCGCAATGTAGGTAAACTATCCCAAAATATATTACTGCGAGTCGCATACGTCCAGAACAAACGGAACATTCATTACTGTTAAAGATAAGCAACGTGCCAAACAACCAAATGTTACCGCGCTTTTTGGTTCGCATGAGCCAGCTGTTGTACGCTCTTGTAAGTGAATGCAAAACTACCGGCGCCGGCGCCAAAGAGCTCTGGCGGTCACTGCTTAAGTACCCGAACGATCCCAAGGCTCCAGCCGTCAGCACCAGGCTCCGTCTTGGGCGTGACAGCCAGAACGTCAACTCACAAGACGCTTATTAAGACTTATTTTCTGTGCTTTAATTTTCTTTTTCTTTTCCTTTTTTCGTTCTCGTCTTTCCCCTTACATTCGCCGCAGCCCTCAAAAGCCATTAAATGTGAATAAAGAATTGTCGACAGCACAACAATGACAAATCTCATTCAGCAGTATGCTCGGCGTTTCTGTTCACTATAGCTGGCAGCGCATACGAAGTGCCTACTCCAAATCGTATTTTCTGTAGCCTCCAATCAGTTTCCATGAACACTGAGCCTGAAGTAAAAATATCACAGCATATCCACGGAGCGAATGTTGATCAGTGGGGTGAAGCGTGCGTTCATCCATCCGTCTGTGTGTCCGTTTGTCCGTGCATGCGTCCGATCGCATGCGAGAATGCAGACGGTGCGCGGGCGGGTAACACCGACGAGACGCGAGGCAAGGATGCTGAGCGCAAGCGTATATATCGAGCCCACCGCTCTGCACCGTCCATGCCCCACCGACAATCCTCCACGTACGGCGACTATCTAGGAGACTCAGAAAGGCACTCGTTCTCTGGGTACCCACGCACAGACGTGCAGTTGCCATTCGGGGAGTAGTGGTACAGTCCCATCGAGAATATTCTTACTCAACTGCAGTTTGTATTAACTTCTCTGAGACAGCGCCGTCTAATAAACTATTGGGGAGCTACTGTCTTCCTTTCTTTCTCGCCTCTTCTTCCGTAGGTTACGCGTCACGCATGACAAGAATAGACTAAAAGGAGCTTCGCCCCTTAAACAAAAATAAAGCCATCTCCCTGGAATAATGATTTCGCTTGAAAAAAAAAACTCCAGACCTGCGGGAAACGCGCATCACAGTCACAGCGAAAGCTGGAAGAGCGGCTTCGGAGCAGTGGCGTTCCAACTTTCGAGAGTGGTGGGGCACACCTAAGTTACGTGTCAGCCGATATATATATATATATATATATATATATATATATATATATATATATATATAGATATATATATATATATATATATATATATATATATATATATATATATATATATATATATTTATATATATATATATATATATATATATATATATTGTAACGCGGAGAAATAAGACAAAGAGACAACGCCTTTGCTGCAGGCCGGCTGTTCTTTATCTGCTTCCTCTTCGTCGTCTTCCGTCTCTCCCAGGTATGCGCCGAGCACGATCGCCGCTTTGTCATCATTACACTCGGCCACGCTGCAGCTGGTCTACTCCTGTAAGAAAAACACAAACCAATGTCACGTTTGCCGCCGTATGCAGTTCTTCATCCGCGAC
Organism: Rhipicephalus microplus; assembly: GCF_043290135.1. Classification (NCBI taxonomy): domain Eukaryota; kingdom Metazoa; phylum Arthropoda; class Arachnida; order Ixodida; family Ixodidae; genus Rhipicephalus; species Rhipicephalus microplus. Next base: position 170,213,702 of record NC_134706.1, on the reverse strand, counting down.
ACATGCACCGCAAAGTTATTCCGTTTTCTCTTGTCTCTGCGCGTATCAGAAGCTGTGGATCGTACTCGCCAAGTGTTATCTCCCAAGCGCTCAGAAATAATGTAAGGGCCGTCGTACTTTGGGTGCAGTTTGTTTGAAGACGATGGCGCACCTCGCTGTAGCCACACCTCATCACCTACACTGTATTTCGGCGCGGGACGGTGGCGTCGGTCGTAGTATCGCTTTTGTGCCTGTTGAGCATGCACAATCCTCCTACGCGCCTCCACACGGATATCGCGACAAAGTCTCTGGCGTGCAGCGGAACGCCCTACTTTAACGGGAGTGTCCAAACCGAACGTAGCATTCAGTTGCGGGAGCTGACCATAGACAATCTCGTAGGGGCAAATTCCTGTGGAGCTGTGTGCCGCCGTGTTCACTGCGTACGCAGCTGCTTGGAGATGATCATCCCAGTCGGCCTCACCTCGTTTGTGATTCTTACAGTACGGTGCGAGTCTAGCCTGGATAGTCTGGTTCGACCTTTCGGTCAGTCCGTTCGCCTGCGGATGGTATGCCGACGCGAAGTGATGGTCCACTCCAGCTTGTTGTAGGTAAGTGCGGAGCTCGCGACTGCGAAAGGTGGTCGACCGGTCGGAGATCAACTTGTTAGGAAGACCGTGTCGCCATTCGAAGCGATCTTTCAGGAATCGGATGACATGGCTAGCAGCAAGCGAAGGCACGGCCGCGACCTCTACGAACTTGGACAAGTAGTCCACAGCGAGTATAATGTAACGATTGCCCGCTGTCGTCATTGGAAGAGGCCCGATGTGATCTATGCCCAACGTGTGGAAAATTGTCTCTGGAGGCTTGATCGGCGTAAGAAGTCCATGTCGAGCTCCAGGACGTCGTTTGTATTGCTGACAAATCTCGCAACTGGCAACGTATGAACGCACGCTTTTATCCATTTTCGGCCACCAAAAACGTTCTTGTGCCTTGCGTAAGGTGGCTCTGTAGCCAACATGGCCTCCCTCGGGAGTGTCATGGATGGCGCGTAGTACGCTCGATCTTAAGGTGTCAGGAATGACCAGGAGATGACACTCGGTGCTTTTATCGGCCCAGTGACGCCGATACAGCGTTCCATTACGTAAGACAAACTTGGCATTGCGTCCCGCATCGCCAATGGAGTCTATAACGGATGCGAGTCTTCCATCGGCTTGCTGAGCCTTGGTCACGTCCTGTTGAGAAAACAGGATCCAGGTTTCTCGATTTCGTGTGGAGAACTCCTCGATCGGATTTCGCGATAAAGCGTCCGCAAGCTGATTTTGTGCTCCAGCACGGTGACGGATGTCGTACGTATAGTCTTGGAGCCGAACAATCCATCGGGCAAACTTGTGCTTGAGGTGCTGCTTCTGGAACATCCACGCAATCGCGGAGTTGTCTGTTACTACCGTGAAGTGTCGGCCAAACAAGTAGTGGCGGAACTTTTCATCCACACTCCATACTACAGCCAAACACTCCAGTTCATTCGAATGATAATGCCGTTCTGCGTCCGATAGTTTACGACTGGCGTAGCAGATGACGTGCCCACGCCCACTCGAGTCACGTTGAAGTAAAACCGCCCCCAGGCCAATCTGACTCGCATCAGTATGGACTTCTGTCATCCAATCTTCATTAAAGTGGCAGAGCACCGGGCTATGTGTAAGCTGGTGTTTGAGGGTTTGGAAGGCGTTATCCTGCAAAGGACCCCACTGAAATTGGGCGTTTTTCTTCAGTAAGTCCGTGAGTGGAGCAGCAGTTGACGCAAAGCTCGGTACAAACTTGCGCAAGTATGACGCCATTCCTAGGAATACCTGGAGCTGTTTTATAGATGTTGGTGCAGGGTATTTGGCAACGGCGTCTATGCGTTCAGGCAAGGGTCGTACGCCATTATGAGATATCTGATAACCAAGATAAGATATTGTCGTCAACCCAAACTGGCACTTCTCGCGGTTAAGTCGAAAGCCGGTGTTGTATAGCCTCTGCAGAACCGTGTCGAGATTTTGTAGATGTTGTTTTTCTGTTTCCCCGATGACTAGAACGTCATCGAGGTACACGACGCAGGCACGGTCTATCAGTGTGCCTAACACTGTGTTCATGGCACGCTGAAAGGTGCTTGGAGCAGTTCGCAGACCGAACGGCATCCGATTAAACTCGTACAAGCCAGATGGTGTTCGGAAGGCCGTCTTAAACTTATCTTCTTCAGCCACGTTGATCTGCCAATACCCTGCTTTTAAATCTAGCGACGAAAAGAACCTCGCTTTTCGTACGGCGTCAATAGCGTCGTCAATGCGTGGCAGCGGGTACGAGTCTGGTATGGTGTGCTTGTTCAGCTCTCGGTAGTCAACACAGAATCGGAGATTGCCGTCCTTTTTACGGACTAGGACAACAGGTGCTGCCCACGGGCTAGAAGATGGCCTGATTATGCTTGCGGCAAGCATTTCTTGCACCTGCTGGTCAATTAATATCCGCTCTCGTTCGGCATATCTACGTAACGGTATGGACACCGGCGGATGATTGTCGGTAGTAATATGGTGCACTAGCACGCTAGTTCCGGGAAGCTGAGTAGTAGTATCAGCGAAGAGCGATGCGTGCCTCTCGAGTATTGCGGGAAGTGTAAGTGGCGTCGTCAGCTCACCTTGGGATTGCGCCGGAGGCACACTTGGAGCCACAGGATGGAGGTTGACGGTACTTCCTTCCACCGTGAGACGCACTTCCCCGGAGAGCAGGTAGTCGGCCCCTAAAACCATGTCTGTGGGCAGGTCGTCGAAGACGGGCACCGAGGACAAAAACTTGCTGCCGGCCTCGGTGTTGAGTTGCAGGTTTAGGGCACCGACCGGTAGTACGTCGCCACCGAGACCCCGCAGTGGTGGCTCAGTCCAAGGCTGGAGAGGTTCGGAGGCGTGGCGGCGAAGCAACGCCGTACGTTGAGCTCCGGTATCAACGAGAGCTGTCAGTTCTCCGATGCCGTCGACGCGGACCTTGAGGGTTGGAAGTGGGCGTGATTGATATTGCATCGCTTGAGGTTGGCTTTGTGGGCAGCTTTTATACCCATGCCCGATGCGGCCACACGTGTAGCATCCGCGTCTCGGTGAAGCTGGCTCCTTTGGGCCAACTTCAGCCGCCCGGCGATGAGACGTGTCCTGCAACTCCATTGCCTGGCGTACGAAAGTGGAGATGTGGACTGGGTGGTTGTAGGCGGACAAGACGGCTGCGTGCGTCGAGTCATGGATCCCGTCGATGATGTACTGCCTGGCTGCGGAGGAGGTCCACTGTATATCGCAAGCTTGTAAAAGGTCCAGCTTGTCGTAGATGTAAGTCGCGACGTCCTCGGTTGCACCTTGCCGGCGTGACCGCATGGTCATGAAACGGTCGTCGTAAGCGCTCGGAAGCGGCGCAAACGCGGACATCAGGGCCGCGCTCCATGTTTGCCATGTAGCGTATGTACTGCCTTGGAAACGATGCCACGCTTGGGCAGATCCTCGCAAACGTCCTTCAGCGACCGACTTCTTAATCGTGTCGCTCCACGAGTATTTAAGGGCAACCGAGTTTATCACGCTTACCCAGTTGGTAGGGTCATCCTTGAATCCATGAAAATATGGAATTTCGTTCTCGTTGAACGATCCAAAAGAGGCGCAGCCAAACCCGGATGTCTTGAGCTCTTGGGCGAACAGAGAGAAGCCTCGAGAAATGGCCTCGCTGCAGTCATGATGCGGTGCCGCCGTGGAGGCTTGGACGCCGTCCGTGATCGGTGGGGAGTTCGAGAGCACTCGTCCACTTCGAAGTGTAGTGGACGCAGGGATATCGGGGTCAGTAGTTCGCGACTGCGCCATTGTAACGCGGAGAAATAAGACAAAGAGACAACGCCTTTGCTGCAGGCCGGCTGTTCTTTATCTGCTTCCTCTTCGTCGTCTTCCGTCTCTCCCAGGTATGCGCCGAGCACGATCGCCGCTTTGTCATCATTACAATATATATATATATATAATGAGATGTAACAGACAGTAATGCCAAGGGAAGTATAGGGGAAGTTATTAGACTAAATTGTAATGTAGATATGAAGAAACGTATTGTAAATATGTAGGCATTACGGTCTGTTAGATCTCAATATTATATATATATATATATATATATATATATATGTGTGTGTGTGTGTGTGTGTGTGTGTGTGTGTGTGTGTGTGTGTGTGTGTAACACGGTGTCGCACGTCACGTTAACGGTGGGAGCAGACCGCAGACCGGAGGTCGAAAATGAAACTGTTCATTCGGGCCAAACTTGTGGCCACGCACAAGCAGTCAGATTACAGCATGACACTGACACTGTCAGCGGCGAGGAGAGCGTCGGCCATCAATCCACTGATAAGCAGCGAAGCGCGTCGGCATTTATACCCTCGCCATCGAATATTTTAGCGTTATCGCTTGGGGCGACGTAGCTTCCAGCAAAATCTGTAATGTGCACGAAGTGGGCGTAATCTTAACAAAACTATCTACTACAGCCTCGAAGCTTTTTTAAACATCGTACGTGCGGTTTGCGCTGAACGTAGTGTAAGGGGCGATAACAAAGCTTGAGAAAAGAAAGGGGCACTGTCCCACTTCGAAAAAGGCATCGTCCCCCAATGCTGTAACAGAAGATGAAAGTACAGCAATAGTGCAAGAAAGCTCAAGCAATGAAAATATGATACAGCAATAATACAACAACAGAATACACTTTCCAGTGCGTTAACGTGCATGAAATGACTTGGAGCGCGTGACGTGGACGACTTTAGGTCGTGATCGGCGTTGTTGAGAGTTCGTAATGCCGTCAGGGACAACCTCGTAATCGAGTGGGCTGAGGCGTCGAACCATCCTGTGTGGTCGGAAGTAGCGTCGCAGAAGCTTTTCACTGAGTCCATGTCAACGTATCGGCGTCCACACTTAAACACGTTCCCCGGGCTTGTATTCCACGAAGCGTCGTCTCAGACTGTAACAGTGGCTTTTGGTCGTTTCTTGGTTCTTGATACGAAGGCGGGCGAGTTGTCGGACATCTTCGGCACGCTAAAGGCGCTCACCCACATCGAGGTTTCCTTCGTGGGTCACGCTCGGTAACACAGCGTCGAGTGTCATTGCCAGGCTCCTTCGGTGGACCAATTTGCATGAAGATATCTACGCCGTCTCCTGAACCACCGTGTGTTATGCGAATTTCACGAATGCGGAAGAATGGCGTCCCACGTCTTGTGTTCGACATCGACGTACATTGCCAGCATGTCAGGGATGGTGTTCGTTAGTCGCTTGGTGAGTCCGTTGGTCTGTGGGTGGTAGACTGTCGTCCGGAGGTGGCTTGTCTGGCTGTATGCCAAGATGGCTTGAGTCAGGTTAGCAGGGAATGCCGTTTTTCTATCGACTATGAGAACATCCGGGGTGCCGTGACATAGGATGATGTTTTTGACGAAGTTAGCTACGTCGGGTGCACTGCCGTTGGGCAGAGCTTTTGTTTCGGCGTAGTGGGTGAGATAGTGGGTAGCTACCACGATCTACTTGTTTCCGAAAGCCGACGTCGATAACGGCCCCAGTAGGTCCATACCGATCTGCTGAAATGGTCGGCGAGGTGGTTAAATGGGCTGTGAAAATCCCGCTACCGTTGACGGCGGTCTCTTGCGTCGCTACCAGTGTCGGAATGTTCTCACATAACTAGTGACGTCGGAGGTAATGCGTGGCCAGTAGTACCTTTTTTGTATCCACGCATGCTTGCAAGATACACCAAGGTGGTCTGCCGTCGAATCGTCCTGCAGGGCCTGCAGGAGTTTCGGTGGCAGAGCTGAAGGCACCACAACAATGTACTCGGCTCGAAGCCATGAGAGTTTCTTGTGAAGAAGACCATTTCACAGGAAGAACGACGCAAGTACGCGCTTGAATACCTTAGAAACAGTGGTGGTCCTGCCCTCCAGGTATTAGTGTCCTATGTTCCGAGTCCACCCGCTGTAATTCAGCGAAGTCGTCGGCAGTTATCGTTACCAAAAAGTGATCTTTATCCGGATCGTTGGGTGGTGGTGGGCCAACAGGCACACGAGAGAGGCAATCGGAGTTGGAGTATTTTCTTCTGAAGTTGTAAACAATAGTAATTTCATATTCTTGAAGTCTCAGGCTGCATCATGCGAGACAATCTGAAGGGTCCTTCAAGGTAGCCAGCCAACACAAGGCGTTGTGGTCGATCACAACTTTGAAGAGCCTTTCGCAGAGGTTGGGGCGAAAATTTGACGCAGCCCAGATGACGGCGAGGCAGTCCTTTTCTGCTCTGGATAGCTATCGGCTAGCTTAACTAATAACCCGTTCCAGTCCATCAGCCATTTGCACAAGAATGGCGCCAAAACTTACGTTGCTTGCATCAGTGTGTATTTATGTTTCGGTGAATTCGTCGAAATGGGAAAGTAATAAAGGCGTCTGGAGGTGTTGTTTTCATTCTTGAAAAGCGTCTTCCGGCGGCGCTTCCCACTCGAACTCCACGTCGGTCCTGGTAATGTTTAAGAGTGGATCGGCAATGCGGGCGAAGTTTATGACGAACCGCCAGTAATAGGCGCACTGCCTTCTTATCAGGGGGGGGCGGCAGGAAGTCAATGATGGTGGCTGTTTTTCGCGGATCGAGATGCACTCAAAATTTGCTAATCACGTGTCCCAGGAACAAGAGCTTCTCCTACGCAAATCTGCACTTTTGTGGCTTCAGGGTGAGTCCGGACGTCTTGATGGCTTGAAGTAAAGCTTCAAGGTGCCGAAGATCTTCGTCGAAACTCGAGGAAAACACGACAAAGTCGTCCAAATGCACAAGGCGAGTCTGCTACTCTAATACTGCCAATACTGTATCCATAAAGCATTTAAAAGTTGCAGGCGTAGAGAAAAGACCGAAGGGCGTCACTTTAAACTCGATGAGGTCGCCTGGTGTGATAAACTCCAACTTGTCTTGGTCGTTTCGACTTTGATTTGCCAATAGCCAGTCTTGAGGTCAATCGACGAAAAGTACTTCGCGTTACGGAGCCGATCCAGTGCGTCGTCTAATCGTGAAGAGGATACAGATCATTTTTTGTAATTTTGTTCAGGCAGTGATATTCGACGCAGAAACGTAGGGTTCCATCCTTCTTCTTTACTAACACGACGGGGGACGCCCCTGGACTCTTTGATGGCTGAATGATATCATCCCGTAGCATTTCATCAACTTGTTGCAATACGGCTTCACCTGCTCGCGTTGAAACCCTGTACGGACTTTGATGATGTGGTCTGGCATTTTCCTCGGTAATGAAGCGATGTTTCTTGATTTGGATCTGCCGAAGTTTTACGAGGAAAAAAATCTCTGTATTGCAGGAGCAGGGTCTTGAGCTGTTCTTGCTTATGGTTCGGGAGCTTGGGATTGACGTCGAAAGCTGAGGGAGGGGCTTGGTTCTTCTCAGAAGGTCACGCAGAATCGGTGAGGGTGAAAGCACTGGTGGCTTTCACAATTTCTTCGATGTATTTGCCCGTCATTTTTTTGTTCACGTGTTGGTACTCATTACTGAAAATCGTAAGCGTAACCATTGTTTTGCCTCCTCGCAGCCCATCAATTTCTCCTGCGACGCATATATTTCGCATGACCTACAGACGTCGACTGCTTCAACGACACCTGCGTGGTTCCGTGACGGCGTGCGCGGTGGTAGTGCTTCATCTGTGGCTAACGTCATCTATTTTGTTCTCAGGTTGATGACTACACCATGGAAGCATAAGCAGACCACGGCAAGGACGACATCTCTCGAGCAACGCTGTAGGACTAAGAAGCCTTCGGGTTAAATGCTCGCAATACTTGTTACTCTCGCTGTGAAGATTACTGCCGGTGGTACTAGATGACCTCCTTCTGTACGAATTTCAGGGCTTTCCCAAACTTTCCTAACTTTTTTCAACTTCGCGGCGCACAGCCCACTGATGACAGAATAGTCGGCTTCAGTATCGACGAGAGTGGTCACACTGTGGCCGTCAATAAGAACGTCGAGGTCGATAGTTCGCTATCTCGCGTTGCAGTTAGACCATGGCGTCGAGTTATGGCAGTGCCGGCTTGTCCTACTGTCCCACTGAGCACTACGGCGCACTGCAGCAGCGTAGTTCATAGCCTCCTGTTGAAACTGCGCTGAAGATTCGGGAATTCCCAACGCTTGTTTGACTTCTTCACGAAGCACTTCAGTGATCGAGTCCATTCGAGGCTGCAATTCCGGAAACATCTGACGCAGCTCTTCACGCACAACCGCGTGGATGGTCTCATGCAGATAATTGCCTCTGTGAACTTGAACGTCGGCGTAGTCTATTGTCGTTGAGCGGCGGTCATACTGTCTTGTCCAAATCTCGAGCCCCCTTTTCAATTGCTGTAGCTTCCGCGAGGAACTCGGCGACCTTCATAGGTGGATTTCCGACAAGTCCTGCGTAGAGTTCTTGTTTACCACCCGCATAAGCAGCAGAACAATTTTCTCTTCGACCATGTCAGCATCGGCAAGTCGAAGCAGTCAGGTAATCTCTTCCTTGAAGATGGTGCCACTTTCATGTGGGAGTTGCAACCAGGTTTCCAGCAAAGAAGCAGCCCTCTCCTTGCGGACGATACTCGTGGAGGTGAGCAGGAATGCGCTGCGGAAATTGTCCCAGACTTGTAGTGAAGACTGCCGGTTTTTAAACCAAGTTTTTGCGAGTCTTGCACAATTTTAGCACATGTTGTGTCAAAAACATGGAAAAACGAGCCCATAATTATACAGTTCTTTCCTCTATTTATTAACCAGGGTCTCGTACTGGCAGACTTGGTGCCATTAAGTTGTATACAAAGGACCAGTACTCAGCTGCCAGCTCGTAATAAGTTATTGTGCTATGTGACTCCAAACAGGCTCATAAAGAGTGTGCCACACTCGCCGACATGGTTACAGGTGGCGCTGACAGAGTAGAATAAAAATGGCGTATGAGCCAGGCCACGTCACCAATTCATCGTACCGTCGCACGAGTCGACAGGATGAAGACCTCTCGGCCACTTCATCAACCAGCCATTATCGCCGAACGTCTCAGCAAGACACAGTGACCCAACGTAGACCACGAAAGTACATGCCAACACTACACCAAGACCAGCATCATTACAGCACCATCAGACAGCCTTGACATCCCCAAGTACACCGGATCAGCGGACGACTGACCTGTACAGGACTGGTTCGACCTGTTCGAGCTCCACGCTACTGCTGCATCGTGGTCGGAACGGGAGATGGTTACGAACTTCAGCGACTACGTCACTGGTGAGGCATTGAAATTTTACCTAACCCACATATTTGAGAACGAAGAGTCATGGCAAAAGATCAAAGAGGAGATGATTACCCGTTTTAAAGACTATGACCTAGACATACTCATTTCCAACCATCTAGAGACAACTGCACACTATCGTCAATTTCCTAAGCAGTCCTCAAGCATTCCAAAGTCCAGCGTGAGTCGACGAGTGCCTCAAGACGAAGTGGCACATGCGTTTACTTACAGAAGGCCATGCGTATATTGGGAAAAACCTAACCGTCAAGCGCGCCTCCCTTCTGCGCGAAAGTCAGCATTTCCGAAGTCATCGCTTCAGCATATGACACGAGACGTTGCTCAACCACCTGATGCCCTTCACTCTTCATCTCGCATACGTGATCCACCACCCGAGTTTTCGTCCCGCGGTTCTTCAAGCGCTCTTAGCGCTCACCACTTGCCTTGTAAGGACGCCGTATTCATGGTAGATGACCTGGCGCATCGAAAAAATATCCTGTCAAGCCATTCTTTTTCCGTACAGTTTCATGCATCACCGTCCGGTGCACACACCGTCAAGAGTCCGAACAAAACAGAAGGCTCAGACGCATCGAACGTCGCACGCTACCAGGCGCAAGAAATACTCGCAGCGAACAGCGAAAAAGAAGCCCCTGAAGAGCTTCGTGTCATTTTTATGGCACCGCAGACTTGCCAAAATCTGCAGTTCAAACCTAGTAATGCCATGTCACCTATGGTGCCCACATGCAGAGCTCGTCAATTCATGAATCGAACAAATTCAGAAGTGCATGATACATCAAACCTCAAACGCAGCTGTCTGCCGGAAGCGTTCATACTGGACCACCTTACCGAAGCTTTTGAAGAGCATGCTAGCAATGATGGCGCATTACCAACTATGTCCGATAAGCTAGACACCATTTCACCATGCATCAGCTGCCTACAGGACGCATCAAACCTCGAAGGAAATTAACGCCCTATTCCAGAAGGGGCGCCACTACAGCCATCTCCTGAGCAGCACCAGCAAAACAAGCAAAGCCATGTACACAAACTCAGGAGACAACGAAAGAGACTGCAACGAGGGCATCGATGAACGCAAAATTCAACGGAAGTGCACTAATCAATAAAAGAACATCGGAAAATAAGATCTCTAAACCAAAGACCAATTCAAGATGTCAGGCACTTTCGCACAAAAAAAAGTCACCAGAAATACTCCCTGCACCTGCTATTACACCGACTGCACCACCACAGAAAACACCAAGACGCAAAAGCACTGCTCGCACACCGCTAGCACTCAGGCACTTCATCACAGTCTGTCAAAAAGCACGAAAGCAACAAGCACCGGGATTGCACCATTTGCGACAAAAAAATACAACCCCGGCGACAACCGAGCTGCCGATGCAACAATGCGTTCCATCCTTGCTCAGTCCCCAGAGGAGTTCAAGCAGTATTGTCAGTACCCATGTGTAGCCCACTATGTTCGGAACGCAACAATCAAGCTCGTCCACCCGAGTCGTCATAAATATCACCGGACTGCTCCCTCGGCCTTGAAGATTTAGTGAGATTGTGGAACACCGGGACGTGAAACTGTGAATTTGGCCATTATTTTGTTTATTCTCTGCAATTGGTTGTAGCTTGTAACCGGTTCCATCTTTCGGGGGGAGGGGCATCCTGTGACGTAAGAAGACATCGATGGTTTGTAGAAGCAGAGAAGGAAGAAGTCAGAGTAGAATAAACATGGCGTATGAACCAGGCCACGTCGCTCATTCGATTGATATGTGGGGTTTAACGTCCCAAAACCACCATATGAGTATGAGAGACGCCGTAGTGGAGGGCTCCGGAAATTTCGACCACCTGGGGTTCTTTAACGTGCACCCAAATCTGAGCACACGGGCCTACAACAGTTCCGCCTCCATCGCAAATACAGCTGCCACAGCCGGGATTCGAACCCGCGACCTGCGGGTTACGTCGCCCATTCATCGTAGCGTCGGATATATATATATATATATATATATATATATATATATATATATATATATAAGTAGAAAAGAAATAACCAGCCATGAGCAGGAACTGCTCACGGCTGGTTATTTCTTCACCCACATTTCTTTCTTCTTATTTACATTCAATTTGTTCTAATAAATTCCCCTATACATTCCTTGGCATTATTGTCTGTTATATCTCATTATTATTGTGTCAAAACACGGAAAAATGAGCCCCTTAGATATACACTTCTTTCTCTCATATATATATATATATATATATATATAAGTGAGAAAAAATATATATATGTATAATAAATATATAATATATAATATATATATATATATACATATATATATATCACCAGTTTTTAAGCAGCATGCACTGGGACAGCACATATATGCGTGGTCATGCAAGTCACAACTTTCCGCATGAATACAATAACGTTTATGGCACCCTCCATAAGTGTGTTTTATCCCTCAATGAAATTTTAATGCGAAGCAATGCTTCGAAACCAATCATACTTTCAGCATTTTTAATTACTTTGCCTATTTGGCCAGCTACGTTATGCTGCTCTCGTATTTGCCGCATTACTTCCGTATAGACGAAAATTGGGACATTATTGACGTAAAAAGTTGGCAGATCCTACGTACAGTGGCAATCGAATATATTCGAAGCGCGTATGGGGACGGTTGATGTGTTACTTAAAAATCAGCACACTGTTACGAGGCGGACGTAAACAATGTCGTTAAAGACTTTCTTGTCACGATTATCATGTTTAAACGTCTCATTTAGCGTCATCGTCCATTCACCTGACATGATACCAATTTCGGTATATGTGAAGCTGGTGAAACGGCCAGGAGCGCGCTCTGAGCGTAACAAGTAGTCATGTTTTACATCATACGCTTGTCTTCATTATCATGTTTGAACGTGTCATTTACTTTGGTCGTCTGTTCGCGTCACGTGATAGCCGATTTGGTACATGTGAGGCTAGTGAAACGGTCGCGATGGCATCATAAGCGTGGCATTCAGGTTGGTACATGACACGCATCTCACGTTTGTCATGTTTGCAGAAGGCATATACCTTCGTCATGCATTCACGTCCAGTAATAGACGGAATGTCCATCGAGACGGAATTTCTAATAGTGGACATTCTGTCTTGATGGACATTCTGTCTCGTTGAACATTTCGTCTTGGTTGGACATTCAGACTCATTGGACAATCAGGCTCGTTGAACATTCAGTTTCGGTTGTAAATTCAGGCTCGTTGGAAGTTCAGGCTCGCCCGTCACGTGACCGATTGGACATTCCGTCTCGTTAGACACTCCGTCTCGTTCATGAAACGAAACTCCCTATTATCAGTAATGAAATTGTCTTATGTGTTTATTTAATTGCGGGTCACTTTAGGGGGCCAGGCTGTCATTGTAATGTAGTCTACAACACGTGCCAGCACGTCTCGCTATCGCAAATTAAGATTTGCGTGAAATATTGCCTACTTGACAAGCAAGAAATGCAGCCGTCTATATGTGACCACAGCGCTTGTGAACGCGAACGTTGCATCCACAGGTGCTGGTGCTCAAATACGGCGCTTTCAGTGACGTGAATGCAAAAATGGAGGTCGAAACGGAGTCGGACAAAACGAGTTTACGTTGGCGTATACTCAACGCCAGTAGTGTTTAATTATTTATTCAAAATGCCTTACATGCCCTTTGAAAGGCATTGAGTAGGGGAGCATCAGTAGATGCACTGCAAAAAATACACACAAAAAGTAAAAAAGGAACAAAGAAACAAACAATGAAAACAATTAATAAACAGCATTTGGGTGCACGTTAAAAAACCCCAGGTGGTCGAAATTTCCGGAGCCCTCCACTACGGCGTTTCTCATAATCATATGTTGGTTCTGGGACGTTAAACCTCACATATCAATCAATAAATTATTAAACAGCAAAATGCAACAATTTTTTTAGAATAGTAAAATGCAACGAATTTAGGTTATACAAAGAGTTTCTGAATTGGAGATGGAAACAATGCAAGCTTTAAGGCTGTTTCAATGTGCTATAGATTACTCGAGGTAATGGTGATGAGGTAAATTTCTTTGTTTGACAATGAACGCGCATGAAACTTCGAGCGTTGTTAATGCGTAGAAATATGCGCAGAGGAAGGTGAAGTGGTGAAGAGCGGGATTTATTACTTGTCATGTGCGTATGAAATAAACATAAAATGGAATTGACGCGGCGTTGATCCAGTGACACAAATGCAAAGTCATGTTTCATTAAAGTGATACTTGAACGATAGTCATTGTTACCAGCGATTAATCTCACTGTCCTATTCTGGACAGCTTCAAACTTACGCACAAGGTAATTTTGTTGTGGCGGCATGTCGATGATTCATACTGCAGTTGTGGGCGAAAATAGGTTAGATATAATTTTGCGCGTACGTTAGAAGGAGCTTATCGCAAGATTCTACGAAGATAGCCGAGAGATTGCGAGGCTTTTGAAGAAACAGCTGCTATGTGCGTAGTCCACGATAAATCTTATGATAGCTGAACATCAAGATAATTATACGGTGGTGTGACTGAAACAACAGTACTCTTAATAGTGTTTAGAAAAGGTGAGTAAAGTAGTTTTAAAGAGCGGAGTGATAGTCAACAGCTTGAATAATATGTCGCAATTATCCACGAACAACCTAACTGAGGATTAAGGGTTATCGGGCAAGTCTTTATGGGTATTGTCACGGTGTCGTGATGTGGGCGAAGCAAGCGGACAGAGTTGTCAGAATGTACTGTTTAATGGGCTTAACTTGTGGCCACGTAAAAGAAATATGATATTACAGTCGAACACTGGCACTGATAGCGGCGAACAGAGCGTCGGTCGTCGATTAACTACAAGTGATGATGCGCGTCTGCATTTACATATGGGCCATCGAATAATCTTGCGTTATCAGTAGTCGCAGCGCAAGGTCTGGAATAATATCGAGTGTTCGCTTCTTGCGCGTAGTTTTAACAGAACAACCTACAATGATTGCGAACCTTCTCGAACAACCAGGCACCGTTTGCGCTGAGCGTTCCTAACAGGCCTCGTTGGCGACAACCGAAAGAAACAAAAGTGAAAATAAGAAATACGCGTGACAGTATTAAAACGAGTAATGGACCAATTGATTGACTGATATGTGGGGTTCAACGTCCCAAAACCACCATAAGATTATAAGAGACGCCGTAGTGGAGGGCTCTGGAAATTTTGACCACCTGGGGTTCTTGAACCTGCACCCAAATCTGAGCACACGGGCCTACAACATTTCCGCCTCCATCGGAAATGCAGCCGCCGCAGACGGGATTCGAACGCACGACCTGCGAGTCAGCAGCCGAGTACCTTAGCCACCAGACCACCGTGGTGGGGCGCGTATCTAAGACAGTCTTAGTGAATCTATACAGAGGGAAGACAGTTTGGAGATTAAACGAGAATGAGGGGCAGTGTCCAGAGCTTTGGCGATGTCGAAAAAATGGCAATTGGTTTGATCGTTACTGTTCAAAATAAAGTAAAAGTCAGTGATGAATTCGAATAATCAAGTGTCGCATGAGCAGCCGCGTTCCTAAAACCATACTGATTAGGAGAAAATGTTATTCAATTAAAGGTGATCATAGATATTAACAGCTATAATATGTTCAAGTAGTTCGCAGAACATGCGTGCTAGAGAAATGGGTGTATCATTGAGGGGTGAGTGCCCGTCCGCCCTTGAATGCGGGGACAACCTTGCCAATCTTCCAGTCTCTGAGTAACTTACCGGATGACAGAGATGCGTTAAAGGTTCATGCTCTACCTTTAGGGAGGTTCTCAGTAACTATAAATGTGAAATAAAATATGATGAACTGCTTCACAACAACAACAACAACAACAACAACGTAATAATAATAATATAATAATAATAATAATAATAATAATAATAATAATAATAATAATAATAAGAAGAAGAAGAAGAAGAAGAAGAAGAAGAAGAAGAAGAAGAAGAATACCTCCATGGTGCATAGCTAATTGTAGCGCATTTCGCAGCGTATATGTCCCACAACTAATCCCGTTCGTAGCGTGACAATTTCGCAATTTCAGTTTGAATATCTAGGCATTAGGAATTTCTTTCCGGGAGACCCGTAAGTTTCCTTGATAAAATAGTACTTTTATGCATTGCACTGGCACGCACTTTAATGTTTGTAGGGATGTGTTTATAGAGTACACCGATGACCGTCTATGACGAAGTAGAAACAGCAATTTATGTTATTGCATACTATGAAACTCGCGTAAATTTTTTCTCGAGGAGAGAAGAACGTGTAACTAAGCAACATACTAACAAGCGTAAAAACTGAATATTACTTGATTATTGGATTATTATGTGTCTCATAAACGTTCCAAATATACGAACGTTGCTGTATGTGAGGGCATGGAAGGGGGCTGTGCAGCATGTTCTGACACATGTGCAACTCTAGGCCAACTTATTACGGGACTTCATGATTCACAATGAGCTTGGTTTACAGTTATGTACCCAATCAATGAAGAATTAGTGCAATGCCGCGGCTTCATCTTTCATGTTTCTTCAAAGGCGACAAATCAGCACGATTCACGAACATGGAGCACCCCTTCTCTGTCTGTTGCTTTGAACTGTTTGTGTCCTCAAATGCCGCTTCGTATTTTCTATGAATAAATGTGGCTTGTGGGAAAGTTATGAATGCTAAACAACTTATTCGCAAGAAGAAAAGAGATAGGATGGGCAATTGTGAACGTTTTGTGAGGCCATTGTTATGTGCTGAAAATTTCCTATAGCTATGCACCATATCGCCCAGTTTTGTGCTGTTAATTGTAGCACCGACAGAGACTATGAGATTTTGTCATGTTCTTAGCTTCATGTTAAACAGTGGTTGTGTTATTTAGGGTACCATGAAAGTTGTAGCGGCCAGGTTTCACAAAGGAAGTGGGTAGAAACGCAGCGTTTATACCATACGTGACGTTTTGTCACTCGCAAAACAAATTTCTTCATGCTTTAAGGTGGTGGAAAAACTCTGGTACATCTCGGCAATTAGAAGGGTGTTTAAACTTTAATGAGGACTTGTTCGAATTCTTGACTCACCGTATGATATATTCTCTAGTTTCCCAACACGCCTGCAGTTCAGTTATACCGACACAACATAGAACGCCCGTGCTTTTGTATTTTTTCTTGTTTTCAAACGCCTTCTCGTTTATAGTCAGCTTTAAAGTGCCGAAGCACTTTCGACGGTCCGTCACTTATGATTATGTTCATGCAATCCACACTGCAAAAAGCTTGGTGGCACAGTCGTTTCCCAAGTTCAAGTTTCTCGTACTTGTTTTCACGCTTTTTGTGCATCGCAAGAAATGCAGGAAGTGTACAAAACAAGGCAAAGAGCTCGATACCACACCGTCGGGACTGGTATAGTAGTTGAACTGCTCTCAGTGTTATGCCATTGCGCTCTGTATGTACGCTGTTGCATTGACGGAGGTCATTCTTGTACTGCCGCATTCTTTCATAAAAGTTCGTGGTTTTTTCAACGTACGAAGCGGGGCACTCGGCGCATGGGATTTGGCACACCATGCTCGGCGCTTTTTCCGCAGGTTCATGGTCTCTGGGCCGACGGATGAAGCTGCCGGTGGTCTAGTTGGACATTCAGTCTCGTTTAGCCATTCAGGCTTGTTGGACATTCAGTCTCGCCCATCACGTCACCCATCGGACATTCGGTCTCGTAGGACATTCCGTCTAGTTAGACATTCAGGCTCTGAATCATGTGAACTTGTGAAGCTAGCAAAATGACTGCGACGGCATCATGAGCGTGGCGTGTAGTCATAAATAATAGCTTACATGAAACGCAATTTATGATTTCCACACTAGGGTCTCATGTGAACGCATCATCCACATGGAGACTGCATCAAGATTGCCAAGTCCGTACGTTGGAAGCCGTCCAGAATGGGGCTGCGAGATTCATGGCTAGTAACTACGACTATCATTCAAGTGTCACACTAATAAAACGAGACCTTGCATTATTGTCATTGAATAAACGCCACGTAATCGCCCTTCTATGTCTATTTCATCGGTACATCTACAGTAATAATTGCCATTATTAGTCACTGCATGTTCTTTTTTGCACATCTCGACGCATTCACAACGTATGTAGCTTCATGCTAATTCATGGTCACACACTAGAATTTAACTCATCACCATTATCTCTAGCTGTAGCACATTGGAACAGCCTTCTAGATCACATCGTATTCATCTCCAACCGTGAATCTTCTCGTGACAGCTTGATTTCGTTGAGTTTTTCTCTTGTATACCTTTGTTCACCTTGCTTTTTTCATTTGTTTGCTTTTTTGTTTCTTCTCTTCTTTTTTAACACTTCGTCTATTTTGGTTTGCAGTGTACTTACTGATGCCCCCCCCCCCTACTTAATGACCTTTAACGGGCCTGTAAGGCATTTGAATAAATAAATAAATGAATGTGTTCACATGCAGTGATGTCATACCATAACAGTTTTGCACCCTATCATGTAAACGAAACCACCGTAAGAGCAGCAAGACTACGACATGTAAATGATGACATTGATGACATACATGTCATGATAATTATAAGTCTAATACAAAATACAAAAAAACCGGGATATGCCTTACAAATTTTGGTATAGATTCAAATAACGAATAGATCAGGAGAGCTAAACGTCGTAGGCGGCGACTAGATAGATAGATAGATAGATAGATAGATAGATAGATAGATAGATAGATAGATAGATAGATAGATAGATAGATAGATAGATAGATAGATAGATAGATAGATAGATAGATAGATAGATAGATAGATAGATAGATAGATAGATAGATAGATAGATAGATAGATAGATAGATAGATAGATAGATAGATAGATAGATAGATAGATAGATAGATAGATAGATAGATAGATAGATAGATAGATAGATAGATAGATAGATAGATAGATAGATAGATAGATAGATAGATAGATAGATAGCCTAAAAGGTTCTATCTACATAGAAGCGACGTCAATGGTCGTCGGTATTTTAAACTAGAGAACATTTAGACAAATTCCACCGCACTTACATCAAGAAAATGCGGTGGTGCAGTCTTGGTAGATAAAAGACGCTTCGTTTACCGCAGCTTTGGCTGGGTTTTCAATGGTGCATGTGATGTTCTCAGTCAAGCAACGAGAAAAAAAAAATGGTATGCCGACGAACTGCGTCGCGATTGGATGTGAGTCGCGTCTCAAAACTTAGTATTGTTTGTTGGCGCATATCGCAGCCCTCAGCGCTTATGGCTTTCACAACGCTTATGGCGTCTCACAAGGTCGTTTTGTTGGCACACACCGCAGCCGTTAGAGCTTATGGCTAAAGTTACGTGCGGACGTTGCTGTAATTTTACCCATATTTTGTCGACATCGTCCTACCTATGTTTACAAACAAGGAATGGGTCTACGAAAATTCCGGCCTGAGCAGCGTTAATTCAACGACTGCAAAGAATCAAATTGGCCCCGTATATACATGTAATCTGCAAATGTCGTCTTAAGGCGATAGTCTTGCGTGTCGAGAGAGCGAACAAAACATTTATTTGATGTTCCGCACCAGAAAATCGGTGAATTGTATTCCAGAAGCGCTGCGTTAGAGTGCCTCGAGCGTGCAGCGGAGGTGAACGAGCACATCACGTCACGTCACACGTCACACACGAGTGCCATCTGGCAGTTTTGAAGACGATGGTTTTTTTTTGGGAACTTCAACGCAAAAATTTTAGTCTGTCTGTCTGTCTGTATATTTGTCTGTTTGGCCACTTTTAACAGCACTTGCTACTTGAAACGACTGACCCCATCCGCAGAACCCACGAATGTTGCTCAAGGTTTAGCGGTCATACTTGCGCAGTTGTCAGTTAAACCGCAATTATTACGCTTGTCTGGGGCACCATAAGAACACCTAAATAATCTGCATGTGCGTCTTTTACTAGAAAAGGCGTACATAGGTAATTTTAAGATCCGTAGCGCTTATCACGCGGCACTGACAAAGCAACGCTTCCACGAGAAGGCGAGCGTTTCCAACGCTTTGCTAAGACGAGAGGGTGGTGGCCCCTATCTGTCACCTTGCGTTCCACACCTTATTACCTCTGAGACGGGCGCGCACACCGCTCTCAAATCCACGTGGTTCGTTTTTCAAAAAAAATCTGCTCGATGGCACTCATGCCTCACGTGTGACGTGCCAACGCCTCCTAGAAGAAAAACTGGAGATTCCATGGGCAGTGGGAACTGATGACGTGCGAAGCGTGAACGAGGAAGGTTGATATGTTACTATAAAATCAGCACAATGTTACGAGGTGAAGGTAAATGATGCCGTGCATGACTTACGTGTCATGATTGTCATGTTAGGATGTGTCGTTTGCCTTTGTTATCTATTCACGTCACGTGATACAAAATTTAGTATATGTGGAGCTAGCCAAACGGCCGCGAGCAAGCTATGAGCATGGTATGTTGTCATATTCTGAAATGACACGCTTGTCAGAATTATCATGTTTTCACCAGTCATATACTTTTGTCATCCATTCATGTCACGTAACATCAAATTTGGTATATATGCAGTTTGCAAAATGGCAACGAGTGCGTCATGAAGGGCCCCATACACTCCAAACTAGCGTTGACGCGTGCGCATGCTGGGCACAGCGACGCTACGTTAGCAAACCACGAGCACTCTGTATTCTCCCGCCAGGCGCGACTGGCATGGCCCGATGGCAACCGGCGCTAAATTCGACATGCTGCATTTCACACTGACGCGTCACCCAGACAACACCGCATCTCCCTCTTTTCGTGACGGAGGGAAGCCGGACGCGCTGAAGTGCACATGCGTCGAAGCAACGCAGGACGGCGTGGCGCGCGCCTACGTGTATATGACAAGACCGGCACCTGGCGTGACAACGCCGGTGAGCACGCGCACCGCATTAGGTCGAAATGTATTGGCGACTTGACTGTGGTTTGTAGTCATGATCTCACTTGACATTGATCTCGTGATTATCATGTTTGCACCAGTCACAACCAAGAAGGGCGTGGCATGCGTTTCTGCGGTGAGCTCAACACCATTGGTCCATCTAGGGTGCTACGGTGGAACTGCCATCCTACATTCTCATCCTCAACTGATTTACATTACTTTTGCAATCATTTCAATTTTTATATTATAGGCCTCCAAGAAAATTGGCTTACACCGGATAAAAATTTCAACTTGTGAGAGTGGGAAAACAGAATCAGATACAATGACATTGCAAAACAATATAGAAGTCAGAGGACACATTCCCACCCCCTCGCCCGAAATTAACAATTAGACAGTCTGTCGAATGGCGGCAGTATAAACCAAGACGTATCCAAATCCTGCACTCATAGACGCTATATATTCTTATATCTACAAAACGGGCAGGTGCAAGTGTTACGACTCCAAAGCAACTTTGGAGCATATGCTATGGTAAGGTGTTGTGTTCCAAGCACCCCTGTGTCACGAGCAAGCCCCGTGAAGGACCGGTTGCTGAAACTGCTTCCAGATGTTGACTCCTCCCCTTCCCCCGCTCGGCGCACACGAGCCACCGTCGTTTTCCCCGGCAGTTCG
Organism: Rhipicephalus microplus; assembly: GCF_043290135.1. NCBI lineage: Eukaryota > Metazoa > Arthropoda > Arachnida > Ixodida > Ixodidae > Rhipicephalus > Rhipicephalus microplus. The sequence continues at coordinate 170,192,831 of NC_134706.1, read as the reverse complement.
GCCGCCGCCTCCATCCGAATAGGAATAAACTTGTTTTTAACCGTTCGAGGCTGTCTGAGCTTTTTGGACTACCATGACCAACGCGTACGTCTATGGGCCGACGACAACACCGGGCATAACAGTGGCGACGAGGATGGGATTTGGACCAACGCTACGCAACGATATTGACAAGCTACAAGCTATGGCTACGCACGGGCTCCCAAATCGGCTACCCGAATTCAACGGCTCATCATGGTCATCGTGGTTTGGACGCCTGCAATTTTACTTCGAGGCTAACAACATCACTGATGCAGCAATGAAGAGGGCAAACCTGCTAACGCTGTGTGGGGAGCAGACATACGACACAGTCTGTGCCCTGATTCAGCCACGCAATCCAGCAGCCGTTGACTACGACGACATCGTAGCAGCGCTACAAGAGAATTATGACCCAAGGCCATCGGAGGTCTACTGTCGAGCCCGCTTCGAACGGCGAGACCATCTGGAAGGCGAAAAAGTGGCCGAATACGTAGCGGCTCTCAAAAGCTCGCTGCTGACTGCAATTTCGGGACGTTGACCGCGACAACTGCACCTACTGCGCAGGAGGGAGGATCGACTGCCACACCTGCTAACACCACTATGCTCCCCTTGGACGTTATGTTGCGTGACCATTTTGTGTGCGGACTGCGTGACGCAGGCCTACAACAACGCCTGTTCGCGGAGACGGGTCTCACCTTCTCCAAAGCCTATGACATCGCCCAACGAGTGGAGAGCGCCGGTCACCAGCAGAGGGATATTCGACGAAACGTCGAGCCGGTGCATCACACCAGTCAGCAGTCAGGTCATTCTACGTCTATGGTGAAATCAAGCAGAAAGACACAGCGCTGTTGACGATGCGACGACATGCACGATCCCCAGGTATGTCGATACAAGACAGCGACCTGTAATTGTTGCCAAAAACTGGGACACATTTAAAAGGCATGCATCTCGAAGCGCAAACAGCTCGGACCGAAGACTTCAGTGCAACGGAACAACAATGTCGACGCACAGGAGGGCCAGACGCAAGATACAAGCCGAACAGCACTAACGTCATCGGCACTATATGACTTAAACGCCGTTACAGTTCACGATTGTTAGCCTTGCCAATGCAACCACAGAAGCCCGCCAAGAGCTCCTATTCCTGAATGGGAAAGACAAGACACGCCTTGGCACACCCTGCACATTGATTTTGCTGGACCTATCGAAGGGTGTTCGTTCCTGGTGGTTGTAGACGCATACACCAAGTGGCTGGAGGTAAAACAAATGGCTACAACGACATCGGCAGCAGTTATCGACACTCTGCAGTCGTTGTTTGCAACGCTTGGCCTACCGCGCAAGGTGGTCTCGGACAACGGCACTCCTTTTGTGTCCACGGAGATTCTCAAGTTTTACAGCGACAACGGCGTCTCGTCTGTTACATCAGCTCCTTACCACCCGGCTACGAACGGACAAGCCGAGCGCTACGTGGCTGACCTAAAACGAGCCCTTACTAAAGACCAGACTGGGACAATGCAACGCCACATTGCGCGCTTCCTCTTCAGACAGCACAACACTGTTCAAAGCACTACTGATCAAACGCCAGCGAAATTGATGTTCGGACGAGAAATGAGAACCCAGCTGACAGCAATTGTCCCGGAGCCCTCAGCGAAAGCACTGTCGGAGGAAGAAAAGCTCCCGCATAGCAGGAGAATTGAAAGTGGACAGCGCATATACGCCCGCCAGTTCCACAGAAAGCCCGGCTGGGTTGAAGCGACCGCACTCAAACGCATAGGTTCGCGGTCATGGCTCGTCGACATTGGTGGAAGGGCCACACGCCACCACCTCAATCAGCTACGCCGTTTAGGTAATTTGCCAAGGGAACCTCCCATTCAAGCAGCCACCTCGACGGAAGCTTCGTTCAACTTAGGCTGGCATATAGCACCAGATGAATCGGCGCCGCCGCCCGTCCCGCCGCCCGCCGGCCCTGAACACAAGAGAAACAACACCCAGCGAGCGGAGGCTTCTCTTCCTAGTGCATTAAGAGCATCCACGCGTACACGGCGGCCCCCAGATCGCTTCCAAGCGACAAGCTAAGGAGGGAGGAGATGTAGTGTTCCAAGCACCCCTGTGTCACGAGCGAGCCCCGCGAAGGACTGGTTGCTGAAACTGCTTCCAGATGTTGACTCCTCCCCTTCCCCCGCTCGGCGCAAACGAGCCACCGTCGTTTCCCCCGGCAGTTCAGCCGCCGCCTGCATCCGAATATGAATAAACTTGTTTTTAACCGTTCGAGGCTGTCTGAGCTTTTTGGACTACCGCGACCAACGCGTACGTCTATGGGCCGACGAAAACACCGGACATACCATAAGGTAAAGCTATTAGTGCTCATAACGAGTATGCGGCCTCAGTAGACCACCTTCGCTCGCGCTGGGAAGCCGCAAAGCTAAGCCCCTTCTTCAAAGATCAGATATGGGCCGTCCAGCGGGCCGAGGAAGCCACCAGGATTCAAGGACTTCTGGCCGTAACCTAGGGTGGGCCTTTGGCCCACCCCACCCTATCGACAGACTCTGCATAAAGTTTTAGGGGCGAAGCTCCTTAAGGCGTGGGCTGTGCGTCCCCTGTATGTAGCCACCTCTCGTTTAGTTCTTGCAGTGTCCACTAGATGGCGGTACCGTCTCCTGTATGTCGCCTCTTCTCGTTTAGTTCTTGCAGTGTTCACTAGATGGCGGCTCCGTCTCCTGCATGTAGCCACCTCTCGTTTAGTTCTTTCAGTGCTCACTAGATGGCGGGACTTGTAGATGATGATGAAAAGATGCAAGATGTTATAAACTAGACGGCGGTACTTGTAGTTTGATTGATTGCTTTATTTGCTTCGTCACAGTACAGTGTAACAGGAGGCGGAGGGAAAAGCCGTAATGACGGCTTGAGGGATCTTCCGCCCCCTTTGTGAACAATGGCAGCAGATGAAGGACATCACAATATCATACACTTTCACATTGTTTTACGTAAAGATCATGCCACAAAGGAAGGAAACCTGAAAACGTAGTTGATACATAGCTTACACAACAAAGAAACTTGCAGCAATCTTCTGCACCTGAATAAATACATAGTTTATAGAACATATAACATAGTTTGCTACATAGTTTATAGAACAAAAAGAGCCGCTAATTCTGCGACACTTAAATGAGACACATCTATACCTTTGCTAATATAAGTATTCAGAATTCGCGGTAGAGTACATCGAAGCATATGAAAACCATAATTAGTGCGAAAGTACGGAACGTTCCACATTTCTGTATTTCTTGTTACATACGCCTTTTCCTTTAAGCAAAGATTCGCCATTTCCGTAAACAAAAAGTTTGCGCGTTTGCAGCTAAGGCAGTACTCTCGTAGTAGTCTGTATTGATATAGGTCATTCACTTTGATCATCTTATATTTTTTAAACAGTGGGTCACTAGGTGCTAGAGCTGTAGCGTTGTCTATCAGCCTCAGTATTTTCTTCTGTATTCTCAGTAATTTTGTTAAGTTTGTTTCTGTAGTTGTTCCCCAAACCAAATAGCAATAGTTAAGATAAGAACTAAACAGCGATTTGTATATCAATAACTTCACCGAATTGGGGATGAGGTACCGGATACGGCTGAGTATTCCAGTTATCCGGCCTAATTTTATTTGAATATTATTTACGTGGTCATCCCATTGCAAAGAACTGGAGAAATGTACCCCAAGTACTTTCACTGACTTCACTATTTCTATATCTGAACCTCTAAATACAATATTATTCTTCAAAGTCACTTGTTGACCTTTCGAATGAAAAACTACCGCTTTTGTTTTAGTTGCATTTATTTTTAACTTATTGTTACTTGTCCAGTTGTCTAACTTCTGTAAGACGTCATTAGCTTTATTAGAAAGAATAACATCTGATGATGAGGTGACAAATATACTCGTGTCATCTGCATAGATAATAAACTTAACTTCTGGGGGGATATGGACTATGTCATTAATATATAAAGTGAATAATAAAGGGCCAATGCTCCCTTGTGGTACCCCTGAAATTATATTTTTCTTATCTGATACTAAATCATTTATCGAAACAAATTGACATCTATGCGCCAGATAGCTTTTAAGTAACATGAGTGGGAGCCCGCGAATGCCATAATGGTTTAATTTTTCAAATAAAATGCCGTGGTGAATGTAGTCAAATGCTTGTGTGAAATCCACAAAAATTCCGACCACTTTATTTTTTGTTCAAATTGTTGTAGAATATATTCTTTTTGATCCAGTAGGGCGAGTTCTGTAGACTTATGTTTTTGGAAGCCATATTGTGATTTTGTTAGGACATATTTGGTGCAAAAACAGGATAAGCGACTAAAAATAATTTTTTCGAAACCTTTAGAAAATACGGGGAGAATAGATATCGGTCGATAATTTGCAACGTTATGCTTGTTCCCCTTTTTGTAGAGAGCTATTACGCGTGCCGTTTGCATTTTCGAAGGAAAACCCCTGTCGAAATACAGAGATTGAATATGTGTGTTAGTGCTGGACTGATCTGATCGATAACATATTTCACTGGTTTTATTTGTATGCCATCAGCGTCGCAGCTGCGACTGTTTTTTAAGCCGAGAAATACTGTGCGGACTTCTGGTTCGATAGTACCTGCTAAGAAAAACGTGTTTGCAATTTCTGGACCCAGAGTTCGGCAAGTAGCGGTTGATCTGTCGCTAAAGTCTCTGTAAACGAAGTAATCATTAAAAACATTGACCATAGCCTCTCCACTGACCAAGTTTCCGTCATGGAGTACCTCCTTAATTTCTTCTGTTTTCGAATTTCGGCCCATCAAAGAGTTTATTCTATTCCATAAAACATCTGCTCGTTTTGAACACACAGTAAATGCTTGTATATGATACAGCTCCTTTGATTTCTTCATTTCTTTACTTAAGGCATTTCGGAACTGCTTGAAAGCAATTAGGTCCGCCTCGTCGCGCGTACGTATGAATTTCCGGAATAATCTGTTTTTTCTGTCTATTTTACGTAAGAGTTCACGTGTCATCCAAGGTTTCCGACAACCTTTACGTTTTTTCCGCTGTTTATAAGGAAAGTGTTTTTTGTATATACAAATAAACGATTCTAAAAAAGCGTCATAGGCTGAGTTTGCATCATTTGAGTAAAAAACATTGTCCCAATGCAAAGTGCCAATCTCTAAACGGAAAGCATCTAAAGCAGCTGGCGAGACATGCTGATAACTATAAGGAATGTCATTCTGAATTAACGTAGGTACAGCTGTTTTTACAGAACAACATATCGCCATGTGATCACTAATAGGATACGTAAGGACAGCACAGGTAACACACGACAGATCACAGTTTGTGATAAATAAGTCTATTGTGGTCTCCGAAGACAGACTAATTCTAGTGGATCTATTTATAATGTTTTCGCAACCGTTGCATGCAATAATAGTTTCAAAGTCACACTTTCTCGTGCTTTCATGCCCCATGTCAATATTGAAATCACCACCCAATATAACAGTGTATTGATGTTGATTTACAAATGTTAAGAAAACATCTAAAAATGCAAAAAAATCAGACAAGTCACCATCAGGTGGCCGGTAACACACAGCAACTATGACATCTTGAAACTGAACACATAACATTTCGTAATGAGCAGTAACTGAAGTAAACTTTTCGAGCAATACGGCTGGTAAAGAATTTTCAAGTAGCATAGTGACACCACCTCCTCGACAACTTGGCCGAAAAACAGAGAACGTTTTCATATGAGGTAGTTCAAATTCTTCTGAAATATCTGATTTCCAGGTTTCCGTTAGCATAACAACATCAAAACAACCTTTCATTTGATTAAACAGACACTCGAGTTCATTTACTTTGTTTCCCAATGATTGTACATTTAAATGGAAGCATCGGAGAAAACCTCTTTGTACGTTTCCAAACCGCTTCGCTAACTCACGAAGGGCGATATATCCGAGGTCATCCATTTTACAGAGCAGTAAAAACAAACAAAAAAGAGATACCAAGAAACAGCACAAAAAACTAACATCAATTGCTCAACGCTGACAAGTCATCCTCACACCTGATGACCTGCGCACGTTCTCCACTCTTCCTACGCACCAAGACCTTCCCATTGGAATGCCATGCAAAGTCATAGCCAACTCTCCTAGCCCAGGTTTTAGCTGCTAATAAAAGAGCCCGGGAACGCTTGGTCATATTCTCAGTTATGTAGACATTTTCTTGTTCCTGCCTCAAGGATTTTCTTTTTTCTAACCACATATTTCGAAGGTCCTGGTGGACAAAGCGAAGGATCACTCCACGCTCTCTACCTGGCCTCGATGCCATCCTGTGAATAGCGGAAATATCCGCCGGAGCAAGTTCCGTCAAACTCAAGGTTTTCGCAAGATCATTTACCTTGTTTAAAAGATTTTCACCTGCAGTCTCAGGAATTCCATGTATCTCCACATTTAGACGTCGGCTGCGCCACTCGAGGTCATCAAAATCAATCTGAAGCTGGGCGAGACCCTTAGCTGGATCCTCCTTCTCAAGTTTGTCGATCTTGCATTTTATGTTTTTTATTTCCCTGTCATGCCCACTCAAGCGTTCTTGAATTTTATCAAAGTGATCCGACAGCAACTGAATTGACCTGTCTATTCCCTCTACCTTTTCATTCAAAGTGAGGAGAGAAGTTAATTTCTTGTCTATGTCCATGATCGTAATCTTAAGCTGAGCATCTCCTATTTGATCAGCGGGCCGTGTGGTACTCTTGGATGCCCCCGGCCTGCAGGCCTCACACTTCCATGCTCTTTTCTTAAACGACTTTTTCTTTTCAGCATACTCCTGTTCACTCATGCCTGAGCATACCGAAGCATGAAAACAGAATTCGCACTCACTGCAAACAATAGCACTCGCGGCATCTTCAATTTCAGCTCTGCAACCGCAACACTTTGTCATGTTTGGGCCCCAAAATCATTCGTCCTCAAAACAAATCGCTTGGCAGCAGCGACAGCGAATGAAAAGTCGTAAACGAACAAGAACGAGAAGTTTAACCAACCTGTAAAACACAGCAGAGGTTATCCAACGTGCTTTCCTCGCCGTCGCCGCTGCCAAAGTGCCCTGCCAAAATCATGCCCCTGCGCAAAGTCTCTTTCTGTCGTGGTGCCGCTGCTGTTTGCTGATGATCTGCGCCGATGATCTGCGCCGTAGAACGACGCAGTTTCTTCCAAGCAGACAGGTAGAAAGGGCGCGGGAAATTTGAAGTTCAGTCCAGGCGATTTTAGGCACAGCCTTGGGTAAAGGCACCACAGGAAGTTTTCGAAGTCAGCGCCTGTAAAACACAGCAGAGGTTATCCAACGTGCTTTCCTCGCCGTCGCCGCTGCCAAAGTGCCCTGCCAAAATCACGCCCCTGCGCAAAGTCTCTTTCTGTCGTGGTGCCGCTGCTGTTTGCTGATGATCTGCGCCGATGATCTGCGCCGTAGAACGACGCAGTTTCTTCCAAGCAGACAGGTAGAATGGGCGCGGGAAATTTGAAGTTCAGTCCAGGCGATTCTAGGCACAGCCTTGGGTCAAGGCACCACAGGAAGTTTTCGAAGTCAGCGCCTGTAAAACACAGCAGAGGTTATCCAACGTGCTTTCCTCGCCGTCGCCGCTGCCAAAGTTGATGATGAAAGATGCGAGATGTTACAAAATAGGAAGGATGTGACATATGGCACGTGTCATTGATGGAAGGCAATCGTTCGATTTAGTGTGGCGACGTACGCTAGGGGGAGCATTGTAATAAAATCGAGTAGGCAAAATGTACGGAAGATTCATGGTTTACCAGGTTTTCCTCCAGAGCTTCGCCCACTCATCATCATTCCCTTCGTGGATATGGCGGCACTTTTTTCCTCCTCCCCCTTACAGGTCTTCATTCTTTTCGATTAGATCACCATGCAAGGGGGGGGGGGTTCAATTATTCTTGTTTCGAGTAAATTATGCCATAGAGTGACAATTTCTTTCAAAATGTTAGACACAGATTTCGAGATTGTAGCAATATTTTTCCGTGTCCCTGGATACCATTCTTCTTCATGTATAAATTCTTATTTTCTCTGCGGTGTGCCAAGTAGGCGTTACCTTGAGGGTGCTTTGGTAGCACTTAAAAAGGTAATTGTATACTCACAGGAGACTTCGATTCCCATCATTTGCCTTGGAGGCTAAGGATATATTCATGTGATACGCGACTGTGAGAACGAACTATGGACCACTACTTTTCGTGTCTGAATAAAGACCATGTAACAATTGTCCGTAGTCAGACTTGCTCAGAATCAGATTTATTGGTTTGCTCCAATGTGCGGAAGCTTTTGTGATGGGCTGTTGTTGACTCGGCTGCTACAGCGACCATCTTTCTGCAGTTTTTTATATTACCTGTCCAATAATAACTTCACATCAGCCAAAATGCACATATGTAAACCTTAGCAAATTAGTTTTCCTGCGTTCTGCCCTTTCTCAACTTCAAAATTCTAGTGGTAAGGATAATGCACCTACAATGGGCTCAATACTGGAGATATCTAGCGAAAATTGTCCATTTGATATTCCTTCTAATAAACAATCTTCCTCTCTTTCGTGTAACGTTGAGAGTACGCGCGGTTATAGAACACTAAAAACCACCTGGAAAAATCTTCATCATCAATTCCCAACAAAGTGGAAGGGCCTTCAATTCTCTGCTCTCGCATTTAGGCGTACAGTCAACCGCGCGAAAGAATGTTGCGACAATAAAAATTACGATTATTTTTCCAAATAAAGTAAATAAGCTGGCTTCGTTTGCATATGTTCGGTCAAGAAAAATAGTGCCAACACCTTTCACGTTACAATCATGTGTCTTGACGCTGCAAGAAGTGAACACCTCCCTAGAAGGCACAGTGCAATGTTTAGAACGGCACTTCATTGCAAATATATCGGCTATTCTCCCCATGTTGGCAAACATCAATGAATTTCTAGAAGTTTTTGTAGCTGAATTGAGCCAGACAGTATTATGTTTACCAAGGCAGCTTTAGGATCAGATAAAATTACGAATTCTATGTTAAAAATTTACTCTATCTATCAGCTAATCTTGTGCCAGAACGTGTGAATTATTCGTATGGCAATGCATGGATACCGCCAGAATGTAAACTTTTAAAATTTGTATTGTTGCTCAAAAATTGAAATGAAGCATACATGTTGAATAACATTACGCCAATCTCGCGGACATAAAATATACTGAAATTGGTTCAAGAATCATCAATATACGAATTATTTGACTGATTACTTGGAGGTCAGTTATGAGCCCTTGTTAAATTAGGTTCATGGCTGGTTGCTCTATTTGAGAGGCGCATTTTATTTTCAAAGTCAATTTCAATTGGTGCGACTACTTATTATGCAGTTTTAGTTACCTTATACATCGCCAAAGCATCTGATACCATAGAGCACTGTATTTCTATAGAGTGATTAGAATACTTTGATTTTCCGTCGTACTTAGTAGTGTGGGTTCACAATTTTCTCGAAACAGGAAATTTTATTTTAAAGATGGGTTTTTATTGTATACTCACACACAAACAAGGGGAGTACCGAAAGGTTCAGTTCTTTCTCCAGTGATACTTATAGTACTAATGAGCACAATTGTATATCAACAGGACATAACAATTTTTGTTTATGGGGAGTATATCGCGTTTCTTGCAGTGGCAGATAATATTGAGCCCCTAATGAGCGGCTACATTCTTACTTTATATCATAGAAAGCTGGCTCGATGGCAATTGCTTTCTGTGAGACAGTTCATTAAGAAGTTGTAATCAGCTGCACCTGCTGTTGATCTGGTGAACATGTCTCCGGAAATGATCGTCCATGCCATTTACCTACGTAGTGCTTTCAGTAATCGTTTAACAACATTTTCAGCACATACGATGTTTTTCCTGGCACCCTTTTCCTCGCTCTTCAAGCGACGTGCTTTTTATGGCGAGCCAGGACAACTTGTGCTGAAGAGTGGGTTTTTGGGGCATTGTGCATACCGCAAATGTACGGTAACACCGCTGTACTTATTTCTTCTCTCAGAAGTTGCAAGACATATGCACGCAGCATGTGTACTCACAGAAACAAGCTGAAACAAATGAAAATTACCAAGTGATTTTTCTTCGCAGTGGTCTGTAGCTTTCTACTTCTGTCCCTTTTTATGTACATACCTGTTGGAATCTCCGAATTGTGTTTGTAGTATGTATATAAATTAAATAAGAAAAAAACTGAGACGAGGTGGATTATGTAGAGACTGCGTGAATTCTGAGAAGGAGCCAAGAGGGATTAGTGTGTTTCCGAGAGAGAAATCTCTGTTATTCGCAATGAGAGACAGAAGATGTGATTGTCTGCAATGTTTTATTTGAGAGATTTCATTTAATGAGGAACTACAAAGGCTGCAACAGGGATGTGCGTTTCAGCTTCAAGAACATCGTCGGCTATTCTTTTGCCTGCTTCGTTTTTGGTCTGTACAGCACCGTCACTTAGCTGATACCTTTCAAAATGTGGCGTTTTGAATAGATCAGTTTATCGTTGAGATACAGGCTTGTGTGTCTGCTCCAGATTTGGGTGCACGTTAAAAGCCCCAGGAGGTCGAAATTTTCGGAGCCCTCCACTACGGCGTCTCTCATAATCATAAGATGGTTTTGGGACGTTAAGCCCCACATATGAATTGTGTGTCTGCTATTAGATAAGAATCATGAGGGCCTTAGATAATTTTATCAGGGATTCAGACTGGGCTGCTAAGCCAAGCGTAAATTTTTAGGCACTAATGACGAAGCTTTCACTGATAATATACAGAGCGAATGCGAATAAGGATTCATGGAATTGATCTAACTTTTCGAGGCGCATACTGATTCATGACGAACCATCATGACATCACGCGCCCACAAGACGACTTTCTAAGGTTTCTCGTTCGTAGGAGCTGGGTGGCCGAGTCACGTGGAGTTTCTTGTGGCCAAGACCACAATAAAGTGTACCAATCTCGCCAGCACTTTGCTGGTCGGGGAAATGACACTTATCAGGGCAGCTTCTAATGGGTGGTTCCCAATATCACGGCGGCGACAATTTCAGTGCGTCGTTTTGCACTCCTTCATGGGGTCAGCTATTGTTGAAGGAACTGCTTAGGGGCTGTTTGTTGCATCACTTAAAAATGAACGATCGTGCAATGCGCACAGCATACCCAAAACAGGCATCACGATACGTCTGCAAACATGGAACTGTTTTGTTCACACCTTGATCATTGAGTGTGCTGGAGAGAGATCCAAGTAGGAACCACCGCATGCACAGATCAAACTCCTAATGATCTAGAATCACTTGATAAGTGAGTGTCATTTACGCATTGACCAAACTTGTCGATGCATAAATGACACAATATATCCCATAGAATTCCAAAATTTTTCATCTACATCAACTCATTGTTTCCCTTTAATAACACCTCGTGCTTCTTCATTTCTGGCCCGTCAGTGGGTACGCGTCATAAAAAGTGATTCGCAATCATCGTCGTCCTAGTAATGGCGTTTTTAAACGAACATATATTCACGGCTATGCAGCACCGCACTCTAGACGTGATCAGCGCAGAAAACAAAGATTTGCGATCTGCTAAAACACCACGTCGGCTGAGTTTGCCCAGAACGAGATGGTGGTAAGCAAAAATTATTTATTTCTTTTATACATTTTAAAGTTTATCTCGCCAAAAAAACGGCATCTTCCAATGCATTACGAAATTCATAAATGTTGAACGTAGACTAAGCGACGTGAAAAGATGAGGAATGATATTAAATGCATGTGCGCGGAGCCAAAACGTTGTAACAACAGTTCTCTACAAAATATTATTTGTGCTATATAAAGAGTGGAGCACACATTTTTTTTCGCCAAGGGTGATACAGGCAGTGTGGGCGCTTTAGCCCTATCTGCTGGTTTGGATATGAAGAAGTAATATTGATTTTTTTTCTCCATCTCTGCTTAACGAATGCAGCAGTACCATCGGAGAAATATGTCTGCTGACAAATTGTATAATGACATTTCTTCTTGACATAACCTAGTTAAAACTAAGGCACTAATCTAAGAATAGTATAGGGGACATCATTTTTTAGGGTTTAATTGTAGTATTGTAATTGTGGCCTAAATATCATAATACTACCATATTTGCATGAAAAAAAATGGCTGTGGCTTAGCTCAGCTATGCCAAGATATACATAGCGTTAGCTGAGGTTCAGCTGAATATTTTTAGCTTTTCAGATATCATGCTTACAGCTGTTTCATTGACACTAACACGGTATACGTATTATGTGGAAGATGTATACTTATTTTGCCGGGCAACTGCTTCGGGAACCAATGTGTTAAGCTACTCCACTCTACTGCACCATTGAGCATCATTTGCACTCTCCTTCTCTATGGCTATACCACAGTGGCAAACGCCAATCAGAGGCGCTATCAAGTGGCTGCAGCGCAGTGTCCGATGGCGACTGCACAGGCAAGGCGCGCGCTTCGGCGTCCGTATGTCTACCAAGGCTATGAAGGCACTCCTCTGGAAAGCGCACACCGGCGGCGGCGAGTCGCGCGCGGCCGCGGCCGAGTGCGGAGGAGGTGCCGGCACCGGTGCGTGACACCACTGATCGTCTGCGCAGCGCATCGAATTGCGCGCACACCGGAGGCGAGCCGCGCGCGGCAGCGGCGGAGTATCATTGCGCATGCGCAGACCAGTGCCACGTGAAATTGGCTCAGCGAAGCCAGTGTGGCTAACGCTACAAAAAGCACTTTTAGGTGTTAGGGTCTAGTGACGCAGCCTACCACCTGTATAACGCGTCATCAGCAATTGAACTGCACCTTCGCTCACATCACTATTTACTTTTTAGCATCTATGCTTCTCTAAACTTGTTGCTAATAATCTCGCTGGTGGCACTGTATGGTGTCCCCGGGAGCCTACTCGTGTGTCATTTTGCGCTACCCCAAGGCTCTCTATTAAATTCATTCACAGTGTGGCCATTCTTTTTCGGGCGGGTATGACACCTTCGGTAGGACAAGGGAGGGCTGATTCGTCACTTGCCAACTCATACTGGGATCACCTAAAGCAGCTGGAAAACAAGGTGTTACACTCACATTCACGCCTGCAATTACCACTGGCTAATTTCTTCCGAGAAGTACACAAAACAAAAACGCCAAATAAAGTGAATGGGAATTCAGCGACGCTCCCTGAAGCTTAATTGGTAACTAATTGGACGACTCATACGAACGTCGTAGGCTCCTCGTTCGCTACCAGCGGCAGGCTGACCCCACGTTGCGCCGAAGACATGACTCACGTTGCTTTTTATCGAATTCAGACAAGTCGTCTCAAAGAAGACACACAATATAAGATCATATTCTAAGAAACGTTGCACAGCTGGTCTCATGTCCAGCTTGAATTTTTTTTGTGTGATCACGAATGAACCTTTTTGGGGTGTTGCAAAAATAACATTCTAGAAAAGAGATTATTTTGTACCCGTATTATTCTACTCAATAATTTCCCGAGGGCAGTTTTTAGAAGGCTTTAAAATTCGATGCTACATACATCATTTCTTTCTCACCGAAACATTTTTAGGTAAGTTTATTTAGTACTTTTTGATAGGAAACCATCTAATAAGAATAATAAATGCAGTTACACCACTCCATAAGTATTATTATGAAGTGGTAGCTCAGTAGAATCACATAAAAAAGTGTTCATGGGATAGAAATTCAGCATTTGAAACTGTAACAATTTCTCTATTAATAAAACAAAGAAATAAGCCCTTGAAGTTTAGCGACAGCTCTCAGGGTCATATCGAACTTAATACGATGAACACTCGTAGTAAACTCAAATGTCTCTTCCTTGGTGCATGTACCTCAGCAGTAACAATAATTGATTGGCTTTATATGCTGAAAGAACAATACATTTATAAATAACACTGCAGTGTGGCACCATCTTGACCACCTGTGGTTCTTGAATATGGCACATATGTAACTACAGCAGTGATTCTTGGTCTGGCTCTCATGCGGCTGCTGTCGGCAGAAATCTAACCTATGTGCTGAAGCTTAGCAGCGTGATCTCTGATCTCTGAAAACCCACTACTCACATGTATGACAGTGTTGTAGGGCTGGAACGCGAGTCAACGTGGCGTACCAACACTGAACTCGTGCATGTGGGAAAGATATGCGGCTTTTCACCATGCGAGTTTCAGTCAGTGGCGTCGCCGTATCATTGCGACGTCACGGCCGACCACTCATGCGCCAAGCTCAATCAAAAGCGTGTTCTACCTCGAATGTGTAATCAACCAAAGTGGCCACGTCCACTGCTCGGAACATCAAGTTTCCCAAAAGTAACTAGGAGGAACTCTGACGCTGCGATCATTCAGCTACCATGATACCATGAGAACAATAGGTACTACACGGATTTGCCTAATGTTCCTGTTTGTGACTTTAAACGCACCTGTAGCTTTCTTTATTTTTGTTTTATTTTTTTGTAGGCTTGGGCAAACAATGGCTCATTGTGAACTTCGCCAACCACTTTGAATAGATGATCCTAAAAGGCCAAGTTGGTCAAGCGGAACGTTTGTGTGCGATAAAGCCGCAACGTGCAGCTCGACAGAGCAGACAGAATGGAGAAATCCGTGTACTAGTCATCATTGCTGCGCTGGCTTAATCGCCGTGTGTTGCGCTGCCCTTGCGTCCTATATATATATATATATATATATATATATATATATATATATATATATATATATATATATATATATATATATATATATATTTATATTTATATATATATATATATATATATTTATATATATATATATATATATATATATATATATATATATATATATATATATATATATATATATATATATATATATATATATATATATATATATATATATAGGAAACTCTATAGTTCGTGACAATCCATCAGTTGTTCAGCGCCGCTCATTCCAATTTGAATTCTACGGAAAGCCTTGTTTGTGTATTGTGGGCCACGTTCAGTAACGATGATCACTGTGGTGTTTCGTTTGTGAGCTGCGTAAGTTCTTGGCGCTGCCTGGAAAGAGCTGCCCATATTAGCGCCGTTTATTGGTATTTCAATATTTGTCGCGAGCAAAAGAAGACCGGCCGATAGAAGTTCCCTTGAACCAGATCAACAAAATTGTTCCCTTCTTCTCTTCAGACAAAACGAGCATGAATCAGAGCGGCTGGTTCTTAAATTTTGGCTTGCGTCATTACATATTCTCCCAAGAAGCGTCGTCTCGATGCTGTACATGTAGGCAAAAAGAAAACGAGACGAAGGTTACTATACAAGCAAAATGAATGGCGTAACGTGAAATAACTTAGTAGGTTTTGAAGTCAGGAGTCAAATAACAAAATTAGGAAAGAATGCAAAGTAAAGCAGAAAACAAAAATAAGACTCAAAGTCACCAATAAACTGAGTCACTGCACTGATGGGTCATAGCGCAAAAATTGTTCCTTTATTGAGCCTTGAAACATAACGTTAATGACTTCAGGCGCACCGTTACTTAGGATAATGCTGTTAACAAAAAAAGGGTGACGTCTGCTGCCGTAGGTTCCGGAAGTGCCTTTGTTTCACAGTAGGGGTTGAGTGGTCAGTAGCGACCACAATCCACTGTTTTCGAGTTGAAGACGTGGGGAATGATACCAGCAAGTCTAGGCCAATCTGACGAAAAGGGGCCGTTGGTGGGCCTATTGGTTGCAGCAGTTCTTCTGGTCGTAAAAGTGGAATCTTACGGCGCCGACAGTCGCGACGCGTGCAAACGTAGTGCTTCACAGTGTTCCCGTGACGTGGCGAGTAGTAGCAGCGGGGAATCCATTGCAGAGTGCGCGTATACCCGAAGAGTCCGGACGATGACTCGTCGTGACACGCACGTAAATTGTCACCACGAGGCGTGGCTGGCGAAACAAACAGATTCGTAGCTTGTGTAGAATCAAGGATTTTTTTTGTACAAAGCACTCCAACTCGGAAACAAAAGACGAACAGTGAGTGTCAAAGCTTCGAGGAGGGTGTGAAATGTGCCTTTGTAGATAGTCAATAAGCGGGATGAGCTCGGAATTATGACTCTGTTGCTGAGCCAAGCTGGTTGCCGATACGACAGAAAGTGTCATCGTCTTCAAGGTAAGTGATCACATTTTCGTCTGGTGCACGTGAAAGACAGTCAGCGTCGGTGTGTTCCGGCCAAATTTATGTACGATGGTGACGTAGAAATTTCGTAGCTGAAGGCTCCATTGGGCTAGACGAGCTAAGATATTTTGTGACTCGCGAGTCAACAAAGGTAATGCTGGTCGCTAACTACACTGAATTGGCAGCCATACAAGTATGGGCAGAACTTCTTATGGCCCAGAAAACGGCAAGGCATTCCTTATCGGTTGCACAATGGTTTTTCTCTGCTGGGGGTAACGTTCTGTGCGCATAAGTGATCACGCGGTCTACACCAATATGTCACTGAACTAAAACCGCTCCTAGTCAAGTGCTGGTGGCGTGTGGTGTAATTCTGTGTCGGTGCTTTCGCCAAATGACTCAGTTCAGGCGGAGCCTGGAGAAAGTTTTGGAGGGTGTCGAACGCATGGCGCTGATCTGGACCCCAAACCAACGGGACACCAACTTTTGTAAGCTTGTTGAGGGGTTCAGCGATCTTCGAAAAGTTCTTGACGAAGCGCCTAGATTACGCACAAAGTCGTAGAATTCGGGATAGGTCGCGCTTATTTCTGGGCGCGGGGAAGGCGGCAACGACGCGGGTTTTCTTCGGATCTGTGTGGATGCTGGCTTGGCTCACAACATGACGAAAAAAATTCAGTTGTCCGTATCCGAAGTGGCATTTATGGGGTTTGAGAGAAACCCCCGATATTCTAATTACCTGAAGAACTGCCTGAAGACTTCGGATGTATTGTTCGAACGTAACTGCGAAGACCAAGACGTCGTCAAGGTAAACGATGCATGATGGCCATTTCAGCCCCGTGAGAACCATATCCGTCATTCTTTGGAAAGTAGCTTGTGCTGAGCATAGACGGAAAGTCAAGACTTTCCGTCTATGCTCATACATACAGGCCATCGGGAATATCAAGAGCCGTCTTTTCGCGGTCAAGCTCGGCCACTACTATTTCACAGTAGCCACTATGCAAATTCATTGAGGAAAAATATTTAGCTTTGCGTATACGGTCGAATGAGTCATCTATCCGGGGTACAAGATAAATGCCTTTCTTGGTGACCTTGATCAATTTACGGTAATAAAGGCAAAAGCGCAGCGTTCCATACTTATTTGCTAACACAACTGGTGAAGCCGAGGAACAGGTCGATGGCTGGACGACGTCATTCTGAAGCATCTGCTGGATTGTCACGTATAGAAAAACACGCAAATGTCGACGTACGGATTCGAATGCGTGCCGTGCACATACCAGTATGGGCCTTCCCAGAATGGCACCTACCGTGCGCAACTGTGGTCCTTGCCATGGGCTGGTAACCTTCCTGAGTTCAGGTGCCAGTGTGGTGCTCATTACAAATTACTCGGCGCCAGTGTCAACAAGGGCGTGACCGCATGATTCTCGAAGATGACGGCGATCTCGGCAGAAACAACCCTTCTGCTGTCGGAGATCACTAAAAAGCCGGAATAGCCGTCGTAGGGTCGCAGCGTCGAAGGAGGGTTTCCAACAGTTTGCTGTTGAAGACCCTCTTTCAACAGCAAACGTGAAGGACCCCGAGTTCACCCCAAGAAGACATCGTTTCTAGTTTCCTTCTGGAGACGCGGTGACCTTCTTGTGAAGGGAGCGGAAGACAACGAGGGATATACCTGGGTGGCGTAGACCGCCGAGGGAATGGTGATCCCAATTGGCGGTGCTCAACTGTCGAAGCAGTTCGCTGGCTCATGATATAGGCTTCGATTTCGCGGGGCCGCTCCCCATAGCGTGGGCATCGAGCATCAAAGAGGAATCCGCGGAGACATAGTTGGCGGTACTGAGAGTTCCGGTACACGTGACCCACTTTACTGCAGTCATAGCAGAGCAGACGGTTACGCGAGGTGCGCCACGTGCTTGTCTTGCTAGCACTTTGTCTCGAGTCACATGGCAGATAGAAAGGTGCACTCAGAAACCTTCTCGACACACATGGAAACTCGTCCGTGCGACCACTGGTCACTGCCGGATATTAGCCCTCTCTTTTCTCTCGGTGTTGCTGTAGGCGTCACGGTACTGTCAGCTAAACGCTTGCCATGTCGCAAAGAAGCCTTCGTAGTTCTCGTATCACGTCTTGGCAGAACCTTTCAAGTAGAAGTAAACTCGGCACAGCTTGCGAATATCGTCCTATCTGTTGATACCGGCAACACAATCAAAGTGATCTATCCAGTCATCAACATCCTTAAATATATCTTCATGGAATGGTTTCGATGTCGGTGGTGCATGAAGAAACATGCGTGACAGTAGAACTATGGGCATCTATGGTTTGCACTGCCTGGCTTGTCATCGGAGTTGACATCTTTCTAGGTGTAAATACTAAGGGACCGAAGTCAAGGGGTAACCCACGCAGACAATGGCTGCTGCTTGCTCTGAGAGATGTAGCTATCTCCAAGATGGCTGGCAAAACCGAAGTACACGTACCCAGCAACTTCCAGTATTGTCGAGAGCAAAATAAGACCGACAGCCAGAAGTTGATCAAAACCAGAGCAACAAGAATATTTTCTTCTTCTTTTCAGCCAAAACTAGTATGAGCCACTGTGCGTCGTTTTTCAACGGTGGCTTGTAAAGTGATCTAGAATAGGAGAAGTGTCCAAGCGCCAAGCGAAGGCATGAAAAATTTCGCGGTGAGCTCTTGCGCCGCGTCACTTCCGTGCTGGCCCATGGGCTTTCTGCGTGGTGAAAGCCGCATCAAAGTGGTGGGCATCTGCTACGCGCGCTGTTTTTTGGCTGCTATTAGGCAATGTTGCGGTAATATGGGGAAGATTTATTATTGCGTCATTCCAAAACTTTCCTATAGCGACTGACAACACAGACAGTGCGTTTGGTAGCTCTGGATTGGGGATCTTGTTCATTTTCTTTCAGCTGTTTTGTCACGGCAGTCATTCACACTTACGCGCCCATTTGACGAACGCATTCTGTGCGTTCCCATAGTTAGTGAAGGTAGCTTGTTTACCTATTTAGTTTCATGCGGAATGAGTAATGTAAACGCGCTGCAGAAAAGAATAGGCTGCTGATCACACATTAAGAGAACGTACGATGCGGTGCGATGTGAGTTTTGGTAGCCGTCCGGATCTTTTTGTCCACGTTCCAACATGCCTGGCCTGCGCGAGCCCCTCACCTCGACCTCACTCTTTATTGTTGTCTCTGAATAACGAGCTCTCCTTTCTTCCTCGTGTTCCAGTGATCAGCCGTTCCTTCATATACTCTCGCTGGCTCAACCTAACGCACATCTTCGCACACTTATAAGCACGTAATATATAGATATATTAGGTGAAAGCGCTTGCACACTTTATATCAAATTTTTACTTCGTGCAATCACTTTGTTTAAATGGCAGCTTATCGTGCTCTGCTGTTCAGGTATTTTCGTGCATAGCGGAATGTCTCCGTCGACGTGACCATGGTATCAAAAGTAAAAATTAGCTCACGTAACTCTCGAGATTCCTTCACTTGTTACGGTTATGGTTATACGAAATTAACAATCACGTAGTCAGCATAAGTACTAACGGTAATACTATGGTGTTTGGCGCGCAAGCTCACTTTCTTCGGCCAGAAATATATTTGACGAGGCGTGGTCTGATAATTCATATCTGCCAGGAGTTGGAAACATGGGGATCAGCAAGACCAATCTCAAGATTCTATGCATTTCGGAGAAATGACAGCGTAGGTGAAAGACGCACAAAAAAACGGAACTCACAAGGCCACTTATGCAATCTCCTAAAACGACTCGACGTCGAAAGCAATGTTTAATATTTGTCTTCATTCAATGCCTCACCCTTTCCGAAAGCTTTATGCACCTATTGTGATCTCGCACGGCCGCCATAATGGAAGGCATTGAAACCCTTGTGCGCGTAACTTGGTTTTACAAGGCCGCTGTGATTGGGCTTGGAGGTAATGCAAAGTGATTGTCAGATGACGACGTCATCATGCGACAAACGCTGGATGACATGATGCCGTCATAAATTTTATCGGTCAGAGGCGTTATCACGTAATTTTTTTTGCATCGTTCGGGTTGATGACGCTCGTCGCCGGTGCTAAAGTCCCTTGTTTGATGAGGCAGCTAAAGATTTTGCCTAACCAAAGTAATTTAATCGTTAACAGTGCACTACAATGTATGCACCCCAGTTCATGTTACGAGCGATCACTCGGAAACAAACGTGATAATCAGCTATATGACTGTCGTACACAAGAAGCTTATTCTACCTATCAGACCCTCTCTTTATATCTATTAAAGTGATGACACACACTCTGCGTCAGTTTATGGGAAGATTTACAGCTGTGTCGCAGTACTGCGGAGGTTGAATGGTAACAACTTTATTAGTACTCCGGCACACCTTTCGTCGACTGAGCCTTGGTTCTCCCGCTTGGGGACGTTAAGAACTTGCCTGACCGCCACCTTGCGGGCTGGCTCAATCGCAGAGGCTGAGGCTGCAAAGGGCAGCAACCCAACGCGGGCAAAGAGTTCTAGATAAGGCACCTTTGGGATTTTTGGTGCAATCACAGAGCATGTGATTTAATGGGCCAACCTCACTGAGACATATCTAGCGTATATTCGTCACATATATATTGGCGTCATCATCAGGCTGACTACGTCCACTTCAGGACAAAGGCCTCTCCCATGTTCCGCTTGTCAACTCGGTTTCATGCTTGTTACTGCCACTTTATACTCCAAACTTCGTAACCTCATCTGCCCACCTAACTTTGTTTTTCCCTAACCCATTTGGTATGCCTTCTCTGGCAATTCAGTCAGTTATTTTAATGACCAGCGGTTATCCTGCCGATGCACTACATGACCGGCTCATGTCCATTTCTTTTTGTGATTTTAACTATGATATCCCTAGCCCCAGTTTGTTCCTTAATGCACTCTGCTCTCTAGTCTCTTAACGTTACACCTATCGTTTTCTTTTCCATCACTCGCCGCGTCATTCCCAATTTAAGCTGTATCCTCTTTGTAAGTCTGCAGGTTTATGCTCCGTAGGTAAGTACGGGCAAGATGCAGCTAATACACATCTTCCTCTTAAGGGATAGTGGCAATATACCAGTCATAATTTGAGAGTGCTTGCCAAATGTGCTTCATCCCATTCTTGTTTTTCTAGGTACTTTAATCTAGCGGTTAGGCTCCGTGGTTATTACTTGTCCTAAGTAGACGTAGTCTTTTAGAACTTCAAGTTCACTTTTACCTGATTCGAAGTGCTGTTCTCTTCTGAGGTTATTTTACATTACTATTGCTTTCTGCAGAATAATTTTAAGATCTACCCTTCTGCTCTCCTTGTCTACCTCCGTAATCATGATTTGCAATTCGTCCCCTGAGTTACTCAGCAATACAAAGTCGTCGGCGAAGCTTAGCTAACTAGATAGTATCCATTAATTCTTATCCCTAACTCTTCCCATTATAGACCTCTGAAAACCTCCTTAAGAACGGTGTAAATAGCATTGGTGAAATTTTATTCCCATGTCTTATACCCTTCTGGATTGGTATTCTGTTGCTTTCTTTATGGAGCCCTACAGTGGCAGTTGATCCCCTGTCGATTTCTTCTAAGATGTTTATATCTGTTTGGTCGACACCCTGATTCAGCAGAATCTGCATTCCTGCTGATATTTATACTGAATCAAATGCCTTCTCTCAGTCTATGAAGGCTATGTATAGTGATTGGCTGTATTCCGAGCATTTTTCTATAACCTGATTGATAGTATGATGTAGTCGATTGTTGAGTAGCCTGTTCGAAATCCCACTTGTTCCTTTGGTCATACTTAAAATCATACCCAGGAATTCTGGACATCGCTTTTGGTTCACCGGTTTTCACACCACGTGTCGTACAGACCTTCGACTTTCAAAACTGGCGCGATAACGTAAGTCGTGCGGCAAACAAAGTAGCCAAACATATAAAAAGCAGTTTGATGTCTACTATCGCAACCAAGAGCGAACCGTGATCGCTGACTGATAAGCGCAAGTCTTAATACGAACGGTCGGTGGGTTGCTAGAAGTAGCTTGGCTGTGCTTTGAAAACTCTTATTTTGATAGGGAATACTGCCCTTCTTGTCATCGATTTCAATATACTTCCTCTGGTTGTATAGACGGTGGCACAGGTTTCACGAAGAAAGTTAGTAAGTCCTTCTGTCGCTGCTGTTTTTGTAATCTGCAAAAGCAAACTTCAAGAAAATATAAGCCTATTTCATGGCAATGACCATTTGATGATATTTAAAAACAATTCTGAGGTTGGTAATATTTGTTGCCGTTGATTTGATTGATATGTGGGGTTTGTCACATAACGCCCCAAACAACAATATAAGTATGCGAGACGTGGTAGAGTAGGGCTCCGGAAATTTCGAACACCTGGTGTCCTTTAACGTACACTCTTGAAAAATGGAGTGACGTTCTCTTCAATAAGGGAGGAACGGCGATGTCCCCAATGTTCGTCTTTGAAAAGAGAAACGTTGCTCCCTTATCCACGGTGAAACGTGTTCCTCCCTATGAAAATCAACATGGCTGACCCCAGGTTAGAGAAGGGAGTAGCCTTAGCAAATGCATCGATTCTCGACTGATAAGGAGTACAGGGCACTGAAAGTTACAAACAATGGTCCCGCTGAGCTTGATATCGAAAGAAATGATTATAAAACAAGCAGACGAACCTGTAGCGATAAAAACATAGCGAAAGAAAACGACGGAGCAAGTAGGCTTCGTTCGGCCAGTGAGGTGATGTTCATTCTGAAAGACACAGATACTGTAGAGTCCTCACCCGAAGAGTGCATGCTAGGCTTGCTGTATTTATTTGTTGCAGATTCACATAGCGTAGCGACGTTATCCATGTGTTTACTGGGCCACAGGTAACAAGATGTGCTTCCAAACCGTGGACTCGATCACAGCGAAACCATTCCGACTCAGTAGTGCAACTTTAATAGATAGATGTTCAACGTTATATAAGTGCCTAGAGGTGTTAGAGCTTCATAGTCGTGAAGGATGGATGGATGGATGGATGGATATGGCTGTGCCCTTTAGATCGGGTGGTGGCTAGCGCCACCAAGCCGTAATACCTAATAACCAGAAACTATATTTTTTCCTTAAAAAGTGAGTTTGAGGATTCGTACTTTGCAGTGAAGAGTTTAATTTTCACTCGTGCCTTGACTTTAGCCACCAATCAGATAACCTCCTTCTAGTTAAGTCTACCCGCTTAAAGTTTTTTTTGCCCTCCAGGTCCCAAAACCCCAGTGCTTTGAAAAACTCTGCGCCATCATCCTTAACTATAGGGTGAAGTAGGTAATAGCTGGCGCCATCTGGAGGGACTGAACAATACTAAAAAAACGTTGCTTGCCGCGACGTACGATGTCTACTCACCATCACGGCTCCCTTGCGGATAATATACGACTGAATCTATTCCAGATTACTCACTGACACCGGACGCTTAAATTATGCTGATGCAATGCATATAACTACACAAGCACACGAGGCCACATATTACGCATATCGGGTGAACTCATTGAACAAGACCACAATGAATCATTAAACACAGCGGCACACACTTCGACGTGGTTACTTTTTTTCTTTATTGCCTTCTTGACTACAGGCCAAGCCATTATGACAACCACTATCACACGTGTTTCATGCGTGATAACGCGTCAAACAAAGATATTACATCTTCAACACAGTCGGTAGTCTTATACAAATCTCGCACCTTTAGAACAGCTTCCACGAAACACTCATTAACGGACAGAACTCTCACATCACAGTGTCTGTACGACAGCAAACTACGCCAAACCGAATGAATACCAAGTAGAAATATAACATCAAAGTTTTGCACAGAACTATCACAAGGCAAAAACCGAATTCCATAAAGAGTAAGAGGCAAATTTTTTTAAAGTACTCTGTAAAATGTCTCAAAAGAAAATAGCGTTCTTACAATCAATAAACACATGTTCAATGGTCTCAGGTTTGTTACACAGGAGACAGCTGCTTCTCCATAGTACATACATCCCTCTCTCTTTCTGCCACGCTTTTACTGGCGAGGTTCCCGTATAAACTTTAAAAAAGAAGGTTTTCACAATTGGTACACATGTTTTTCACTCGCTTTACGTCATTACCATATAATTGTTCATACTTTTAACGGTACAGGGGCACAGGAAAAACATTCTGTATTAGGTCTTGCATAAGGCGCTTTCTTTTCACATTAGTTAGGTAAGCTATCAAAAACCTCGCCCTTAAGAAACGATATGGGAACACAACTTCGCGCAAGAACGGTGACAAGGTGTGTCGTTCTCGCCTATGTGAAGATACACAGAAGTCAGGCATGTAGTGTAACAGCGTTGTTTGAAATAAAGAACGTAAAAAAGAGTTTCTCTGGTCTCTAATGAGCAGAAAACATGATATTACTTGGTTAAGAAACAGATGGAACAGAGACAGCCCTCCTTGCTTAACTCGCCGAAACAAGTTCGTTCTGGATGTTCTCTCTCACGTAGAGCTCCAGATGAACATGGCGAATATCCTGTGGACTTTGTGAATGCTTTTACGCGTACAACTAAGTACTTGCAAAAGGTACATACTTTTAGCAGCCAGAAAAACGTTGCATATAGCTGACCGAGAGAAAATTGATAAGCCACTACCGCCCCATCCTTCGGCGGTCGCGCGCAGTTCTTCAGTCTTTCCAAGCCAAAATGCTTCACTGCCTTAATACCTGTCCAATGGTACCCCTAGGTAACGACTAGGTGTCGTGAGCCACTGAATATTTCCAAAGGAACTGGGCGTGAGGTTCCAATTACCATGCTATAAACCAATGCTTTTCTCTTTGTTCATTAAACTTCCACTCGTGTCACAAAACCTTTGAGTGATTTTCAATAACGAAATGACACTCTCTCTGTCAACAGCAAAAAAGGCAATATCGTCGGCGTATGCCAAAACACGCACTTCACATGACTGCAACCTGAAACCATTAATCCCTGTGTGGTGAATCACTTTCTGACACAATGGCTCCAAAAATAGAGCGAACAGCAAAGGACTTAAAGGACACCCCTGGCGCACGGAGGAAAGTACTTGAATGCGCTGTGAGAGTTCTCCATTTACAATTAAATTTGTGGTTGAACCTTTGTATGCCAATCTAATACATTTACATATGATCGCACCAAGACCAACGTACTCAGCTAGCATGAAGAGTATATTGTGTGGAACCATGTCGAAAGCCTTGGCTAGATCAATTTGCAACATAGCTACTTTTAGAAGTGCAGCGTCACAATACTCCAAAATGCTCCTGGGAACATTTATATTCGTGAATATGCTCCTAAGCTTGATGCCGCAAGTCTGATGTGACCCGACCAACTTGTTATAACTCCTTGCAACCTCCTAGCCAGAACTTTCATAAACGCCTTATAATGTACGTTTGTTAGCGTGATTACCCTGTATTCGGTCACTTTGCGTAAAACATGTGGCTCTCTCCTTTTAGGAATCAGCACGGTGTGTGTCCGATTAAACGATGGAGGCAGAGTTCCGCGATCTAAAGACTCTGAAAAAACCTTATGCAATGCGGCGGCCATATCCTCCTTCAACGCCTTGTAAAAGGCGGCATTAATGCCATCTGGACCAGGTGATTTGCCCATGCCCAGATCATCAATAGCCTTCTCAATTTCCCCTATACTAATAGACATTTACTATAAATTTGTGTCCCCAGCATTAAGTGTCGCCATTTCTATCAAGAACTTATCTACGAAACCCGGCTCCTTTGGTTCGCGATAAGCAAACAAGTCCTGGTAATAGTTTTCAAAATTTTTCATAATAACTTTATGTTCTCTCAATATTTTACCATCCCATTCTATCTCTACTATGTCGTGAGCTTGCGCATATGCCTTTTCATCTGAGAAGGCTCGCTTTGTCGGTGCTTCACCCACAATGTATTTCTCAGCTCTTGCTCGTATAATTGCGCCTTTATATTTATCTTCTTCAAGACATTCAATTTTGTTTTTGACAACCTGCAGTTGGTGTGTAAATAAGCCCGGGTTTTCTGCTTCAAATTTCACCAAATCATTTAGCTCTGCCCGTAACTCACGTTCCTGTTTTCGAGCTTGATGCTGCATGTAGCAACCACACTCGATTGCCTTCATTTTTATCTTTTGCTTAAATAATTCCCATTTTTCCGTGGCACTGCTTTCTGCGTTTTTGAAAAAATTCTCGATTTCCTTCTTTGTCTTATCTACGAACCCTTCGTGCGTAATTATCTTAGTATTCAGTTTTTATGTTTCCCATACAACCTTCTTTTTGCATTTTCTACCTATCTCAAACGAGACTAAGCAATGATCACTGAAGGAAACATCATAAACATCATAGTTCTGACATAAAGGTACTATCTCAGAACAAACATATGCTTGATCTAGTCGTGCGTGCCTTGAACCTTGAAAATGTGTAAAGTGTTGGTGACTGCCACCCTTCGCAAACAGAGCTACATCATGTAAAAAGTACTTATTAAGGCTGTCTCTAAGCAAATCATAGCTTTCATCACCAAATTTAGCAGTATACGTGCAATCTTCTAGGGTCAAAACACAATTGAAGTCACCCAACAGAATCACACATTTCTGACATTCAAAGTACGCTTGCATTTTCCGAAAAAACAAACATCTGTCTCTCGAATTTGTAGGTGCGTATACACAGATAACTCTAAATTTAGTGTTCCCGTAACAAAGGTCACACAAAACAAAACGCCAATGTAAGCAACTTTTCACCTCTTCCACTACAATACCAAGAGAGTTCTTGACAAAAATAATACATCCGGCTGATGCTACCACTTCATAGCTCACACATGCATTGTATCGCAATGAAAATTCTGCTACCAAGCTATCATTCGCGTCCTCAGTACTAACTGTAGTCTCCTGGACCACGAGCAAGTCAAGGTCTTTTTCTTGCATCAAGCGTTTCAACTGGTACTGTTTGCGACACGTTCTTAGACCACGTACATTCAGCGTACCAATGCGTAAAGGCGCAGTCATGCTAGCCATGTTGATGACAAAGATGAAAACTACAATGCTGCGCTTACAGTTTCTCGTATACCGTGCAGTGGGAAAACCGGGATTTTACGCGTCTCGATCTTGTTCCCGAACCGGCGACGATGACGCCGACCAGGTTTCGAGGGCACATTTTTTACTCTTAGCGCCAGTGACGCAATGCCACAGACGCTCCGGGCGTTTCAGGTTGCGTTCCGTGCTTTCCACTCGGTTACGCTTGCCACGTCCCGTGGTCGCTTCCGGAGACTTTGTGCTGGCTTCTCGCGTAGCGATCTCGCCACTGGTACCCATGTCTTCCTCCATCGATTCTTGAATGTCCTGCAGGCTGCCTGTTGCAGCCAACTCCTCGGATCCTTTCGTTGACTCTTTGCCGCCATGCGTTGTCGCGTCGGCTGTCTCTTCTCCAGTTGCCTGAACCGTGGCGTCGGGTACCACAGCATTGGTGCCAGGGGCCAACTTCTCAGCCTCTTCGGCGTCCATTAGATTATCTTGGGCGTCGTCTGTTGGCAACGCGGTCTTCGTAACTCTGGCATAACTCCTGACGCAATCTTGACTTTCATGTCCAAACGCTCAGCATACACCACAGCGGGGAGTCTGGCAGTGTCGTCGCATATGTCCTTGCATGTGACACGTTAGGCAAAGCGGTGCCCGACCCGGGGCCACAAGAAGGACGGTGCCCCCTTCAAA
Source organism: Rhipicephalus microplus (assembly GCF_043290135.1). Classification (NCBI taxonomy): domain Eukaryota; kingdom Metazoa; phylum Arthropoda; class Arachnida; order Ixodida; family Ixodidae; genus Rhipicephalus; species Rhipicephalus microplus. The sequence continues at coordinate 170,164,973 of NC_134706.1, read as the reverse complement.
CTTAAAAAGGTGCGGTAAGTCTTTTAGCACCACGCCTTCCTTCAGTTTCAGTCACACCACCCTCGTTGTCGATATCGCGTGTTCAAAGCCAGCGACGGTCCAGTTGTCGTTGGAAACCTCGAGAACTTCACCAAACTCACCTAATGCTTGTAGAATGCTCTCATTCGAGACCGCAAAGTCGAGCCAGTGGATTTTGATGGTAACATCATGTTGGATAGGGTCGATGATAGCACAGAAGCCACCCTTGACTCGGGTTCCACCTGTTTTGAGTAATGCATCTTTGTCATCCTCGCTTTGCATCTTCACCAGCCAGATGTGATTCATCTGGAAGGCTCCAATGCCAGTGATCGCCTTGATGAGTCCCACTTCTTCCAACGAGGCCCGAAGGTCTTCCAACCGGTATGGTCTTTTTTTGAAATCACAGTGCAGAAATACACACTGTTCCATACTGTCACCCGAAGGCAATGTAGGCAACAAAAACCGGTAATCCGATGGTGCAGATGGGAACCTAACACCGCGGCCAGCAGCGGCCGCCGAAGCACCTCCCACGGCGCGAGCCATCACACGTCCGTCTCCCACCGAAGCCGAAAGTGGAGTGGCTTCGACGTGCTTACTCACACCCTACTACAAAACGCACAAGCTTAAATAGCCATAAATTTCGACTGACCTTAGTGGCACTGGTTACAAGTAAGTTTTTGTACACCTATTTTTACGTTTTCTGGTAATACCACAACATGTGCACACGTAAATATGTTGCATCTGATGCTTAGACACACAGAACGATATTAAGTGTTGCACAATAATGAACGGAACAATTACTAGAGCTTTTCTAGTCTTCGCGAACAAGAATATCCCAAGCCATGCATGGAATGCCCACGGCATTCCAAACGCTGCGCCGTCTGTCGACCACTGCCACAGTTTTTTTTTTCTTGAAGCCTCCGAGAACGCAAACGCTTGCCGCGCACTATAGCCATTTCGGAGGTCACGTCTTTTTTTATTCTTCAACTTGTTACTCGGAGAGGGCGCAGAATGCAGCCCAGACTTAGTCTCCGTCGTGGTAGATGTTCTGTGCTCGCGTCGCACTCGTTTAGTTATTTCGTGTTAACGTTTGCTTATATTCTTTTTACGTGCTTACCACAAGTGTGACCGTTAGCCTTAGATACAGTACACCACTAGCCCTTCAATGACAATGTTTTTGGTGCGGTAACGACTGTCCTAGCAGTGTATATGTACGTTACAACGCGGGTCCTGCGAAGGAAATAAGCGATGACCTCGCATCCGACGGTATTTTTTCGTGAGCGATGGCAGTGGCTGTTGGCTTCGTGGCAGCTCTATACTTGAGTGGAGGAACTAGCGCTGCTGTGCGCAAATTTACTATAACGTTATAGCATGCTGTGCCTGAATACTTTTCTGCTTCATATGCCTCTCGCGATTTGCCTCGCGTGTCAACTTGCAGACATTGTGCGTGCCACCATTTTGTTGTTAGCGCTGTGGCTGTAGGGGATACTGCTACTCTGGATTTGGAATTCTCTTTTCACAAAGGTGAGTGAGTGTTAGTACTTACCCGCTGTGCACAGCTGTTTCTAGAAGTGCGTTTTGTGTTGAGTTTCTCACGACAAAGGAGAATCCTGGACAAAAAAGGCAAACTGCACGCGTGCATAATTCCGTCTTACCTCTCAGTACTGGCATGGACAGTTCAAAACGCATGTGATTGAGAATTTGGTTTACTGACAGAATTCATTGGTTTACTTTTCACAAAAAAGTAGTTATGATGATGTTTAAAATGTTTCTAGTGGTTAAAACACATTCTGGCGAACAAACGCTCGGTGAAACTTCGCAGCCTGTTTCCCTTTGTGCTTTCACCTGCCGTGGTAGCATATCCTTATTGGGTGTCGTGTGACTATGGAGGACGAAGTTTCGACTTCCGGCCACGGCAGCCGTATTCGAATGGGGGTGAACTGCAAAGAACTTCCATATGGCAGCAGCGGCTCGTATAACTCTATCAATTGTATATGATCGTGCTTTCCCGCATGGACGTACAGTGGCATTAAGGTTGCTAAAATGTAGCAAAAATTAAGCGTTATGCTTTTGTATGCGCCTCATTGAATTCATGAGTGCTGTTGGTGCCGTGCAAAAGTAAATATGCGTGGGCTTACCAATTATGTCGACATCGAAAAAATTAATTATCTGTGTACAGTCTAAGGTAATCGATAAAGCAAGACTGCTTGGAAAGCACAGCTCCTTGTAATCGTGTCAAATTGGTAGTATGAAACAACACGAGACACGCACGGAAGTGTGCGGAACATCGTGCGAGTGCCTCGCGACAAAAAAAAGAGAGGCTTCTACTCTACACCAATAAAAAAAAACGTCACTCCCACGATGCTTGCACCAACCCTAGGTAAAAGCAATCGCTCGCGACTGGCCGCGGCCGGATAGGCTCAGCGTGTGCTTGCGCGCGCGCAACACCCCCGTGATTGAGGAGAAACTTGAACACTGAAGAAGGAACGTTGCTCGTTTGGTCGTTGTGGCGAGAGGGTGCGACGAGTAAACCGCCCGTATAGTGCCTCGATGCGCGCGCCGTGTGCTGGCATAAACGCACCCTAAGCGCCCGAAAGGAAGGAAGTCGCTGCGCTGAAGGAGGAACGGAGCCCGTTTCTTCATTCTCGCTTCCTTTTTTAGAGTGTGCACCCAGATCTGAGCACACGGGCCTACAACATTTCCGCCTCGATCAGAAATGCAGCCGCCGCAGCTGGGATTCGATCCTGCGACCTGCTGGTTAGCAGCCGAGATATTTGTTGCCGTCACATAGCAAGTGTTTTTTTTTTCGCTATAGCGTGTAGGAAACTTCCCGTGCCGTATTCTCTGCCAGTAGCAATCTTTTTGAGAGCTGATAAAGAAGCAGAAAGAAAGGCCGAAATGGTAAGAAACAAAATTGCTTTATTTTATTCCAAATTTGAGCATTTAAATAAGATGTTTCAACTTAAATAACGCTTTTTATGTTACTAGAGCACATAAGAAAATCCATGCGGAATAGTCTATTTCCCTACGTGCATGATATGCATATACGTTCTTCTTCGCGTTTCTGTTAGCTGTTCGTGGAAGTGAAATGAAACCAATTATATTCGTTTCATTACGACCATGATGCGCAACCGTTCACTGCTACCGAATATGCGACCGTCCACTGCAGTGATTTAGCGGTTACAGTCCTCGAGTACTGACCTGAAAGCCGTGTGTTCGACCCCGCCCACGGATGTCGCAATCAGGTAGAGGCATAATGGTGGAAGTGCGCATATATACTGTGTGATATCAGTGCATGTTAAAGAGCATGAGATGAAGGAAATTTAGGGAGCTCTATACGATGGCGTCCATCATAATCGTGCCATTATTTTTGTGCGTGAGAGCAAAGGTCACAGCAATATTCAAAAAAGATGACAAGAATGATCTTTCACATTACCGCCTTGTATTAGCGCTACCGGTTTTATCGAAAGGTTTGATGACTTTAATACTGCTACGTGCCAGTGCAAGGAGTTGAAGACGACAAAGCAGATAGACTGGCGTGAGCTAATCTGTGTGGCTGGCGCTGCTCGCTTAATCGGCTGTAAATACATCGGTGACTACCCCTCCGAGTCGGTCTTCTTCTCGTAACATAATTGGTGGAGTTGTGCGATCCCCGTCCTCGCCACGGAACTCCGAAGCGGACGCTCCCTCGCGGCTTACAACATGGCCACTCAAGACACGGCCACATGCTCTCCGGTCTCCCGCCCTTCTGACTGGCCTGTCAACCTATCGCCCGCAACAACTTTGATGACGCTTCCCACGCTCAAAGACCCCGGTATGTTTTCGGGCAGCAAGGGTTCCGACGTCGACCAGTGGCTACGCCTCTACGAACGCGTCAGCGCCACTTACAGGTGGGATCCCATTCTTATGCTTGCAAACGTCATCTTTTATCTCGACGGAACCCCTCGTGTTTGGATCGACAACCACGAGCATGACATAACAAGCTCGTACAGCTTCAAGACAAAGATTCGTGAGCTTTTTGGCAACATTTTTGGTCGTTGTGAAGCTGCGAAAAATGAGTTGTCGACTCGCGCACAATCCTCCACGGAGCCCTACATCGGTTACATTAAGGCGGTCCTCTCACTACGCCGCCAAGCTGATGAAAACATGTCCGAACCTGAAAAAGTTGCGCATTACCTAAAGGGTATCGCCGACGATGCGTTCAACTTGTTGGTATTCAACAATGTGTCATCTGTTGGTGCGATCATTCAAGAATGCCGCCGGTTCTAACAAGTTAATAGCAGACGCATCTCCCATCAGTTACAGCGGCTCCCGAACACCACTGCGACGTCCTCGTGTCTCGACACATATCATCCACCAGAAACCTGTGACCACTTGATGTGAATCGTCAGGCGGGGACTTGAAGCGGCTGCTCCAGCTAAGGTGGGACCAACGTCCCATGAACCCCTCCTTCAATTAAATTGCCTCTCATTCAAGCAGTCGTCCGGCTGGAAATCGCCGGCTTGGGAATTCACTCTATCTCACCGCCTCCCCGCACTGACTACCAGCCCCAATACACGCCTACACGTCCCTTCCCAACCGGCTCTCCCTCAACGTTCCGTAATCCGTCCGCATGGCGAACACACGATGACAAGCCGATCTGCTTTTCGTGTCACAGAGTCGGGCACATTTCTCGCCAATGCAGAAGTCGCTGGGGTCTTCCTGCACAACCGTTATCTCATCCCTTTTATGCACGTCCTGTCTATCGCCATGAGACCAGCCGCGACCATTTCCCCAGGAACCCGCTTCTGAACACCACTACTCCCGCTCTCCATCCCCTCAGCGTCGCCAGTCTCTTTCTCCACAGCCCCGCTGACCGTCTTCCCCCGTCTTTCCACAAGTTTTCGCGACGGAAAACTAAGTGTTGCAGCCCCCGGAGGTGGCGCTGCATCGCTCAGACTCACCGAAAATCCTCTTTTGACGATACCGACAAAACAAAACCTCATAGATGTACAAGTAGACGACGTACATGTCACTGCTCTTGTCGACACCGGCGCTCAACTTTCTGTGATGACGAGTGATTTTCGCCGCAAGCTCAAGAAAGTTCTCACACCTGCGACCACTCAGTTCGTCCGTGTTGCAGATGGTGGAATAGCATCTATCGTTAAATTGTGCTCCGCTCGTGTAAGCATTGAGGAGCGAAACACAGTTGTTCTCTTCACCGTCCTTGATATATGCCCTCACGGCGTAATCTTAGGCCTCAACTTCCTGTCTGCGCATTCTGCCCTCGTAGACTGTTCGACCAGTACCCTCCATCTACACTTGCCTGCAACAAAACCTCTTGCACAACGGCCGAGTCGCCTCTGCAAAACGGGACATGCGCGCCTCCCTCCACAGACACTAACCTACATAGAGCTCCTCTCATACCACCAGCTCTCGATGGTGGCTATGTTCTGACCCCTATCACCGATGTCTTCATAAACCGTGGCGTTGCATTACGACACACCAATCTGTCCATCGCAGGAAATTCTACGTGCCTCTGAGTTGTCACCTTTAGCTTGACACCTCAAGTTCTGCCACAAGGGATCTCTTTGGCGTTGCTCTGCACTTTAGAAGACAATGCGGTAGACATTTTCGAGATGGCCGCTACTTCTGACACCACGCTCAGCATCAATCTGCCACTTGCTCCGACAGCGCTATTACGTTGAGGATCGCTTCCAACTTAACGCCGCAGCAGACTGATGAGCTCCACCGGGTCCTGCTGTCCTATATCGACGTTTTTGACCTCAGCGGCCATCCGTAGGAGAAAGCTACCGGCATGAGCCACCGCATAAACACTGGTAATGATCATCCTATTCATAGGCGTCCATATCGTGTGTCGGCGGCCGAGCTTCACATTATACGAAGTGAGGTCGGCAAAATGCTCGCCAAGGACACCATTGAGCCATCCTGCAGTCCTTGGGCTTCGCCTGTAGTGCTAGTTCGCAAGGAAGACGGTGCGTGGCGTTTCTGTGTTGATTATTTGCACCTCAACAAAATTACCGAAAAAGACGTCTACCCTCCGCCACGAATCGATGATGCGCTTGTTTGCCTCTATGGGTCCCACTATTTTTCCTCCATAGACCTTCGTTCCGGCTACTGGCAGATAGAGGTAGATGAAATGGACTGTGAAAAGACGGCATTCATCACCCCCGATGGCGTATATCAGTTCAAGATCATGCCCTTCGGTATTTGTAACACTCTAGCGACCTTCGAACGTATGATGAACGCCCTGCTCAGAGGAATCAAATGGTCTGCCTGTTTCTGCTACACGCATAACGTCATCGTCTTTTCGGCAACATTTGAAACTCATATAGAGCGCCTCTCAGCCATCCTGGGAATCTTCCGTCGTGCTGGCCTGCAGCTCAGCTCGTCCAAATGTCACTTTGGACGCCATAAAATCACAGTGCTTGGCCATTTAGTAGACGCCAACGGTGTACAACCAGACCCGGCAAAAATCAGCGCCGTCAAAAACTTTTCTGTACCACGATCTGCGATGGATGTACGCAGCTTTATCGGACTATGCTCCTGCTTGTGACACTTCGTGAAAAATTCTTCGCACATAGCAAGGCCGCTTACGCAGCTCCTCAAGAAAGAAGTCACGTTTTCATGGGGCTCGGAAGAGGCTTCTGCGTTCTCGACTCTCGTCACTCTTCTCACTACTCCAATTCTGGCACACTTCAACCCTGCTGCCCCTACTGAAATATGTACAGATGCAAGTGGACATGGCATCGGTGAAGTGCTGGCTCCGAAACAACATGGCCATGATTGCGTTTTTGCATATGCCAGCCGCCTTCTATCCACCCCTGAACGTAACTATTCGGTCAGAGGGCGTGAGTGCTTGGCTCTGGTATTGGCGGTGGCGAAATTTCGACCTTATCTATAAGGGCGCACATTTTCGGTAGTTACCGACCACCACGCACTCTGCTGGCTCAACTCTCTAAAAGATCCATCAGGCCGCCTTGGTCGCTGGGCTTTGCGCCTGCAAGAGTTTTCCTATTCGGTGGTCTACGAAATTGGCCCCCTACACCATGATGCTGATTGCCTCTCCCGGTACCCTGTCGACAATCTGGAGGACACTGACAAGCCCACGGAGAACTATATCTTGTCAGTGTCCGACTTCCTTAATATTGGGGAAGAACAGAAGCGTGATCCAGTGCTGTTTGGCATCATCAGCCGTATGGAATTCTCCCGAAATGATGCTTCCGTCCGCTACTTTGTCATTCAAAAGGATGTGCTATACTGTCACAATTTCCGACCAGACGGTCCCAACCTTTTCATTTTTGTGCCTAAGCATTGGCGCCGCTGTATTCTCACAGAACTTCGTGACGCTCCCACGGCGAGACACCTTGGCGTATCCCGCACGTACGAGCACGTCCAGCGCCTTTCTTCTGACCAGGCCTTGCTTGCTCGGTACGCCGATACGTCGCCAAGTATGACCTATGCCAACGTCGTAAAACACCGTCGCTGCTATCCGCTGGCCATCTTCAACCAATTGATATTCCCGTGGAACCATTTTACCGTGTTAGGTTAGACCTCCTTGATTTTTTTCCACATAAAGATTGGGAAAAAAATGGATAGCCGTTATTACAGACTACGCTACACGCTATGCTATTACGTGGGCTCTACCTACCAGCTGTGCAACCGATGTCGCTGACTTCTTGTTACGGGACATTATATTGATTCACGGTGCTCCGAGACAGCTTCTCACAGACCGTGGGCGTACATTTCTATCCGAAGTCATCGCCAACATTCTGCGTTCTTGTTCCACTGACAACCGCTTACCACACTCAAACAAATGGCCTCACGGAACAATTTAACCACACTTTAACAAATATGCTCGCTATGTACGTGTCGCCCGACCACCGAGACTGAGACCTTGCCTTACCCAACGCAACTTTCGCGTATAACTTATCCCGTCATGACACAGCGGGATTTTCGCCGTTTTACTTATTGTACGGAAAAGCCGACTTCATCACTGAACACAGTCATCTTGGCTCACACCTCGTCCACCAGCGAGTATGCCCGCGACGCGATTGCGCGAGCCGATCATGCCCGTCAGCTCGCTCGCGCTCGGCTGATGGCGTAGCAAACCAGCCAATGTCGTCGGTACGATGCGGATCATAGACACATACATTTCGCTCCCGGTACCCTCGTTTTACTCTGGTGCCCTTACGTCAGCTGGGCCTATGAGAAAACTTCTGTCTCATTACACAGGACCCAACCGTATATTGCGTCAAGTAACACCTGTCACCTACGAGATCAGCAATATCTATCCATCATCATCTACTATGCGGTTCAGTGATATTGTACACGTCTCGCGGATCAAGCCCTACAAGAATGCGTCAGATAACGACGTCTAAAGCACCGGAATGGTGCTTCCGCCGCCGGGGGTCATGCTACGTGCCAGTGCATGCAGTCGAAGAAGACAAAGCAGATAGACTGGTGCGAGCTAATCTGTGTGGCTGGCGCTGCTCGCCTAACCGGCTGTAAATACATTGATGGCTACCCCTCCGAGTCGGTCTCCTTCTCGTAGCGAAATCATAGGTCCTGCACAATTCGGTTTTTGAAAGAACAGGCCCCCTGAATGGGCCCTTATAACCCAAAAAGAGTTTATATTGTGAAAGTTTGAGGAAAAGAAAATGGTATTTTTCTCAATTTTCCTAAGGTCTTTGACCTTATAGGTGATAATGTCTTGCTTAAAAAACTTGATCGCTACGGTGTCAGAGGCCTAGCTCCTTTTCTAATTAAATCCTACCTTCAACACAAATGCCAATTAGCAGATATAGCTGGGTACCATTCAGAGTTGAAATCCGTAACAACAGGTGTCCCGCAGGGGAGCGTATTCGGTTCGTACGTCTTCAGTACATCAATGACATCTTAAATGTTGACCCATCGGCAAATTGCGTAGCTTATGCAAACGATACAAGCAATTTTTACGGTGCCTGGCTTAGGTTCTGAAATGTAAAATCGAGCCAATAGTACGCTTGCAATTATACACAAGTAGGCGACGAGCAATTATCTTAAAAATAACGTAGGAAAACAAAAGCTGTAATATTTTATCTGCGTAATAAACACTTTCGGTTAAGTTCATGAAACTGAACAATACTGAAATAGAAACACTGCCGTCTTTTAAATCACTTGGCATAAATTTCTCTGCAACGATTTTATAAGATTGCCAAGTGAAATACTTAGAAAATTATCTACAGCAATAGGTACTGTGCGTCGCCATTGCAGTTATCCTCCCAAATCCAATAACGAAGTTTTATATAATTTATTGTTTGCTTCTTTGTTTCAATACGGAATTCTAGCCTGGGGGACCACTACAAATGAAAAGGTTCCGAGACCGAAGGTACTACAAAAAAGAGCTATACGCCTTCTTCCCAAGGTGCCATATTCTTGGCATACTGCTCCTTTGTTCACAAAGCTTAGTATCATAGAAATTGAATCTTTGTACGAGTATAGGCTTTGTCGCATGTATATACTGGGCAAAATCAAGAATTATGACTCTTTATTACAGCCAGCATCCTTACAGCAACATAACTGTTTTTATAAGTTTCGTCAGATAGAACATTGGATTGTCAACAAAAACAGAACTGTATACGCTGACCAAATGCTACAGTATTGTTGAGCGACTATTTGAAATGAGTTACATAAAGAAAATGGTTTCGATGTATCCACTCTGTCGCTGAAAAGTCTACATGACGTATTCGCATGATTGACTGTACTGCTTTAGGTTTACCTCTTGTTTTCTTTTTGTTTTTTGCTGTCTTCATCACTACGGGTATTTTTCCTTTGGTTTTGAAATCTTTACGAAATACCTTTGTTCATTGTTTCTTACCCTGTTCGCTTAATGTTTCTGCTGTTATGTTCATGTATTAGGTATAGGACATGCCTTGAACTGCTGTAACTGCTCTGTGTGTGAGGTGGCCAGGTGCTCCTCAAGCTGCTAAATGCAGCTTTTTTTCCTGATCTCTTCGTGACCTTGTTGCGCAATAGACTTAATTCAATTAAACTTAAGATGATAATTGAATGTACACAACGAGAAAACACACATCTTTGTTTGAATGGCTATGCTGTCTGCACATTGATTGATTTGTGTGATATAACGTCCCAAAACCACCATATGATTATGAGAGACGCCGTAGTGGAGGGCTCTGGAAATTTCGGTGCGGTCTGTACAGCGACATAACATCTTGGTTCGAGACCCGGCCATTTCGACCACTTTTATTTAGAATGCAGAACGTGCATAAGCAAATTTGAAAATTTATCTCTCATCGGGTTTTCATGTTGCTATAGTGTAACTGTTTCTTGGCGTACCTAGCCTAAGAACAGCGTGGTAAGATTTTTATATGTGGTTATGTTTATTGAAAGGCGCCTTGTAAGACCTATTGAAGAGATTGTGTTGAATAGCTCATTTCGCTGGAATTCTCGGGCCGGCGTCGTTGCTTGGGAGCGAATCAAGGTGGACGATTGGGCGAGTTGGTGATTCATGATCGACGTATGTAACTGCGCGGTAGTAAACACGGACGACAAGAAGATACAAGGACAAGCGCAGTACATACGTCGCGAAATATTATCTTGTGTGTGACCGAAAATTCAAGAAAGATGAAAATACAAAAATATAAAAACAATAATGTTGGAAAGAGGATCAAACCCAGATCGTTTGCGTAGTAAGCGGGTTTTCCTACCACACCGCCTCGCGTCTGCTGCTCAACATCCCCAGAATGGCAACCCCAGCTTTTTGATTGAGCTTGAACACGCTTTTTGATTAACCTTGGCGCAAAGGTTGTCGGCTGCGACGTCGCGATGACACGGCGACACCACTCACTGAAACTCGGATGGTGAAATTAACTTTTTCTGCTTGAAAACGCGCGTCCTGTGCTTCGCAATACAATAAGAAATATTGCAACAATAATTTGCGGTAGAAGCGTACATTGCTATCAGGCGTCAAAACCTGGAATTAAAACGCGCACTTGGCTAATCCCACAATCTATTCACGCGTTTTGCTATACCCAAGAAAAGTTTAGCCGTTCACTCAATCCCTCGGAACATGTGATTATCATAACAACTTCATGTTTTAAAGCCTGCCACTGACTACAAAAGGCACACACGTTACCGCGCCTATTCCCTTGGGCAAAGTATCAGCTGCACAGCTTGTTCAAAAAGATTTCATGCACTAAGTGTCTGAAGCAAGCACCGGGGACCGGACATCGCTATCTCGTTATTCTGTCACAGGGATTAAAAATACACGGAAGAGAGAAACGAGCGTGTTTGCACTATTTGCAGGTAGGTGTGACACCCCGGGGCTGCTAGGATCTCGCGCACCGAATCTGCTTCTTTTTCATCGATGCGTCTACGACGGCGAAGTCATGCCCACAGCCTCGTTACATCAACTCCGGTGGACGAAGCACCGCCATGGCGCCACTAAATCAATCGGGACTGGCAGTGCAGTAGCGTTTGAATCACGACACATGAACACCAGCAGATGAGGCGGCAGAAGATGAGTGTCGTTCAACGGGAGGGATGAGGTAGTCGACGTCGGTGACCTTGCGGAGAATTTTCTAAGGCCCGGTGTATCGTGTAAAGAGCTTCTCGCACAAGCCTTCACGCCGATGTGGCGTCAAAAGTAGGACGAGACCGTCAGCAGGGTAGTCAACGTCGTGGTGCCAGTCATTGTAGCGGAATTTTTTTTGAAGCCTGAGAAGCAGTGAGCCTATAGTGTGCTTAATTTGACGAGTGACGTGGGCTCGAGAAGCAACGTCCTGAGCATACACCGTTGGTTTGGTAGTATCAGAAGGAAAGAGTGTGTCGAATGGCAATGCAGGGTTGCGGTCGTACAGAAGAAAGAACGGAGAATAGCCGGCGGTGTCGTGCCATGATGAATTGTACGCAAACGTAACGTAAAGGAGTGTTGCTTCTCAGTCACGGTGATCAGCAGAGACGTACATGGACGACATGTCTGTAATAGTTCGGTTAAGGCACACTGTGAGACTGTTGGTCTGGGGATGGTAGGCAGTAGTAAGGTGATGTTCGGTACAACAGCTACGGAGGATTTCGTCGATAACTTTTGCAAAGAAGCAGCGGCCACGATCCGTAAGAAGCTGGTGCGGAGCCCTACGCCACAGAATGACGTCATTCAGTAGAGAGTCTGCAACTTCTGTAGCACAGCTACTTGGCAAGGCACATGTTAAAGCCTATCTGGTTGTATAGTCAGTTGCGACAGCGATCTATTTGTTGCCTGACATGGACGTTGGGAAAGATCCGAGCAAGTCGAGGCCTAACCGGAAGGTTGGTTCCGGGGGATTGTCGGTAGGTTGGAGCAGGCCAGCCATAAGGAGAGCAGGACGTTTGCGACTTTGGCAGCGCTCGCAAGCAGCGACATAGCGGTGCGCAAGCTTATACAGGCCAGGTCAAAAAAAAACCGTTACCACACGCGGTGATAGGTGTGTGAAAAACCCACACTCTAAAGCAAAAGGGTGCTAAAAGTGTGTGTGGTTATTCTTTTTGGGGACTAATAGGCCGGCCACAACCATTAATCCCTTAAGGAAATAAAGGCACCAAGTCTAACAGTTAGTCCCCACACACGAGCTCACAGAACTAGCACTTAGTCCTCACATATGAACCTTAGTGAGTGAACATTTCTCCCACAATTCACCTCAAAAGACTAACATTTATTCCTCATATTTGCACCTTATAGAGCAACGGGTTATCCCCACACTTACACCTTACTGGGCAACCGTTAGTCCTTACAGTTTCACATTGCCAGACGAACGGTTTATCCACTCAGCTACTCCTATCGGGTGAACTTTTTGTCCCCAGTTCAAACATTGTTTTTTGTTTATTTTCTGTCAGGCCTAATATTTTTTCGCCTGTTTTTCTGTGCATTGAGCAACAAAATGCGCTGAAAAGAACGCGCGAAAAAGTAGTTAGCCACTCATGCGTAAGTGCTTTCGCAGTCAAAAGACAAAAGTGAGACATCAAAATCTTTTATTTTTCTACATACACATGAAGTTACTCCATTGTTTCAAGTGAATTCATGGTGAAGTGTACAAGTCCAGTTACGTTGTCAAATCTGGTTCACTCCTTCGAGAGCTCCTCCGACGGAAGCGATTGATGACAGGCATTGCAGATGCCAGCGTACGCAGCCTGTTGTGTTCAGCCTGTTGTGTTCCCTTGGCTGATTACAGTAATGTAGTAAAAATAGACACACGTGACAGAAGATGAAAATATACGCACATGACAAGTACGTGCAGGTTAATATAAAATAAAGTGTTAAATATGACACACAAATGACTTTACCTTCACATCTCTCACAGTCCCTCCGAAGCTGCTCTGACGAAAGAGATGGGTGACAGGCATCGCAGACGCCAGGACTACAGTCTTCAGCACGATGTATGCCCACAGCTGAACAATGAGTATGTAAAATAGTGAGTCACACGTGACAGAGGGTGAATACAAATTAATATGAGGAATTCGTGCAAGGTGAAATGAAAACATGCGTGAGATAAGACTTGCTAATGATTTTACCGTGATGTCACACGTCGTCAGAGACTCACTTCGATCCCCGTAGCACCACAGCTTAGGAACGGCGGCCGCCGCCACAACTCCGCGAACCACCATGCCGCTAAAAAGTCGGTGAGTCTAAAGCGAGTGACGTCGTTTAGCTCGAGCAAGCCAACTCGTGACCTAACACGGCGCCGCACGTGGAGGGTGTGCCGCCAGCGAACTTTGAACAGGAGAGCGAGCGTACGCTTGGTCGCTGCCAAGAACAGCGCCGAGCTGATTTGGAGGTAGCGCCGAAAATATCGACGATAATGCAGCCCTTTTCCTCAAACACGAGCGAGTGCAGCGCGCGAACGCAAGTCGGCTGCCGCGGCCAACAGACGGCGCCGAGCTGTGGCGACCGACTGACGGGAAAGCCAACGGTCATGGTGACCAATTTTCAGTGAGTTCCGAAGCTAGCGAAAGCCCCGCCAGCCCATGCTGGTGCACTTACAGCGGGCGACATACTCCAACCAAGCTCTTTACGAGAACCTGCAACGTGTTTTGACGACTCCCAACATAGCAACGAGGTCTCAGTCCAATATCGTCAGCCCAGAGCTCATCGTGGCGGTGACGACAGGCGAGCACTCAATGAGCGAGCGTGTGGGAAGCCGACGGCAATCGCGGCCGATTTACAGGTGGTTGCAAAGCACAGGCGAACTGCAGACGCCGAAGCTGACCTTCGCGATCTATTTCGCGCGTGCGATATGCAACAAGACCAAGCCCGTTGGCGGCAAGCGTGATCCGTATCGCACGCGCAACAAGTAGAGTAGAATAAATAATGATAACCTACACCTTAGAATCCAGCGTTGTTTTCTGCCCTGAGTCTGACTGAAGTATATATCCGATAGGCCTGCTGTCTTCTCGGCTTCCATATTGGCCTTCCCAAATTTTGCGTCGTGTGTTGGTCGTGACTATCTTGAAGCCAGAGATATACAGCGCGGCGTGGTGACGTGTCGAGACTTGCTCCAGACTTCACAGGTGCAGCGAAACGCAGAAGCAACAGCCCACACTCATTCAAACGTACACACAAGCACACCGTCGTAGTTTTTAGATCGTCGAATCAAGGCGGACGTGGTCCAGCACGCCGAGCGCGACGCAATGCGAACCGTCACCGGCGAAATACGGGGAAATACTGAGCCAGCAGAGGAGGAGAAAGAGGGCTGGTTACCTTGGGAGCGCTTTTCGCGCTCGCCTGCCCACGCTCGTCCAAGCGTACGCACAAGCACCTCGTTGTAATTCTTAGATCGTCGAATCCAGGCGGCCGTAGTCGAGCACTCCGGGCGCGACGCAGCGCGAACCGTCGCCGGCGAAATGCGGGGAAAGACTGAGCCAGCAGAGAAGGAGTAAAAGGGCTGGTCACAGAACAGCTAGCAGTTTAGAGAACGGAAACTTTACGTTTGGGCTGTTGTATCAAAATAACATGCAAATACGTAGCGGTGACGTACTGAACTGCTATCATCATACTGAAAAATAATATAATCATATATTATCATACTATCAGCAATAAACAAACGCATTTTTTTGCTGCAGGTTGGGGGCCCGCGGCTGGTTCGTGCTGCTCACTTCCTCTGCTTTTTTTTGTTGTTGCTAAATTGCCTTTCGTGTCTGTAATTATCGCCATGTGCCCTAACTGGCCTCGACTGGCAAAAACAACGTCAATCAAGTAAGGTTTGCATCGTTTGTTGAGAGTGTCCAAGCCGGTACAATCATTGCATACGGTCGGGTCAGAACAAAACAAGCCGCTCATACATATCCGAAGTTTTCAGCCCATGTGTAAAGGCTCTTGAAAGCTAACAAGCATATGCATATAACTGACCTTCCAGATTGCTGAATGAAGGTCGCTCTCAATGTGTTGCGGTGCTCGAGTTCAATAGCGTGGCTTCCGGACAAGGGTACGATTTTGACGACAGATGCGGCGCTGGTTCTGTAGTGTTGATATTGAAGTGAAGTGAATGCATGATGTGGAATCGGGAAGGAAACTCGCACATTGCCGATAAATAGCTCTCGCAGTGAGAGCAATGTAGTTTTGCTAAATTTGTTAAATACGTAATTGCATGTGCGTGCAGTTCTGAATTTTTTCGCTTTGCAATGATACATTTAGTGCTTCATAATTGTGCAATGTCGTGCCGTGTCGACAGGGTAGGCACTAGTTTTAATTCCCAGCCGTGAGCCCATATCATAGGTTATATGTATTTAGGTGATGGGCCTAAAATATTTCAGGCTTGCTACATTTACAGTTAGAGTTAAGTTACACAATTGCTAATCTAGAATTTCTCGTCGCAAGTAATGACCGGTCTTCTGAGTATGCAGCGAACATGTATGCTGAAGGAACACTTACGAGGTGTGTGCCTACAGATCGAAAATACCCAATTCTTAGAAAATAAAATTTAGGCATGCATTGTACAATTTTGTACTTTTTGCATCTTTGTTGGTGCTTTTTCAGTACACTATCTGCTCAGCTTTGAGCACAATCTTTTTTTTTGCATAAACATATCGATAGAACTTGAGTACTCTCTTGCAAGCTAGCACTCCTGAAATCAATTGATGGTACATGATGTGAATCTGTCGGAATATTGGATACAAAAAAGTCACATTTCTTTCACAGTTGTTATTGCTAACTTTTTCAGTATACTTGTGTTTGAAAGCTGAAGCGGTTTTTTTCCTGCTACTTTTAGAGGTTGGGACTTGAATTACGTACTATCCTGCAGTGTGACTGCAAATAATTTAGGATCATGTATGTTTCAACTACCAGTGCGATTTCCTAGATTTTTTCATAATCGTAGTGCACATAGTTTCACATCGTAGTGGTCGACACTATAGTTATGACAACTTAATTTAAACAGAAGCAGATGTGCTGAAGAAAATCTGGGACGTTTCCCTGCTATATGAGAAAAAAAACAGTACCACATCCAATGAACCCAATCTTGCTCTTCACGACAGAATTCACGTCTTTGATGAAGCTGTGCAGCAAGTGCTCATCACCATCATGATTTATTATTCTAGGAGCTTATTGAATATACTTGCAGAGCTAAAGCAATTGAGTGCAACCTTACGAGCTTTGGCGCATCTTTTTTGTAAACTTGTATGAGCTAAACACAGAAAATACAAAACAGTTCTGGGTGTTGTTCGTAAACTGTCACAAGGCACAACTAAATGTCGGAAAGCCTGTTATTGACCCTCCCTGTTGAGCTGTTCACTTTGCAATAAATATTTTCTGACGATTCATATGCCAACTATGAATTGATCGTGGGTCACACAGTAGTTGGCAAATTTAGTTTAATTCTGGCTTCCAGATGTTCAGACAAATCGCACTGCAACCTCACAGGAGACAAGAGTGCTCGTCGAAACATTTGCCCTGACACCTTAGTTTAACATACTTTTCATAATTTAAAGCTTCCATCTTTTAAGGGTTAGTTTAGTTCACCTGCACCAATTGAAACTGGTTTACAGCTGTGCACGAGAAGTTCAGAACTTGTTCTGCGCGAGTTCAGCAGTGCGACATCATAAGTGAATGACAAGGTGCCGACAAGGTGGAATCCTTATTTTGTTCACTTAATTTAATGAGGTGCTTTAATGTGGCTAAACATGCCGCAATCGCAGAGGTGGGAACAGTACCTACGTCTAAAGCTGTGTTGTTTGCTAAGCTGTGCGTGCGGCTGCACCAAACCAGCGCCGTCAGAGCAGAAGGCACTGGAAAGTCATGAACTATAGTTTTGATGCTGTACCTCTCCTGCACTTCTTGAAATGAATGGAACAATTTAGAAGATGCCATTGCTGCGCCACTAAAACGAATGGCGAGGTGCAGCACTTTGTAAAATGAATCATGTGGTGCAGGCGAATCGAACAAACCCTTCAGCGCACAAGCGTCTTAGCGTTTCACCCCCCTCAAAATATGGCCACTGTGGCTGGGATCAAACAATGTGCTGTTGAGCTCAGCAGTGCCACACAATCTAATAGTGTTACAGTATCAACATTATTGAAGTGTAGATCCATGCCATGGTAGACAGCCAATGTTTGTGGCCAATCTAAAGCACCCCTGCACGATATGCGCGGTAAAACATTCATAAATACAGCATTACATCTGTGAGGATCGAGATGACCTGTTGTAGTGGACATTCAGATGTGTCAATGTGCTTGCAGAGTTGACATTCGTGGTTAGTCATCCTGTCGTTGCATGGCAGTCTGGAAAAACAAGTAACAGCACCAGATAATAATGCATGAAATGAATGCATAATCAATGCATAAAATTTCCCGAAGTAAGCAAAGAAACTAAGGTAACTCGTAAACAGCGGTATTTTATGCATACATGTAATGGTACCTCATAACACGGGTATCACTCAGGGCTGCTTCTTCACAAGGCATGTCATGTAGCAAGTTCCTTGCCCATTGTACACAGCTGCTTCCATGTCAGGCGGGCCAGGCGGCTGTGGCAGAAGAAAAAGTATTTCTCATTTATGTGACGCTTTCTTTCTCACACTATAGCAAAACCAGACCCATAATTATGTGATGTTTCTCAAACGCGACTGCGGTAAACTATTAACAAGTAGGTTTTTTGCACTAATATATGGGCCAGCTACGAAGACATGCGAGGCGACAGTGAATTATTTGTCTTCTTTCATCGCAATGGCCTGGTTGGTGTTACCTGGTGATACAACTAAGAATGAACTGTTTAGTCAGCGACTCGTTTCCACGTGAAGCCACGCACAAGTAACGCACGTTTTTCCGGTTACAGATTAAGACGTTAAACAATTTTTAAACTTTAGTATTGCAATGCGCTGATACCGTGTAACGCCTACGCAATCATTGGCAAAAAAACTACATATGTTGAAATGAACTAACTAGCCCCGCAAACAACCGTCCCAAAAAACTGAAGTGGGTTCTATTCACTAGCCTGGGCTTTTAACTGGTGTTCATCAGATGAAAGCTTCAACAGTCACTTCGTTCCCCGGACTTCACTTGAATTCCCTTTGCGAAAGCATTTGAACGAGTCAAAATAAACAAAACGAGAAAGAGTGTGTCGGTCGGCAGAGCCTCGAAATATTTACAGCGAAACAAAACAGTCCGAGACACATCCGAACGTACCGCGAGCCATTACCTGCCGTCGCAACCGTTGGCCGCCGCAATCTTAGAAATGAGGATAATGATGTGAATAGGTTGCTGCTGACCTCGAGTCAGCTGGAGCAAAAACTATTACAAAAATTGATGACGCAGCACATGTTTACGAAAAAACTTCTTGCTAAAAAAACAAGTTTTTTATGTGTAGCGGTAAGCAAAGATGTAGTATTTGATCATTTTAAAATAAAACTTGGCCACGACGAGGGCGCCTCTACAAAAAAGTGCAATAGCGCGAGTGGCGAAAGAGGTTAGTGTATCCACACTGGGTGTTTGAAGCAAAAACGCGCCACGGTTGACTTTTTCGCCCCCTACAGGTGAGCACTTGAACTTGAGGGTTTCCGGGGCCAGGGCTGGTCACCTTGGCGACACTTTTTGTGCTGCCTGCCACGCCAAGGTGGTTCATCTCTTTGGAGCGTCTTCAGAGACTAAGTGGTTTCGCGCAGTACACTTGCTTCTGTGGTTGCTCCTCAACGGTCATTCCGTTCATCGCACGCGCTATTGGACTCCATTACTCCTTTCGGGTAATTTTTCCTTAGAGTGCAGGTGTCTTGCCATCGGAGCGTCATGCAGATGTTGAAGAATGGTGGAACGCAGGTGTCAGGAAATAACTAACAAAAATTTTGGGCCATCAGGCTTCATGTTGCGGTTTTACAGAATTACGTTGTGAATGACGGAGCGAAAGGTCGGAATGCTCTGAAGATACTCGCTCAATGACCGTTTGGAGGGTTGCGTCCCGGCGGTGCTCTGTGCCGTTGTCGCACAAATCGGATATGGCTAGCACACAAGAATCGCTCTCATGGAGAGCGAGGCTAGCGGGGTCCACCGGACAACGCGAGAGACAATCGGCATCTTGGTGGAACCTGCCAGACTTATAAATTACGTCGAAGTTATACTCCTAGAGACGTTGAGTTCAGCAACCTACGCCTCCAGTTGGGTCCTTGAGCGACGACAACCAACACAGAGCGTGGTGATCCATAATTACTGAAAGCTCCCGGCTATACAAGTAGGCGTGAAATTTCGCTACAGCCCAGATCAACGCAAGACCCTCGTGCTTTGTTATCGAATAGTGTCACTCAGATGTGGAGAGAAGGCGGCTGGCATATGCAATAACACGCGTTTGGCCCCCCTGGTGTTGAGCGAGGATGGCGCTGATGCCGTGAACACTGGCGTCTGTGCGAACTTCAGTCGTCGCGGACGGGTCGAAGTGAGCCAATATTGATGGTGAAGTGAGCAGATGGATCAGCGTGAAAAATGCAGCTGCTTGGTCTTGGCCCCAGGAGAAGGGCGCATTCTTTTTGAAAAGATCAGTGAGTGATCGTGCAATTGTAGCGAAATTGGATATAAAACGTCGCAAGTGCAAGCATGAGCCCACAAAACAACGAACATATTTGGTAGTAGAAGGCAGGGGAAAGTTCCTGACAGCGCTAATCTTGTCAGGATCCGGTTGGACGCCAGCAGCATTTACACGAATACCAAGAACCGCGATTTCTTGCCGTCCAAAATTGCACTTTTTCGCGTACAGCTGGTGTCCCGCTCGACGAAAAACGGCTAGAATGGTCGACAAACGAGTTAGGCGGCTTTCAAATGTTGGGGAAAAAACAATCACATCGTCGAGGTACCAAAGGCAGATGGACCATTTATAACCACGGAGGAGAAAGTCCATCATCCGTTCGAATGTTGCCGGGATGTTACACAGCCCAAAAGGCAAAACCTTGAACTGATAAAGGCCATCCGGTGTGACAAAGGCAGTTTTTTCACTTTCTAAGTCGTCGACAGAAATTTCCCAACTGCCTGAACGCAGATCTATAGATAAGAAGTATCACGCGCCATGAAGGCAGTCTAAGGCGTCATCGATTCGTGGCAGCAGGTGTACGCCTTTGCGTGTTATCTTGTTCAAGGCACGACAGTCAACGCAAAATCTCCAACTGCCATCCTTCTTTGTGACTAAAACACAGGTGACGCCCATAGACTTGAAGAGTCCTCTATGACTCCTTTGGAGAGCATCTTCTCGACTTCTCATTGTATCACCTGGCGTTCAGACTGGGAAACACGTTATGGTCACCGTCTAACAGGACTAGCATCGCTGGTATGTATTTGATGACACACGATGGACGCTTGACCTAAAGGGCGGTCATTGATGTCAAAAATATCTTGGTAGGTGGTCAGAACGTGGTGGAGTTGCGCAGCCTGACAGGGCAGAAGATGAGGGGCATTCATCATCGTGATTCTGTCGTTTCGTGCGTTAGCTCAGCTGGCTGCAATAGGGGACGAGCAGTCTTCAAGATCTAATGCGACGATGTTACATGCATCAAGTGGGGAAACATGGCCTAACGAAAGGCCTTGCGGGAAAACTTGAGTCGAACTACTAAAGTTGGGAAGCGGAAGCTCAACGTAGTGGTCTACGATAGTCACGATGGTATGCAGTACAGCAACACTTCGCGCCAAGAGCACATCGACTAATGGAGACACTATGCAGTCACCGTCAGGAAGAGCCGGTGATATCATTGAGGCCACAAACGTGGTGTCTTGCGGTGACAGCTGAACATAACAGCACACAAGCGGTGTGACAGGGAGGACGGCACAGCCTCAACTCGAGGCAGTTCAAGTTGAAGAACGCCGGTTGCACAGTCGATAAGAGTGGCATGAGTGGACAAGAATTCCAATCCAAGAATCAGGTCATTGGGGCACTGCTCAATAACTGCTAAGAGAACAGATGTGCGTTCTGTGATGACAAGACTTCTTCCGTCAGCTACACAAATAATGCCAGAAGCAGCCGGTGTGAGAACTTTCTTCAGGCGGTGACGAAGTTGGGCACTCAGCACAGAAATATGCGCCCCGGTGTCAATAAATACAGAAACAGTCAGGCCGTCAACGCCTGTGTCGATCAAATTTCGTCGTGTCGGCAGTACTAGGAGAGGATTTGAGGTCGGTATCGAGAATGCAGCTTCACCTCTAAGAGCTGCACCACTTAGTTTCCCTGATGAGAATTGAGCGGGGAGGTTGGGTGTCGTCGTAGATGAGAAGAGGACGACGGGCGACGTCCAGGCGGCGAACGAGACTGATGACGTTTAGGCGATGGTGAGTGGCTGTGCTGCGTATAAGGGGCATCCAAGGGTGGAAGGCGGCGGTAGCTATCGGGGATTGGCGCAAGAGGCTGGAAAAGGCGGTAGCTGTCGGCGCGGCGAGCAGTCTTATACTGTGTTCGGGACGAACACTAATATTTACGGCAATACCATGTGACATGCCCTATGCGGCGGCAGGTAAAGCATATCGGCTGATCATCCGCCGTTCGCCATTCGGCCGGATTGCGAGAGTGTGGAAGAGACCGTTTCTGGGGTGTTGACCTGGGGCGAGGCGGCGACCTTGAACAGAAGCCAATTGGTCGAGACTGAGCAACGACGCAGACATCGAAGTCCAAACTGCTGAGCTCTTCCCGCACAATCGACTGTACCGAGCAAACCTGAGGTACTTGTGAGTCCACGTGGCCGTTGGTGGGAAGAGCAGGTGTAATTGCTTCGATTTCCCGCCGGACCATTCGCGTAATCTCAGACGCCGGTGAAGACTGCCGACGAGAGGTCAGTCCACATTCGCAGGAGGACGTCGCAGCGGTCTTCGGCAGTCGAGTGAACGATCTTGAAATACGCCTGCTTTTGGCCTGTTCAAAACACCGACATTTCTGAACGATTTCCTCGACGGTCGCGCAGTTCCAGCACAGTAGCAGGTTGAACGCATCGTCCGCTATCCCCTTGAGGACGTGGCCAACTTTATCAGACTCCGACATGTTGTTGTCGACTTTACGACATGGAGCCAGCACGTCCTGTATATACGACATATACGGCTATGTGGACGTCTGAGCACGTATAGACAACTCCTTCTTTGCAGCCGCCTTTCGACCAATGGGCTTCCCAAAGAAGTTGCGATGCTTCTTGAATGTGTCCTAACTGCCCATCTCCTCTTCATGGTTCTCGTACCAGACCTTGGTCATGCCTTTCAAGTAAAACAGCACGTTAGTCAGCATGAGAGTCGGGTCATACCGGTTGAGTGCACTGGTACGTTTGTAGTCAGCTATCCAGTCGTCAACATCAACTTTGTCCGTACCGCAGAACGTTCCTGGATGTTTCGGATGCGTCAGCACGTATGTGGGTGGGAGTGGGGCTGGTGGAGGCGTTGCCGTGGAAGGTGAATGCGTCGCTGAGGCTGATGTAGGGGTGGCTGTGGGATCAGTCCCGTGTTCCATCACGGAAGCTCTAATCTGACGACCACTGCGAAGCTCCATTGTATGGCGCTTCGTTATCCGCCACGTCCACCACTGCCTCGTAACAGAGGCGAATCTTAAGGTTCCCTTAATTTTTTGTTATTGGTTGCTTGCCGCGCTTATTCGTGAGTTTTTAAAGCAGCCACTGATTGTGCAATTTCTCGCTTTACGCTTGAGCCATTTCATGCTACTCCGACGCAACATTACACGAGTTGAAGGGTTTTTTTACAGTATAAGAAATTATAATATTTTCTGTTTCTTTCAGTGAATTTCAAACTCCACCACGGTGGTCTAGTGGCTAAGGCACTTGCCTGCTGACCCGCAGGTCATGGGATTGGATCCCGGCTGCAGCGGCTGCATTTCCAATAGAGGCGAAAATGCTGTATGCCCATGTTCCCAGGTTTGGGTGCAGGTTAAAGAACCCCAGGTGGTCGAAATTCCCGCAGCTCTCCACTATGTCGTTTCTCATAATCATATGGTGGTTTTGGGACGTTATACGCCACATATCCATCAATTCAAGAAGTTTCAAGCACCGTCTTGGCTGTTTTGTAGAAATAACACCTGTTGTTTATGCAGAACTCATGGGTTGAATTCACGCAGGCGCTGAATAAAATTATTATTCATTTATAGGCACTATCTCGACAGATCTCGGAACCAGCGCCGACACTACATTTTCCCAACAGATCATTCTTTTTCGTTATATTTAGTCATCAGTAAATAAACTCCTCCAAAAACGCTGTTGGTGTAATAACTGTTGCACTGCATGCATCTTTCCCGTTAGTGACGCCTCTAATAACGCCATACTTATTTCTTCAAAGAACGTGTATGGCTTACATACTACTAAAACTATGCATATTAGTAATATCAATGATAATATATTAACATAATGAAAGTAACAATATTATTTTAGGAAGTGTATTATTCTCATGTGATTATCGTGTTGCTGTTGGTGTTGCTGTTTAAAAGTTTACCGAGTTCTGGCGTAGGGATCGGCCAGTATCTTGACTAACGGCTCTAGCAAACGGATCTTGCATGCGAACGAGCAGCTCCCTTCTGCGATGCGTAATATAGACAGACCTGCTATGTCACAGGAGATGATGACCCCCTAAGTGTTCGTTCCTCTTCACTTTATTATTATTCGCTAAATCTGGCAGAGGTGCAATTGAGGGAGTCCAGGAAAAATTCAAATGCATTCACAACCAATCCTTTGGCTAGGAAGCTCTCTTTCCAACACTGCCATATCATTTTCATTGCCATCACTTCACTGCCGGCAAAATCGTGCTGACTTCTTATTTCTTTACAAACTAGTTCACGATATAATATTCTGCCCTTTGTATAATGCTAGCTTTCTTGACCTTAATGTTTTTCACGGTCTTTTGTCATTTATTTCACCTCAGCTTTGCACTGTCGTGAGATAGTTTTTCATAATGTGCAGATTGTTCCCCTATCCATTTTCCAGGAAGTCTTCCACATAGTTGTGTATATTACTCTTCATTTTTCTCTGCGATTCCATGATTCTCGTCTTGTTTGTTATTCTTCTCATTTCGCGCAGATTTCTTTTAGTCTGTGTGAGTACGCTCTCTTTATATTTTTATAGACTGTATTGTATTGTTTGCTATTTTATTTTTACTTGCGCCTGCACAAAGACCTTATGAATGTTCCTGGGCATGTCGAATGTGTTATTATTATTATTATTATTATTATTATTATTATTATTATTATTATTATTATATTGTTATTGTTGTTGTTGTTGAAATTGCAGTCTTCAATTAAACAGCTTGATTGGCCTTCTCTTATTCCTACTCGCTCTCTTGGTGACTATATGATAGGTTTTGCACAAAAATGCGTCGTCCTCAACAGTCTTGTACTCGTATTAGAAGGGCTAAGCACAGACGTAGTCACAGCTGACTGCCCAAGATATTTCAGAAGCAATTTTCGAGAGAGCTTTGCTTTGAAAATAGTTGACACGCTCCCCAGGTAATGCAAAACTCAGTATCAACTACATAATTGCAAGAAATCAAGTGGTTTTCGGCAAAACGACAATACGGCGAACGACAATCGGCAAAACGACAATATTTTTACTATCAGCTTCAGTAATCTGCCATAAAACCGACGTGTATGTGACCACTGATAAACCACCTTCGTGCCAAAGAAAGCAGCGATGCGAAACCGAATGATGCGTATGGTGAACCTGCACATACAGCCGGTTCATATATTCGCCACTTTGCAACAGTGTCTAGAGGGGTATCATCAGTGCCAGCAGGCCACTCTGGTTTAAATAAATTAATACCTGCCTCTGCCTTCCTCCCAGCTTCAGCGAAAGACGAACTCGTTTATATAGTTGCGGGTTTCAAACGCCAAAAACCAGCAGGTATTAATGGTATCCCTGTACCATAGCTGCAGTTTAGTTTCGACGCATTATCAGGGATTTCGCTCTTCATGCCTAATGGACTCTTGAAAACAGCTTCTCTGCCACCAGATTTAAAACCACAATTCTAAAGCCACTTCATAAAGGCCGCCCTAAAGATAGTGCTGACAGTTTTCGACCGATATCAGTTTCACCTATCTTATCCCAAATAGTGAAAATATTCTTAATGTAATGCATGACTTTATTTCCAGAAAACTTTTCACTTAGTTCAAATCGCCAGTTTGGTTTTGCGCAGGTCGACGTACCGTTGATGTACTTGAAGAATTTTCTGATGAACTGTATGATGCCTTAGAACAGAATTTGTTTGCCTGTGCTTTATATTTTTATATTTCTAAAGCAATGGACACCGTAAACCACTTTATCCTGCTTGAAAAAAAAATACTTTCTTTGCTAGAAAGGTCCGCTCTAGAACTTATTTAAAAGTTATCTTTCAGAGCGCTTCCAGGTTGTTCGAATAGACAATCGGTTGCCTTTAAGCAACAGGCTTACCTTTAGAGCTGGTGTACCACAGAATATATTTTATATCCTCTTTTCTCTAATTTATTCATAAATGATTTTACTACTGCTGTTTCAAAATGCCTCGTTTTTACTTCGCAGACGACACTGTTCCTTTAACCAAACACATCTGTTACAATAAAGCGTTGTCACTACCACAAGACAGTATTTATGAAGCTGTGTCATGGTTCGCTAATATTTGCTTAGTTATTATTAGGAAAAACCTAAACTAATTTGCTTTTAAAATCTTTTGAATGCAATAGTCGCAATGGTGCCCCTATTTCTTCTTGTCTGTGATAGCGCTTGCTGTAGGTGTACTCCCATTAGATATATTAATTTGGTAAATATCTTGTTGGGTTTCTCAATATTGACCTGTCTTGGAATGGTCATTTGGCGAACATATGTGGCACGATACGAAAAATGCTATGTACGTTTTAATATTAGATCAATTGCTGCCACCACTAATAAAGTGAACATTATGCTTGCTGTTGCATACAGTTTAGTGCATTATGGCCTCACATTATATACTTGTTGTTTTTTTTGATAGCAATTTGAAAAACATGTTGAAAGTTGTTGTTTACAATCGTACTGTAATCGACAATGCAAATTTATTTTCTTTACTCCGCCTGCCACCTTTCGAAGCAGCATTTATTCACACTGTGGTAATATGGCAATTCTGCAACTCTGAGGTCAAAGATCAATATGGCGATTCTGCAACTCTGAGGTCAATATACGAAGAACATTGCCCTTCGTATATTGAGAAAAACTTCCCGCCTTTCTGTACCATTCGTCAAAACACAATATGGCAAAGGTATTAAAAAGGTCTACGTTCCTTTTGTTTTTAATGACCAAGACTTCCTCAACAGTGTTTTTTTCTGTAATGACGAAACGCAATTTACGAAATGTCTTACAACCTCTTTTATGCTGCACAAACAGGCCATGACTATTTTCCTATCCTCCATTATGCCGGGTATAATCTGTTGCAATATTGAATATTCCTCATCTCAACATTTTAGAGGCGGAGAATCTAATACTCGAGGCTTGTAGTGCGGCGCCGTCCGCAAGCTTCCTCCTCCTTCTTCCACCATCTGTGCATCCCTTCCTCCTCTACACACCGCGCGCGCTTCACTCCTCCACCATCTGTGCACCCTTCCAACACCGACTAAATTTCAAGGCCGAAAGGCTGCCGCAGTGACGTCAGAGGGTGGAGGCCCAGTTACGCCGCGAACGCGGCGGAAAGCTGGTGTTTCGTTCGCGTCTTAGGAGAACCAACGCTCCCGCTCTCGCAGCTGCTGCGGCTTGATTGGGCCGAATAAAAGATGTGGAAAAAAAAGTCTTACTGAGCATGCTCAGTTGGGTAACTGGGCCTCCAACCTCCGACGTCACTGCGGCAGCTTTTCGGCCTTGAAATTTAGTCGGTGTTTACCCTTCCTCCTCTACACACCGCGTGCGCTTCTCCTCTTCACGAACCTTCGCTAGCTGTATAATGTAGCGTGCATGTGCCGTCACGCTTCGAGAACATCGGCAGCTGACGCGCGCGCATGCGCCGTCGCGCTTCGAGAACATCGGCAGCTGACGCGCGCGCATGCGCCGTTGCGCTTCTTCCCCTTCTCGAACATTCGACAGCTGACGCGCGCATGCACCGTCACCCACCATCTGTGCCGCGCGCGCTTCTCCCCTTCGAGAACATTCTACAATTCTCCTGATTCTCCAGTGGACGCGCATGATTCTCCAGTGGACGCGCAGTGGACGCGCCGTCACGCTTCGAGAACATTCAAC
Organism: Rhipicephalus microplus; assembly: GCF_043290135.1. Taxonomy (NCBI): domain Eukaryota; kingdom Metazoa; phylum Arthropoda; class Arachnida; order Ixodida; family Ixodidae; genus Rhipicephalus; species Rhipicephalus microplus. The sequence goes on along the minus strand of NC_134706.1, from coordinate 170,137,317 downwards.
AGCTGACAGTGCATGCGCCGTCGCGCTGTATATATACTCAAGGTCGGCGCTCGCTCGCTCAGTTGCCGCTCGTCGGTTGGTTTGTATGGCGCGTCGACGTCCAAGGTCACGGTGAAATGAATTCCAACGAATCCACAAACACAATGATCGACGTCCCTTCGACCAGCGCCGCCCTTTCGCATACGTGTGTACGTGTTCACTCATTTAACACCCCCTCCTACAACCACGTTAACCAATTTAGCCATCGACCCAAGTAAGTCGCAATTTAACACCACATTTCACAACCACGTTAACCAATTTAGCCATCGACCCAAGTAAGTCGCACTTTAACACCCCATTAACCAATTATATGCTCCGCATCCTCCTCAGTGTTCCCCCGAGGGAAGCTGCGGGCAATCTTTTTCTGTTTAGGTAGTACTGCTTTCGTCAATTTGATGCTTGTATTATAGTGCGTTTAAGTGTAATGTGAAAACGTTGCATGTCTTATTTTCCTGATGATTTTATGTAAAGCGCTCTTATAATATCTATGTCATCTCTCGCTTGCCGATATGCTAGGCCTAGTAATTCAAGCCACCATTTGGCTTCGACATGCGTGTGTTCTGTGTCACAGCCAATATAATAATAATAATAATAATAATAATAATAATAATAATAATAATAATAATAATAATAATAATAATAATAATAATAATAATAATAATGTAATATTTTGTATTATTATTAATATTATTATTATTATTATTATTATTATTATTATTATTATTATTATTATTATTATTATTATTATTATTATTATTATTATTATTATTATTATTATTATTATTATTATTATTATTATTATTATTATTATTATTATTGTAGTGAAGAAGATTAGTGCCACTAATAAAGGCAGAGGGTAGCACTCACTCTGTGAAGAATACGACGTTTGGTTGGCTGGGTACACAGGTTGGTTCCGCCAATACCACTTGACTTGTCGTGACCGCTTTCCTGTTATATAAAAGAGTGCCGCTCTAAAACGCCTCCTTTTATTTGGTGAAAGTGCCAGGTAACGCATAATCCTCGAATTGCGAAACCGTACGTTGCCTTCAGTTTCTACGATGTCCACAGACGACGATCAGCGAGCGGCCGTCTCGGCTCCAACGACTGCAGCTTCTGTCTGTCTCGGCTCCTTTCGGCAACGCGATCCACCTACCTTCAGTGGAACTGATGACAAGGACGCGGAAGACTGGCCCGACGAATACGACCGGGTGAGCAAGCACAACAAGTGGGACGATGCGCACAAGCTTACCGTCGTCCTATTTTATTGACCGACGTCGCCAGTCTGTAGTACCGTAATCACGAGAGAGACCTTCCCACCTGGTCGGCTTTACGAAGGGTGTTTTCAGACTTTTTTGACCGTCCAGCGCCTCGCAAACTACGGGCCGAACAGCGCTTGCGTACTAGGGCTTAGCAGAATAGTGAAAATTACACCAGTTATATCGAAGATGTGGTCGACCTTCACCGGTGTATCAACTCGGCCATGAAAGAAGCCGAGAAGATCAAACACATCTTGAAAGCCGTGACTGACGATGCAATTTAGATAGCTTGTCGCCAAGAGCCCACAAACGGTAGCGGAAGTGATCCAACTTCGTCAGAGCTATGACGAGCACTGGAAACAGCGTGACAACACTCGTCATGCCAGCGCGCCATTTGCAACAATCTCCGCTTTAACGTCAGCTGGCACTGCTGTAGACCATGCCACTTTGCTTCTCGAGATCAAGCAATATGTACGAGAGGAGGTCACACGCCAATTGTCCCTTGTGCCTTATACCTCCGAAGATGCCCTACCTACTTTAGCGCCATCAATACGGCGAATACTCCAGGAGCAAGTGTTCGAGGCGCTACCAACAGCTCACACACCACCTGCGGCTGCTCCGCTGACTTATGCCAAAGCGCAGAACGGAACTTGACGTCCGCCTGTCACGAAGGCCCACGTTTCTTTGTCGCGAACGCCTACGTTTACGCGCCCCTTTGTCGTACCGACTGAGCCTATGGACCAAGCTGTCCGTTCTTTCTCCCGACCACCATCACCACGCTTTCAGAACCCTTGGCGCCTTTAAGACAACCGCCCCGTATGCTTTGCTTGTGAAATTGCGGGTCACATGGCGTGGTTTTGTCGACGGCGTGAGTTTTTCCTGCGTGACAACGTCTGGCCCAACAATTATGATTTCCCACCATGACCTGAGCCTGCTGTATCTGGCGAGTCTACCAGCACGAACACATTTCCACCTCGCCAGAACTTCAACAGACGCCGGTCGCCTTCACCTCAACGCCGTTCCCTTTCCCCTATGCTACGTCGAGCTCGCCCTGTTATTGAGAAAAACTAGGAGCCGCAGTTCCGGGGGCAAGAACTGCGGATCTTCCAAACTCCACAAGACCTTGTTTTTCACCGTCTAGTGTCGTTGCTGTCTCTGTTGAAGGTATACCTGTTTTTGCATTGGTCGATACTGGCGCCGCAGTGCCTGTAATGACTGAAAAACTTTGCCGTCGACTAAAAAAAGTCACAATGTCTCTTCACGACTTCGTTTTGAGCACTGCGAATGAGCAACGAATTCGCCCTTTTTGCTGCATGAACAGCACGTGTCGTTATTGCTTACGATATTTTTGTCGTCGGGTTTGTAGTGCTCCCGTAGTGTTCCCATTACATTATATTAGGCTGGGACTTTCTCTGCCTTCATTATGCCGTTATTGACTGTGCTCGTGCCGAAGTGGAGTGCTCGCCGTTATGCGACGCTGCTTCACTCGACTCGCCCCTTTCAGCTGCAAAAGTTTTCGTTGCCGCCGACACTTCGAAACCCCCGTTCTCATCCGCCCTAGTTCCACTTTCCTGTGACGCCTCTGATGGCTCACCCGTTCTTTTTACGCCTTCTGAAACCACTATCCGCCGCAAGTGCTTCCTGATTCCTTTCGCTGTTCTGAACATTCACGACGGATCAAGTGAAATTTATGTTTCAAATCCGTTTTCCTCGCCTTTCAAGTTACTGTGCGTAGAGTGCCTGGGCTTTGCCGATGACATTGATTCCTCGAGTGCACGTGCATTTCCTGACCACTCGACTACGCTACCTATTCACGCTGTTGATTTCTGCATGCCATCCTCTTTCCCGTCATTCACCGACGCAATTTCGCACTGCATCGACACCAATCTAACGGCCCAGCAGCGTGCCGACATTATCACCCTTCTCGAGCGCTACCGCGCCACCTTCGGCCACCAGCAACTAACTTTGGGCCTTGCTTCCACAGTATCTCACCAAATCGACAGTAGCCTTCACGCTCCTTTACGTCAGCGTCGGTATCGGGTATCGGCATCTGAGCGTCGTATAATCGCGGAATAAGTTGACGACTTGTTGAAGCGCGGCGTTATTCGGCCCTCTAACAGCCCGTGGGCCTCCCCAATTGTTCATGTCAAGAAAAAGGATGGCTCAAAAAGATTCTGCGTTGACTACCGCCAGGTAAATAAGATCAGGCGCAAAGATGTTTACCCGCTACCTCGCACAGACAATGTCCTTGACTGCTTACAAGGCGCGGAGTTCCTCTCGTCACTAGATTTGCGCTCAGGTTATTGGCAGGTTCTCATGGCTGAGGCTGATCGCCCCAAGACGGCATTCGTTTCACCCGATGGGTTCTACGAATTCAATGTCATGTCATTCGGGCTCTGCAATGTATCTGGCACTTTCGAGCGCATGATCGACAACATCCTCCGTGGCCTGAATTGGCAGACATGTCTGTGTTATTTAGAATACGTCGTGATATTTTCAAGCAACTTTTCAACCCATCTTCAGTGCCTCGAGACAGTGCTTACTTGCCTCACCTCCACCGGTCTAACTTGAAGAAGTGCTGCTTCGGCGCTAGAAAACTCCTAATTTTCGGCCACGTTGTATCTAGAGATGGCATTCTTACGGATCCGACAAAACGCCGTGCCATTGCCGAATTTCTCAAGCCAAATACCTTAAAAGAACTTCGCAGCTTCCTCGGTTTATGTTTATATTTTCGTCGTTTTATTCGCAACTTCGCCTCCATCATATCGTCCTTGACTGACCTTCTTGCCGGCAACAGCGACCTTTCTAGTTGGTCGGCAGCTTGTGATCATGCATTCGCCACGCTCCGCCACCTTCTTACGTCAACTACAATACTTCGACATTTTTATCCTCATGTGCAGACGAAAATACACACGGATGCTAGCGGAGTTGGTCTCGGTGGTTTGCTCGCCCAGCGTAAACCTGGATTTGATGAGTACGTCGTCTCTTACGCCAGCCATCCACTCACACAAGCGGAAGCCAACTATTCAGTCAGAGAAAAAGAGTGCCTAGCCATCATATGGGTCATAGGCAAGTTTCGACCCTATGTTTACGGGTGCCCATTCAGCGTGGGGACAGATCAACATGCGTTATGTTGGCTCTCATTAAAAGATCTCACCGGCCGGCTCGCCCCTTGGGCACTTCGGCTACAAAAGTATGACATTAACGTCGTTTACCGATCAGGGCGAAAACATTCCGGCTAAGACGATTTGTCTCAATCACCTCTACAATGCAGTGACAAGTCACCGTCTTGGCCTGCCCCCGACGCATCTGCACTTAGTGTCAGCGACATGCTACAGGAGCAACAAAAAGATCCTTGGATCGCTTCACTTATCAACTCGAACCAGCTCGCAAAACATCCCTAGAGGTACGCGCCATCAAATACAGCACTTAGTTATCAGAGATGGTTTGCTTTACACACGTAACTATTTCTCCAACGGACGCCAATGGCTCCTAGTTACTCCCAGACGTCTCCGCTCAGACATATGCGCCTCCTTTCACGCCGACCTGCAACGCGCCCATGCTGTAGTGTTAAAAAAAACATCCGCCTGTATGTATCGAATGTATCGCTTCGTTCGTCGCTACGTACCTTCCTGCCTCCCTTGCCAGCGCCTGACAAATCCCACTCCAATATCTTCAGCTCCACTACAACCTTTACTTTGTCCTGCCCGACCGTTTGACCGTGTTGGTATCGATCTGTATGGACTTCTTCCGATTACACCGGCTGGAAGTCACTGGGTAATCGTCGCTATCGATCACCTAACGCGTGACGCAGAAATTTCACCACTCTCTTCTGCGTCAGCAAGGGACGTCGGTCGTTTCATATTGCATTGGATTATTTTACGTCACGGTGCACCACGTGAACTCCTGAGTGACCGAGGGCGTGTGTTTTTGTCGGACGCCGTTGAATCGCTTCTCAAGAAATGCCAAGTCATTCATCGCACCACCACCGCGTATCATCCTCAAATTAATCGCATTACAGAGCGATTCAACCGTACATTAGGAGATACGCTGTCAATGTACGTCACAACCGATCACTCCAACTGGGACATTATTCTTTCTTTTGTAACATACCAGCATAATACTGCTGTCCAGGCAACCACTGATTTCTCTCTATACATCCTTCTTTATAGTCGCTAGCCCTCTTGCACGCTAAACACCATCCTTCCTTACCGCCTAGATGTTGCTGAGTCGACGACGAGGTCACAAGCTGCCAAATACGCGGAAGAATGTCAGCTTGTCCGCTCCCTCACAAGCGCTAACAGCAACGCCAGAAACACCAACGCGATATCCAGACGCCTCCGGCTCATGCATCTGATGACCTTGTCTGGCATCGCATCCCTTCAACTAGCCCTGGTATCTCAACGAAACTGATGTACAAGTATAATGGCGCTTACCGTGTAGTTAAACAAACATCACCCGTCAATTACATCGTGGAGCCGCTTGAGCATCCCCATCATCAACGACGCCATGGACGTGAGACCGTCCACATAGAGCCGCTAAAACCTTATTACAATCCCTCCATTTTCTGCTGCCCACGAGTCGCCAGGATGGCTCTTTTCCGGAGGGGAGAAAAATGTAGTGAAGAAGATTAGTGCCACTAAGAGAGGCAGAGGATATCACTCAGTCTGTGAAGAAGACGACGTTTGGTTGGCTGGATACACAGGCTGATTCCGCCATTACCACTTGACAAGTCGTGACCGCTCTCTTGTTATATAAAAGAGTGCTGCTGTAAAACGTCTCATTTTATTATTATTATTATTATTATTATTATTATTATTATTATTATTATTATTATTATTATTATTATTATTATTATTATTATTATTATTATTATTATTATTATTATTATATGAACCACAAACAGTCAGTAGTTGTCAGAGCAATGGCTTCACTAGTGTTAACGGGGGGGGAAAAGGTCTGAGGTTGATGATGGCATCCCACCACCGCCACCAGTTGTAAAGGGCTTGAAGTCGATGACTGCAGGTACAGCGGCTTCTCTTTGGGGTAGCAGGCCCGCAACCATCAACCGCAGAGCCGATCTTCGCCAGTGACCGTCGAACGCGGTAATAAAAATAGAACGAAGGTTTATTTACATGAAAGTTGAAAAATGAAACTGCACAGAGAATGAGCAGAGAATCAGCTATGTAGAAAGATTCCGCTAATGATTCAGCTTTTAATTACAAATGTCTTCTGTTTTTACAGCACGCCGTCTCCTTACACAGAGGTCCAAAGAAGGCAGGGACCACTCTTTCCACAGATCGGGTGACGAAGTCAATGTGGTCCACCCACCAGAAAGGGGGCAGAAATTGGGCCACTCGTGAGAGGAAGGCTGTGGGTCAGAATGTCCGATGATGATCACTAGGGGACCACACAATGACGCACCCGGCCCACGCCTTGAAAGCACCGAAGGGCGAGTAGGTAGAGTCCGGAGAGGGAAAGGTGAGCTCCTCGGAGATATGGCCGCTGACACGAACGTCAGCAGCTGGCCATGGCTGCTTTCACCTACAGACTTCCAGAACTCTCCCAATAAAAGGCAGTCCAAACGCTCGATCCCTGAGAATGGCTTCTTCGACGCCTTCCACGTTTACGAACTGATAGAGTTTTGCGGCCATGAGAACAGCCACAGTGGAGCCATCCCACGCTGTTTCAGCCCTTTCAACAAAAGGGTTGTCTCGCGAAGCTTTCGTTGAGAGCCGACCATATAGAACTACCTGGAACTCCTACAGGACAGCATCTTGCTGATTGGGCGCCAATAGAGTTGAAAGCGTCCTAGCAGACTGGCTTATGCACAATGGCGTCGGCCCAGAGAAACCGTCGGGCCAAACGTAACAGTGGGAAGAGGTTCTTGAGATTGGAAAAGTCAACCTAGCAACTGTCTGCACCCAAGTGCCACACCTCAGCCGTGGTTCGCAGGGGAAGGGGAATGCATGGGCAATAGACTTGAGTGAAAAGAGGAAAGAGGAAGAAAAAGTGAGCGAAGAGTCGGAAAAGTAAGAGGGGGAATGCACAAATTGTCTACTAATATCATGGGGCGTGAATTCTCTGAATTCGCTCACCTAGTTCCTTTTCGTCAACAAAGTCGAGCAGTGCTGAAAGGGCACGCTTGATATGCGCGCAGCCACTGTTTGGAAACAAGAGGTTCTCAGTTGTTGTCCGAGGCAGGCCGATAGCTCCGTAGGTTACGAGCATCACCTGTCTGCTCGCGTCACCAGCTGGGCAATGAAGAATAACGTGGACCAGAGTCTTCAGGTCGCCGCAGTCCACGCATTATGGACTGCCACGCCCGGATTGCCGACGTTTTCGCTCAGCGGTGTTGTCGCCCGTGTGGAGACGGAGAAGGAAACCGTGCTCTCGTCTTGATAAATACTTACGAGGGAGCCGCCGCGGCGGCTTTACAGCTGCTACGTGAGGGTCGGGATGACGCTCGCGCAGGTAGCGGGTGGTGAGCTAACGATCGGCATACACGGAGCACACGAAGTTGGTGATGCCTATGTCGGGGTTATGCGCATCCTTCGCGGCACAGTCGGCCGCCTCGTTGCCAGGTATTCCGATGTGTGAAGGCACCCAGTGCAGCGAAAGGTCGCAGCCCGTTTGCTGCACGGCGTGTAGCTTCCGAGTAACTCTGCCCAAGGAGGCTGCCGTCTTCCTCGCGCGAGATTGCGAACAAGACTGCTCGGGAGTCGCCGATGATGGCTGCAGTGCTCTTGAGTGCCCACTCCCTCAGGAAATCGGCTGCCAAATTTAAAGCAGCGAGTTGCGCCACTGTAGAAAAGGCGAGGAAGGAGAGGCGGCACTTGAGAAACGCGCCGACTGATGGCACAACGCAGGCGGCGGCTGCGGAGCCGTCGCGAAGCACAACCCGTCAACGTAAACAAGCAGCCGACCAGTTAGTGAATGAGCTGTTTGCGCTCTGTTCGTGAAGGAGGGTGGAGCACTGCTGCTGCTGCAGTGTGCACCCGTTCGCTTTGATGCCGCCAATGGTCTTGGTGATCACCAGAGGGATGTTGCGGTAGGGCGAGATAGACGGCCAGCTAGGGTACTGCATGTCTGGCACAACAGTCAAGAGCTTACTCGCCCGCTGCCCTACGGATGAGTGAGGTAACAGGGGGAAGTGGTTCTTTGTACCAGCTCCTTGTGAACATCGCCTGTTCACAAGAAGCTGTCCTTACCTTGTGGTTTTCAGTCGCAGTACATAATTTAGAGTCCGCTGGGTCACCCCCAGGGAGATGGGAGTGTCCTCTTTTTCGGCGACCGTGGGGCCCACGTGGGAGGTGTGGGGAATTCCATAGTGCTCCCGCAGCAGTGGCTTCGTTAAGTGCAGCTGGCAAGCACTTAACGAAGCCACTGCTGCCGTGTAGATTACTTGTGCCGATGCGACTGCGTTGTAGACGAAGAATGAAGTGCATCAGGTGTGTAAACAACGTCTCGTGTCGTGTGCTGCAGCGACGACTTTAAAATTGTCGGCTTTCGTGAAGTGAAACTTGGCAGAAGGCTAGGCCTCTTGAGAAATGAGCGTGGATTGTGACGGCTGAGTGTGGTTGTATGCAGGTAGTCGGTAATGAGGCAGTCCTTGTCGTAGTCGTTAAAACGTGCAATCATCTCTTCTGTGATATTTTGTAATGATTCATCATTTTCGAATATGTGTGTCAGGTAAAACCTAATTGCCTCACCGGAGATGTAGTTAGTGAAGTTGGCGATCATCTCCCGTTCCGATCGTGATGCAGCGGTAGCGTGGAGCTCGAACAGGTCAAACTTGTCCTGTATAGGTGCATCTTCCGCTGCTCCGGTGTACTTGGCATTGGGAAGGTCAGTCGATAATTCTGTCATGATGCCGGCAACTGCGTGCGCCTGAGATCACCCCTTCTGTGGTCGATATTCCGTTGAGGCGTAATGCCGGTGGATTCGTGAATGATGTGAGGCTGATGAGTGGTGGCCAGGTCTTCATCCTGTCGACTCGTGTGACGCTATGATGAATGGGAGACGTGGTCTGGCCCATACCTCGTGTTTATTCCACTCTGACTTTTCCCTTTTCAGCTTCTACCAGCCATCGCTACCTTCTTACGTTATATATATATATATATATATATATATATATATATATATATATATATATATATATATATATATATATATATATATATATTACTGTGAGCATTGTTTATGCGTCCCATGTTTTCATATCTGTACATACTCATCATCAATAGTCAAGCTCAGGTTGTGGGGCACATACTCGAGACAATAAAGAAGAGTCTTGAAGGTACTGGACGCCATATTACAAGTGGTGGAGAGTGCTACCCGATTCCTGCGTACTCTCGCGCTCTTTTACAACCCCAGCGTCTTCTAGAACACATCCCTGGAGCTCCGTTCAGGCCGCCGCTTAAACGACCTAGGTTCGGTAATGTCGCGAGCCCACCAGCCCAGTGAAGCAGCTGCGCCACCGCTCCCACCGCTAAGAAACCCTTCTCCCCTGGTCACCAGCCCTCAAAAGGATCTTCTGCTGTTCGCAGGGCTTGCGGGTGAGGACGTGGAAGACTGGCTTGAGGAATATGACCGCGTGAGTGCCATCAACAACTGGGATGAGCCTGCGAAACTCACCCACGTTGCATTCTACTTGAGCGGCGTCGCAAAAACATGGTTGCTAAACCACGCCACAGATTTTTTTGACATGACCCGCCTTTACGCGCCAGCTCCGCCATATTTCCGCCAACCTGTCGGTGCGCTTGGATATCGCCAAGAAAAGGCTTGTTGCACGTGTTCAACGCCCCGGCGAGTCTTACACTTCTTTTATTGAAGATGTTCTCGCCCTTTGCCGCCGCATCGAGAACCATATGGCGGAAAACGACCGCCATATGGTTCGCCACCTGCTAAAAGTGCGCCACCTGCTAAAGGGCATTGCGACTGTCGCTTTTAATGCGCTCTTGTGCAGAACCCCCAGACCGTAGCCGATGTTGAAGCTACCTGTCAGCGCCTCGAGGAGCTTCAAACCACTCGGGTGCAACCTGATATGCCTGATCTCAGCTCGAGTCATGACACAACGGAGCTGCGTGCATTGATCCGCTCTATCATCCGCGAGGAACTTCATGCACATGCTTCACCTCGCCCCCTTGATATCCGAACGACGCCACGTGCTACTAGTTTACGCGACGTCGTGAGGAAGAAACTGGCATTGATCACAGGTACACCAGTTCTGAGTTCACATCCCGTACCCATTCCAAGTTATGCTCACGTTGCTGCAACGACACCTTCGCCCCAGCAAAGCCTGGCCTCGATGACAATCTCATCAGTTCCGAGCTCATATCCTGTGGCCATGCCAACTTATGCTCAAGTTGCTGCTAGGACACGTGCACCCCAGTAAAGCCCAATGTTGCTCCCAGCGGCCGAATTGCATGGTTCGCTCAACTCACTCGCACCGCGACCATCTTCTCAGCCTTACAACGGCTGGCGCACTTCGCGCCCGACTTGCTTCTATTGCGGCATCCGTGGTCACAATTCAAGGTTTTGCCGACGCCGTCAGCGAGACGAAAGACGAAGCTACGATAACTTTGAACGGGACGACTTCTACCCTACCGGACCACCCTATCGCCGACTGTATCAGAACAGCACACGTCGGTCGCCGTCTCCGCAGAACTTTGGCTCAGTTGGCAGTTCTCGTTTCTCCCGTCGTCGCTCACCTTCACCGATGTGGCGTTTCTCTTTTCCTCTCCGACCTTCTACTTCAATCCCTGACCACCAACTGGAAAACTAAACAGTGCAGCTTCGGGAGGGAAAGCTGCATCTTTCGAAGTACGTCAAGCTCCTTCGAACCGCCCATCTAATGTTTCAATAGTGTACGTTGAAGGTATACAGACAGAAGCACTGGTAGACACAGGCGCGTCACTTTCCGTAATTTGTGCAGACCTTTGTTCCCGCTTGAAAAAAAAATAGGACGCCATACGATGGCCCTCTCCTTCGTGTCGCAGATGGAGTCCCTATTCAGCCTTCAAGTGTTTGCACAGTCCACGTTTTCATAGATGGCATCCTTCACCACATTCAGTTTCTTGTACTTCCTTGGTGCACTCACACAGTAATTTTAGGATGGGACTTTCTTTCTTCGGCAACTGCTTTGATATTGTGTCGTCAGCGAGTAATTGAAATGTCAGCTACTGAGAGTTCATCCGATGTCGACCCATACAGCTTCCATTTTGTTGCTGCCGCTGATTGTTTCATTTCGCCAGGAGATGAACAAATTCTCACGATCACTTCGGATACTATAGTTAACGGTGACGTGTTCATAGCCCCATCAGTTCGCTCCAAACCTGCGGGGCATACTATAGCACCCGGCCTTGTGCGGTGTAACGACAGTAAAGCCTTGGTCACCGCCTTGAACCTAACTTCATCGCCAGTGATGCTGCCTCAAGGCTTCGCTGACAGCGAGCCTTTCTCGCTGCTTCCCCTTCACGCAGAATCAACGCCTTTGTCTGTTACAACTGATATGAAGGTTACCACTGTTGCTTTAACTGACACCATAAGTCCTCACCTCACTGTCGAGCAAAAGAGAGACCTCTTAGACCTTTTCCAAAAGCACACTCTTTCGTTTGACGTACATTCCAAAGTTCTGGGTCGAACCTTCGTTGCAGAGCACAGCATCGAAACCGAAGGCAGCTCCATTGTACGCCACCACCTATACCGTGTGTCTTCGGCGGAACGGCAAATTATTGAGGAAAACGTCACCGACATGCTCAAACGGGATATTACTCGACCTTCATCCAGCTCTTGGTCGTCTCCTGTGGTGTTGGCCCGGAAAAAGGATGGCTCTGTCCGCTATTGTGTTGATTACAGAGCACTCAATAGGATCTCGAAAAAAGACGTATATCCGTTGGTACGCTCAGATGATGTCCTGGACTCCCTAGAAGGCGCAGAATATTTCTACATCCTCGACCTCCAATCCGAGTATTGGCAAATGCCTATGCACGAAGCAGACAAGGAGAAAACAACGTTTGCAACGCCTGACGTGCTTTAAGAATTTAACGTCATGCCTTTTGGCTTATGCAACGCTCCAGCAACATTCGAGCGCATGATAGATACCGTCTTACGTGGTCTCAAATGGAAAACCTGTTTATATTACTTAGACAACATCGTAATTTATTTTTCTACTTTTTCTCAGCATCTTAAGCGTTTGGACGAAGTTCTAACGTGCATTTCGAACCCTGGTCTACAGCTCAATACAAAGAAGTGCCACTTCGCCAGTACAAGCATCAAAGTATTGGGTCACCTTGTCAGCAAAGATGGCGTTCGATCCAACCCCGACAAGGTTGCTGCCGTAATCAGTTTTCCACGTCCAGGCAATCAAAAACAATTGCGGAATTTCATGGGCCGGGCGTCTTACTTTCGCCACTTCATCCGTCACTTTTCTGCCATTGCGGGGCCGTTACACAAGCTTCTGACGTCAGGAACGGCTTTCACGTGGACTGTCGAGTGCGAGTGTGCTTTCCAAGCCCTTAAGCGTGCTCTGACATCAGACTCCGTCCGTGCACCCACTTTCCTGCTCCCAGATGCCAGTGGCCACAGAATTGGTGCTGTCCTCCTCCAGCGCGATGAAACAACACGTGAGCGAGTAGTTGCGTACGCCAGCCACGCTTTAACACCTGCAGAGCAAAATACTCAATAACAGAGCAGGAATGTCTAGCTGTCAATTGGGCCATCCATAAATTTCGACCTTATCTGTATGGACGCCACTTCACTGTGATCACTGACCACCATGCCCTTCTGGTTGTCCTCGCTGAAGAATTTGTCTGGCCGCCTCGGTCGCTGCATACTGCGTTTGCAAGAGTACACTTTTGACGTTGTATACAGGTCTGGCAAACAGTGTCAGTATGCTGACGCTCTCTCTCGCTGCCTTCTGCCACTTTCATCCCCAACCATGAATCCTCAATGCCCCTCAGGTGATCAAGCGGCTTCCTCTTCACCCACGTTATCACCCCTGGCAGTTGCTGGGTAACTATCTTTAAACTGCAGCGCCCAGTTTGCCGTGCACCTACTTGACGACCCCTACTGTAACCGCGTCATCGGATACTTGAATGGCTCGCCTTCTCCCCCTAATGCCAGACTACGTCGTCAGCTACGGCTGTTCATGCTTGAGAACAATGTCCTGCAGCACTATACTTACAATGCGGATGGGATCGGCGGGTGCCAGTACTTCCTCGTTCGCTGCGAAAACAAGTTCTCGAAGCATTACACGACGACCCATCAGCTGGACACTTAGGATTCCAAAAAACCGACAACTGCGTTAGGAGCCGTTTCTTCTGGCCTGGTCTTTCTACCTTTGTGGCTAAATATGTCGCTTCTTGCGCACTTTGTCGACGCCGGAAACGACCAACTTCAGCTTCTGCTGGCTTGTTACAACCCACTTCATGTCCCAATAAACATTTTGTCGTTGTCGGAATAGACCTCGCCGGGCCACTTCCCGTAACGCCAGCGGGCCACCGCTGGAGTGTCACAGCCACCAACCACTTCACACGATACGTAGAGACTGCTCCTCTACGCACTACCTCTGCCTCAGACGTTGCCGCTTTCTTTTTAGAAGCCATTGTGTTGCGTCATGGTGCACCTCGCGCGTTGTTGAGTGACCGAGGCAAGGCCTCCCTGTCCCCAATTCTCGATGAAATCCTAAAACTATGTGGCACAGTTGATAAGACCACACCCGCTTACCACCCGCATACAAATGGCCTGACAGAGTAATTCTACTGGACTCTAATCGACATGATATCCATGTACATCGCACCGAACCACGATAACTGGGATGAAATCTTGCCGTTTGTAACATTTGCACACAACACTGCTGTTCAACGAACCACCGGGTATTCACCTTTCTTCCTCGTTCATGGTCGTGCGCCGACATTCACCATTGACGCCTCTTTCTTCAATGTAACGACAAAAACTTCCACGACTACGCCAGAACATTTCGTTTCCAGGCTCGCTGAGGCACGGCAACGTGCTCAACTCAACACGGAGGCCAGTCAACAAGACCGCAAGCAACGCTATGACAGCTTCCATTGAGACGTCACTTTCCGTCCTGGAGATGAAGTATTACTTTGGACGCCTGTTCGCACTCCAGGATTGTGTGAAAAGTTTCAGTCACGCTTTCTTGGGCCTTACGTTACTTCTGAACGGACATCTCCTGTCAATTACCTTGTCACTCCCGTGGAGGGTTTCTCGGACCGTAATTACCGTGCCTCTGAGATAGTCCACGTTTCACGTCTTAAACCCTTTGTTCGCCGTACATTTCTCGCCTAATTTTCGGCCGGGCCGGACACTCAAGTGTGCGGGGAAAATAAGTGTGAGCATTGTTTATGCGTCCCATCTTTTCATCTGTACATACTCATCATCACTAGTCAAGCTTAGGTTGTGGGGCACATACTCCAGACAATAAAGAAGAGTCTTGAGGGTACTGGACGCTATCTTACAATATGTATATTGTCACGAGCTAAGTAGATGCCTGAGGATGACGACGACGAAGTGCTGAACGGGAACATGCTCGGACTGCAGCAGCGTCGTACGCATTAGCTCGCCAGTATATTTGCCAGCACGCATTTGCTCACCAGTGTACACTTTATTCCCCGTAACATCAGTGGTGGCGGTGCGGGGTACCACTCGCTATACAGCCCAAGGAGCTGGATCTTCGCAGCGGACGGCGCATTGCAGCTACCTCGATGACTGACCAGGCTACTCAATGTCAACAAGAGCCGTCAGCCCCGCAGCCGATCGTTGTGGTGCAACCTCGTGACCCAAGTCCATTCAACGGCACAAGTGGCATAGACGTCGATGACTGGCTGGTTCAATATGAGCGCGTCAGCAGCAGCAACCATTGGGGTCCGACGCTTATGTTGGTGAACATCATCTTCTACTTGCATGGCACGGCAAAACTCTGGTACGAGACACATCAAGAAGAGTTCACTAGCTGGGACGTCTGTAAGCAGAAATTGCGCTATCTATTTGGGAAACCCATCGGACGTCAAGTGGCCGCAAAGAAAGAGCTTGTGACTCGTTCCCAGACATCCACAGAGCCGTACATCGCGTACATCCAGAACGTGTTGGCTTTGTGCCACAAGGTCGACAAGGACATGCTCGACGAGGAAAAAATCGGACACATCCTGAAAGGAATTGCGGATGACGCCTTCAATTTTCTCCTGTGCAAGGACTGCTCGACGGTGGAGTCGGTCATCGAAGCATGTCGTCGCTTCGAACAGGCAAAAAGTAGGCGCATAGTTCACCGATTTGACCGCTTTCCCAACACGGCGGCTACGTCCTCTTGCGAAGATTTGCCCACACTACACCAACCATCAGTGCCAGAAAACGTCACCAGAATAGTCCGTCGGGAACTCGAGGCTATGGCTCCCGCTATGTCGAGCGTCAGCGCGCCAGGATACAACCTCGATGCTGTTTCAATGATACAGGCCGTGGTTCGCCAAGAGATCGCGAATATGGGCATTTCGCCACCTTATCAAAATGCCCCTGCTACTTCCAGCTCGGCTCCAGTCGTTGCGGCTGCCACTCCGAACCGCACGTTCGCGCCACGACGAAACCCAGCTGAATGGCGCACTCATGATGATCGGCCCATATGTTTCACGTGCCATTGGATAGGACACATCGCTCGCCATTGCCGCAGCCGTTCGGCCTCATCACTTCGACCGAGCTTCTATGATTGTCGGCCTCGCTCTGAACGTGCACCTTATGCCCCGTCGTACCGTGCTGAGACAGGTGCAGAGCATAATCCAGAACGTCGGACCAGCCGCTCGCCATCGCCCATGCGTCGTCAGTCCCGCTCGCCCCAACCCCGCCGTTCTCGGTCTCGCTACGACCGTCGCTCGGAAAACTAGCCGGTGCAGCCCCCGGATGTGACGCTGCATACACGACTCGGACTGCAAATCCTCTGATTACTCCCGACCAGCGGTGCAACCTCCTTACAATTCTCGTTGATGGTTTACCTATAACTGCTCTTATTGATACCGGTGTACAAATATCTGTGATGAGCTCAGACCTCCGCCGCCGCCTCCAAAAAGTTTTGACGCCTGCGATTGCACCTACCGTTCGTACAGCGGATGGGAGTACTCCTGCGGTGCTTGGAATGTGCACTGCGCGATTAACAATTTCTGAGCATCAAACTTCAGTTCTGTTCGCTGTACTGGAAAATTGCCCCCATGACCTCATCCTTGGACTCGACTTTCTGAATTCACACGCTGCGCTCATTAGCTGTTCCAAAGGTCTTCTTCGGCTCGAACTACCATCGTTTTCGGAGACCGTCTCTACCAGCCCACCTCGTCTACGCTCTGTCGATTTCCTAAGACTTCCGCCACAAGCCGCAGTCCAAGTCCAACTCTCGCCATATCCTGCAGTACCCGATGGTGATTACGTTGCTGCGCCAATTTCTGACGTCACCATGACACGCAATGTTGCACTCCCCAACACGGTGGTTACCGTTAAGGACAACCGAACTTCGTTTCCTGTCCTCAACTTCGGCCTCTCAGTGCAAGTTATTCCTCGCGGCATGTCACTTGCGCATCTTACACCACTGGTCGACCACACAGTTTTCGCTCTAACCACCGATTCGCCACCCGATTTTTCTTCAATGCCGCTCTCGTCACGTTCCTGTTCCGACCTTTTCAAGCCAATGCTATCTGACAAGCTCACCTCTGAACACGTCTCTGCTTTCTGCCGTGTGCTTGCTTCTTATCAGGACATCTTTGACTTCGGCGGCCGTAATTTGGGCCAGACATCCGTGGTAACCCATCGCATTGACACCGGTGAGGCTCGACCCATTCGCCGACGACCCTACCGTGTGTCGGCCCCGGAGCGTGCTATTATACAGCGAGAAGTCAATAAAATGCTTGATAAAGGCATAATCGAACCCTCATCTAGTCCCTGGTCCTCACCCTTGTACTTGTTAAAAAGAAGGACAATAGCTGGAGATTCTGTGTTGATTACCGCCATCTCAACCTTATTACCAAGAAAGATGTGTATCCGCTACCGCGCATAGATGATGCACTCGATTGCTAGCACGGTGCCAAATATTTCTCTTCAATAGACCTTCGCTCAGGCTACTGGCAGATTGCTGTGGACGACAAAGACAGAGAGAAGAGGGCCTTCGTGACTCCTGATGGACTTTAGAAGTTCAAGATGATGCCTTTTGGATTATGCAATGCCCCCGCGACATTTGAACGCATGATGGACTCTCTCCTTTGAGGCATGAAGTGGACCATCTGATTCTGCTATCTTGACGACGTTATTGTTTTTTTGACTACTTTCGACGACCATCTTACCCGTCCGTCCGCAGTGCTTGATGTTTTTCGACGTGCCAACTTGCAACTTAACTCGTCCAAATGCCGCTTTGGGCAACGCCAAATCTGCGTACTCGGCCATCTTGTTAACGCTGCGGGCGTTCAACCAGACCCTGCGAAAGTCCGAGCAGTTCGCGACTTCCCCACACCCCGCTCAGCTAAGGACGTTCGAAATTTTCTTGGACTGTGCTCCTATTTCCGTCGTTTTGTCGAGAAGTTTGCTGAAGTAGCCCGTCCTCTAACCTGCCTCCTCAAAACAGATGTCGCATTCACCTGGGGCCAACAGCAAGCAAACGCCTTCTCGTCGCTCGTGTACATTCTCACCAATCCACCAGTCATAGCACACTTCGACCCATCTGCCACCACGGAGCATCGTACTGACGCCAGTGGCCACGGCATAGGCGCAGTGCTCACGCAGCGGCAACAAGGCATGCACCACGTCGTCGCGTATGCAAGCCGACTGTTGTCGCGCTCGGAACAAAATTATTCCATCACAGAACGCGAGTGCTTAGCTCTCGTCTGGGCCATTGCGAAATTCCGACCGTACCTGTATGGCCGACCATTCTCAGTTATTACCGACCACCATGCGCTTTGCTGGCTCTCCTCACTCAAGGACCCTACGGGACGCCTTGGTCGCTGGGCGCTGCGCTTACAAGAGTACACTTTTTCCGTATCCTATAAATCCGGACAACTTTACAAGGAGGCCGACTGCTTGTCCCGTTACCCAGTCGATCCCCCTGACACGAGGCAAGATGAGCAAGAGGCCCTCGTTCTTTCAATTACCGACTTCACCGACATAGCTGCTCAACAACGCCGCAACCACTCTTTGCGTGTTATTATCAATGGTCTGCACTCTCCCCACGCTGACCACTCCTTACAACTGTTCGTTCTTCACAACGACATCTTGCGCCGCTACAACACCCGCCCTGATGGTGCTGAGCTTTTACTCGTTGTTCCTGTGCATCTTCACTCAGACGTTCTGGCCCAGCTGCATGATGCCCCCTCCGCTGGACACCTAGGGGTGTCAAGCACGTATGACCGCATTCGCCGCCGATTTTTTTGGCCTGGCGTCTACCTTTCTGTGCGACAGTACGTTGCGGCATGCGACCTCTGCCAGCGCCGCAAGACACCTGCTCTGAGACCTGCTGGTACCCTCCAGCCATTGACGTACCAGATGAGCCATTTTTCCGAGTCGGCCTCGATCTTCGAGGACCCTTTCCGTGTCGGCCACCGGTAATAAGTGGATTGCTATTGCCACCGACTACGCAACGCGGTATGCCGTTACGCGCGCCCTCCCCACCAGCTGCGCTACTGATGTAGCCGATTTCCTTCTTCATGACATCATTCTGCGTCATGGTGCTCCTCGTCAGTTGATCACCGACCGCGGCAGCTGTTTTCTATCTAAAGTAGTCGACGAGCTCCTGCGATCCTGCTCTACCCACCACAAGTTCCCTACAGCGTACCATCCGCAAACCAACGGCCTCACGGAACGCCTCAACCGTACCTTGACGAATATGTTTGCGATGTACGTCTCCAAGGATCACAAAGATTGGGACATCCACTTACCTTTCGTTACCTTCGCATACAACAGTTCACGTCACAATACAGCTGGATTTTTCCCTTTTTACCTACTGTTCGGTTATGACCCGCCTTTGTCCATAGACATCATGCTCCAATCTGACGCCCCCTCATCGACTGCTTATGCTCGTGATGCCCTGGCCCGAGCTGACATCGCCCGCCAAGTCGCCCGGGATCGTTTATGTGCCTCGCAGCTTAACCAAAAGAGTGCTTACGATCGCCGGCCCCGCGACGTACAGTACTATCCGGGGTCACTCGTATTGCTGTGGTTCCCATCACGTCGTGTGGGTTTCCGCGAAAAACTATTGTCCCGTTACGTTGGCCCCTACCGCGTCATACGCAAGGTCATCACCGTGACCTATGAGATAGCTCCCCTCCATACCACGTCAGTACCAGCTTCAGTCCCGGTCTCACGGCTTAAACCATACTTCTCACGCCTCGAGGATTGATCGCACCGGGACGGTGCTTCTGCCGCCGGCGGGTAATGTCACGGGCTAAGTAGATGCCTGAGGATGACGACGACGAAGTGCTGAACGGCAACGAGCTCGGACTGCAGCAGCGTCGTACGCATTAGCTCGCCAGTATATTTGCCAGTACGCTTCTGCTCACCTGTGCATACTTTATTCCCTGTAATATATATATATATATATATATATATATATATATATATATATATATATATATATATATATATATATATATATATATATATATATATATATATATATATATATATATATAAATATTTCATCCACTTTCCTTTCTTCTTTCCTCTTATTTACATTTACATTCCATTGGCTCTAATAACTTCCCCTGTACATTCCTTGGCATTACTGTCTGTTATATCTCATCAATATTGTGTTAAAACACGGAAATACAAGCCCTTAGGTATACACTTCTCTCCCTTATTTCATTGAACGAGGGTCTCGTAATGGCAGACTTGGTGTGTTTAGGTTGTATAAGAGGGACAATTAATCAGCTTCCTGCTCATAGTAAGTTCACGTGATACGTGATGCCAAACTGGCGAATAAGTTTTCACACTCGTTGTTTGGCTTATAGATGGCGCTGAAAGTCACTGCTACATCTAAATTCACATATAAACCACAAAAAGTGGATGGAGGGACGGCCCCTGTGATAGCTCAGTGGTTAGAGGATCGAACGCGTTATTCGAAGGTCGTAGGTCAGATTCCTGCTCACAGCTGGTAAACTTTTCATCCTCTTTTTTTTCTTCTTTCTTCGTATTTACATTCCATTGGTTCTAATAACTTCCCCTGTACATTTCTTGGCATTACTGTCTGCTATAACTCATTAATATTGTGTTAAAACACGGAAATACGAGCCCTTAGGTATACACTTCTCTCCCTTATTTCATTGAACAAGGGTCTCGTACTGGCAGACGTGGTGTGTTTAGGTTGTATAAGAGGGACAATTAATCAGCTGCCCGCTCATAATAAGTTCACGTGCTACGTGACGCCAAATATGCGAATAAGAGTGTTTTCACACTCGTTGTTTGGCTTATAGAGGGCACTGACTGTCACTCCTACTTCTAAATTCACATATAAACCCCAAAAAGTGGATGGAGGGACGGCCGCTGTGATAGCTCAGTGGTTAGAGCATCGAACGCGTTATTCGAAGGTCATAGGTTCGATTCCTGCTCACAGCTGCTAATTTTTTCATCCACTTTTCTTTCTTCTTTCTTCTTATTTACATTCCATTGGTTCTAATAACTTCCCCTGTACATTCTTTGGCATTGCTGTCTGTTATATTTCATTCATATTGTGTTAAAACACGGAAATACGAGCCCTTAGGTATACACTATCTCTCTTTTATATATATATTTATATATATATATATATATATATATATATATATATATATATATATATATATATATATATATATATAGGAATAAAAGAGCACACTTACGAACATTTGATAATTGTTTACTCTACGTTTCGGCCGTGGCATGGCCTTCGTCAGGATTAACAATCCTGACGAAGGCCGTGCCACGGCCGAAACGTGGAGTAAACAATTATCAAATTTTCGTAAGTGTGCTCCTTCATTCCTAATTATATTTGCACTGGACCCACAGAATTTCTTTTTTGAACCATATATATATATATATATATATATATATATATATATATATATATATATATATATAAATATATATATATATATACATATATATATATATATATATATATATATATATATATATATATATATATATATATATATATATATTTGTATAGGAAAGAAGACGCACGTACAAAGTTATTTTATTGACGTTTCGGCAGTGGGTCCGGCCTTCATCATAATACAATTTATGGCACGAGTGCTCTTTATATACATGTGCATATCGGTAAGATACAAATGTGAAAACCGACAGCTATATATGGGCATATATATATATATATATATATATATATATATATATATATATATATATATATATATATATATATATATATATATATATATATATATATATATATATATATATATATATATATATATATATACGCAAGTCACACAATATAAAGAACACCTAACCTACGAGTAAAAAGATACTCGTAGATTAGGTTGATTGATTGATATGTGGGGTTTAATGTCCCAAAACCACTATATGATTATGAGAGACGCCGTAGTGGAGGGCTCCGGAAATTTAGACCACCTGGGGTTCACTCGTAGATTAGGTGCTCTTTATATTGTGTGACTTGCATATATATATATATATATATATATATATATATATATATGCCCATATATAGCCTTTCATGTCGGTTTTCACATTTGTATCTTACTGATATGCACATGTATATAAACAGCACTCGTGCCATAAACTGTATTCTGATGAAGGCCGGACCCACGGCCGAAACGTCAATAAAATAACTTCGTACGTGCGTCTTCTTTCATGCACTACTATTTCAAAGTAAACACCGCACTTACCATCTGTGTTACAATACAGAGGACGAACTATCGGATATGAATGCCACAGTATTTTGACCTCCCATGTAGTGCCAGTGGGCGACTTTTACTCGATTTCAAAAAGATATAAACATTAACACTGTAACGTGAAAAGGTGACGGGCTAATTCGTAGCACAAAAGCACCCCGATCTTTGATTATGGATCCATCTAATCTTCAACATCCCTCCAGTCAGAAAATACGAATCATCTGCTAGCATTCGATCATGTCGGCTGAACCACCATCCGCAGTTCTGGTGCACGAGTCTGCAAACACAAACGTAGGAGCGGCGCTTATGCAGGAAAGCCGGCAAGCAGCCAGGTGCCCCGCTGATGCCATACCGTGTTGGCTTGCAAACGGCATCGCTAGGCATACGTGGAGTACGGCTAAATGACCACCGGCGATCGCAACATACGGCTCGCGTGGAATTTTTGTCGCCGTTATTTCATGCTCAGAAATAAAGAATAGGTAGGTGTCTAATGTTCGCGGTGTCTTACGAAGTGATGTAGATATTTGTACACTTACAGTGACGACACTGTTCACAGGCACGGTTTTTTCATCGAGCTGGTAAGCCATTCGCTGAGCACCGCTGGCCGCACTATTAGTCGTTTCCGCAATCGCGTTCACGCTTGATGTTTGACAACAATTGTCGCATAGAGAACAAGACGTAGGTTAATCTGAGCTTTAATGCTGGAGATATTGTTTTCTGTGAAAGAAATTGTATGCGATGTTTCCTTCACGTGTGCTGGCAATGCACTCACACCAGCTGCCAGCTTGATACTGATCACGTACGACGCCTACTTTTTCTATATATCGCTTTGAAGTTGTGGCCAGTGACTGTGTACGTACACGACCACTGACGAACAGCTTACTTTCATTAGCGTTGTCAGTGCTCTTCGTAATTCTAATTTAGAACATTCAAGTGAGTTATTCGCATTGCCCGTGTTCGCGAAGTCTTTCACTTGGTTTCGGCCCGCCTGTGCCCGGCATTGTAGAAACGTGAGGACGCTTGCTTTGTGCACTGACTGCGTGTTGTACTTGCCTCTCATAACATCTTGTATTCGTTTCATAGTGCTTCGCTTCTACAGAGCCGTATAGCCAATATAACTTGTTTTCCTGGTCGCCCATCGCACCAAGCATTGCAGTGCAGCATCGACAGAAGGCGATCATGGTGCAGTTACTCTCCCCGTTGGTTTGCACACAACACGCATTGTCAAGCATTTAGTCCCCGTTAGACGAACCGCTCGTCCGTTGGTTTAACGGCTGTAGTTAGTCCATCTTTGCCAAATTTCAGCTTAGAGTGTAGTCCCGTTCCCTCGAGAAATTCTTCTACTGTGTCGATTGCTAGTTGTAGCATCGTTTCGATGTGACCATCACTGCGTCGGTGCACCCAGATAGTAATGTCGTCGGTGTATATTGAGTGCCGGACTACTTCAATTGCTTGAAGTTTTTCCGCGAGCTTGTTCATTAATCGATTGATTATTATGGGCGAGATTACCGATCTTTTCTAGGTGCCGGTGCTTCCCAACATCTCCTCTTCTAGTTGAAGGTATCCTGCATCAGAATGACTCGCCAGTTTGTCTAGAAATCTTCTAAGAAATCTTTTACGTAGATGCACGCACGTAGACCGAGCTTTTGCCATTATATTTGGTTCAGTATCGCCGAATGCGCGATTTTATCGAACACACTCTCAAGATCGAGGCCAATCATTGCTCTGGTTCTTTCGTGTTGCCAACGAGCAAGTGGCATTTCAACTTTTGCATTGTATCTTGTGTAGATAGCTGTGGACGAAACCCGATGATTGATGCTGGATATACCCTTTTTGCTCTAGACAAGCTTTCCAGCGGTTAAGCAGAGTGTGCTCCATAGCTTTGTCGACCACCGACATCAGCGATATAGGGCGATGGTTGTCGAGTAATGCCGCTTTACAGAATTTTAGGATAAGGATCAGTCTCGCAGTTTTCCACTGTTGCGGAAAGCAACCGCGCTGTCAGCATTCGTCCATATATTCCGTCAATTCTTGCACAGATCGGTCTTCGAGATTCTGCAGAGCACCGTTCGACACCCGATCTAGACCCGGCGCCGATCTGCTGTTGAGACTGTGCAGCGCCGTCGTGATCTCTTCTACGTGGGTCTTTATCCAGTTCCTCATTAGCGTCCCTCTCGTACGAGTGGTGTGGCACAGATGAAAGGTGCGGTAGGTGTTTCGCCTTGAATCTGGCAGCGACTGAATCTTTACCGTGCTTTTTGAGCTCCCTGTGTAACAGAGGGGGCAAAGTAGTCTCTCGGGTGTGTCTTGATTTTCGCTTCGTCCAACAGGTACTCGAGCAAGTGCCATGCTTTGCCATTGTGTGACTTCCCATCCACTAATTTAAATAGCTCATTCGATTGCTGGTGGTTGAGAATGCAGCACTGTTCTTTGATGTTGTGGTTGATCTGCGCTGTTTCTTTTCTGATTCACGAATTGAGCCTCTATTCCTTCCTTTTTGCAAAGCTAGAGTTCTACGCCTCAATGAGATGCGCCAGGTGGCAGTCCATCTTGTCCACTTCGATTCCCGTTTCAATTGTATTAGTTGAATCTCTCGTTTCCGCTATCAGTGAGCGGGTCCACGCTTCGATGTCCGTGATTTTACCCTCTGCACACTCTTGTTGCTCTCGTGTCTTTCTGAAATAGTCCCAATCAGTCCATCGAAATGTGCGTTTACTGTACTGCGCTTTGTTTGACGCCGGAACATGAATTTTAATAATTATGTGGTCACTACTCAGATCAACATATGCATTTTTCTACGTGGTGGCTGCCGCCCCGGCATTTTTTACTAAGGTCAAGTCTGAATTCATGTCCCTAGACGTGGAGTTGCCTATTTTTGTTGGTGCACCGGATCCAATATTAACGTGAAGTCTAGTTCCTGTGCGTCTTGGCCGAGTTGTCTTCTCTAAGCCGTGCTGTATGCGTAACCCCAAGACGTATCTGTCAGTTTGAAATTACTCCTGCAATAAGCATCTGAGAAATAGAAATACTGAGCGGCTTCTGACGAAACAGCCTGAATAACTGGCGCTGCTTCGATGGGTTGCTGCTTCGATGTTCAATAGGCATATGCTTTCTTTCCTCTGTTTAGTGGGGACCAGTGTCACAGAACGAGCGCTAAAAAGAGAACGCGCCGCCAAATCCTTGCGACAACGGGCGGTAGAAACGCCGCGAGGTAAAAAGAAAAAAAAAAGAAAGCAAACATCCAAGGCTCCCGGGCGCGCGCTCTCCCCGCAGAAGCACGGCTTCGCAGACGAACCTCCTCACCCCACAGCGGCGGCCGGGCAAGCGCTAGAAATTTCCAGAACGAAGGAGGCGTGGCTACACCGAGCTGAGTCACCCGACGCGGAGGGCTGACAAACCGTCTCGCCTCTCTCCAGCCTTCGCTGCGTATCGCGCCGACGAAAGGACGAGAAAATTCTGGAAAGTGGCGCGGAAGGTATTTAATCGAGCGGCCGAGACGAGAAAACAGGAGGTGACGGAAGTTAACGCCAGAGCGCGTAGGAATTCCGCCGTGGAGTCGGCGAAGGTTCTGCCCGTAGTGACAGAACAGGAGGAGACGGAAGTAAGCGCCAGAGTGCGTAGAGAGTCCGCCGTGTAGTCGACGAAGTTTTTGGTCCGTAGGGACGGCTCGAGCTACAGGCAAGAGCGTGGGTTTTCCGCTATCGAGCGAAGGCGCGGGCAACAGCTGCGTGTGTGAAGCCGACGGATTTCCGGCGAAGAAGTTGAAGTTTGAAGAGTGGCCAATTGAAGACGGGAGGTTTCCTGGAAGAGAAACTTCAGGGCTGCGGAACGACAACAACGCTGGACTTTGAGTGAGTGATTCTCGGAAGAGTATCATTCAGACTTTTGTTCCAAGGACTTTGGACTGAATAGGTTTTCTATCTCTTTAGTCCTTAAGTGTCTTGGTTGTTCAATGCATGTGACTGCATTGTAGTGCGTATTGTTGTCTGTGTCCGTTGTTTCAAGTGTGGTTGATTGTACTGTGTAGTACATTGTCTGTTTGGTGACGTATTGTATGTAACTATTGTGGAGTGTGCATACGTGTGTATTGTTTTTGATCTGCCGTTAATGAGAATATAATTTTGTTTGTTTATCAACTCTCGGCTCTGTCTTGTTCTTTGGGCCACAGCCGGCGTCCGCTGGCGCACCAATAAGGACCACTTCTAAATTGTCCACGCTTTCGTGGTGCGGTTCGGGGGGCCGATACTTCGGCTCTTGGAATTAGCCCGGCGATCGCCTCCCTAATAAACGGGACAGGTGTGACAATTAATCTGGCGTCCGCGAAACAGGACCTTTTGGTGCACAGTGTGTCCAAAGTAGTGAGAAAGAGCCTCGAGTTGTTGATAGTGCTATCGGAACGACTTGGTGTGTTGTTCAGTGTTCTCGTTAACGAGTGCAGGGGAGTGCTCCGATAGACTGATCTAGGCAGATACTTTTTGCACGCGGCAAGGTTTTATTTGCGAGACACCATGGATCTCGAAAAGTTAGTTGCTCTTGGTGAAAAGATGGGTCTTTCTGGCGCCGAACTACGGAAGTGGGTCACCCAGAGGGAAAAAGAAGAAAAAGCAGCCGAGCTGGAAAAAGAGAGGTTGGCGGTCGAAAGAGCCAAAGCGGAAAAAGAAGCTGAGTTGGAGAGAGAAAAGCTGGCAGCTGAAAGGGCGAGAGAAGAAAGAGAAGCAAAGGAGCGACAGCTGAAGGAAGAAAGAGAGCAGCAATTGAAGTTGGAGCTGGAGAGAGAGAGGTTGGCAGCTGAAAGGGCGAAAGAAGAAAGAGAGGAAAGGGAACGGCAGCGACAGCACGAGATAGAACTCGAGCGGCTCCGTTTGCAACAGCGAAGTGAAACTCCGGTCCAAGCTAGAGTGGAAAGCAGCGAACGAGAGGATCACGGCTTCCGCTTGAACCCAAGCAAGCCGCTCGTAGCGTTTGATGAAAGGAAGGACGACCTAGACGCGTACCTCCACCGATTTGAGACGATTGCGAAGAGCGAGAGTTGGCCGGAACATCAATGGGCAACTGCTTTGAGTACTTGCTTGAGTGGTGAAGCGCTCAGTGTGTACGGCAGGCTGACGCCGACCGATGCAGCCAACTACGCAAAGGTGAAAGCTGCTTTGTTGAAACGATTTAGATTCACTGTGGAAGGATTCCGGGACAGATTTCGGACAGGAAAGCCAGCTGATGGTGAGACGGCTACGCAGTATGCCGCCCGACTTTGCCATTATTTCGACAGATGGATTGAACTTTCAGGGACAGCACAGGAGTACGATGAGCTTAGAGAGCTGTTAATTAAAGAACAATTTCTTACTAGTTGCCACCCAAGCCTGTCGCTGTATTTGAAAGAGAGGAAGGCGGAGTCATTTGAAGGAATGCTTGAATTGGCTGATCAATTCTTAGAAGCGCAAGGTGGAACTAATTTGGCCAAGGTCAAGAAAGATTGTCCCGATGATTCGAAGAAATTGGCTCCCGAAGAAAAGAAGCGTGCACCAGAGAACATTCCGCGATGTTTTCTGTGCAACCGAGTGGGTCATCGCGCGAAAAACTGTCGAACGATCTTTACGAGCCCTACGGTTGTAAAATGTTTCAAGTGTGGTCAGACTGGGCACAAAGCAGATGCATGTCGGAACGGAGTGAGTCAAACTCACCAGGTATCCTGCGTGCAAGCAGCACCGAAATCTGATAATAATGCCGTCACTGATGGATTCGTAGAGTTGAAGAATGGGGAGAAAATTCCTATTGTGGGGGCTGTAATGTCAAAACAGCCAACCGGTGTTACGAAGGGAATGCCAACGCTTCCTGGAAAGATTGCAGGCAAGAAGATTACGGTTCTAAGAGACACCGGTAGCTCCACGGTTATCGTGAGGAGAAATTTGGTACGGGAAAGAGAGTTGACAGGCAGAACGAAACCGGTTTGCCTAATTGACCGTACGGTCCGGATGCTTCCCGAAGCAGAAATTGAGGTTGAAACCCCGTACTTCAGCGGGAAGGTTACTGCCTTATGCATGAAGACCCCCCTGTATGACCTTGTCATCGGAAACATCGACGGGGTGCGAGGACCAAGTGATCCAGAATGTTTGGGAGAAGACCCGAAGATAGAGCCCTCGCCAACACAGCGGCCGCGAGATACAGTGGAGGAGCATCCCGTGACGGATCTCACTAGAGCCCAAGGCGAAGCCGCGGCGCAAGAGACAGCGAAGGAGAAGACGATCGTGTCGAATAAGTTCACGGGTCAAGCAACCGGACTTAAATCGGCACGACCTCAACCGACCGACAGTGTAAAGGAGACGGAGTTGGCCAGCCGGACAAAGTGTAGAGGCATTATCAAGCGGGTAAATAAACAGACAGGACCCGTCGAAGGTAATGACGCGTTAACGGTGTCGGAAGAGACAACGATGGCTGAAACGACGCCTCAGATATCGTCGTGGGAAAGGGCTCGCCGAAAAAGAACGTGGAAACACAAGAATAGATCGAGCGAGCACCGCAAAAAGGGGCGCAAGCGCTGTTCGAAGTACTCAAGATAGGTGCTGAGGTGGAATCAGATTGTGTTTGGCAGGGTTGAGTGCCATATGTTGTGTTATTGTTCTTGTTATCCTGTGTCTCAAGTGTATGTCGAGCGAGTCAGTGTTCTGTGCGATGATGTGATGTAAAGTGTTGTATAATTGTTGTATCGACAGAACTTTGTACGTTTGTATTGTTTGGAATGTGTGATGAAGTGTTGTAGGCATGTACCTGTGGCTATATTTCATGTGTTGTGGAATTGAACTACAATGTACGATTGTATTGAGTGATATATTGTGAATGTGAAGTGTTATGAGCGACTGATGGTGTTACAGTCTGTGAGAGTGTGTGGTGACTTTCGCGCTCGTTTGTGTGGTTTTGAATATTATGAGATAATATTCTTAAAGTGGGGGGCAGTGTCACAGAACGAGCGCTAAAAAGAGAACGCGCCGCCAAATCCTTGCGACAACGGGCGGTAGAAACGCCGCGAGGTAAAAAGAAAAAAAAAGAAAGCAAACATCCAAGGCTCCCGGGCGCGCGCTCTCCCCGCAGAAGCACGGCTTCGCAGACGAACCTCCTCACCCCACAGCGGCGGCCGGGCAAGCGCTAGAAATTTCCAGAACGAAGGAGGCGTGGCTACACCGAGCTGAGTCACCCGACGCGGAGGGCTGACAAACCGTCTCGCCTCTCTCCAGCCTTCGCTGCGTATCGCGCCGACGAAAGGACGAGAAAATTCTGGAAAGTGGCGCGGAAGGTATTTAATCGAGCGGCCGAGACGAGAAAACAGGAGGTGACGGAAGTTAACGCCAGAGCGCGTAGGAATTCCGCCGTGGAGTAGGCGAAGGTTCTGCCCGTAGTGACAGAACAGGAGGAGACGGAAGTAAGCGCCAGAGTGCGTAGAGGGTCCGCCGTGTAGTCGACGAAGTTTTTGGTCCGTAGGGACGGCTCGAGCTACAGGCAAGAGCGTGGGTTTTCCGCTATCGAGCGAAGGCGCGGGCAACAGCTGCGTGTGTGAAGCCGACGGATTTCCGGCGAAGAAGTTGAAGTTTGAAGAGTGGCCAATTGAAGACGGGAGGTTTCCTGGAAGAGAAACTTCAGGGCTGCGGAACGACAACAACGCTGGACTTTGAGTGAGTGATTCTCGGAAGAGTATCATTCAGACTTTTGTTCCAAGGACTTTGGACTGAATAGGTTTTCTATCTCTTTAGTCCTTAAGTGTCTTGGTTGTTCAATGCATGTGACTGCATTGTAGTGCGTATTGTTGTCTGTGTCCGTTGTTTCAAGTGTGGTTGATTGTACTGTGTAGTACATTGTCTGTTTGGTGACGTATTGTATGTAACTATTGTGGAGTGTGCATACGTGTGTATTGTTTTTGATCTGCCGTTAATGAGAATATAATTTTGTTTGTTTATCAACTCTCGGCTCTGTCTTGTTCTTTGGGCCACAGCCGGCGTCCGCTGGCGCACCAATAAGGACCACTTCTAAATTGTCCACGCTTTCGTGGTGCGGTTCGGGGGGCCGATACTTCGGCTCTTGGAATTAGCCCGGCGATCGCCTCCCTAATAAACGGGACAGGTGTGACAACCAGTACGATGAGAGCGTGTTTCATCTGGACGCCTCTTAGTTTGTGGTCAACGAACGTGAAACGCTTGCTTACGAGCATGCATAAGCCCCCTCCCTCGATATTGCTTCTGTGTGTTTCGTACCCTGTTAAAGTAGCTGCGTTTTTAAGCATTTCTTGAAGTAATATCATGTCTGGTTTTCGTGTTGACTGCCTGATTTGTGGCTGTAGAACTGCTTTTTTTAAGCAAAGCCACGCCAATTTCACTGCCACATGACTCTACCTAGATTAGTGTTAGCCATAATACAGGTTTTAGTTACCCGGCTGCCCTTGGAGGTTCTCGGTACCACGTCCCTGCTCGCCGTTACGTGTCCGTGTTGAGTGAATACGGGCTCATTCATCGTAATCTTGATGCTTTCCTCGAGTTTAGTGGTCCTGTTTGCGAGCCCTAGGACTGTTCCATCTGGTGTCTCAATGAAGCTTTCCATCGTGCACAAGATTCTCTTAACGTCCATAATTTAAGCTCGTAACTGGCTCTCGAAACCTTTCTCGTAGGCTTCTGATTGAATCACCCGTTGTTGTATATGTCGCAAAAATGAAAAGAAATTACCGCTTCCGAGGAACTTCCGAAGAAAAGATCAAACTTCTCTCTTAAAGAAGATTCGCTCAAAGAACTAGATCTGTAAATTCAGAAAGGCGTTAAAAATGATGCTTTAGAAGATGAAATATCATGCTCCGAGAACTACGAAGAAATACTAAGCGTAGGAAAGACCAAAGTACAGCGCATGCTACGCGAGCATGGCTGCACTAACACCGCACTAGTGACCGCTTCGCTAGATGGCACCTCCACTTCGTCAGAATATAGAGCATCTGGTCATAAGATGCCACAAGTGACCCCCAGCGTAAAGTTGCCAAAGTTGGAATTAGCGAAATTCAACGGTGAGTTTCGGCAGCGGCAAGGTTTTTGTAGTCAGTTCAACTTGACAACAAACTCCAACAACCACCTCTTCAACATGGACAAACTCATGTACCTGAACTTAACAGGAAAAGCACCTGCCGCTGTCACAGGCCTCAATTTGTCTGAAGGAAACCATGAAGCTGTGCTCTCACTGTTAAATGAAAGGTTCTGTCAAAAGAAAGTGATCATGTAAGACCACATGTCGAGATTGCTCAACATGAGGTCAGTGCGTGACTCGTGGAGCCTCAGCCAACCACGAGTCATTGTTGACGAAGTAGAGATCGGTACAAGAAGCCTCACTTCTCTCGGCGTAGGCGTCCACACGCACGGGGCCTTATTATTCACCATTCTAAAAAAATCGGTGCCTGTGGACCTTCAGCTAGAATACTGCCGAGAAGGAACTGCTACTGTTGAAGGCAGTGATCTAGAGGCATTTGTTCATTTCCTGAAAATTGATGTGGAATCGCGCGAAAACATACAGTGGGTCAAAGCAACAAGACTCATCAGTTTCGAATGGTCCATAGAAAGTCATAAAAGCACCTTTAAAGTGGCAAAATTATCTTTGGCTGCGGCATTGCTTACCATGACTAGGGAAAGAAAAAGTTGTCTGTTTTGTTCGTCAGAGTGCCACAAAACCAGTAACTGCAACGCAGAGACGTCAGCGGCTGACATAAGAGAGGTGCTTAAGCATGAGAACAGATGCTTCCGTAGCACAATTAAGAGACTCACGTCAAAACAGTGCCACAAGACCAAATGGCTCAGGTGTGCCAACTGTAGTGGAAGACACCTCACAGCTATGTGTGATCCCGATTTCAAAGGACACCATGGCGCTGATGAACATGCATCCTCTCCACCATTTACTAGACAAGCCACGGTGTTAAAGTCTTCTGTAACCTCACAAGATAATTTTCTGTGCTCAAAAGGGCATCAGTTTTTTCTTCAAACAGTGCGAGCTTTGACAGAAGGACCACACCAAAGTACACTTGTCACGGTTCTCCTAGAAGGTGGCAGTCAACGGACGTTAATCAACCGTTACCTCTCTGAAAGACTACAGGTAAAAGTGCTAAGCAAAGTGGAGCTCAGAACCTATGCTTCCGGCGACAAGTCGGCTATAAACCGCACCAAGGTGCGTCGGGTCGAGCAGTGGCTTCGAGGCTAATATTGCCACATTGAATATGCAGCACCAAGAGAACAACGAAGAACTACCGCAAGCTGAACCGTGTGACAAAGAAGGACGTATACCCATTACCGCGCAACGATGATTCACTAGACAGGCTGAGGTATGCACGCTGCTTTTCGTCGATGGACATCAAAAGTGGGTATTTCCAAATTAAGGTCGACGAGCGAGATAGAGAAAAACGGCTTTTGTAACGCCTGACGGGCATGTGATTTTAAAGTCTTGCCATTTGGATTGTGCTCAGCCCCGCAGCATTTCAGAGACTGATGGATACCGTTCTGTCAGGCCTTAAGTGGCAGACACGTCTTGTCTATCTTGATGACATCATTGTTTTTTCAAAAACATTTGAGGAACACCTGAGCAGGCTGCTATCGGTACTCAGGGCAACAAGGTCTGCCGTCCTGACACTGAAACCCGAGAAGTGTCATTTCGATTTCAAAGAGCTCCACTTTTTAGGACATGTAGTGAGCCATGAAGGTGTTCGATCTTATCCCGATAAGAGTGCGGCCTTCAGAAACTTTCCGATGCCAACAGACAAGAAAGCACTCAGGCGTTTCTTTGGCCTATGCGCATACTACCAAAGGTTTATTGCCGATTTCCCCCACGTAGCGTCCCCGTTACCATGACTCACAAGAGAAGACATTTCGTTCACATGGGGCGACGATTAACAAGCGGCATTTCATGATCTCCGACAACGCCTGCAGACTCCGCCTGCACTAGCTCACTTTGAAGAGGATGCTACTACCATGGTCCACACAGATGCCAGCAACATGGGTTCAGGCGCTGCACTCGTCCAGTAGCAAGACTCAGCCGAGCGTGTCTTCGCTTATGCAGGTAGGACGATTTAACACGCCAAGTCCAGCTACTTCACAACAGAAAAAGAGTGTCTTGCTGTCGTATGGGCGGTTTTGAAGCTTCGTCCGTACCTCTATGGTCGTTCCTTCCACGTAGTCAGCGACCATCATTCCCTCTGCTGGCTGACCAACTTGAAAGACCCGTCTGTTCGGCTCAAACGGTAGAGCTTACGCGTTCAAGAGTTTGATATGACGGTCGTGTATAAGTCCGGATGGCACCAAGCCGACGCCAATTGCTTATCAAGGTCACCGATAAAGCGCGACAATTACACAGAAGATGACAGCATGGCTTTTTTAGGAGTCGTCGACACCACTACGATTTTGTGCAAACAGAAAGAAGACAGCGAGTTGCTTCCTCTTATTGAATTTTTGAATGGCCGGACAACAACCGTCCTTAGAAGATTTTCAAGGAGCCTGCCGTCATTCTGCTTACGTAGTGGTTTTCTAAGAAGTACTTTTCTCCCAGAGGAAGCACCCACCTACTTGTCGTTCCGACGTGAATCCGTCAGGAGATACTTTGTGCTGGCCACGATGAGCCCACGTCTGGTCATCTCGGATACACACGCACATTGCCGAGAATCCAACAGAAATACTGCTGGCCAAGACTTCCAGCTATTGTGAAGCATTACGTGCACACGTGCCTTATTTGCCAATGACAAAAATCGCCGCTGTTAAACTCAGCGGGACTATTACAACCAATTCAAGTGCCCACGGTACCTTTTGCCCAATTTGGAATGGATCTCCTCGGACCATATCCGACTTCTCATGCTGGCAACAAGTGGGTAATAGTCGCCACTGATTATTTTACGTGCTACGCGGAAACAAAGGCTTTGTCAAGTGGTACCGCCGTTGAAACCACACGATTCTTTGTAGAAAATATCATCCTGAAGCACGGTGCTCCGACAATAATGATAACGGATCGAGCTGCCACTTTCACGGCGGCGCTCCTGAAGACAGTGCTTAAGCTCTGTGGAACAGCCGTTCGGAAAACCACTTCCTATCACCCACAAACAAACGTCTTAACAAGACGCCTGAACAAGACTATTGCCGACATGTTGAGTATGTACGTTGACGTGGATCACAATATCTGGGATGACATTCTACTGTACATCACGTTCACCTATAATACAGCGCAGCAAGAAACCACACGAAGAACGCCGTTCAGTCTCCTTTATGGCCGTGAAGTGATGACGACGCTTGACGCCATGTTATTGCACGACTACAATGACATCGATTTGGACGCTGCATCTTTTACGTAACGAGCAGAAGAAGCGAGGCGGCTTGCATACGTTCGAATCACCCAGCAGCAAAGTTTCGACGCCCAACGTCATAATCTGTGACACCAATAAGTCGTCTATCGGCTCAGCGACAAAGTCTGAGTATGGAGTCCCATTCGCCGGCGGAGACTGTCTGAAAAATTGCTGAAGAGGTAATATGGCCCCTACACAGTTTTACAACGCCAGAGAGACGTTAATTACGTGGTCGTTTCTGACAGACTCTCGACAACTCACCAGCAAAAACCAGAAATCGTGCACGTTGTGCAAATGAAGCCCTATTTTTCGGACTGATTTACACCATACATAGACTACACCGTCTCTTGTAGAAGAGCATCGAGACGCTTCTCTCTGGTGGGGGGCCAAAGCCACATTGAATATGCAGCACCAAGAGAACAACGAAGAATACGCGCAGCGAGAGAAAAAAGATGAGTTTCTCTTCCAATCAGTTCGCGAGTGTTCTGGTACAATTAAAGTGAGTTTCCTGTATTCAGCTGCTGCTGGTTCTGCATTGTGACAATATGACGGAAAACGAGTACGACTGGAGGGCTTCGAAGTTCCCTGAATCTGTGTAGATATCACGGCAACACTTTCAAAGTCAGTTCTACTTGAACTTTTGAAATTTGACTTTCAAGTTGCAGCCGTTGCGCAAAGTGATAGAAGTGAAAACACAGACCATCTTATGGGTGACGATCATTATTGGGAGTTAGTAACAGGAGCCACCAGGCGTCTAACACCCAAGCTGATGACAGTGGAGACTGTATTCGGAAGCGCTGTCCAGTGCCAGGCTGGTCCAAGAATGTCATCATGAGTGTCTCCCTCTGTCTGGCATATTGCGAGTAGCAGTGAACGAGCAAACCAACAAAGAGATTTCAACTCAGGTAAGGTCATTCTGAGAGCTTGAACACATTGACATCAAGGAACACCAACCAGCTCAACCCCAAAACGCATTCCAACAGCACTTCAAAGAAACCGTCAAATTTCAGAGTGGCCAGTACATGGTGTCTTTTCCCTAAAGATCAATGGTTGATGAGCTCGACAACTATGAGTGCGCCCCGAGGCGTCTTAGAGCAAAACAACGCGCCTTTTGAAAGAAGATTCCAGGATAGTGGAATATGACGCCTGGATCTGAGATGCTATACAAAAGGAATATGCAGAGCCGGTCGACCAGTTTTACAGCACTTCGGGAGGTCAGGCGTACTACATGCTACATCAAGCTGCTGTGCGACAAGAAAGCCAGACAACCGAAATGGGGGTGGTGTTCGACGAATCAATTAGTGCCAAGCATCGCCTCTCACTGAACGTTTTGGAAAGTGGTCCGAAACTTAATTCAGAGCTAACCAATTTTTAATAAACAACTACGGCCTGATTGCGGATATTGAAAAGGCATTTCGTAAAATATCTCTGTCGAAAGGCGACCGGAATGCCGTGCGCTTTCTTTGTTATGAAACTGCGCCGAAGAAAGGTGAAGAACTTCCAGCGGTGACGACATACCGGATGACACTCGTGCCAATTGGTGTCATGTCAAGTCATTTTTTATTGGCCGCAACATTACAACACCATATTCAATGACTGACGGAGAAGTATGCTGAAACTGCGAGCATCCTGCGCAAACCCCTGTTTGTTAACGACCTTGTCCTTGGTGTGTACAGCTTTGAGCAAGTTAAAAAGTTATATCAGCAATCAAGCGACATATCGTCACAAGAATAAATGTGATTCCACAAGTGGATGTCTAACGAACACGATTTATTCAACTTCATTGGAGATGGAAACTTGGCAAAACGGGAGGTGACGCCTGGACTACCTATAGCAACCAAAGTGTTAAGAGTGGGTTAGAATGCTCATACAGATAACTCTAAGTACAATCTTACCTCAATTCTTGAATTCCTCACCACAAGAACTGACAGCGAGAGATTCGTGTGGTTACAAGCCTCAACCAGAATTTTCGACCAGTTTGGGTTCATTGCTCCTACAACGCTCTTCGTAAAGGTAATGTTTCAAAGATTGTGGGAGCTGGGCGCTGGTTCAGACGATCCTTTGCCAGAAATATTGCAGACGGAGTGTAAAAGCTGGTGTGAAGAGCTTAGCTGCATCAAGGCAGTTTCCATTCCAAGAACCATCGCAAAGAATTTCTGAAATGTAAAGACAATTTCTACGATGCCTGCCCAAAGGCATACGGTGCTGTCATACACGTCGCATGCAAGTCTCCACAGGTAACAATCACAATAAGCCTAATTATGGCCAAATCAAGTAGTTCTTTTCAAGCGCCTCTCGTTACCCCGACTAGAGCTGATGGGGCACCCATAGGCGCTCGACTGTGCCACTACGCGGCCAAGGCCTTGGACCTCCAGAATGCTGCTACTATCCTTTGGACTGATTCAACAGTAGCCATGCAATGAATTAAAAGAAACGCTGCAATGAGAAAGCCCTTCGTCGTAAACCGATTATTATAGCTGCAAGCGTTGACTGATCCCAGGCATTAGAGACACTGCCCCTGAGTGGACAACCCCGCTGACCTAATCACTCGCGGTATCCTCTCA
Organism: Rhipicephalus microplus; assembly: GCF_043290135.1. Classification (NCBI taxonomy): domain Eukaryota; kingdom Metazoa; phylum Arthropoda; class Arachnida; order Ixodida; family Ixodidae; genus Rhipicephalus; species Rhipicephalus microplus. Next base: position 170,100,236 of record NC_134706.1, on the reverse strand, counting down.
TCAGCCTTGTTGGAAATTGAATAGTGGTGGAGAACACCCAACGGCTTCACAACGATGAGACACATTGGCCAACGAGCAGCGAGCATAGCTCATGGGCAGAGGAATGCCACTTGAAAGAGCAAAAGTGACTGCTATCCCTATAGTATTATCAGTGGGAGATGATTTAGGCTCCAACCGAAAGTTTTGAAGAAACCCGACTTTTCGAAACCGACTTCGTTCCTTTCTCATGGATGACTGCAGAGACTACGTTGCAGTGGCGTCTTCAAAGCACTCGTGGGGCGGATGATGCCCCCCCCCCTCTCTTTGTCTCGTTCTGCCATGCAGCGCATTCCATGCGTATACACTGGGGGTAGGGTTCCGAGAGAGCGGATGATGTTAAGGGCTGTCTTCTGTATGTGCCGCGACTCGAGCAATAACCTTCTCCTCCAGATCGGCTCGCTTTCAAGGATTGCCGTCGCTTCAAAATTTATCCGGTGATTCAACTGGATAAAGAGCGCAAAAGAGCGCGACTGCGCTGCGCTCTTTGTAGAATTTTCGCACGTCGTTGGCATGTTGCTTCAGTCGTTCCGGTAGGTTTTTCGTCTTGCCGACGTACGAAGAGGGGCACTCGGCGCACGGAATTTTGTACACGACACCGGGGGTCCCATTCATTGTTGGCCGGTCTTTCGGGTGGGGGAGGAGGCAGCCCAGCGTACACGAAGGCACGTGCTCGTTTCGAACCTCTTCCTTCTTGAAGATCCACGCCAACATTTTGCTGGTTCTCTGAACGTATAAAACCCGGACGTGTTTCGGGGGCTGCCAATTAAAGTTGAATGGGGTTTACGTATCCTCTGTTGCTCTGGGCGGCCGGTGGCGGCTCGAATGAAGTCTTTTGGGTATCCGTTTTTTCTCAGGGCGCAATTACGCGGGCCTCTTTTTTTTTTGCTCTGTGTCAATGGAGCATAAGTTCAGAGCTCTTTGGAGTAGAGTGGTCACAACCGAGGCCTTGTGGCAGGCGGAGTGAGAAAAATTAAATTGAAGGTAGCGGCTAGTGTACGTTAGCTTCCTATGAATAGAGAACTCCATGCCGTTCCGCTTTCTTGCTACCTGGACGTCCAAAAATGGCAGGCAGTGGTCCCTTTGACACTCGGTCGTGAATTCTATGGCTGGGTGCACGGAATTTAGGTGTTGTCTGAATTTTTCAACTCCAGCTAAAGTTTCAACTTTAGGTTGGACTTTAAATCATCTCCCAGTTTCATACCCAACCATACAGACTTCTGTAAAATGTTTGCAGTCAGTATCATCACTGCTAGATACAGCTAGTACTGAAATCAGAGGAGTTCGGCTCATTCAGCAGAATGATGTAAGTAACTGCGTGGGTCCACCGCTTTGTCAACAACTGCCACAACGGTTACAAGAGAAGAGAAGGACCACTACGGGCAGAAGAGGTGATCATTGCTGAGAAGTACTTGTTGGCTGCAACTCAAGGAGAGGCACTGAAATATTTCCAACCCAAATCCCCAAATACTGCTGCACAAAGGCTCTTCTGTTTTGCCACTGAACCCGTACCTTGACGGAGAGAATCTCATGCGAGTTGGTGGACACCTGCAGTTCAGCAAAAACACCGAAGAGACTAAATATCCCATCATTCTGCCTAGCCCTTACCGCTTGACGGTTCTGCTCATAAAGAAAGAGCACGTGAGAATGCTGCACTCGGGGGGGGTGACACCTTGGCATAACTGCGAGAGTCGCATTGGATAATCAGAGGGCACCAGGTAGTGAGGAAGGTAATTAAGCAGTGCCTCATCTGCCGAAAACAAAGTTACCCTCTGGCTATGGGATCAGTAGCACCACTTCCAGCTGACAGAGTAACAAAGGGAAATCCGTTCGACACTGTCGACATCAATTTTGCTGGACCTCTGATATGTCAACAGCCGCATGATGTCCGAAAATATTACATTGCTATTTTCACCTGCGCTGTGACGCGTGCGCACATCCTGAACTAGTCATTGACACGTCGACTACAGCCTTTCTCCTGGCATTCAAGCGCTTCGTGGCTCGCAGGGGAATCTGCTCGACTATTTATTCAGACAACGTTCTGCTGTTCGAGAGAGCAGCTAAGGGTCTGAGAGCAATGTTTCCGCTGCTAAACTAAGAAGAAATGCTGTCATACTTCGCCGGAAGTCAGATAAGGTTGAAGTTTATCATTGAAAGGGCAGCTTGGTGGGGTGAATTCTGGGAGTGGTTAGTGGGATCACTGAGGGTAGGGTTGCGTGAAAAGTTAGGTCTGAGCAGCTTAAGTTTTGAAGAACTCACAACTGTATTGTAAGTAGTCGAAGCCTGGATAAACTCACGCCCATTGACTCTCATCTACAATGATGCTCAAAAGCCAGAATCGCTGTCGACGGCCCACTTCTCCATTGGAGAGAAGCTGATATTTCCTCCACATCACCTGCCTGCTGAACCTCCTAGTGATGGCACGCATCTTTCACGTCGCTGGAGGTACCAGTCAGCCGTGGCTGAAAGAATCTGGGAGCGGTGGTGGAAAGAGTACCTTTGGGAGCTTAGATCAGCACATTTGTCCTGCCCAACGAGAACGAGCGACCTAAAGATGAACGTTTTGGTTCTTTTAAAAGGAGATCGTCTGAAACGACACACGTGGAAAACTGCCACAATCAAAAAAACTTTTATAGGCAGATATGGCAGAGTGAATCCAAGTGGGGAAACAGAAGTGAAGCGACCAATACAGCTGCTTTATTCCCTAGAAGTCGATAGACACATGAGCTCAAGAGTTCGCTTGTACTGGGGATTTTGTTGTATTTGTCGCAAAATGAAAACAAAATCACCGCTTTTGACGAAATAATAGAACGACCCGCGAAGAAAAGGCACGAAATGGGGCAACTCGGAGAAAACGCGTTTCCGGCCTGCTGCAGCAGCGGCACTTTTCAAAAGCGACAAGGGGCCCAGCAAGAGGGGAGTACGTCCTCGACGTCGGTGCGCCTTAACGAGCTACACGACTACCGTGGATTAAAGGCTCAAAGCCATAGGGAACGACCGTGTTAGTTACCTGAGTTGTTAGAAAACGTTGCAAGTGCGGGGTGCAGAGGAAACTCTTTTTAGCTATATGTATACTTGGGTTTCTTTGCCTCTTTTTTTCCTGTCCCTTTTACCCTCAACGAGAGTGGTGTAAATATTGTAAATTAAACCAGTCTTCGTGATGTGTTCGTACTGACAAGACATATTGACTCTCTGTCGTCGTCTTTTAAACAAAGTTTTTTTTTGCATCCCTGCTATTACCGATGCAACACCAGTTTTTTTTTTCGGAGCTGAAGCGCCTGCGTCTGAGTATGAAGCGCCAGCGTCTGGAACGGTCGCGGGCGCCGCATGATTTTCGGGATGTTTGTTTTGTGCCGACACGGCACGCTCACGTCTGAGCTCTTGCACCTCTTGTGTAAGCTTTTGGACTCGAGCGCGTATTACCGCGTTCTCTAAGCTTATCTACAAATACAAATTTGATTGAATGAGTTAGCTCTGCAACTCTACGTGCTTTATCGACCCCCTCCCATGCAATTCACCAAGCTCACCTTGTCTAGTGAGCTGGCGTCGTTGACCTGTGACTTCTCGGAGCTTGTATGAGCCTTGCTTGCTGTGAGACGGATACTGGCCACGCGATCACCCTCAAGTTTGACGTGGCCATCTCGGGGAGCAGATTGTCTTGCTGCTACCGTTGGTTATTTGCTAATCGATGCTCCCATTGGCGTCTGCGTATCACGTACGCAGTCTTGTACCTTGTTTAAAGTAACAAGAACACCGTCCAATGTAAAATACACAAAAGTTAAAAAGACGTCTCGGCTCCCCACATGGGAGCCTTGTTCACAGTGACCGCGAATGGCGTAGTGCGCTCTTATTATGCATGTGTCATGTTTAGGACAGTTTGAGCACTTCCACTACTGTGCAGCGGCGCAGGAAACAGACAAGGAGACGTACGTGTTCAAATGTTTATATACAAAAGAAAGGATATGAAAAGTCGGTGATGTGGGCGCCGTCGGGACGACGACCACGGCACATGAGGAAGAAGAGCACCGTGGTCTCACGACTCCCGAGCAGCGGTGGCGTTGTCTAGGAGATGCTTGGACCAGCGCGACCTCGGATGTAGTTTACAAGCTCTTGATCACCGCCCCTACGTACTGGTTCTACGTGCGGGTTCTGGCCAGCACAGCACAGTCTGTGCCGTGCTGAAATGCTGCTCGCCACAGCTGCGGTGCGGCAGCTCAGTCACCTGCGTTCCTCGCCTTGGCCAGGAAACCGTCAGGTACCCTCGGGTGCACAGCTCATGAGCCCGCGGCCCACGTCCAAGTCTGGCGCACCGCTCGGTACTGCTCGGCACCAATCGGTGATCCTCGATTCAGCCAGCAACTCTCCTGGCACCTGGATTCTCGGCCACACTGAACCTCGCCGGTCTCCGTGGTCCTCCGTGCACACGCATGCGTCTCGCCCGGTAGAACGTCTCACCCGTCCGAGCTCAGAATTGCAAGCACTGGCCCGAGCACTGCGAGCGTGCCTCGTGCCTCCGTACCACCACGCTCTTCTTTTTTGTCCCTCAGTGCTCGGTCCCTCAAAAACGTCCATGTCGACAATTTTGCGATATTTACATTTGACATTTTACCCCCCACTTTAAAAATTTGTTTCTGTTCAACAAGTTTTCTAAGCATAAGGATGGAGAATGCTCACAGCCTGAAAGGCGGAAAATGTGCGCATGTTTACAGTTTTCTTTCACACGCATTGACAGGTTGGTTCACACGTAGTTCACGGAGTTTACATTGAGTAACGCTTCAAGTTTACACTCGGCTCATGTAGTCAGCTGCAACGTTGCCACTTGTTTTGATATTTTTCACAATGAAGTCTTATTCAATAAGTGTCAGACTCCAACGCAGAATAGGCTATTTGTGTTCTTGGATGACTTGATGTAGGCCAACGGCTGGTGATCACTCTGCCGTACAAACTGCTTGCCGAAGAGATAAATATGGAATTTTAGGACAGCGCACACGAGCGCTTGCCCTTCTCGCTCTACGGTTGAGTACCGTACCTCCCGCGGAAGGAGCTTCCTGCTTGCGTAGGTGACGGGATGGAGAAGACCGTCATAGTTCTGGATGATCACGGCTCCCACACTGGTAGAAGGTGCGTCTGTGCGCAGAAGAAATGTCTACTTCAAGTAAGGAGACCTCGAAATCGGACCAGTGGACAGCAGTCTTTGAAGCTCATCAAATGCCTCCTGGTGACGTTCCCATATAACCTTGTTCGAAGCACGCTTCCGAATGAGCTCTGTTAAGGGATTAGACACGTGGGAATAGTTGGGTACGAAGTCTCGATAGTACCTCGTGAGACCGAGCATGGAATGGACTTCTTTCAATGTAAGAGGTCTTTTTGCAGCTTGTATCTTTTCAAGCGTTTCGAGCGGCGGCCGTAAGGCCCCATGTCCCACGATGTGGCCCAAGAACTTTACCATCGTCGAACCAACTTATCTCTTGTATGGCTTGATTGTGAGATGTTCAAGCTGTACATGTCGGAAAAAAAACTTTCGAGCATGGCGAGGTGCGTCTTCCTTGTGTCTGGGGCTAAAGAACATCATAGAAGTAATGATGTACGTGCGAAATGTCAGCCACAACTTTTCTCATGAATCTCGTGAACACTGCTGGTTCTGTTTTATTGCCGAAAAGCATAAAGCGGAACTGGTAAAGGCCCGACATTGCCAGGAAGGCTGTCATGCATTTCGAGTCTTTGTGCATTGGGACCTGCCAGTACCCCTTTGGTAAATCAAATTTAGAGAACTAGCGAGCCTTTCCTAAGTTTGCGAACACATTGTCCACTCGTGGAATAGGCTCATTATCCATTACGACGATTCTGATCAACTGTCGGAAATCACTGCATAAGCGCATGCTGCCTTCTTTGATTTTCACTACGATGATTGGCGACTGGTAATGTGAGTCTGACAGTTTGATGATTTCCTGCGCCAGCATCTGCTGTACTTCTTCCTCTACCGTCTGCTGAACAGCAAAGGGTATCGGGTACTGGCGTACGGCCACCAGCACAGTAGATGTTGTCGTAATCTTGCACTCTACCTAGTTAGTCTTTCCCGGAACGTCTTAGAAGATATCTTGGTAGTCTCATACAATCTTCTCTATCTCTGCCTTCTGGTTCGCGTCCAAGTTGTCAACGACCTTACCGTGATGATAGGTCTTGTTCCGATGAAGCGTGATCCACGGTAGTTCTGGTTCTTCCGGTTGTTCCGTTTGTACCGTGACAGCCGTGTGGTCCACCGTGTGTGTAAAAGGTGGTCTCTCCTCGTACTTCTTAAGAAGGTTGATGTGGAACAAACTGGTTCAGGTTCCTAGATCAACGACATAGAAAATCTTGCTCCGCTTCTTTAGTACAATGAAGCAGCCTTTACAAGAGAGAATCAGTTTGTTGGTGTCAGGAGGTAGTAGAAGTAATACTTTGTCTACGACGCAGAGCTGACGAGGCTTCGCTTTGCGATCATAGTATTTATTTTGTGTCAGCTTGGCTTTCTGCAGCTCTTCGTGCACAATTTGACACGTCTTATACAAACGATCACGAAGCTCCATCTCGTAGCCGTATGGAGCCTTCGTTTGGGGATCCATGGTTTTCGCGTCTACAATTCCTTCAGTATGGACATTGGGCCTCTAATGTATCGACCATACAGGAGGTCAAACAGCGAAAAGCTGATACTCGACTGAGGCACCTCTCTGTAGGCAAATAATAATGGTGTCAAATATCTGTCCCAGTTCTTAGGACTTTCGTGGCTAATGCGCCGTATCATTTGCTTTAATGTACCAGTAAAGCGCTCCACAAGACCATTTGCCATAGGGTGGTATGGAGTAGTTGGCAACTGTCGGAAAGACAGCAGTCTGCTCACTTCCTGCATTAAGCGTGATGTGAATGACCTTTAGTGGTCGCTCACTAATTCTCGTGGTATTCCAACGTGCGAGAGCATTTCCACCAACGCTTCATCTATCGTCTCCATTTCTGTGCTTGGTAATGCAACAGCGTCAGGATATTGCGTTGCGCAGTCGACCATTGTTAGAATGAAACGGTTTTCTTTGGCCGATGTCGGTGATAGTAGACCGATTATGTCAATCGCCACACGTTGGAAGGGTACGTCGATCGCCGGCATTTTTCCGAGGGAGACACGTTCGACTGAGTGCTTTGGCACAGTGCACTGGCAGATGTCACAAAAGCGCACAAATCGTGTCACCTCAGCCTGCACACCCGGCCAATATAATTCTTTTAGAATATTATCAGTTGTTCGTTTAACACCTTGGTGACCTGCCATAACTCCATCATGCGCCATCCCACGGACAAACTGACGGAGGCTTTGCGGAACAACCGGTTGGTCAACTTCCTTTCTCGTTAACGATCTGTAGTGTCGGTGAAGTATTTCCTTGAGCAAAGCATACTTTATGTTTGATGATCGCTTCGCCATCGTCTTCTCGATCGCTGGAAAACAGCTGTCCAAGGTGCGACCTTCTCTCTGCAACTTTTCAAGACCTTGTTGGGTCACATCTAGTTTGTTAGATGCCGCCACAGGTAACGCCATGTCCCTGGCCCCTCTTGTTGTCACTACACTCAAAGTCAGTAGGTCCGGTGACATGCTTGGATATGGAGGAGGCTCCCTTGCTCGTGCTGACTCCTTATGCAGTCTTGCGACATCCTACAGGTGATGTGGCGAAGTAGAACTAGAAAAGAAGGTTGCCCTATCGATGTTGCCGAGAACGACGTCATAGAGTTGCTTTTCCTTGCAGAGTGCAGTGTCGGTCCTCGGAAGAACGGAGAGTCGATGTGTACCTTTGCCTCGGTAAGCTGCCTCAATGAACCGTCGAGAAGCTGTACATTACGTGTGATACTGGTGAAATTCTTTTCCGATACCAGCGAACGCTTTACCACCGCGGTATTGCATCCCGAGTCTCTTACCACAGTCACAGGCTGTCCCTCGAGATATCCGGTTGCCGTTGGCATCACTTGTCTTAGCAGACCAAGATAAATATATCTTTTTTTCTAATGGTGCATTTTACTCTGCTAATGAAGGGGTACAATCCAAGTTCTCCATCTTTTGAGCAAAAGATGCATGGTCATAGTTGACAACAGCACTTGTGCTTCCTTGTTGTGGCTCTTTACATTTGGACACTCGTACGCTTGATGGCCGTGTTTCCTGCAGTACCAGCAAGACGAGGGTTTCGGGCCTTTTGACCACGTCCAACAGTCTGCAGCGCAATGACCTTGCTTGCCACATAAAAAGCATTGCACTTTTGCTTTTCCAGTCTCTTTATAGCGGCTCTTGCTCGCCGATTCTGCTTTTTCGCTCGGTCTTTCCTGCTTCCCTTTCGCGATATTTGTCAGGCCTTGCGCCTCCACATAAAGGTCAGCCGTTTCGGCTAGCTGATCGAGTGTTCGGCATTCTCGCTGTTTCAAGAAAATGGCGAGTTTCTCATCGCTTCTTAGCCAAAACTGTTCGGACACAATGCTATCTCTCGATGCGTCATACATTTTAGTTTTCTGTTTTCGCCATCTGCAGCCAATGATCTATGTAACCGAGCAGCCGACCAGCAAACTGTCGTCCTGTCTCGGAATTCTCCGGTTTACTTTCGCGAAACTTTTGCCGATATCCCTCTTTATTGTACCGAAATCTTTGCAACAAGGTTTGCTTCAGCTTTTTGTAGTCTGTAGCATCTTCTGCAGCAATATGTCCTACAATACTCAAGGCTTCACCTGAGAGGCATAAGCTTAATGAGAGTGCCCACCTGTTGACTGGCCATCGCTGGCTCGTGGCTACCCGCTCGAAGCGCTGAATGTACGTGTCGAGTTCATTGCGACCCTCATTGTAGGGAGGAATAAGCTTGTGGGGTCTCCTGAACGCTTCGCTGCTGTCTTCCACGTGCTTTCCACCGGTTCCAACTGTCCCAGCCGTGCGCTCAGCAATACGACACTTAGCCTCCAGCAGACTTTGTTCCGCCGCCAGGCGAGCAATCTCCTGTTCTTGCACTATTCGCGATGCGTCCCTATCCTCAGCTCGTCTGTCACGCTCTTTTTTTCTGCTGCTTCTCAATCCACTCCTCGAGTTCGTTACCCGTCAAGCCAAGGTCGTTGCCAACTGGAATATACTTCTCCCAATTCATTTCCGCCCACTGCACAAAAGAGAAGTGCAGCACTGAAAGCTGGAGATAGAGCTTGGTCCTGCGTCGTGGACGCTAGAAAATTGTGATGCTTAGGATGGTTCGAGCAATTCCACTACTGTGCAGCGGCGCAGGACACAGACAGGGAGACGTGTTCAAACGTTTACATACAAAAGAAAGGATACGAAAAGTCGGTGATGTGGGCGCCGTCGGGACGACCAACACAGCGCACCAGAAAGAAGAGTCCCGTGGTCTCACGACTGTCGAGCAGCAAGTGGCGTCGTCTGGAAGATGCCTGGATTAGTGCGACCTCGGGCCTAGTTTCCGAGCTCTTGATCACCGCCCGGGCATAGCGGGTCCACGTGTAAGTTCTGACCAGCACAGCACCGTCTGTGCCATGCTGAAATGCTGCTCGCCACAGCTGCAGTGCGGCAGCTTGGTCACCGGCGTTCCTCGCCTCGGCCAGGGCCCCGCCAGGTACCCTGGGGTGCACAGCTTATAAGCTCGCAGCCCACGTCCGATCGGCGATCCTGGATTCAGCCAGCAACTCCTCTGGCACCTGGATCCTCGGCCACTTTGGACCTCGTCCGGCTCTGTGGTCCTCCGTGCACACGCACGCGTTTCGCCCGGCAGAACATCTCGCTCGTTTGAGCTCAGAATTGCACGTACTGGCCCGAACACTTTGAGCGCGCCTCCTGCCACCAATCTACCGCACTCTTCTTTTTGTCCCTCGGTGCTCGGTGGTCCGCATCGACGTTTTTGTGATAGTTACACGTGACAGCATGTTTCATCACGTGTTGCAGACATAGATCGCTCACACCGGGGATTGTCCCAATAATTCAGTTCAACGTATGCGCAGTAGTTTTAATGGCCAGAGATTCCATGTGCAATCGCGGTAACAACTTTCTTTCATTGGCAATGATGCATGCTTTATTCCAGTCGATAGCGTGCCCAGTAAACGCAACATCCTCTGCGAGGTCATTAGAAGCTACTTCCTTGTTCTTGACGTCATTAAATGTTTCCGGAGCTTTCTTTTGTAATTGCCCGTTTTTCCAATGTATTCGTATCCACAGTGTTTGCGAGGAATTTTTATTTATGAATTCATTTATTTATTGTACCCTCAGGGCTTTACAGCATTGCAGAGGGGAGCGGGCACTGACGAACAATGTTGAAGAAAAGAATACACAGACAAGACACTAGAACAATATTAAACACTGGAAAGCAACTATTATCAACTGCAACTATGTTATACAGCCAGTATATATACAAGAAAACTAACAACAAAATCAAACGTTTACATTTCCAACACCAAGTATGTTATCGAGCGATGTTTTAAAACTGCAAGGCGAGGTGATGGATGCAACTGAATGTGGGAGGTAGTTCCAATCCTTGCAAATTTTAGGCAGGAATGAGTGGGATTATGTTGATGTCTTGAAGCGAGGAACAGCAACTTTCTGCGCATGGTCAGTAGGAGTTGAAATGTATGACGGTGGGGTTATTAAAAGTGAACGCAGAAGGGAGTTGTAACTTTTGTTGAAGAGTACGAGACGGAATATCCTACGGCGTGTAGTGAGTAAAGGAATGTTAATAATTGATTTCATGTTAGTTACGCTAGCGGTACGACAATTATCTGATAATATAAATCTAACAGCGCGATTCTGAATGCTCTCAAGTTCACTAACTAAAGTGATATTACCAGAGTCTCATATCGATGACGCGTATTCCAAATGCGGACAAACGTACGTAATGTAAAGAAGCTTTTTAAATCAACAGGGGCCATGTAAAAGTTTCTTCGCATGTATCCTAGAACCCGGTTTGCCTTACATGTGACAGAGTTGATATGATGTTTCCAAGACAAGTTGTTAGTAATATGGACACCAAGGTATTTATAAAAGGGGACGGGATTGAGTACGGTGCTGTTAAGGAAATAATTCGGACATGCGGTAGTATTACGTGATGTGCGCATAGACTTGCACTTCAAAACATTTAGTTCCATTTGCCATAAATTACACCAGTTAAGCACGTTAGTGAAATCTGTTTGGAGGGTAGTGATGTCATTATTATTAGATATTTGGCGATAAATTACACTATCATCCGCGAATAGGCGCATTGTTGAGGAAATATTGTTAGGCAAGTCGTTAATGAAAATTAAGAACAGCAATGGCCCAAGGACAGACCCCTGTGGCATTCCGGAGTGAACTGGTGTAGTAGACGAGTCGAAATTATTAGCCGATACGTATTGGGACCGGTTAGTAAGAAAGCTACGGATCCAAGCGAGCACATATGAGTCAATGTTTAAGAGGCTTAGTTTTTGTAGTAGTAGGGAGTGTGTTACTTTATCAAAGGCTTTGATGAAATCTAGAAAATGCAGTCAGTTATTGTTCCAGAGTCAAGGGATATGTGTAAGTCATTAGTAAAAAGTAGAAGCTGTGTTTCGCACGAATACTGTTTTCTGAAGCCATGCTGAGCGGTTGTAAAGAAATCTTTGTCATGAAGAAACTTGATAAGTTGAGAGTAAATGACATGTTCTAAAATTTTACATGGTACTGATGTGAGAGAGATGGGACGAAAGTTACCTGGATCGTGGGTTGCTCCGGACTTATGTAAAGGTACCACCCTATTAATTAACCAGTCGTTAGGAAGCACTGCCGTAAGAAGAGACTGTGTGAATATTCGTTCAAGGATTAGAGAAGAATACTGTGCCGTGTTTTTCAAGAATTTTGTGGTGATACCATCGCAGCCGCATGAAGATGAAATCTTTAGTTTATTGATGATAGGCCGTATTCCTTTCGAGCTAATAACAATGATGTTCATTGAGGGAAAATTAAACGGCTTTGCAGGAAGTATGTCATTACTAACGGATGGTTCAGAGAAAGTTTCAGCAAAAGCACGGTTAAGTAAACATGCACACTGATGATCCAGAATTACATTACCTTGGGATAATAAAGACAGGTTGCTATGCTTGTTACCTCGTACAATGTTCAAAAATTGTTTGGGAATTTTTGCAGCACTGATGGTAAGGTTCTGGTAAAAAAGGTAAATTTAGCTACTTTTAGTTCACTTAAGTAGGTAGCGGCTGCAGATTTGTAAGCTAGCCATCGAGCCGAAGACTGGGATGTCGTCGCAGCTCTAAACAGTCTTTTCTTGCGGATAGAGAGTCTATTAAGTGTCGGTTGTACCAGGGAGAATTAGTATTGCAGTACACCTTTCTTACCGGAATATATTTATTTTTAGTCCCAAAATTTTACTTCTAAATAGGTTCCAGTTATCTTCTGCAGTGCGTTCAAAACTTAGAGGGAAAAAAGTACTTAAGAAAGAGCATAATTTAGTATTTATGGTGTTAAAGTCAGATCTGTTATAATCTGTGATCATTTTAAAACGGTTGGATGAGCGCAAGCGTTGAAACGATAGAGAAAAATGAATTATGTCGTGATCACTTAACCTAGGCAGCAGTGTTATCGGGGAACAAAGATCTCGAGATGACGTCAACACGAGATCTAGAAGTGATGATGTAGTCGAGGTGACACGTTTGGGATGCTGAACTAATTGTGATAGCCCGAAGTCGTTACAAATCGAAAGAAATTAGGTAGATTCAGATGACGTTGCCATAGAGCACTGGTAAGTGTCTGACCACTGAATGTCCGGGAAGTTAAAATCGCCTAAAACAATAATAGTCGCACCTGGGAAACGAACAGTAATCTGGTTTAACCAGTGATGAAATAATCGCAAAAGTTCGATGGGCTGGATGGGGTTCGGTAACAAACTGCAATTATTAGGTTTTTAAAGCCAGTACGAATACAACACCATACCGATTCTAAGTCGGTGAGAACAGGAACAAGGAAACATTCAATGTCATCTTTAATCACAAGTAGAACACCACCACCTAGTCGCTCATATCTGTCACAGCGAAAGACCTTGTAACGTTGTTCACACTTTAATAATTTGGCATCGGAGACTGTATTCGACAACCACGTTTCAGTTAGAGTGACAATACCAGCGTCACAATCATTCATCAGGGCACACAAATCATCACTTTTTGACAAAAGGCTACGTATGTTAGTACTTAGTAGAGAGAGAGCACCGCCCCCTGCGTGACCCTAACTTAGATCAATTTGCGGCATATGGCCAGACTGGAGTCGACGCGGGGAGGAAGCATGACTATTGGCGGTTCTGTATGTTGAATTACTGATGTTTTCGTCGTTACTTACAGCGTCGCTAACACTTGCGCTATCTCCTACGTTATTACTAGCCGGGGAACTTTTTCTTGTGGATGGACCGATGACGTACACTGCTTTAGTGGTTTTATCATCACACTGAGAATTTTATCACCACACTGGGAAAATCAAGTCTGTCCAGCTTATCTTTGACAGCTTTGAGACGGCCTCTGAACTTTCGTGTCAGAACGTGAGCTACTTGGACATCGTAGCTGCGCAAAACCCAAGCGAGGGTCCATTCCTCGACGCCCTCGTGGAACGAGACGGTAGGCGCCTGACTTTCAGCGTATACAGAAAGGAAACACACACTGGTCGTATTCTAAGCTTTGATTCTGTGCACCCATCCTGCCATAAACGTTCTGTTGTTTCTACACTCGTAAAGCGCGCTTGGAGGATTTGTTCTAATGAATAAGACGCAGTATAAGATGTAGAGTCCGTTCGATGGGAGCTGCCTACTTGCGGATACCCGCTTTCCTTCTTGAACTCGGTGCAGCGACAACTGCAGCGCCTGGCTCAATTGCACACCAATGCTACAAGAAAACGCGCATTGATACTTCACGTCCCAGCTCGGGTTTCGTGACGTGGCTTGATGCGCTCGTTCACCTCCGCTGCATGCTCGAGGCACTCTAACGCAGCGTCTCCAGAATATCATTCACTGATTTTTTTTCGCAGAACATCAAATAAATGTTCTGTTCATTCTCTCCACACGCCAGACTATCGTCTTTCGACGGAACTTGCAGATTAGGATTCAGACACAGGGCCAATTATTTATGATTTTTAGTTTTGTCTTGTTTAGAATATGTTAACCGTTTCTTTTATAGCGCCACACAATCGTCTTCGCAGACAGAATTTGTGAAAATCACAGCAATTGCAAAAATGCGTGAAATAGAACGAAACAGTGTTGATGTTTGTATTAGTAAAGCACACAATTTTTCTTCGATATGTTATGCAAATTTATTAGCTGCACTTTTTCCTGTTTTGATAACTGATTTTAAAGCTATATACACCAGCGTAACGCTGTTTTAAGATATCACTGCAGTGCCGCATATGGTATACAATTAAATACGCACACTTTGCTTATTTCGTATCGGCTTATGTTGCAGTGACTGATCGCAAAGAAAAAACACCTATGATGTAGGAAGTTATCGTTTCATTCTGCACGAGGCCTTCTGAAACTTATACATTGTCTGCGTCATCCTCGCGAAGTGATGACGCGCTGGAGTTACTAGTATGCAGGAGAGGTACCCGCCCTGAAGGATCGGTTGGGTATAGTATAGCTAATGCCTCTCCACGAGTCTCTTCATGTATCGTACTGCATACCGAAAAACAACAGGCATACTGGGACGTCTTTTCCTCACGAAACAATGACGGGCATTTGGCTCGCTCACTCGCTTTTTTATTCACGAAATTTCTGCGCTGACATTTTTGTGTGTGCTTTTTCACAATCTTGCAAGACAAAAAAGAGTATTTTGGGTGTGTTCCTACCCTGACACAAAACAGCCATCAATCCCAAGTGTCTTTCCTTCATTTATTGCCGGGCGCGCGGTACTACCAAGTCATAATGTGCATGCGTTCTATTAGTATAAAAATACTTTTGGGTAAAAAAATGACTAGTGCCAAGTTATCACGAAAGGAAACGCCATTTAGCCAGATAACTGTCATTCATGAGGAGCAAGTGAGACTCCACAAAAAACGCCAATTGTTTTTTGAGTGCAAGAAACACATGGGCAAAAGGGGTTGGTGGTATTATGCTTGTTCAGGAGTGAAGACTTCAATTTACCCGCTAAATTCAGTCCAGTTTCTTGGACTTCGTTCAATGAGCTAAATTTCCGAAATCATTTCGGTCATGTTAGCTTACGTTGAACTTCTACTGAGAACATTACTCTTAAGCTGTCACCAGGCACAATACGACCTGACACCAGTATAGCGTTCACTTGCCGTGATGAAGCTGAAAAGAATACACGACATGCAATTGAAGATTGAATAGAAAAGCTGCAAGTCTGCCTAGTATTACCCAATATTTCCCAACGTCTCTTTTTCGTGTATGCAAGCCTTTCTTCGCAACTCGTTGCGCTGGCTGGACGGAATCGTAAACAAAGTTGTGCCTTAGCACAAATTGTTGTGGCATCCGAAGACGCAGCAGCTGCCCATGGCAATCAACACAGAGGTTCCCTTTGGCACTAAGTATCTCCAAACACAACGCAAGTTGAATGGCAAGCACGCATCCATGAAGCACAGGTAAAAGGACAGGCACTGCGCGCCAGCACGTGTACGCTCACGCACCCTAAAGCAAAGATGGCAGTCTCGGGCGATGATAAACAGAGAAAATCTCCCCGTGATCCCACGCGACAGCACTTGGTCAATGCCGACGCGACAGTGGCCTTCGAGAGGACGGAGGAGAGTGAGAAGAGAGGAGGCACGTGGTTAACCACGTACGTCGCTACTGTGCAAAGTTCTAGGGGCTTTAGGACCCGTCAGCTTTGGGCGCTCGGAAGCCCGTCGAAAGCGAAGAACGTCTGCTATGCACTGTAGTTCACAGCGCGTAGCTGCACACGTAAGCTCTGTAAGCTTTATTACTATGGTGTGCGATGGAACTTACCAACTTTTAAGCGTTGAATAATTGCCTGGGTTACAAGAGAATGCACAAACTCAAGTGTCAAGCGGCACCAGCGTGGTTTAGCACTACTGATAAGAGCTCGAGAACGTTTATCCGTGAGTGCAAGAAAGGAATGAAAAAAACTTTTTCGCACAGCTAGTTGAGCAATAGCATTGCGTATGCAAAAATTAAGAGCAATAAAACTATGTAAATTACGCGCACAGCCAGCTGAAATACTTACGCACAGCGATCGCTTCGCTCATCACCAATTACGAGCCCTACTGCTTGTGGCTAGTTGGTTACTACTAGCTTACTATACCGCTATGCAAGCCGCTTTACTCTATAATTTGTTAGCATTGACAAGCGCTGAATATAATTAGCAGAGCAGATGGAGCAGTCTTGGGGGAAACAAAAAAAAAGTTAAAAGGGCTGTACGAAAGCATTGCTGTTGCCTTTTTTTCTTGCTCCTGAGGCAGCGTGCAGGGCTCACAAAGCGCAAAACTTGAGTTAAATTCCGACATTTGAAAAAAAATGAATGCCAGGTAAAGTCACATTACTTCACAATTTCGTGCGTAAAAGACGAATTATCACTCCGCCAATATCCAGATACCATGAAAGTTAGAGATACCCTCTTCTTGCTGTCCAAATTGAACAGTTGCCTGAACGCAAATACGGCACTATTGAAATTGCGAAAGTGTAAGAATTGAAGCAGTTTAGAAAACAGCTCTAATATGACGATAAGCTATGTAAATAGACTTAAAAATACGAAAGGGACACCACACACAGAGACACACGCACACACACACACACACACACACACACACACACATATATATATATATATATATATATATATATATATATATATATATATATATATATATATATATATATATATATATATATATATATATATATATATATATATATATATATATATAATGAGAGAGAGAAGAAAGCGGTTTTGGAGCCAGGAGTAGTCCCTCGTGCGTCACGCGTCGGGTTTGTTTTTATCTATAGAGATCGCTCAGCGTTTCCGCGAAATGCGTGGGTTAATTCAAGAGTTCAGCAAGTGCAATAAAAACATTTTCAGGGGAGTCACTTTTAACTGCAGATAATTTGGGCACGCATGGTGGTTATCGTTCGCCCGGCTCATGGATTTTACAAAAAGATGTTTACGCGCACACACATGAAATGCAATTGATGCCACAATGAGTTCGCGTCCACGGGGCACCTGGCTGAATTCTACTCCTTTGTGCTGATAAGCTCAATATCCCATACGCCACCTTTTTTTTCCCACAGGCTCCGTAGTACTGGCGTGAAGCGATGCGATCGCAGAAAGGAGTGGACATGCTTTATTGACTTCGATCTCTACAAATTATCTCGCAGCGATTTTGGCTATGGTTCAACGGAAATCAACCAATACCCTATTTTCAGGTGGGCCTCCATAAGTTGTGGAGTTATTGAACTCAGCGTTACGACCGAGCCGCAGCGACGCTGGGCCCAAGCGTGAACGCCAAACGCTAGAGTATAAAGTTGGGCGTGTTAGTAAGACGTAATTAGTGACGTAGCACGTAAAATATGTGGAATAGGACAAGGGAAGGGACAAAGGGTAGCGCTTACATCTAACAAACTTTATTTTGAAGAGCGTATGGTCACGAAAGCCCAAGAAGAAACAGACATAAACGTTGAGAAAACCTCCATTGCCAAGAGCGAAAATCTTGCTATCTCAGAAAGGACAGTTCTCTTTAGAAAAAAGCGAGAGAACGTGTGCTGACGCAGTTAAGCCTTAATATACGAATACTCTCTGCTTGTCACTTTGATTATGAAAAAGTGGTTTACAGCCACACGTGCACAACTGTTTTGTCTCTTTTTTCACATTTCATGATCAAGTATATGTGCGCTCCTTGAAGTAAAATTTTGTTACAAGTAAGCTTTCCCTTTTGACCCTTCCCTTGTCATGTGTCCACATATTTTACGCACTACGTCAATAATTATGCGTAACACTAGGCCTAGCCGGCGCAACTTCAGAGTGGCGCCGATAGACATGGTGGCACTTATGCGGACTCTTTTCATTCAAAATTACAAGCCCACGAACGCGACTCAAGACTTATTGTGCAACGGACGGGGGCAAACATTCCCGCCGACAAAATTATGGGAGCCACCGGATGGAAGACCGCCGAAACGCGGTGTTCGAGTAACCGGGAACGCATGGTGAACTCATCAAACGACATCTACGCAAGCATCAACAAGCTCGGCATCGGCCAAGAAGGTAGTAAGTCCAAGAATGCCCAAGAAAAAATGGCAGCATATTCACGAAGTGAATGATGGAGAGTGGAGCGAAGCATCCGTACGTCCATTAGTTCTTTCTTCCGTCCGTCCATGCGTCCGTCTGTGTGACCGTCCGTGCGTCCTTCTACCTGTCCGTGCGTGTGTCTGTTCGTGCGTTCACACATCGATCTGTGCGTCCATCCCTGCGTTCGTCCATGCATCCGTCTCTGCGTCCATCTCTGTGCCCATCCTTGCTTCTATCCTTCCATGCAGCCATCCGTGCGTCCATCCATGCATCTGTCTGTGCGTCCATTTGTCCTTCTACTCAACACTTGAAGTACCACCGTCTCGCATTTTTTCATCATATATTCCCAACATAGAAGCACCGCCATCCAGTGGACATTCCAAGGAATAAGCAAGAGATGGCACACGCACACTTTCTTACGGCTTGCGCTTCGTGTCTACTTCCCACCTCTAACCACCTCGAGTTCATGGTATATACTAGTTCACTGTATTCATGGCACTGTGGCCCAACGCTTGCTAAACCTTTCTATAACGAAGGAGGTTATGCCCAGTGAGTATAACGTAGCCACCCTTTCTTGTCAAATAGTGCTCAATGTACATGCCAATGACTGCTAATGGGGAATGAGAAACAGGAGAGTTCGGCGTTTAATTTCTTACGGCCTGCACTTCATACCTACTTCCCACCTTTAACCACCTCGAGTTCATGGTATATACTAGTTCACTGTATTCATGGCACTGCGGCTCAACGCTCGCTAAACCTTTCTAAAATTAAGCAGGTTACGCCCAGCGAGTATAACGTAGCAACCCTTTCTTGTAAGATAGTGCTCAATGTACATACAAATGGCTGCTATTGGAGAATGAGAGACAGGAGAATTCGGCTTTTAGTTCGCGCACACGCTGCTAATTTTTATGATTCAACAACGCACAGCGGAAATCATCCACCGGCACCACCTTGCAGGTCAAAACGTAAGACATGTTACGCACTTCGAGTACGACTACGAGGGGCAAATAGGTGCCCCTTTAAGGAGCTTCGCCCCTAACAGTTTTCAAAGTGGGATGCATGCCCAAACTGCCGAAAGAGGATATAAAGAACGTGGTGCGACTGCAAGGTGGCCTCGACATCGTCAAGGTCATCTTCGCGTCTGCCAGTATGGCGGCCATCTTCGCGTCTGCCAGTATGGCGGAAGAAGAAAACGCAGAGGACACTGACTGTCCCAATTCCACCCCCACCCCCCGAAACATCGTCGTCGTCAGCTATCCAAAACGAGTCAACGCCGACCGCTACACCAAAATCTGGCAGATATCTATCTACACTCTAAGGCACAATAGTGTTAAAAAGTTGAGTGGTTCGTCCTTTTAGGGACTAATGGGGCTGCCACAACAATTAATCCCTTTAAGGACTAACGGCACTGGGTCTAACAATTAGTCATCTCAAGGAACTATCATTTAGTCCTCACATTTGCGCCTTATAGAGCAACTGATAATTCCTACAATTACACCTTAACGGGCAACCGTTAGTCCTCACAGTTGCACCTCGCCGGACGAATGGTTAAGGCACTCAAATACTCCAATCGGATGAACTTTTTTTCCCAGTTCAAACAATGTTTTTTTGTTTATTTACCTCCAGGCCTACTACTTTTTTCCCCTGTATTTTTGCGCAGTGAGCAACGAATTCCGAGAACACACGAGAAAAAGTAGTTGGCAACCTATGTGTAGCTGCTTTCACAGTCACGGCAACAACGAAAGACAAAAGTGATACATCGAAATCTTTCATTTTTGCACATACTCATGAAGTTTCCCCATTCTTTTGAGTAAATTCATGGCGAAGTGTACAAGCCCAGTCTCGTTGTCGAATCTTGTTCACTCCTTGGCGAGCTCCTCCGATGGAAGCGATAGATGACAGGCATTGCAGACGCCAGCGCACGCAGCCTTCTGCCTGTTGTGTTTCCACGGCTGCACGTACAATATTATAGCAAAAATGGTTAGGCACACGTCCCAGAAGATGAAGATGCACCCATATGACGAGTTTGTGCACGTTGATATAAAAGCGAGTTTTAAAGTATGACACACAAATAACTTTACCTTCACATCTCGCACAGTTCTTCTGAAGCTGCTCTGACGAAAGAAATGGATGATGGGCATTGCAGACGCCAGCGCACAGTCTTCAGCACGGTGTGTTCCCACGGCTGCAAATAAGTATGTAAAAATAGTGAGTTACACGTGACAGAGGATTAATACAAATGCATATGAGAAATACGTGCAAGATGAAATGAAAAAACATGTGAGATATGACATGCTAATTTCACCGTAATGTCACACATTGTCAAAGATTCATTCGATTCCGTATCGCAACAGCTTATAGGAGCGGCGGCCGCAGTCACAACTCCGAGAACCACCGTGCTGCTAACAAGTCAACGAGTTCTAAGCGAGCGACGTTGTTTAGCTCGAGCAAGTGAACGCGAGACAAAACACGGCACTACTCGCGAAGTGTCTGGCACCGACGAACTTCGAACAGGAGAGCGAGCGTACGCTTGGCCGCCGCCACGAACAGCGCCGAGCTGGTTTCGGGCTAGCACCGAAGAAATCGACGGTAATGCGGCCCTTTTTCACATAGTCAAGCGAGTGCAACGCACAAACGCGAGCCCACCGCCGTGACCAACGGACTGTGTCAAGCTGCGTGCGACCGACTGACGGTGAAGCCACCTGTAATGGCGACCAATTTTCAGTGAGTTCCGACGATAGCGAAAGCCCCGCCAGCACGGGCTGGTGCACTTAGAGCTCGCAACATACTACAACCAAGCTCTTTACAAGAACCCGCAACGTGTTTTCAACGACTCCCAACACAGCGACGGAGTCTCAGCCCAATATCGTCTGCAGGGAGCTCATCACGGTGGCGAAGGCAGGTGAGCACTTAATGAGCAAGCGTACGGGAGGCTGACGGCAATGACGGCCAATTTCCAGGTGGTCGCAGAGCACAGGTGAACTGCAGACGCCGAAGCTGACCTTCACGATGTATTTCGCGCGTGCGATATACAATACGACCGAGCCCGTTGCCAGCAAGCGTGATCCGTATCGCACACGCGACAAGTACAGTAGAATAAAGAATGATAACCTACTTGCCTTGGAATCCAGCACTGTTTTCTGCCCTGAGTCGGACAGAAGTATATATCCGATAGGCCTGTTCCTATCGGCCGCCATATTGGCCTTCCCAACCGTTGCCGTCGTGTGTTGGTCGTGACTGTCTTGAAGCCAGAGATATACAGCGCCACGTGGTTACCTGTCGAAACTTGGTCAATACTTCATGAGTGCAGCGAAACGCTAAAGCAGCAGCCCACGCTCATCCATGCGTACACACAAGCACCACGGCGTAATTCTTAAATAATCGAATCACGACGGCCGGGGTCGAGCGCTCCGAGCGCGACGCCACGCAACCGTTTCCGGCAAAGTACGGGGAAAAACTGAGTGAGCAGAGGAGGAGCACGACATGTGTACTGTGGAGAAGGGGGGCTGGTGACCATGGCAACACTTTTCGCGCTGCCTTCAATGCCCGGGCGGTTCATCCCTAGTGGAGATTAAGTGGCTTTACGTTGCACGCTTCCCTCTGTGGTTGCTCTTGAACGGTCTATCCGTTCATCGCGTGCGCCTATCAGGCTTCGTTACTCCTTTTTCGGGTAATTTTGCCTTAGAGTGTAAGATAAACTGCACAAAGTTAACGCGCATGACACTGCACCTGGTAATGCAACCAAAGGTAGTGCAACCAATTGGAGGCATCCTCCTCGAGAACGAACCCTAAGTGCGGGACGAGAGCATCGTAAACCCTAGAAACTTGTTGTCATTGGGGGCCAAGCGCATAGGCAATACATCCACGGGTTTCATCGCGTGCGACAAAATCAAGGTGCTCCATGATACAACGATCATTCCTTGCACGTTGTATTGCAAGACAACTGAAATATCTCACCAGTGCGACCACCTCGGCCACCGTATAGGCGTTTGACCAGATCCCATCAATCGCATCTGCCGGGGTGGTGGTAGCTACAACCCCGACCAATAACACTAGTGCTCGCCAAGTGTAACCTGCGCAGTGGCGCTCATATGACCACTGAGAAAGCCTGCAGAGGAAGGTACAAGACTATAGTCAAGATTCCGTCGGAATCCCATCTGGTCGGTGACAAACATAGTGCAAAGTAACGAAAACGCCGACCAAAGTGAAATACACAAATGTTAAATAGACGTTTCGGCTCTCCACACGGGATCCTTGTTCAAAGTGACCGCAATCGGCCTACTGCACTCTTCTTATGCAAGTTTCATCACGTGTTGCAGACATCGCGCTTACACAGGGGGGAGTGTGCCGATAATTTTGTTCAACGTATGTGCAGTAGTTTGAATGGCCAGAGATTGCACGTGCAATTGTGGTATCAACTTTCTTTTTGTTCCAATAATGCAAGCTTTATTCCAGTCGACAGTGTGCCCAGTAGACGCAACATGTTTTGCGAAGGCATTAGCAGCCACCTTCTTGTTTCTGACGTCGGTAGAATGTTCCCGAATCCTTCTTTTGTAATGGCTCGTTTCGCCATTGTATCTGTATTCACAGACTTTGCGAGGAATTCTATACACCACACCGGGAAAATCATGTCTGTCCAACTCATCTTCGACATTTGTGAGACGGCCTCTGAGCTTTCGTGTCGGAACGTGAGCCACTTCGACATCGTAGCCCCGCGAAACCCGAGCGAGAGACATTAGTGTCATCTAGCAGTTTTCTTGGAAAACAAAGCGCATAGCTCTGAAATGGGCGTGCGTGCTCGTTTCAGAGGTGATAAGGTGTAGAATGCAAGGCGACGAGTAGGTGCCACCACCATCTCGTCTTAGCAAAGCGTTGGAAACACTCACCTTTTCGTGCAAGTGTTGCATGTTCAGCGCAGCGTGATAAGCGCTACGGTCTTTGAAATCACCTATGTATGCTTTTTCTAGCAAAAGATGCTCATGCCGAATAAATGCGTGTTGTTATGGAGCCCCGGACCCGCGTAATAATTGTTTTTAATTGAAGATTGCACAAGTATGAACGCTAAACTTTGAGCAACATTGGCGGGCGCTGCGTATGGGGTCGGCCGTTTCAAGTACCTAGTGCCGTTAGGAGTGGCCAAACAGACAAATGTACAGACAGACAGATAGACAGACAGACCAAAATTTTTGCGTCGAAGGTCCCCAAGAGAGGTCGTCTTTAAAAATACCAAGAGCGAGACGGCTAGTGCGAATGCTTACAGCACGCTGCCTGGCACGCGCCATTCACTTTTCGGAAGGTCGTCCGCTACGCAAGAGCAACGTAGGTGGCACCACGTTCGAAAGGAAAGTGCGAAGGAGAGAAGACTGAGAAAGAACGAGAGCGGAGGAGGAAAATGTTGCTATTTTACGAAGTTGTAGGGGTTTTAACGGGTACGGCGCAGCAGCGGTGCGGCGCCGCAGTTCACCGCAAAAGGTGCACGCGGGAGCCGGCAGTTTGGACACTCCCCCTATTCTAGGTCACTATAGTGGCATGCGTCAGTATCATGTTGTCATGTTCATGCTAATTTCTTGAGCGTGAAGTCTCACCCGTTCTTCCTTTTTCTCTCTCCTGCGTCTGTGGTGTATGTGTCCCCACACCCCCTATGTCACACCAGTGGCTGTGACCGTGGGTAATAAGTTATTGAAGAAACACTGACTTTCGGGCGAGTTGACTTTCCATAGCAGAAGATTCAACTATTTTTTTGCAGTGCGAAATTTATTTTTCATATGTTTCGGGAAGATTGTTTTTGCCAGTTTGATAGGTACTCCAGTACGCATTGCTGCCTACCAAACTTTGCACAATGAAATGCTCTTTTCGAAAGCACGTTGTAGTATAACAAAATATCTTATATTGAATAAACTGTATAAAGTTCGACACTTTTGTTGCCAGCTGGTAAACTGTGTCATAAAACACTATACATAAAAAAATCCTTAGAACAAAGAAAATTCAAAATGTACAGTTGGTAGATAAATGAACCAGGAGAAGTATAAAAATATTGGCTGTCTTACCAAATTTTTTTTTTCACATAGACACAGCTAATCAGAGCCGCAGTGCTCCTTCATTGCTCGTGCTGTCCGGTGAAGCATTGCGTGATTTTTGTGAGACACAAGTAAATTTTTGTTGCCTTGTGAAAATCCTATATAGAAGGATACCCGTAATGTGAATGATGTGCCTGAAATTTAATTTTTCATGAACTTCGTCATTTTATTTAGCGTCATCTCTTTGCATGAACTACCTCAGTCCACTTAGGTTGGCGTGCAAATATATGTATCCAAGTATATTTTTTGCGTTTTGCACATATCGTATAAAACATATAAAATCACACGCAGTTCTTCGTTTATTTATTCATTTATTTATATTTTCAAGCACCCCAGCCTTTACAGGGCTATTGCAGGAGTGCGGTACATTTAGACGAACAAAGTGCACTGATTACATGGTTGAACAATCATAGCAAAAAAAGAGAACAATAATTTACTTATAACAGTGCATCTACAAAGTCTGACAACGACAATTCGCGAATACTACTGCGTAATTCGTTACACCTTTCAATAACTCTAGGAAAGTAACTTTTATGAAAAATGTTCGTGTGTATAAAGAAAGGCTTTAGGTTGAGGCTGTGGTAACGTCTAGTTGAAAGAGTATTAGCATATGAGATATAATCATGCCAATATATTAGACAAGATGACTGATGAAATGATTGCAATAGCTTTATGAAATCGGTATCCCGTCTGGAGGATATCATTGATTTATAAGTCCCAAAACCACCATATGATCATGAGAGTCGCTGTAGAGGAGGGCTCCGGAAATTTCGACCACTCGGGTTTCTTTAGAGTGAACCCTAATTCGTCTGGTGGATAAGAGAGGGAGTTTTAAAGAATTATTCGCTGAAGAAGGTGAAAAAATACGCTCGTAGCAATGGCAAATAAAGCGAACCACCTTCCTTGGTACAGATTCAACTTTGTTGACATCACATGTTTTATACGGATTCTAGACAAACGAGTCCGTATGCGGGTTCTGGACAAACGATACCTGGCTAACCTCCCTGTCCTTCCTCTTTCAATCCTCCTCCTCCTCCTAGACAAACAAAGCATACTCCAGTATATGGCATATAAAGGTTTGATACAGCAGTAAATTGGTGCATTTCGGCGATTTAGAAGACGTACGACGAATTAACTTGATTTTTCAGTGCTTTGGATGTGATGTAATCAATATGCGGCGACCACTGTTACTTGTATGAATAGATAACGCTAATGTTTTTGTGCTCTTGTGCCCGGAGAATAATTTTCTTCTCGGAAGCGTACACATGCGGCAGCAGGGAGTGGCTGTCAGTGAATGATACCGCAACTGTTTTGTATTAGTTAATGCGCATCTGCCAATGCCTACACCATGTGCAAATGCTGGTAAAGAAATCCTGAAGTATATTATCATCAATACGAAATGAAATTTCTCGATATAAGACGCAGTCGTCGGAGAAAAACAGACTTTTGTCTTTATATTGTTCAAAAGATCATTTTTAAATATTCAAAGTAATAAAGGTCCTAGAATGAATCTCCGTGGAACACCCGAAGTTACATTGACATTTGATGACGAAGTGGAGTTGAAAGACACATATTGAGATGGAGATTTAGGAAAGCTAGCTATCCACTTGGTAATTGAGGGTTGTTCAAGATAGCGCCAATTTTACTTAGCAGCTTTTGTGTATAACGGTGTCGAAAGTATTAGATAAGTCTATGAATAACGCATCAATCTGATTGCCAATGTCAAGGTTGCTAGAAATCTCATGTGCAAATTCGAGCAGTTGTGTTAGTGGACTAAAACCACGACGAAAAAACCATGTGGAATGTTCGAGAGTAGGTTATTCGTCTTAAGGTATTCAGTAATGAAATTGGGAACGATATGCTCAAGCAGTTTACCGAAAGTCGAAATAAGTCATATTGGTTGGACTGGAGTTGTGTGCTGCTGATGATGGACAAATAACACGCACACCAGAGGGAGTATCGCACCAGAGAGCTCTTTGGAATGTTGTCAAGATCAGTGCACATTTTGTGTCTAACTTAAATATCATGTCCAGAATGCCGTTCTCGTTAATCAATACATCATCAATAGAGAGCTCTGGATTAGGGCCTCTGAATGCCGGCAAAGAACTGTTATTATGTGGGAACACAGACTGAATGAAGACATTAAAGGCATTGGCTATTTCAAGTGGATCTTTTCACACTGCTCCGTAGCCAAGGCCAAGATGCGCTCCGGGGGCCTTCTTGTCGTTAGCAGAAGCTTCACAGACAGCATCAATTTACCAGCACCAGCACCAACCGGGATTTGATCCCGCGACCTGCGGGTCAGCAGCCGAGTACCTTAGCCACTATACCACCACGTCGCGCTGAACCTCGACACTTTAAACAAACGGTGCACCCTCGTAAAATGTTTTTGTAGAACAAGTTTTCCTGACTCCTAGAAACGGCTTTATAGAATAGCTGGCATAAATTTCCGCCAAATATTACTCCTCAAGATAATAAAATTACGAAGCTGACACTTGAATTCAATATGTAGCTTTAAAACGTTGTTTTCATTACAGAACTTTGAAGTTAACTGTACCACATGTCACGTGATCGAATCACGGCTGCGGCGGCTGCATTTCCAATAGAGGCGGAAATGTTGTAGGCTTGTTTGCTCAGATTTGGGTGCATGTTAAAGAATCCCAGGTGGTCGAATTTTCCGGAGCCCTCCACTACGGCGTCTCTCATAATCATATCGTGGTTGTGGGACGTTAAACCACACATACGTACCTATGTTAACTGTAGAATAACCACGAAGCGCACGCACTTCTGTTAGGTTCGCTGACCTACTGCACCTTCCCAACAATACACGAACATAGGTTCGTGCAAAGGCCTGTCAAAAATCAATATTTCGCCAAAATGGACCAATTCAAATGGGTTCTGAGAGTTGAGTGGCTGGACTAACTACTCAAAAGTTCTGGGTGCAGGAGAACCAAATTTAACATGTGAAATCGATCATTTAAAAGCGTCGAACACCGGTTATTCATTAAAATAGGCGTGGTAACGAATGAGTTAAGAACAGGCACTTTAGGAAAGAGGAAATTGATGCGCAACACAAGCGCCTAGGTAAATTTCTTGCATGTGTTCGCATGAGTCTCCTTATGGACCTACGCTTGGTTTTCTCCTACCATAAGTAATTGTTTAGTGCTCATTGATTACGCCCGTTAGCTTATATTACAATTGCACATAGCACATTTCTGTGTGGTTCATAATCTTAACAACGGGTGACCGCTTTGTTCTCTCACTCTGATGAGTGAAATTACTTCTTTTTCTGTGCAAGATCTGGCATACACAAACGATGTCGCGTTTCCTGTCCTGGTTATTCTCAAAAACCGCTCTGATCTTTTTGGCGATAAGACAACATGATGTGGATTATTGTGAATTTCTCACTTGTTTTTGTTTTTGGAACGCGCACACGACCATGTTTTCTTCAGGGTGCTTGCCTGTGCAATCTCCGCTCACGCAATGCCAGTGCGCACGCCACGTGATCTACTGCAAGTGAAATTCGTCGGAATCACAGCTTGACTGCCGAGTTAGAATGTGCTTCATTGGATGTCTTCCCGTTAAAGGACAAATAACTTACGAATTCAGATTGGATTGAGTGTTGATGATTGTGCGACATCTCAAAAGCGCGCGCTGCGAGACAGCGCTACTGGATCGAAGGTGACTTTTCTCCCGCCGTGTATGCACTCACATCTACTGATGCACCTAGTTTTCTTGGTCTGTAATCTCAGCATATTGCGACTCATCATATTTACTAAGGTGGCTGTTTGGTCGATCTTTATCTTATGACACACACGAACACGAAATATGAAGCAAAAAACTGACGACAACAGTGATGTCTACCAACATATTTTTTAATCAACACTAACACACATACATAGATGAAAGGTATTGCTGTATATACGTATCGCAGATACAATTCATGTGCTAGTTCAGTAAGACTTTCCCAAGTGTCATCTTAGAAGTCAATGCTTTTCAATGGGAGATAAGTTGAGGCCTGGCTGATACAACTCGTGCCCCCTTCTTAATGCGAAATGATTTGATAATTTCCTCAACGGTGTGATCTTCATGCTTGTACATATTACTTGTATCTCTGAGGATAGAATAGCAGTTGAGCTTCCTACACTAGGCGGCTTAGTGAGCGTGATCAGTTTTTTTAGGGATGTTCTGTGCACTCTGCACCTCGTGGTAATGCATCAGCTCATTCGGAAGATGTAAAATGCACCACAAGAAAGTCATATTTTGTGTACATCGTTCATGACACAAGAAGCAATGCACTCATTCTATTGTCACGTCGCTCCAGGGGTGTCGACAAGGTTTATTGACGTCTGAACAACAGGGCGTTAAACAAAGCGCGTCGGTTGGGCTTGTTTGCCAGAGCGGGGGCCCACGCGCACTTCTTTCTTTTTTGTGGTGTGAGCCTTCGCCTTGGCATACGACCCACTACTAGATGTAGGTGGCAATATTCTTCTTCAACAAAAAAAGAAAGAGCATGGTCTCGATGCCGTAAAGTTATTGCAAAAAACAAAAAAAAGTAGCTTAAACAATGAAAACGGCACCAATAATCAAATGTTGCACATGATAAGTTCACCAATGATGAGGCAACTGTCGGAGCACAAATAAAAAAAACAAAGAAAAGTGGTCGTTTAGGAACTCGCAAAATAAGGCTTTATGCACCAATAATCAAATGTTACACATGATAAGTTCACCAATGATGAGGCAACTGTCGGAGCACAAATAAAAAAAACAAAGAAAAGTGGTCGTTTAGGAACTCGCAAAATAAGGCTTTATGCGCGCCGCGTGAACTATCTCAGAGGTCGCTTGTGTTTGTTGTACCCATCGTGACCACGTAGCGTCCGGAACCACTTCGTAGTTTACGTCACTTACGCGGCGTAATACTTTATACGGAACGAAGTATCCGCTGAGCAACTTTTCGGAGGGGCCACGGCGACTAACAGGTGTTCAAACCCAAACTTGGTCTCCCGTACTGTAAGATATGTCATTGTGACGCATACTGTACCGTCGTGCATCGACCTGTTGCTGCTGACCGATGTGTAGCCGGGCGAGCTGGCGAGTTTCTCCGGCACGCTCTGCAAATTCTTCTGCGTCACTTGTTAATTGATCGGTTAATTGATCGATGCTTCACAAGGAAGCATCGCATCCAGCATTGTCTGAACTTCGGGACCGTAGAGAAGGCGGAACGGTGTAAATCGGGTTGTTTCTTGAACGGTGGTGTTATAAGCAAACGTCACATACGGCAAAATGCAATCCCATGTTTTGTGTTGGACGTCGATGTACATGGAGATTATGTTTGTGACTGTCTTATTTAGTCGCTCGGTTAAGCCGTTGCTCTGCTGAAGCAATCCAGCCGATTGGTGTGATTGGCTGAAGCAATCCAGTCGGCTTGCTTGGTGGCGACTTTCGACGCTGGCATTCACGACAGCTTTTGACGTACAGCTTCACGCTTGCCGAAATTCCGGGCCAGTAGTACGCCTCACTTACTCTGGCGAGCGATCGCGAGTAAACCAGATGACCAGATGTGGGCTCGTCATAACACACGGAGAGGAATTCGTCCCGCATGTGCTTCGGAACGATGAGGAGGTAAGCGTGGCTCGTAGAACGGGCGTTTTTTTTTGTACAGGACATTATCTCGGAGGCAGAAAGACGTCACGACGCAAGATAGATGGCGAGGTTTAACGGCGCTATGACCCTCCAGATAGTCGATGAGTGGTCGAATCTCTTCATCCTCTCCATGGCGTCTGCTCAATTCCGATGAGCTAAGGGTGCCCAGGAAACCATCATTGTGCTCTTCTTCTTGATTTACTAAAGGTATAGGTGCACGCGACAGTGTATCAGCGTCTTCATGCTTCCGTCCAGACTTATATACGATGGTCACATTAAATTTCTGTACACGCAAGCTCCATCAGGCCAGTCGTTCAAAAGGATCACGTATGTTTACCAACCAGCAGAGGACATGGTGGTTCGTCACCACTTTAAATGGACGACCATAGAGGTACGAGCGAAACTAGGTGATCGCCCACACTACTGCGAGACACTTTCTCTGTGTTCGTGTATTTCACCTCGGCAAGGGACAGTGAGCGGCTGGCATAGGCTATGACTCGTTCTTTGCCGTGTGGATGCTGGACGAGCACTGCACCACGGCCGATGTTACTGGCGTTAGTGTGCACCTCGGTGTCAGCATCATCGTCAAAATGCGCAAGAACAGGGGCTGACTGCATCCGCTGTCGTAGCTCGTAAAAAACTGCCTGTTGCTTCGTAGCCTATACAATTGGTGTGTCGTCGCGTGTAAGGCGAGTCAATGGTTCCGCTATCTTCGAAAACCACTATAAAAATATCGATAGTGGGCGCACAAGCCCACAAAGCGCCAAACAGCCTTTTTGTCTGTAGGATGCGGAAACGCGGCTACAGCGGCAAGTTTGTCGGAGTCGGGTCGAACTCCTTTCGCGTTGACTACATGGCCAAGGAGTTTGAGCTCTTCATAACCAAAGTGACACTTCTGTGGTTTTAGTGTAGGATCTGCTGATTGAATAGCCTGTAGCACACTCCTGAGGCGGTGAAGATGTTGCTGGAAGGTTTCAGAAAAAATGAAAACATCATCAAGGTATACGAGACAAGTTTGCCACTTCAGACCAGTAAGCACAGTGTCCATCATTCGCTGGAAAGTTGCGGGTGCTGAGCACAGACCAAAAGGAAGGACACTAAATTCATACAGGCCGTCAGGGGTCACAAAGGCCATTTTCTCGTGGTCTCGCTCGTCAACCTCAATCTGCCAGTACCCGCTTTTGAAATCCAAAGCGGAAAAATAGTGGGCGCGGAGTAATCTGTCTAACGAGTCCTCGATGCGTGGCAGTGAGTACACGTCCTTTTTAGTCACGCTGTTCAGCTTCCAGTAATAGACGCGAAAACGTAGCGTTCCGTATTTCTTCTTGACTAGGACGACTGGAGAGGAGCACGCACTGTTGGAAGGCTCGATGCCGCCATCGTCAAGCATTTCTCTAACTTGCGTACGAATGGCTTCTCGTTCCTTCGCTTACACGCGGTAAGGCTGTTTGTGTACTGGGCGGGCGTCGTCGTAAGTGATGATTCTGTGCCTATATAGTGATCAAAGTCTGGCGCACCTTAGAGGAATTAGCGAAGCTTGAATTGAATTCAAGCAAGAGTTTTCGCAGTGCTGTCTGGTTTTCTGGTGTGAGATTAGAAATAATACCGATATTGTTTATACACGTATCGGCGGCCTCCACTGCTCCCGACAAGAAGCAGATGGGAGCGGCTCCTAATTCACCTGCAAACGCTAACGAAGTGCCACGGAAAAGGTGTCGGTGTTCATTGCTGAAATTTGGAACGAGCAGTTGAGATCAGCCATCATGTAGCTGTGTAATACTCCTAGCCTCACAAACACCTTTAGTAAGCAGGTGTTCAAAATTACTTCCTGCAATTGCTTCACTATTTCGCAATCCACAGCATGTGACATCGACTATAACACTGGCTCTTGGAGGTAACGTTATACTTTCAGGAGAAACACGAAGAACGTCGGCACGAAGTTGGTCGTCCTGCTTGTCGATTACTCGGTCGGCTGAGAAGGTGATGCGATTGTCTTGAAGATCAACGACAGCTCCGTACTCCCGCAGGAAGTCAACACCAAGAATAACGTAGCGTGATCATACACGGAGCACAAGGAAACTTGCTACAAAGTTATAACCACAGACCCGAACTCTACTCGTGCAGGTTCCAAGTGGAGAGACAGTGTGGCCACCAGCCGTTCGAATCACGGAACCATGCCAAGGCGTGATTACCTTCTCTAGTAGTCTGGTCAATTTCTTGCTTATTATCGAATAGTCTGCCCCAGTATTAACTAAAGCACCTACGGCATAGCCGTCCATCAGCACCGGTATATCCAGAAAAAGCCGCACGTATCGCTCAGTCGAATCCCCACCATTTCCTGTTAGCGTCGATCGGAGGTCTTCAGCACGTCGACTGCCAGCGACCTCACCTCCAAGGGTCGCTTGCCTTAGTTTTCCTGGCGGGGACTAAGGGACCGTGCGCCAGCATGTCACTGGGGCAAACATGAAAAGCACCTCGGCGATGGTGAGCGCGACTTCCGTCCAGAAGGCGGTCGCATGCGCTGTTGAGCCAGGTAGTCCTCAATGTCGCGGGGTCGCTGGCCATACCGAGGAGGCGCTGAATATACTGAAAAGCCGTGCAGCCCGAGGCGCCGATATGGACAATGGCGGTACAAATGGCCCGCTTGACCGCAGTGGAAGCACAAAGATCGGCGATCAGGAGTGCACAAAACATCAGATTTCCGAGGCGAAGCGCGTCTGTCATCAAGGTAGTGTGCTGGCTGTTCCGCAAGATGTACAGGGCTGGCGTAAGCGAGGGGTGGGGGCGTGCGTGTCTTCTCGTAATACCGTAGAGGCTACGCCGTCTGAAGTAAAACCGTAGGAGGTGCCTCAACAAACAGCGGGGAAGAGGAAGCTGGGCGCTTCAAGGCTTCTGCATAAGTCACACGGTGGTAGTCAGCCGGGGCGGGTGTGGCGTTATCCAGACTCACAGGGTCACGAAGGGCATGATGCAGCTCGTCCTTGACGATGCTTGCAATGGAACTCACAGTAGGTAGTGGTGGTGCGGCAGCCTTTTGAAGCTCCTCGCGTGCTGTAGAGCGGATAAGGTCGCACATACACTCGGTGTTGCTCCCAATAGTCGTGAGAACTTCAGCAGTGGACGTGTTCACTTACCGCTCATAGAGAGTTAGTCGATGCTGAGCATCTTTTCCGTTGTGACGGCTTCGGTCAAAAACTCGGTGACCGTGTTCGGAGGGCTCCGTACAAGGCCAGCGAAAAGCTGCTCCTTAACTGCCCACATCAGGTGACGCAACTTCTTTTCCTCTGTCATACTCGGATCAGCCCGTCGGAAATGGTGCGTCATATGTTCCACATAGGTCATGACAGATTCATTGGGCATCTGGATGTAGGCCTGGATCACTTGCTCCACTCGTTCGTGGCGATCAGCACTTCTTCAAGTATCCAACAGCCAGCGGCGGAATGAAGTACACACGCCGTTGTTTGGCCGCGTCGTTCCATTCGTTCAAAGCAGCCACGCACTCGAAGTCTACCAACGAGTCCTCGACGTCTTCGAGCTCGGTGCCACGAAACAGTGTCGGAACCTGTGGACTTTCAAGGGTGTACCGAGTCACCATGGGGTTTTCCGTACCTGTTAAAGTGGTTTGAACGGACGTGCTCATCATACTGGTGTGAACTGTAAGGTAAGATTCGGGTGGTAATCCCCTGGTCCTGCGGCTTGTCCGATAAACGAGAGTGTTGACTCGCACTAGGCTTGTGGTGCCGCTTCTAGGAGGGGTCTGAAAAATCCGTGAGGGGCTACTCCACACCTCTACGAATTGTCATGTCGCTCCAGTGGTGTTGGCAAGGTTTATTGACCTCTGAGAAAAAGGGCTCTAGCCAAGCGTGTCGTTTGGGCTTGTTTGCCAGAGTGGGGGCCCACACGCACTTCTTTCGTTTTTGTGGTGTAAGCCTTCGCATTGGCATATCAACCACTACTAGAAGTAGGTGGCAATATTCATAACACATCCTCCGCGCAGTGGTTTTACACCATTTTCACGCATGTCTGCTCGTCTTCAGAGTCGCAGAGGTTGAACCGAAACGTCATAGCTATTCCCTTACGACCATGTGACGTCTTGTGCACATTCACAAGAAGCGCTTATTCTAGCTACAATCTGTGTTTCTAAGATGTTTCTTGCTTTGAAGAGTTTGTTTGTATTATTATCGTATTCTGAATCAAAGAGATAAGATAATCTAACACACCCAATTTGTTCACAATCTTTGAAAACTTACATCACTGTGTGACATAACGAGTGAGCTAGCGTGGCGCACAAACGCGTCATGACCACCCCATTTTCGATCACTTAGAAAGGCCCACAACAAAAGTCTAGTAACAGCTTGGTAGACATGGGCTTATACAGCCACTGTACATGGCTATCTCCAAACACTAAGTGCAGGTACTGGTATTGCGATTTCTTTTCTCTTGTCAACTCGATCATGAACTTTCAGTGGATAGTCAGCGCTCATGTTGTCAGTTTGTCCCAGACTTTTTATGTGTGCGCTATTGTGTGTGCATTGTTTTATAGTACATAATTTTTCAACAGTAGAAATTTTTTTTAATTTATCTTGCTATTATTTATAAATAAACCATGTGTAGGCAACACAAACCTTTTCAACCCTTGCGAAAAAAAGTCAATTTGTCGAAGTGTAATCACCTGCAAAAAACCTGCCATAAACTAGGGGAACCAAAAGCCTTTAGGAGTTGAACATTAAAGCAACATCATGTTACTTGTGTGCACTACAAACACTTAATGCATGAAACATTTTGAATTGGCTACGCGTCTACAATGTGGCTTTAAGAGAATAGGCGCAGCAGCGTTTGTGCATTTCGTAGTGGAGATGCGGCTTTCAATCATGGAGGTATTCTGAAGCTCACAAATTCTGGTGGTCATTGGCAATGAATGCTTGTACCACGCATTATTACTGCAATAATTTATGTTGCGTTGTGAAGTATGAATACAGGACGCGTGTGTTCGTGAAGCATGGAAGTTTCACTATCAAAGTCTGGCGTTGAAGTTCTACTCATCGGTTTCACAAGAAGATGTATGGCTATGTGGTCGAACATTAGCTTGACATGCAAATTACGCGGGTTCGAACCTCACTTGGACCCATAGAACACTGGTTTGATCACCATTCTGCTCCAGTATTTTTTATTCTATAAAATATTTTATCTCCATCTTCCTTGATTTTTAGTCACGCATAAGATTACGACTTTTTGCTCACAACCGATGGCGCCGACGCCGATACCGACGCTTGAATTCCTACGAAACGAGTTTTTAACGCTATCACGTTAAAAAGTTTACGCTGGCGTTCGCATACGGTACGAAAGAAAAAATCGATTTCAGAGGCTGAATGAGCCACTTTCTCAACGTTATGTTTTTCAGTTGGTGAGTAGAATTTTTTAGTTTTTTTTACACTAATTGGCAAATAAGTTTTGTTGAAGAATCAAGTGCCCTATGTTCCTGTTTCGGACAGAAAACCGGCGTATTTGGATTCTTCAGCACGCGGTGTTCTGCGCTGATCAGCAGCTTTTTTCCACTGTTCATTCTTGCCTGATGTCTTTGTTTCGGTTTCGTTTGTCTTTTAGTCCCTGATATGCATGTGATCTTGTCTTTTCTGTGCATAGGATTCTGTGCATGGGAGCTTCGATCTATTTTGGTGACGTAGTGTCAGCACTCTCAGGGCATTTGTCATTCAAGCAAGGAGAGCTTCAAATAAAGAAGCTTCTACTGCTGTGGCCATCGGCATGCACCCGTTTAATGTGTTTCTTACTCTGTTGTCTTGTTTCTATGTTAGAGCATAGACTGACAGCATCATTTCCTTTTCTGATATCTTTCAGATATTGTTTTTTACGGCGAAAACCGCTATATTGATACTCAGCTAGTTTGGTCGGCGTCACCGTCATGTGCGCCGTTTGTATTGGTGTGTTTGTGCGTGCGTGTGTGCGTGTGTGTGTGTGTGTGTGAGTGTGTGTATGTGTGTGCGTGCGTGTGTGTGTGTGTGTACGTGTGTACGTGTGTGCGTGTGTGTGCGTGTGTGTATGTGTGTGTGTGCGTGTGTGTGTGTGTGTGCGTACGTGTGTGCGTACATGTGTGTGTACGTGTGTGTGTGTGTGTGTGTGTTTGTGTGTGTGTGTCTTTGTGTGTGTGTGTGTGTTTGTGTGTGTGTGTGTGTGTAGTTGGGTAACTTGGTAGGGTCTTCAGACCCTAAGATCCCCGGTTCCGTCGTTGCTGACGGCATGTAACGATGAGTGTGTGAGATTTAACGTCCCGTAACCATCATATGATTAAGGGAGACGCCGTCGTGGAGGGCTCCGGAAATTTGGACCACCTGGGGTTCTTTAACGTGCACCCAAATGCTGTTTATTAATTGTTCCTGCACCTAAATCTGAGCACACGGGCCGCTGACAGAAGGTAGTTTTTTACATCTCTACCACAGTTATTAGAACACACTTGAACTGCCACCTTGAAAACACCTCTTTCGCATGTGCAACTTTTTATTAACTATTGGATATCACATAAAGATTCAATTCAAAACAGTTTTTTCCACATTTCCCATAAAAGTTTGTATATATATCCAAACAATGTACAAAATTGTGAAACCATGTTGTGAAATAAACTCTAGTTGCATCTTTTCCTGTTGAAAGCACTTGTTTTTATGATTGTTTTTAGAGCGTTCGACAACGAACCTTCGCTACACTCTACACAACTGATTCCACTTAAAATGAGTTTTCTTTACTGGTTGCACAGACTGCATGCTATCCATGTGAACATAGTCGCCTTGCCACAAAGCCAAAATCCTCGTCCAGTGCAATCGTGGATTTGATATCACAAAACAGATGGTACAGTGCTGGTGTTGTCTAGCTGTACTCGTACGCTTCTGCCTACAGAGGATTGCGAAGTACTACTGAGAAAGTAGCTGCGCAATAGACTCTTTTCAAAACTGTAATTAGCTTGCCTGCTATGCAGGTTGAAGATGTAGTGGCAGCTTGTCATTTAGTCTAAATCGCCTGTTCAAGCACGGTCTTCTTACGCAATGACAAGGAAAGTGTTGAGTCGCCTCTATCTAGATAAACACTTATAAAAGGCAAGCACCAGCACGTTCAACTATACACCGTGCCGCCACATGAAGCCCGACAGTTGCCATCAATACTTGTTCAAGTATGTTGCGCAGAGCAGTGCCCTTGCCAATTATGAAAAGGGTCCAATGGACTCGAAGTATCAATGCAAAAGGTAAACTATCCAAAAGCTTGCCGAAAAGTCATTCCTCGCCCAACAAAAATAGTTTTAAATGTGAGGCGAGTCAACCGCCTTGCATTGTTAAAAAAACTTGAAAATCAGTCACAGCATATTTACGGAGTGCATGATGATAAGTGGGGCAAAGGTTCGGAGAGCTTTATCGGTAAACCGCGAATCCGTCAAGCCCTCTGGCTGCCTGCCTGCCTGCCTGCCTGCCTGCCTGCCTGCCTGCCTGCCTGCCTGCCTGCCTGCCTGTCTGTCCACCCATCCATCTGTTCGTCCGTCGGTCCATGCATCTGTCCGTCCATTGGTCGTCGTCCGCCTGTCAGTCTGTCTCTCTGTTCCTCTGTTCGTTCGTCTGTCTGTCTGTCAGTCCGTCTTTCTGGCTGTCTGTTCATCTCTCAGTCTATCCATCCGTCCGTCCGTCTGTCTTTCTGTCTGTCCGTCCGTCCGTCCCTTCGTCCGTCCGTCGGTCTGTCTGTCTGTCTGTCTGTCACACTAACGCCACATGCTGAGTCATCAAATAACTAGGCGGTCACGAACTGGTCAGAGTGGAAAGACAAACCCACGACTTTGGAAACTTCGCTCCTAAAAGCCTAACAAGCAGGCGAAACACGAAAGTGATCATAAGTTAAAATATTTTGCACATTCTGTCCAGACTTTCTGTTCACTGGTAAATAAAGAGTTCAATTCAGGGTTGAATTTGTCACAGTTTCATGCAAATGGTGTTACATGAAAGTACTGGTAAACGCAGGCAGAGTTTTCGTTGTTTTTCAGTCCTTTCATCACTCTTCATGTTTCACCGTTTTTCTAATAATGAATATGTAATAGCTCCCCAAGTCATTTATTTAGAAGATACAGTTATAAATGAAATTTCACTGTTATAAATAAGTAACAGTTTGGTTATAAGTAAGTAAAGTCAAAGTCAATATGGAGGTGCTTTAGGCAACGTAAAGCACCTCCATATCGGTTAGGTGTCACCCTTTAAAATACCAGCAAAACATGCCCGCGATTACTTCTCTAACAAGCGATTTGTGCACGAAGTTGCATTTTTTGCAAAACAAGACTGAATCTTTTCAAAACTTGCCGGTAAGTTCATAGAACATCAGTAATTAGCTTAATATTCACGCCGGTGAAACTACAGATAAACAGCTAGCAGAAACAATGCACTCAAGCAGAACTGCTTCCGACACCCGTCTCCCTTCTCCGTCCTTCCTACTGGTGACCCCACAGTGATAGTCCAAAAAACTAGCACCATCACGCTGATTTTTAAACTACAGTGCCGAGTGTGGAACTTTATTCAGTGTCCATGCGCCCCCTCCACTTGACCCGTGTTCCGCATAGAAGCTGGTGAACGAGACACGCGAGCTTTATGCGGTGGAAACACCATACCAAACATTGTCAGCCCACCCACACTAACAAAATTGGCAGATCCCATGTACAGTGGGAATCGATGATATGCGAAGCATGAATGAGAAAGGCTGATATGTCATTTGAAAATCATGAAAATGTTACGAGGTGGAGGTATATAATGCCACATATGACTTCTATGTCATGATTATCATGTTTGGAGATCTCGTTTACCTTCGTCATCGATTCACGTCACGTGATACCAAAGTTAGTATTATCTAGAGCTAGTGAAACGACCGCGAGCGCGCTATGACCGTGGTATGCTGTCATGTTCTTACATGCCACGCATGTCAGTATTCCCTTGTTTCCACCAGTCATATACTGTCGTCATCCATTGAGGTCACTTAACAACAAATTTGGTATGTGTCCAGCTAGCAAAACGTCCGTGAGCGCATCATGAAGGACCCACTATACTCCAATATAGAGTTGACGCGCGCGAACGCTGGGCACAGCGACGCACGTTATCAAAACGCGAGCACTCTATTAGACTGACGCCAGACGCGACCGGCGTGACCAGCGTCCGTCAGCGCGGCCCGAGGACAACCGGTGCAAAATGCAACATGCTGCATTTCGCGCCGATGCGTTACCTAAACAACACTGCGTCGGCCTCTTTTTGTTATGAAGGGACGCCGGACGCGCCGAAACGCGCATGCGTTAAAGCAACGCAGCGCGACGCGCGCCTGCGAGTATAAGGCAGCACCGGCACCTGGCATCACAACGCCTGCGTGACGCGTCGAAATTAACGCCGGCGAGCACGCGCAGCAGTTACGTTGAAATGCATTGGCACCTTGACTGTGGCATATAGTCATGTTCTCACATGACACAGATCTCAAGATTGTCATGTTTGGACCAGTCAGAAACCTTCGTCAACTCTTGACGTCAAGTAATTGCCACATTTGGCATGTGTGAAGCCAGCCAACCGGCGGCGAGCGCATCACGAGTGTGGCGTGTAGTCTTGTTGTTACATTACATGCATTTCGTGATTATAAAGTTTGGATGTGTCATTTACCTATGCCATTCGTTCACGTACCGTAATACCAAAGTTTGTATATGTGACGCTAACGAAATGGCTGTGAGCGCATCATGACGTGTCGCGTGTTCTAGTTGCTCGATTCTGGTTCATTTTTTCAACATCATTCCGGGCGGGCCAAGTTGAATAGGAGGCTTTGAGGAAGCAAATCTTTTGCACACACCGATTCACAGCAGAATCGTTGGCGAGACGGATAGAGCAAGCGCGAACAATGTTATCTCTCTCTGACAATAGCTCAAGCACTCTGTTCATTTTCCTTGACGTCGCTGGTGGCGTGTCTTCTTGCAAGAGCACTGCATCACCAACTTGGAGCTTTGTTGTTGGGCATATCGAGCCATTGTGTGCCGACCGCAGCAACAGAAGGTACGCTCGTTTTCATTTCTTCCAAAGTTCCACTGTTAGACGCTGGCGATGACGAGCCTTTCGTAGCAGATCAACGGACGCGTGAGTCTCTGATGGGCAATCTTGTGGCAATAATGTCCTGTGTTTACCCAACCAGAAATACGATGAACTTAAGGGCTGTAGCTCGTTAGGCCCACTTCCAATGTAGGTGAGGGGTCTGCTGTTGATCGCAGCTTCAACCTCACACAGCACCGTCGTGAGGCCTTCTACGTTAAGACAACTGCGCCCGAGTGACTCCTTGAATGCAGTCGTACGAATAAGGCGCTTCCACGATCCACCCCACCATGAATCACATTCTTCGATAAACTTTCATTGCATTCTGATCTCCGCGGCGTACTCGCGAATAGCAGTTAGCGCAGATGCAAACCATTTAGCATAAGTCCGAAACGTCTGGGCGTTGTCGGAGTACACAATTGAGGGCACACCATGGCGTGCGATGAAACGAAGAATGGCGAGCACGGTTGTGGCGGTGGTCATGTCTGATGTTAGCTCAAAGTGAAGTGTGCGTGTGACAGTGCACGAAAACAAAAGTATGTGAGTCCTTCTTCGACCGCTTGCTTACTTCGTTTACAGCGGCCCGCAATAATCATGCCCAACGACCGTGAAGAAGCTGGTTTCCGTAATTTTTTCGTGAGGAAGTTGGGCCATGGGTGCCGCCTCCACTGTAGTTTTCCAGCTTTTGCACATTCTACATTGAATAATGATCCTTTTCATGGTTTGACTTCCACTCAAAAACCAGAAACGCTCTCGAAGCTCAGTGATGGTCACTTCAACACCACTGTGGATCGCACGCAATATCTGCTGTCGAAAAAAGCAAGCTGGCGAGCTTATGATCGCTTGATAATAGGATGAGTTGACGAATGTCCTGTTCAGTGTTCAGCTCTTGCAGTCGCCAGCCGACGCGAAGTAGGCCGGCCACTTCCATAAACAGGCACAAACGAAGTACCGGGGATGTTAAAGATAGTGGCAGACCTTTCTGTAGCGTTTGTTCCTCGACTGGGAACGAGTCTTCCTGCATTATATGCAACCAACAATGCTCAGCTCGAAATAATTCTTCTGCAGTCAGAGGACCAGACGATGATGGGAAGCATCTTGCATGGCGGCGGGAACGCTGGATTCATGCAGGTACTCTTAGCAGTCATGCTTAAACGCTTTAGTTTTACAATGCACGACACCTTGGCGAACATTATTGGCACATAAACAAATGATTGTAATTTCTGCAGAAAATGCTCGATCATTCTTCGGTTGCTGTGGTTGGGTGAACAGAATGCTTTGTTAGATTCGCTGACGTCTATACCTTCGTAAGACTTTGTTGTGTCACAAAGCCAACTTGCGCCTTGCCACCACTGGGACAATTTGGTAAGATCCGAATGTGATAGTCCTCGAGTAATGACATCGGCGGAATTTTCTTTTCTGATACAGTGAAACCATTGGCACGGTCTAGTATGCTGCTG
This sequence comes from Rhipicephalus microplus, assembly GCF_043290135.1. Lineage (NCBI taxonomy): Eukaryota > Metazoa > Arthropoda > Arachnida > Ixodida > Ixodidae > Rhipicephalus > Rhipicephalus microplus. Next base: position 170,058,692 of record NC_134706.1, on the reverse strand, counting down.
GATTTCGGTGACACGGTGTGCTACAAATAGTTCCAACTTGGTCACTAAAATTTTTTTCCAGTTTAGTGCCGCAAGGGAGTCCGTCCAAAAAGCAACAGAGGCCTGTTGGAAAATAGAACCGTTTGCACCTAGCGTATAAGCCGCAACACGATGGTGCATGCCAGATGCTCCAGGCGTGGAAGCGACACAATTTTCAAAGAAGCAAGTCGGCCCTTGCTGACCAAGAGCCGCATGAAGCAAGTTTCAGGGGGTGAGTTCACTCGTACGTAAATGCAAGCACCGTGTGCTCTAGGAGTGGCATCTGGGAAGATGCGCAGCTTAATGAAAAAGGCGGCTTATTTTTTTCTCGTAAGAATATGTATCGTGGAAGAGTGACGGACGAGCCAGACACCTCAGAACACCAACTTTTCCATTCGACCTGTTCACCTTCAGGCATACTGGCATGCCATGCAAGATTTTGCTTTTATAGATTCTGGAATACCATTCTAGGCTTAATGGTTAATGAAGTAAGGTAACACAGTGAGTCTTATACACTGGCCAAAGTTTTCAGTGCTGTACGTTTGGTAGCTGGCTCTCCGGCGGCACACATAGCTGTGTGCTCAGTGTCTAGACTAAGGTTATCACCTGAACGTTCCCCGGAATCGCCAAAAACCTTAATCATTAGATTGTCTTCATCTTCATTTTCAATGGCGCAGCTGTCACGCAAGAAACTTTCTTTCAACTCGTCGTAATTTGAGGCCCACTTGTGAATTTCCGTGCTTGCCTCATAGAATATTTGTTTGGTTTCTTCATATACCTTCATCGCCACCTGAGTGCTGGGTAGCCCGATGATAAGATTATCTACGTAGAAAGCGTGCTCCAATAGAGCTACGGCTTCGGGATAGTTCTCCTGACAAGATAACAGGTGATGACGAATTGTAGTCGCCAAAAGAAACGGGCTTACTGCAGCTCTAAACGGTACTCTGGTCATCCTCCAAGATGTAATTGGCGGCATGGGCTCTTCCTTAGTTAGCCGTCGTTCCAGCCACAAAAAACACAGAAAGTCGCGATATTCGGGCCGATTCAACAGCTGAAGGTATGCCTTCTTTAAGTCGGCTTCAAAAACGACAGGGGGGCAGCAAAAGTTCCGCAGTAGCTGGACAACTTTCACGGCGAGTTTGATGCCCTTCGATAAGACATCGTTGAGGCAGGGACGACCAGGTTCATGTGTTGACGCATCAAACACCACAAGAAGCTTCGTTGTGCTGGCGTCCCGAAGAACTACTGCGTGATGAGGCATATAGTATACATTATCTCCGACTGGCTGCTCTTCTTGCACCTCAGCGTGTCCGTCATCGAAATATGCGGTAATCGCCAGGTCAGATTTCTCTAGTTATGTTGGCTGCTCTCTGAAACAGTTTATTTGACGTTGTAGTCGCTGTTCTGCCAGTCAGCGATTACTGTTTTTGGCTGGTAGTCCAGGCTGTTCCACCATGAGCGGCACCTGATAACGTCTACCTTGCTTCGTTATGTAGCTCTCAAATGCGGAAAGGTGCGCATCGATCTCTAACGGTTGTGAATAGCTTCCATTGATTCCGTTGGAATCAAGACGCCAAATCGACGACATGTTTATGGCTGGTGGAGAAGAATTGCGACTCGATACGAACAGTGCGCTCGACGGGTACTTGATGTCCGACAATAAGGGTCCTTGTACCATCCGTCCAAACGTTGCTTCAATTGCTGTTAGCGTCTCATTGGTGCGGTCAATCTTGCGGATGGTCACCTTTCAATAGGCGTCAGATCCTATCAGCACGCTGATGTTGCCTTCTCGCCGCCCGAACCAATCCGTGAACGTTTTAATAGCGATGTCGAATTTGCGTTCAGCTAACCGAATTCCTTCGACTGACCGTTTAGCGGTGCCAGTTAAGTACGTAAGGAAATACTTGAATTTTTCATTGCATGGTTGGTCGGGTTTTTTGGGTTTTGGTGGAACGTGGTGTCGTAATCCCAAAAGGCCTGCCAGTCACGCAGGTTGTCATCGAAGGTAGGTAGTTGTTGCCTTGGCAGTACAACCGATCTGTGACGTAACTCTCTCGCATGGTCCGGAGCATCGAGCGATCTCGAGAGGTCTGCGTTGCTCTATTCTCATCCGAAACCTTCATCATGCGTCATGGTAGCTTGCGGACAACCTTGCAACCAGTATTTCATGCGCGCGATGGCGTACCTGATCTTGTCACTATAATCCAGCACCGTTTCAACATCGCTGTCTACATCATCTCCACCTGTTAGCGGAAGAATTGCGTCGTCCACTTTCGACAATGTAGGCTCCTTGTCCTCGAGATAGTCAAAGTGTACGTGAACTTCTGAGAGGTCTGGATCGGTTTGCCGCAGAACACCCGTGAGCTGAGTTAGGGCTCGCGTGACGCTAGCCCTGAGTGCACCTCGTTTTCTCCGCAGCTGGTCCGAGTTCGCCATGGCTGTGGCCTGAGTTTCTAGAGGGGCAGTCCCGAGTTTAGTGGCACCAAGTATTACGAAACGACTGACTCCCAAACCGTAAGAGAAAACGTGACATTATTCTGCGTTCATGGCGAACTCTCTGTCTTGCCGTCCCTCGCGAGCTCTGTGTCCTCGGGTTTCTCTTCGTTTCACCCGGTGTCGCGCATTCTAGTTGTTCCGTTCTGGTTCATTTTTTCAACAGACAGACAGAGAGACAGACAGGCGGACATACAGAGAGACAGACAAACAGACAGACAGACGGATAGATAGATAGATAGATAGATAGATAGATAGATAGATAGATAGATAGATAGATAGATAGATAGATAGATAGATAGATAGATAGACAGACAGACAGACAGACAGACAGACAGACAGACAGACAGACAGACAGACAGACAGATAGATAGATAGATAGATAGACAGATAGATAGATAGATAGATAGATAGATAGATAGATAGATAGATAGATAGATAGATAGATAGATAGATAGATAGATAGATAGATAGATAGATAGATAGATAGATAGATAGATAGATAGATAGATAGATAGATAGATAGATAGATAGATAGATAGATAGATAGATAGATAGATAGATAGATAGGCTCAAAGTTCACTAAGAAATGCTTCGCATTTCTAACAGCACTATCTGCCGCTAAACAGAACAACGAGGCAATGCGAAGCAGGGCAGCGTCTGCACATCACGTTTGCATCGGTTCGGCTTGGGGTTTTTCTAATGTTTCCGTTAAAGTTGAGTATTATAAGGTAATCATTTGTGCTGGGTTCACAGGTTGGGAGTTCAAATCTCGGCTGCGGCGGCTGCATTTTCGATGGAGGTGGAGATGTTGTAGGCCTCTGTGCTCAGATTTGGGTGCACATTAGAGAAACCCAGGTGGTCGAAATTTCCGGAGCCCTCCACTACGGCATCTCTCATAATCATATTGTGGTTTTGGGACGTTAAGCCCCACATATCTATCGTGTTGGGTTTCTGTGCTTATGTTGTTAACGTAGACGCCTAGTAAAACCGATGAAAACGTGGTGTGCATTTCCGTGCTGCTTCTCAGTGCCTCATGGTCCCATGGTTAGTTTACATTGAAGTGTGCACATCTAAGCCAGGACGTTGATGTCTAGGGGCGTGTTCCGCACGGGTGTCGGAATGGCGTCGCCGGTCCACAGTCGACGCGTTGGTTCGACGCTGACGCTTGGCTTTGACTTGAGCGTTGGGTGCAGCGGAGCTTGCTTGCCGACGCTGCCATTGCGTTTGGGCATGTTAAGCCCACGTTTCATCTGTAGCAGTTTCCCACCGACTCTGCTGCGTGGTGTGTGGAGTGAAGGCGGCCCTCTCGCTATCTCCTGCACCTCGCCTCCTCACGCCGCTCACACGAAGAAAGGGTACTACGACCTCTTCGCGCTCAACTTAGAGGCGAAAGTTGGTGCATGTGCTGTCAGGGTCATCACGCCGCACGCACGCCGAATTGAGCTCCACCATAAGCTGCTTCGCATCTTAACAACGAGTGCTACATATTTAGTTCAAGTGTCCTAAAGACTCCCTTTGGCGGTTACATGTCACTACCCGGAGCACTGATGGTGAAACAGACAGACAGGCAGACAAACAACCTTAATTTTCTCCTGAGAGGCAAGACAGTGGGCCAATTATCGGTAGGTCCCCACCCGGCTGTCGGCTACTCCCATGTTGTAGCAGAGAGGCGATTCCTCTTAGCACGTTCACGGGCCCTGCCACCAGCCTGAAGCGGAATGTCTTGTCTGGGGTCTATGATTGTCGTCATCCAGTCCACTTTTCGGTTGAAGTCCTGTGATGCAGGGCACTGCCAGAGCATGTCATTGAGAGAATGATATTCCCCACAATCTAGGCAAACTGGATGAAGCATGCTCAGAAAGCCCCTGGAGGGGTAAGACCCCGTCTAGAGCATGTAGAGCGTGCTTGTTTGTGATTTACGAAGCTTGTAATGAGGAAAGGAAAAAGTATGTTGCTCTCCTTAGTAATGAGATGTTATCTGGTAAGAGGTAACGAGAAGATCACTGGGACGAGCTCTCCCGCACTCACGCGAAAGACCAGTCCCTCGTGGCGTATGAAACCTGGCGCACGATCGTCTACTATCCCGTTTGAGTTCAGGTGACCCGGTAGTACGTCTGGTTCAATGTGCGCTGTAAATGCCTATGTGATACAAAAATGTCGGAGGAGGATCTGCCACAAAGAATCATGGCTGCCTGTGTGGATATCAATCCCGGTGCAAACGCTCCAATGGTCTCTCGGGAGTCGGTGTAGACTATTGTGCGTTTTGGGTCTAGCAATACCAGTGCTAAAGCAGGCTGTTCTGCTATATTAACCAAGCAGATCTTCACCGAGGCGGCCGAGAGGAGTTCTCCTCTGTCATTGACAACTGCCACAGAAAACGTGTTGCCGCTGCCGTGGTGCGCTGCATCAACAAGTGTTTGTGTTCCAAAGAGCTTCGGTATGAAAGCCCTGGAGTTTCCTAATTTACGACCTTTATTCTGTTCGAGATCGACATTTCTTGGATAAGGATCAACAATAAAAGTTTCCTTGTTTGGTAATCCAATTGCGTGGTTTCTCCATACTTGAAGATAGGACGAAGGCCTGCGGCATTTGGCAGTAGTCTTTCTGTTTAAAAATTCGATAACCAAACGATTTGGGCTGACCCCTGTGCTTGAATAATTTAGAAGTGGTGTTGTGCACTCCCACCTTCATGAGCTTTTCAGTGCTACTCATCGTTGGGGCAACGAGCACCCTCATCACACTTTTACGCATGACTGTGTACAATTTATCTATTTCTGTCTTTGTCCAATGGAGAGCAGCAACTAAGTAAATAATATGGCCCACAAAGAAACCGTTGCAAGCTCTTTGGGGAATATTCTTGCCTATGTCACCCCTCCTGTTGGACACTCGCAATAATAATCTCAAATTGTTCTCCATTTTTTGTGAGATGAGCTATAGTATTTGCGATGCAGCCCTTAAAGTCTAATAAAAGCCCCAGAACTTTAAAAGAATCTACTCTAGAGATGGTGTTACCATTTTTGCTACGAGTGTGAAAGGGTACCACCTGATGAAGTGGGGTGAGGCCCTCGCCACCTTGTCTAGCCTGTCTACACAGCGGAAGCTATGACTTTTCCGGCAAAAGCGCCAGTCCTGTACTCTGCAGGAACGACTCTATGACATTCAAAGCTTCCTGTAGGGCTTGTTCGACCACAGCCTCCAATCTTCCAGGGCACCGGATTGTGAAGTCGGCAGCACAAAACACATGAGCTACTTTAGGAATTTTTGAAAAGATTCGCGGCGGTTTGTGGATGGCTATGTTGAAAGAAAAGGGGGAGATAACTACCCCTTTAGGATACCACTTCGTCTGAGACTTGAAGACTTCGAGGCTGATTGCCCCAATTTGACGGCTGTCGTCCTGCTCTCGAGAAAAGATTCTGCAGAAGAGAATTTACCTCTCAGGTTCAAAGCTGATATCTCCTTGAGAATATAGTCGTATTTGACAGCATCAAATGCTTTAGAGAGGTCCAGTGCGAGGACTCTTTTTACATATTTACTTGCAGAGCTAATTATCTGCGTTTTGTGCAGAAGCACGTGCCCTGCAATATGGGACATTTCTAGTGCGGCAAAGCCAACCCCAAGGGGAAGCGCTGGGCTTAACGTTATGGGGAACAAAGTTCAAAAAAATTATTAATGAGCAATGCCTGATTTTTTGCTAATTACACTTCAGGCACATAATGCTGGCAACCTCCTCATGCTGTACAACGCGACTATTTGTAATTGACTGGCTGGACGTTTATCTCGAGACACCTATGTGTATCCATTGAAAATGTCTGGGGTGACATTTGAAAAGCTAATTGGAGCTCCATGATAAGTTCTTCGCTAACTGCACTCTAGGGGCATGTACGATAGGACAACTTGTCTTTGTGTTTGCAATTTTGTGGGATTGCGCTGGGTATTTTTTTCGCTAAAGAGTTTCCCCGTAACGATAGTGCATGAAAGCAGCACTAAAGCGATAACAGAATCACCTGGGCGTAAACCGATAACAACGTTGACGATCATCATGATAAAACCTCAGTGAAAGACTGTAGATGTGATTTACATTGTGTCTATAAAGTATCCAGAATTTCATAATTGCAATAAATAATTGTCACTGATTGATTGATTAGTGAGGTTTAACGTCCCAAAACCAGCATATGATTATGAGAGACGCCGTAGTGAAGGGCTCCGGGAATTTCGACCACCTGGGGTTCTTTATCGTGCACCCAAATCTGAGCTTACGGGCCTACAACATTTCCACCTTCATCGGAAATGCAGCCGCCGCAGCCGGGATTCGATCCCGCGACCTGCATGTCAGCAGCTAAGTACCCTAACCACTAGACCACTGCGGTGGGGCTTAATAATTATCACTAATGTAAGCATTTAATTTAAGCTTATGAGGGGAACCTCTCGATGTAGAGGGGCTTATGTAGTATAGTACAGATTGTGTTTCAATGTGAACAGTTACAATAAAGTGGTAGATAAAAATTTCACATCTTATGTTTGTACTGCTTATTGTTCTTATTATGCAAGAGTTCAGGTTATATACAATCATTTATTTGTATGCTAACACTGTGTTGAGCGATACCATACGAAAAGCGTCCGAAATGGCACACAGATTTAAAAATATGAAATTCCGAAATCGGTGCAGCCCGAAACACGGTCAGACAAACACACAGACACGGATGGACGATGAGACAGACAGACAGACAGACAGACTAACAGACGGACAAACGGATGGACAGACTGACTGAATAACATACAGACAGGCAGACAGAGTGATGGGGAGACAGACACACCGACAGACAGAAGTCAGACACAGACAGACAGACAGACAGACAGACAGACAGGCAGGCAGGCAGGCAGGCAGGCAGGCAGGCAGGCAGGCAGACAGACAGACAGACGGACGGTCGGATAGACAGACGCTTCGCCCCATTGACCATTTTTTTAGGTTTCCTATACAGACATGTGACGTGATATCAAATTTAGCAGATATCCAGGAAATGAAAACGCCGCTAGCGCGCCACGAACAAGGTATGCAAATCATGCTGTACAAGACATCCGTACCACAGTTTTCATGTATGGGTTAATTGTTGCGTTTGTCGTGCAGTCATATCTTGACATAGCGAATTTAGTGTATATCCAGGGAAAAAAAACGCTGCGAGCGCACCATGACCATGGAACTTAAGTCATGCCATACAAGACATTGTCACAGAACGAGCGCTCAAAAAGAGCGTGCCGCCAACTCCTCGCGATGAAACGCCGGAGTGACGCCGCGAGGTCAACGATAGAAAAAAGGAAAACAAACATCAAGACTCCCCGGGCGCGACTCCCTCCCTCGGAAGCGTAGATTCGCCGACGAACCTCCTCACCCCCAACGGCCGAGCAAGCACTCGAACTTTGTAGATGCCGACGAACCTCCTCACCCCACAACGGTGGCCGAGCAAGCACTCGAATTTTCAAGATGGAAAGGGGCGTGGTTGAAGCCGGGTTGAGTCATCTGTCGCGGCCAGCATTCGAACCGTCTCGCCCTCTCCCCAAGCTTCGCTGCGTATCGCGCCGACGAAATGACGAAAACCTTCTGGAATCTCGCGCGGAGGGTATTTAATCGAGCAGCCAAGGTGAGAGATCAGGAGAAGACGGAAGTTAGCGCCAGAGCGCGTAGGGATTCCGTTGTGTAGTCGGCGAAGGATTTGTCCGTAGAGACAAAGCAGGAGAAGAAGATGATTTCCACCTGAGGGGTGAAGACTCGAGCTACAGGCAAGAGTGTGTGTTTACCGCTATCGAGCGAAGACGCGCGGCAACAGCTGCGTGTGTGAAGCCGACGTGTTTCCGGCGAAGAAGCTCGAAGCTTGGAGAGTGGCCAATTGAAGAGGCGAGGTTTCCTGGAAGAGAAACTTCGGCGAGGTTTCCTGGAAGAGAAACTTCGAGGGCAGCGGAACGGCCACAACGCTGGACTTTGAGTGATTCTCGGAAGAGTACCATCCAGACTTTTGTTCCAAGAACTTTGGACTGAATAGGTTTGCTGTCTCTTAAGTCTTTAAGTGTCTTGGTTGTTCAATGCATGCGACTGCATTGTAGTGCGTATTGTTGTCTGTGTCCGTTGTTTTGAGTGTGGCTGATTGTACTGTGTAGTACGTTGTTTGTTTGGTGATATAATGTACTCAACTATCGTGGAGAGTGCATACTTGTGTGTTGTTTTGATCTGCAATTATTGAGAATATAATTTCGTTTGTTTATCAACTCTCGGCTCTGACTTGTTCCTTGGGCCACAGCCGGCGTCCGCTGGCGCGCCAAATAGAACCACTTCTAAATTGTCCACGCTTTCGTGGTGCGGTTCGGGGGGCCGATACCTCGGCCCTTGGAATTAGCCCGGCGATCGCCTCCCTAATTAACGGGACCTGTGTGACAGACATACATTCGATGATTTTTGTGTTAACAATTTGCATCTATAATTTTCGGACAGTAACATCACACAGTACCAACTACAGTATATATTCCGTGAATGAAACCGCCGCATACGCACAATGAAAATGGCATATAAATCATGTAATGAAAAAACGCATATATGCCACAATTGCTAATACTTGATTGATTTGTGGGGTTTAACGCAATTGCTAATACTTGCTCTTTATGTTGGTCATACACTCTTGACAAGCCTCACTACTTTCGCCTTACCTTAAACTAAGGAATGGCTGCGAGAGTGATAATAATGTAGCATGTAAATCGTACAGTTCATGATATACGTGCCGGGAGTTTTATGTTGCAATGTGACGTTCATATTCTTCATGCAGTCGTATCATGCCGCAGCCAGTTTATAATTCCATACTTTGAAATCTGCATGCAATTTCAGAAACTTTTCGTATGGTATCATTCAACTCATAGATATCATATATTTATGGATTCTCAATAACCCGAACTCCTCTTTATTGAGAACAATAAACAGCACAAACCAATGATATAAAAATGTTATCTACCATTTTATCGTATTTTTTCACATTGAAACTCGCTCTTTATTGTACCACGTAGGTGCTTCTACATTGAGAGCTTCCCCCCATAAGTTTGAATAAAGGTTACATTAGTTATATGTATTTAATAAAGTTATGAAATTCCTGATGCGCCATTGACCTAAGGAACATCACCTCTGTGGACTTTTGCAGAGGTTTTATCATGATAAACGTTCACTTTCTCATCAATTTAATGACAGGTGATTCCTTTACCCCTGTATTGCTGCTTTCCAGCACTATTGATATAGGAAAGCTTTTTAGGGAAAAAATTCCACCCAGCCTAGTCCTACCAAATTGGAAACACAAATACAGGTTGTAATATTGTACATACCACTATTGAGTGCAATTAGCGAATAACTTCTCGTAGCGCTACAATTCGATTTTCAAAAATCACCCCATACATTTTCAACGAATACGCATATGAAGTGTCTCGGGAAAAAATTCAGCCGGTCAATTAAAACTAATCGCCTTCTACAGCATAAGCATTTTGGCAACATTAAGTGCCTTAGGCGAAATTAGCGAAAAATTAGGGATTGCTAAGTAATCGTTCTTTTTTTTAAATAGATCACCTTAGCGTCACGCCCAGTGCTTTTCCTAGGGTCGGCTTTGCCGCACTAAAGATGTCCCAGATTGCTGGGCATGATGATATCCCGCGCTGAAAGCGAGGGCCTGAAACCAACCATATTGTAAGGGAATATGTAATTTCACTCGATGTAGCGTGATATTCTGTTGTGCACTGCATGTTTCGCTACTTTGCTAAGGCATAGAGTAGGAGATATCGGATTTACCTGACTTGGAAATCAAGACCACTGTGGCCCTGTTCTTACCTTCCCGTACGACGCCCTTCTCCCATACCCTGTTTCTTTTCTTGTATCGATTCATTGTCCACATTTATTAACAGCCGATTTGTAAAATTATCAGGATATGGGGCAGGCCTACCATTAAGGTTATAAAGCATTTCTCTGATCTCAGCTTCCGAGAAGGTGGCGTCCAGCTCAGGTCAAGGCACCACGCATACCGGTGGCATGCAGAAGTTTGGCTTAAGCTAAGAGGATTGTACTTGTTGGCTAGTATACGAAATTGGGAGGCTTCTGGGAAGCATGCCACTTTCTCCTTACTGAAAATTTGGTCTGTGAAAGCTTCTGATTATCACATGGAAGGCCATCGTCCAGACGGTGTTTGGGGAGGCTACTTTTGCCTCCTTAGCGCATTTTCTGTCGGCATACGAGCAGACATCTATCTACCGCTGCTTATGAAGTTCAGAGCACTGTTCTTCAATTTGCCAATTGAGCACGGCGATCTTTTTCTGTAGGCTGCAAATTAGCCTTGGTAATTTACATCTGTTGATGAGGGAGCGTTTGGCGTCTAGGAGGTCCGCTAACCTTGACCATCTCCGGCGCATCGAACTCAGTGTTTATTTCCTTAGTGGCTTTCTCGACATCATTCTGGATTGGTACAAAATGTTCACTTAAAGTCTCGTGCACTGACTCATTTTCACCTATAGTGTGCGGGAAAAGGTCCCAGTCTGTGTATGTAGACTCTCGGTGGCGGTGTGCTTACCTCCGTTCTGAGTTCTATGATGTTGTGATCGCTTCCCAAGATTTTCTGTAAGTTGGAATACTTGACTGTCAGTGATCCCAGTGATCCTGACAGTGGCCTGTTTTTTGATGCAGAAACATTCACAGCAGTAGAACTAAGCAAGTTCTAATAATGGTCTGAGCACCGTATGTTGTCCTGACACTTAGCTTTCCTTTGAAGCTATTCTTAACGTGCCGCAATTCGTATAACATTGTTCCCTAACACGATTTTTGTGACGCATTCCTTCAAATGCTTTTGTCATGTTGATGAGTTTTGCTTATCGCCAGTACCTCAGTGGCGTTCGTGGCCGAGTGCGTTTATCGCATAATTGTGGGCGCAACATTAGCTCACCGTCATATATTCGATGCCACGCATCGGAGCACTTTCTTTTGTTTTCATCCAGTGAATTAGTTTTACAGAATTCCACAAGATATCGCTATCGAATTGATTGATATGTGGGGTTTAACGTCCCAAAACCACTATATGATTATGAGAGACGCCGTATTGGAGGGCTCCGGAAATTTAAACCACCTGGGGTTCTTTAACGTGCACCCAAATCTGAGCACACGGGCCTACAACATTTTCGCCTCCATACGAAATGCAGCCGCCGCAGCCGGGATATCGCTATCGAAACAAACCAAAAAAGATTTTGTTTCAGTTTCGATTCGTCAGTGTGACCTATAGGAGTCTTGTACTTTTTTTTCATTTTCATTACTTTTTAGTGCATTTTCAAATACTTCACGCCTATCACAGTCTGAAGATGTACTTTTGTAATTCTTCCTTTATTCTTTTACACATCCTAAGGGAACATATGCTCGATCAATCAAGTTTGGTGAACAAAGCTTCTTGTTCACCTCACGTACGCGTACTTTAAAAGTTAGGTGAACAAACGTATTCCTTTTTTCGTTGACGTAATATAGCGTAAATTTCCTTTCCGTTTTCATGACTTTTTATGCTCCGCTCAGGTCCCTACAATTCACCGATGTAAAGAACACAAACTAAGAATAGAGAAGCATGGCTTAGTATACGTGAAATTATACGTTTTGCCGTTGCTTTAAATGCGAAGCTCTTCTTTGCGTTGTATCTCTCTGTCTATCTATATATATATATATCTTTCTATCTATCTATCTATCTATTTATCTATCTATCTATCTATCTATCTATCTATCTATGTAGCCACCCACGTGTGTATATATTGACGTGTGTCCCACACTATTCTTTGTCTGCTAGGTTAAGAGGCGATATACGTAGTATACATCGCCGTTTATCATGTACCGCAATATAAACTATGTGGGTCGCTGCCTTATCTTGTTGTAAACCAGAATTTATAATCAGGGGTAAGAAAGCTTGTCGACGAAGTTCGACGGGTCCTGACACTATGAACTTGCAAATCCCGTTTCATACATATGTCGAGAAACTTTTTCCTCCGCACATTTGTGGCACATACCCACATACCCCATGTGGCGGTATGCTGGTATACGACATCAGGGACTGAGCGTTTGTTGAACCTGTAGTGGTGGGGACAGACATTTGTAATTTAACTGCAATAGTGCCAAGAAAAACTGAAACGAGGAGACCTGGTGAATGCAAAAGTTAAATATTATTTTCCCAGCACAAATTTAAACCAAGCATTCTGCGTGGCAATCAAGTACAGTACCCCAGCGCCACGTTAGGTCTCAAAACTGCATTGGAAAAACTTCATATTGTTTTGATTGATTGATTGATTGATTGAATGATTGATTTATCGATTGATGTGTGGTGCTTAACGTCTCTAAACCACGATATGATAATGAGAGACGCCGTAGTGGAGGACTCTGGAAATTTTGGCCGTTTCTGGTACTTTAACGTGCATCTAAGTCTGAGCACACGGGCCTACAGCATTTTCGCCTCCATCAAAAATGCAGCCGCTGCAGCCGAGATTTGATCGTGTGACATGCGGGTCAGCAGTCGAGTACCTTACCCACTACACCACCGCGGTGGGGCAACGCCATATTGCTGTCGAAACGGCATTTGTGGTTGCGTAGCTGGCCTTTGAAATTTTTAAACAACACATATGTGCTCCTCTGACACAAGATTTACGTCAGCTCAGCGTCAGTTATACACTTCATCGACATCCAATGAAGTTGTTCTGAGCACCACTAATTAGAGTTACCATCCTCGCAAGCACAAGTGCTTCACATTCGCTTACTGCTTCTGTGTTGGTAATAACCATTTTACTAATAGCATCTTGGCAAAACTGGTAATATCTGGTTATATAAAGCATGCGCTACTCTTTAACATGTCTGAGCGACAAAATGTGTACATGTATTTAGCACAATTTCGTAATGTTTCGCTTCATTAAAAAGTACAACAAGGTCACACTCCTTGCGAATGCTTCGTATTACATTGACCCCCACGTAACCTGGAATCTTCCAAATAAAATTACGAAAAGTTGCTCCTGTCTATGGGATTAGCACGTATGATAATTTGTAGGGATTCTTCGGACAGGCTTAAAAGTAGCATTCCAGTAAACCAATAATTTCTTGTTTTATCGCAATCGCATGTTATGGGGATATCAACCGCATGGACACTATCGACAGGTTCTCGCCATCGACGTCGCCGTCACCGTCATGTTCCTTAAAAAAGTCCCCATCAACGTCATTGCCCTGTGTACCGTATGATCTACGTGCGGGTAAACGTGCGAAACGGCCGGGACGAACACGGCCGATCAAACGTATCGGCCCATCTCTGTCGATCAGAAGGCGCATGTGATAACATTATTCCGCAGGTGAAGCATGCCATCAAATGGTGCTGAAGCAAAGCGTGTACGCCTTGTTTACTTTTTTAAGGCGCATGAAAAGACGCGGAGGTGAAGGGGGGGGGGAGAGCATTCAAGCAGCGGCTGTGAACTTCGACTATAAGGACGCGGTGGCGTATGCTATACTGATACACATCAGCGGACGGCTTGTATACCCTTCTACGTTCTTCGATTTCAATGAGAAGCGATTGTGCGGATTCCCCTTTCTTACCGCGAGCAGCTGTGTTCTGTTGCAGCAGCGTTTTGTAGGGTTACGCAACACTGTAAAAACTTAGCCTTTGTTAGTTTGTCACTACCGCACTGATTACATCACCTTTGCGGTGAAACAGGGATATTTTGTCGTAAGTTGTCATATTTAAAGTGCTGCGTGAATAAAAAAACGACCACCATGCCTTCTTTCTTGACCATCATAAAGCATTGTGCGCTGCATCGGATAGGTTCGGTGATTAGACGTCTATAGGTCAAAGCTTCCAGAAAGTTCCAGAGACTGGAGCTGTCAGAGTAAACAATAAACCGTCGTCAATAGCACATATTCTATGATCATGACTAAGTCTTTTTTCTTGCTCAAAATAGCAGGGGAACCTGCGCTCACGCACTTTTATCGCATTTCAAAATTTCGAGAACTTGTAAGGTTCTATCTACATTTTTTTGCATGTTTTATTTGCTCTATTCCGTCGTTTCTTTCTTGGTGGAAAGCGCATATACAAATATCTATGCTCGAAAGTATAGCAAGCTGTCCTACGCTTTCCGGATTTAGAAGGTCAATACCGCAGTCTGTGACCGCTGTGACCGCTGAGAGGGTACGAAGTGTAGACACGCTAGCGCTACAAAATCAGTTCTGCTAGCTTCGAAGAAGAAAAGTCTCTGTTTACGGATTGTTCATCGCAAGCTTCCATGTTGCCCTTTCTTTGTTTCTTACGTCAAATTCCGTAGAATCACAGTAAAACTAAGGTGAAGTTTATATTAGCCGAATGGATCGACCAATTGCGTAGCCATGTCGCGGCACCACACCAGGTCCGTGCCCCCTACTCCTCTGATTCCTTCCCGAACCTTTTCTTCGTTAAGTTATATTCGACGAAAAAGGCCCATTTCGAAGAAGTGCCCGCTGCCCCCTGCCCCCCCCCCCACAAAACAAATCTGTCCACACCTTTGCGGCCGCCGTGTCAGTGACGGCTTAGATCCTGTTCATTTGATAAAGGCGGAAGAAGATTACAGTGGTAATTAAAAAATTAAGGGATCCTAAAGCTTTGCTTTTAGCAGTCAAACACAATAGCGATTTTCTGTTATTTTATATTGCCATGTTTCTTTTCCAAGTTTTGTTACTGCCACAATACACTACACAATTCTCACCTCAAACCGCGCGTGCAGTTTTCAAGAAGCTTCAGGACTGCAGTAGATCATTTCGATAAGGTGACGCCAACTCCGCGAACTGTACAGATTATTCTGGAACCTACGTCTCCGCTTGCGATAACGCTAGAACATTCGATGGCAAGTATATAAATGCTGACGCGCTTCGCTGCTTGTCAATTGATCGACAGCCGATGCTGCATGCTCCCGTATCAGTGCAAATGTGGTATTGTAACCCGACTTTCCACTTAGCGCGCACAGGTTCACCAAAATAAATAGTTTGTTTAGAACTTTCCGCTTCCTGCCTTCATTCCCGTCACGACCCTGTCAGATCTGGTGAAGGTGCTGCTTGATTCATGTACCGGACTATTCTGGCTAGCTACCTTGAATGATCCTTCAGATCACCTCGCTCGATTGAGCCTGAGACTATAGAAATATGACATTACCGTCGTTCACAAGTCCAACAAAAACACTCCGACGCCGACTGTCTCTCTCGTGCGCCTGTCTACGAACCACCACCCGACGACCCAGATGACCACTACTTCTTAGGAACAATAACTTTCGAGGACTTCACTGAATGACAGCGGGCCGACCCTGAACTTAAGCTCCTAATAGAATACTTCGAAGGCACGACCACCCAAGTTCCGAAGGTATTCAAGCGCGCACTTGCGTAGTTATTTCTGCGAAACGGTCTTCTCCAAATGAAAAACTTCTCACTGCTTCAAGCCAAGTAGCTCGTAGTTGTGCCTTCATCTCTGTGACCAGAACTCCTGCAGACCCTGCACGACGATCCGATGGCAGGGCACCTCGGTGTTTACCGCACGTTTGCGAGGATACAAGAAAGGTGCTACTGGCCACGTCTTACCATCGACGCCACTCCTTATATGAGGACATGCCGAGACTGTCAGTGACGCAAGGCACCGCTGACAAGGCCAGCGGGATTTCTTCAGCCTATTGAACCACCTCACTGACTATTCCAGCAGATTGGTATAGACCTACTGGGGCCATTCCCGGTGTCGGCTTTCGGAAACAAGTAGATCGCGGTAGCTGCCGACTACCTCAACCGCTATGCCGAGACAAATGCACTACCCAAAGGAAGTGCATCCGAGGTAGCTAAGTTCTTCGTAAAAAATATCGTCCGACGTCATGGCGCCCCGGAGGTCCTCATCACTGACAGAGGAAAGACATTTACTGCTTACCTAATTCAAGCGATCTTGGCATACAGCCAGACAAACCACCGCCGGACGACAGCGTAACCCCCACAGACCAACGGCCCCACCGAGTGGCTAAATAAGACGATCGCCCACATGCTGGCAATGAACGTTGATGTCGAACGCAAGACGTGGGACGCCATTCTTTCGTACGCGACTTTCGCATACAACACGGCAGTGCAAAAGACGACGCAGACATGTCCATACAAATTGGTCTGCAGAAAGAGCCCGGCAATGACACTTGATGCCAAGTTACTCAACATCACCGACGAAGAAAACCTCGATGTGAGTGAGTACGTATACCTTCAGCGCATTTCTAGTGAAGCTGAGATCATGAGATCAGGCATCGTGTCTTTGAAGACCGAGTTTCCTATTCTCGTGGAAAAACGTGGAGCACAAATAAACGTTAGGTTTAAGTCTGCATTGGCAGCTTCCTTTGTCTTCATCACATAACCCCAAGCTGGATGAAGGGCGTCAAAATCTTCCGCCACAATTAAAGGGTCATTTTGCAGCAGTTTCTACCCTATAAATTTGTGAGCGAATGTTATTTTTATAAGCCGAAGTAGCGCTAGACAGATTGAACAAAAGCATGTTACTTCACATTTTGCCGTTCAAAATTATTTTAAATAGTTGTGCCTCGAAGCCAGGTCTCTAATCAGAGTCGCAAATCTTGACTTCTTGCTGCTCAAAGGATGTATCTTTCCTGACCAAAGTGGCGATACCTCTGTCATTTTCACCTTTCTGGCTAGAACATTGTCGCTAAAAATTTTCTGTGACGCAGTACATACGGCTTTGACGTTTGGGCTTTGTTGAGCTTCAGTAGAGCAGTTTAACGCCTTGAAAAACCTCGCGCAATTTCTCTGCCAGTTGATTATGTTTCCGGAGTGACCCATCATTTTGAATGTTACTGAATTAGCACAACCTTTGACAAACTCTTGTTGTGCGAATCTTGCTACACCAACTTGTCTTTTGAGATCGCACCAATGCCGGTTTCACTAAAATCAATCATTTTGATTTTAAATTCGAGGATACCTACTTGACGTGCCACGTGGGAGACGCTCCCGTCTATATGCTCTGTTGTGCTAGATTGAATATCTAAGGCTTCCCTCACCTGTTTGGGTGGTTTCTCAATCGCCGCTGAAGATGTTAGCACATCTTGCTCAGGGACCTGAGTTGGAGACATATCACTTTACATTGCAGTCGCGGGATCGAATCCCGGCTGTGGTGGCTGCATTTCCGACAGACGCGGAAAAGCTGTAGGCCCGTGTGCTCAGATTTGGGTGAAAGGTAAAGAACCCCAGGTGGTCGAAACTTCTGGAGCCCCCCACTACATTGTCTCTTATAATTATATCGTGGTTCTGGGACGTCAAAACTCACATATCAATCAATCTTCGATTTGCATTGCCTCACTTTCCTCGCTCATGAAAAGAGAAGCTTTGTGCTTATGCAAGCCCTTTGCTTGAACCACTACGGGTGTAGCGAATTCACGGGTTTCACGCGAGTTACGAAAGAGCTCAAACTCGCACCTCGCCGTTTGTAACGCCTCTTTAAGTTCTGCGTTTTTAAACATCAAAATCTCCGACTGTTCTTTATTGTGCTTTGAAAAAACGCACTGCAATACCTTTTTGTCCCTTGAGACGTTCATCTCGTCCTCGTCTGCTCAAGACATCTGCTTCGGACTCGAGCTTTTGAACCAGATTGCACTCTCAATTGGTAACGTCTGCTACGGCTGCTTCTTTTGTCACGCCCTTTGGGGCGAGAGCCCGATTTGCTGCCAGAGCGCTTTCTCGTGTGTGAGCACCTTCGCGATGCCGGCCTGCTGCGATGTGAGCTGGGGAAGGATTCTTCCTCTACCAAGGCTTCTTCAGGACCAGCTGTGTCGGAGTGGCGCCGAAGTCTTTGACCCATGACGTACGGCACCTGTAAGTGCTTACTGCACTTGCGGTCCGCCGTGACGTGCGCGCCTCCACAGTTGGCACATTTGGGATCATATTGATGTTCTGCTAATGGAGACCGCATGCCGCATCCAAAGCATTGCTTTTGATTTTCCCCTTTGGAGCAAACATTAGACCTGTGCCCCAGATCACCCCACGCATAGCACACGTTCACTTGCCTGCGGTACAAGAAACATGGGCATCGAACGCCATCACAGGACGTGCTCGGAGACCTTTTGTTCATTAAACAACAAGATCACTGTTGGCGTCTCCTTTATTCTTCGAACCCGCAAGCACGTCGGGGTTCCTCCGGGTGACGATCGTTTCCGTTGGTTGTTCGCCGCTGACATCCTCATTTATTCCGTGGATCACTCCTTCACATGTGCTGTCCGACGCAGCCACGTAAGCCGCTAACCCTACGACAGTTTTGCCCATAGTTATCTCTTGCATTCTGGCATAGGCGCGCGCAGTCACCCTAAACGGCGTGGCGATGGTGAAAATATTCTAAAAGAGGTTCGTGCACAGCGTGTCGTCGGTACACCTGCTCCACTGTTTGGGAAGTCTCTTTGCGAGCGAGCGCTTGAAAATTAGATATGTCTCCTAGACATCCCTTCCTCCACATGACCGTATAATTGTCCTAAAGCGATCTCGGGGAGAGTTTGTCCTCCTGGAAGCTTGCACGACGTGTCTAAACTCGTTCTGTGAGGTGGCAGTGCGGAAACCACCATTACCGCTTCCTGTTGTTGACGTGGGCACGTCAGCCGTACAAACTGCTCGCTCGGCAAGTTTCTTCTCCCTAGCAGCTTCGATACAGCCTGCACACTGCGCTTCCTCCGAACTGATGCCCAAGCCATTTACAATCGACACACCGACGTTGGAGGCCATCCTTTAGCTCGACGATGCGTTAGGCGTCGTCGCGACGTAGTTGCAGAGCCCAGGCGATACGTCGACGCGCTAGGCATCTCCACAGTGAGTAATAAATAAGTTCTGGGAAAGTCTGGAAATTTCACTCACCGGTAAGAGATTCATACCCACTGGTTCACCGCAACAAACGGCGTCGAATGATGCACAGTTTTTGCTGGATGAACGAAAATTCGAGCGAAAACTTTTGCGCAAACGGGAGCTTATGCGCTCGCACGTTTGCACTGGGCGAACACCCCCTGCTGGTGAAACAGAACAAACATAGCTGAATCACTTAATTTGTGCAAGCCCGACTGCTCATTCGCTTAGTGCGTATTATAAACAGTGACCTCGTGCTGTCAAGTCCATCCTAAATAGAATGTAAGTATTTGAGAATTCTGCAATAAATACGGGTAGCGACAGTGTCATGGGCATTTACTACGAGAAAAACGGCTCGATGGTTTGTGCTTTACTATATACGGGAGGACGTCAATTCTTTATGGTGAACAGACAACACCCCCCCTCCCCCCCGACCTGGCAACAATTGTGCTGGCATGCACTTCTAGGCTATGCCTTCTTTTGGCCGTCGTAAGGTTATGAAGGGTATCATGGTTGAATGTCGTGTGAGTAAAAGTATCAAAGATTAGATTGGGTGCCTTTCGTCATTTTCTATAAAATGATACAATTCGCTAAGTGCTTGGCTGATGTGCAAAGTAGAACATTTTGTAAACCATTATTTATATTTGTGTAATCCAACACAAGCATAGCGACCTTCTTGTATGAAAGGTTGATAAGAACGGGTTTCCGAAGAAAGGTTCGCACGTGACGTTCAATTTCGTGTGGTCAAGAACATGAATCACCCCTTCACGAACGATAATGCTGTCCTGACGTGATTGGTCCAACTGGGAGCAAAGACAATGAGTTACGATTTGGACAAAGGTATTATAAGGCCATAGTAGCGGTGGCTTTGTTTCACAAATAGAATCTGACCAACATGAAGCTTGTACCTGCGCCGTTTTCTTCTGTATGTGCGCACGTGTGCGTGTGTGTGTGAGAGAGAATAAAGATAACGAAGAAAATGTCACTGTTGAGCTTGAGCTTGCAGCCAGAGCTTAAGTATGTACTCATATGTTCCTCACTTGGCGAACACTTTTACGCACAGCTGCTGGTTCATCGTTTTAATTTGTTTTTTAAAAGCACGACGCTACACTCTAAGCCAAAGGGAGCAGTAGGGGTATAGGGGTTGCTCCTCTTAGGGAGCTATTGCATTGCCACTCCCATTACTCCCCTAAAAGGAGTAACTGCAGAGGGTCGAGCCGTTGCTCTCCTTTGAGTTCCTTCTTCGAGGGATGAACATTTACTCCCTCCAGTTGCTCCCTCCGGATCAACAGTTACCTCCACCAGTTTCTTCCTGCGGATCAATCATTACTCCCACCAGTTGCTCCCCTAAGACCTACGGTTACTCTATACCGTTCCTCCCGCGTGTTCGCTGTTGCTCTCTGAGGACGAACTGCACATTCTTCCAGTTACTCCTTGTGGAAATGAATATTTATCTCGAGTATGCTTGTCACACGCTTAACACATAGCGAGAGCTCCTTGAAAGAGCACTGCTTGGGTGCTTATAACACAAAAAGTAGATAATATTGAAAGGAAAAGAAAAGAGTTGTGTTTTTTTAGGCAACCTGTGAGCACATCTAGAAGTAGACTTTGCCACACCAGAGCCAGCACTAACGAAGCGCTATAATACATCAAAGGTTTTCTGCGTCTTCCGTGGAAAAACAAACGTTAATTTCTTGCACAGGGCAGTCTGTGTCATCATTTTAGAAAGAAGGGCGACTTCTCTAATTCTGAAGGACTCGAGTTTCACAGGACTGGTGTTTCCATCAGGCTAGCGCAGCAGAATGTCACCGCAGACATATGTGAAGCATCTCATTGCTGCAAGAAAAAAAATAGAAGTGGGAGGTTTACCATGCCAGAATCAATATATAACAATGAGTCACACACACTGCAGCAGCACTCACATTCTAAGTTTACCACTGCAAAACAAAATTGGAAAAAAAGGAAAGTTCGGCTAAACGTTACTTGGCAAGCCATATAAATGCTTGTGTGGTAGACGCTCTTCACATGATGTCTCAGATAGCAATATTCTGGAACAAAATGGGCAGCACATCAAGAAGGCATATTTGTAGCAGTTAAAGATACCCTTGGGTTCAGTTAATTTGTTTCCTATACACAGCTGAGTGATATTTCTATGAGTTCATTCACCAATGAGCATACTAAGCGAGATCATGTGCGTGGCAAACAACACGTACCGTTCCTCATGTTAAAATACACATTTACCTCGTATACATAGTTGCTCTTGACTCTACTGTTCTATGATACGCTGCTTGGTCATGAATTGTGCAATACCTATAGGCACAAGCCAACCATGCAAAGTTTGGTTGAAAGCAACCATTTACTCAGGCTATATGATAATCTTCGGTATATGTCCTTGTACCTGACGTAAACGGCTGGACAAAACTATAGACACAAATAAATGTAGACCGTGCTACCTTAAAAAAGTGCTTTAAATTCAGGAAACTAAAGTGCACTTGTTCACTTGGTTGACGAGTCACACGCACGAGATCTGCGCACGAAGCAATATATCTTAAGGCATGTACAGATATTCTGATTCTTTGTTTGAAGTGTCACAGATAGCTTGCCGGTACGCATATATCTGAGCGCAACAATATATGAAGCTTTTGTTAGCTCAACGTCTTGTTCGTTCACAGCCGAGCAGGTTACTGCTCTGTTGGACAAATTGGAATAAGCGCACCTTGGTTTCAAAAAAAGCTTTATTAGAAGTTAGCGCCTGGTGTGAATGTCTACCTATTCATTTTGTACTGACTTCTACATGCGCCACAAAGACATTTGTTGAGGGTGTGCTAAAATTCAAGCCAACATCGCATACTTGGCCAACGTGATGGAAATACAAACATTGGGAGCAATGCCGCCTCTTGTAAGAGCATAACACTTCAGGATCTTGGAACAGCAAGGAGGTGCACAAGAAAGTTAAGCCCACTCTTGCTGAACATTGAACGATAATTTCTCCAATTGAGAGAGGTCAAGATGCAGTGGCACTTTTAAACCCACGAAACAACTGCAGAAAACGGGGTAAAGGCGAGTTAAGAAGCGCTGTTATGAAGGCCTGCACACGGACCGCTTTGTGAATCTAGGCCCAAGTGTTATGCTTTGTGCAAGCCGAAACCCGTGTAAATGGGGAAAACGTACTTTTAGTAGCACCAGCGTAAACAAATCTTGGTAGTTGGCTTTCTAGTACAAACAGCAATCCCTGCAATGAAAACAGAAGCATTTTGTCTTAACGGTAACAGTGTAAGCACACACACAGGCCAGCGGAGTCATGTCAAATTGTCAGTGCCAGTGTAATCATGTGGCATGATAAACTATTCACTGGCCAACACATGCGCAGTTTGCCCCAAAAAGCGATGCTTTCATATACGTAGTACAAAAAGTCTGCACTTAGCGAAATTCACTTGCTTTCTGTACTTTAGCATTATTGGGGGCATCATTATCTGCAGTATAACCAAATTTGTGCCGAACACCTGAAAAAATGTAGTAAAGGACTCGCATCAAATAATGTTTTATTTCGTAGCAGTGAAGGCATTTAGGAACAGCCAAGTGGGAATCGGCCTGATTATGTGCGTGTGGCGAACCCCAAACGGTGTTATTGTGGTTGTCTAAATTTTCGTTGATTGGTATTGACGTCAAAATGTGACTTCCACCGCTTGCCAAGTTTTCACGGCGCATAAAGATTTCACAATGACAATAATGACAAAGCTAATGTGAACCCACAGCATTTATGATTGTCTTTCACGATATTCAGTTTTGCAAAGGTTTTGCATCACTAAAGAAATCTGAAAGATTTGGGTCATTCCTCTTCCCATTGTTCTGTCCATATGCAAAGTGCTCCCTTGATGGTGCGCTTGTAAAATATTACGTTCAGCGTAGAGGTGAAGCAAGTAACGCAGTGATGTAGGCATATTTTTTTAGGTGTGCGGAGAGGAGAGGGGGGTCCACTTATCTGAATTGGAGGCTGGGCAAGCAAATACGGTCGTCATATTGGGCTCCCTATGCCCTGCATAAAAAATTCCGTGCGCCACCGCCTGGCTAGGCCAGTGAAGTGATGCGAAAACAATTTGTGGACTTACTGGTCTACATACACTTTACAGCTCTAAAAATGCGGTCGAAGGCCCCAACTCCCAGCCGCTAACGTTACATAAAGCCAATGATCGAGCCCCACCTCAGTGGTCTACTGGCTGCTGGTACTCGGCTGCTGAACCACAGGTCGCGAGATTGAATCCCGGCTGTGGCGGCTGCATTTCCGATGGAGGCGGAAATGTTGCAGGCCCGTGTGCTCAGATTTTGGGGCATGTTAGAGAACCTCAGGTGGTCTAAATTTCCGGAGTCCACTACTACGGCATCTCTCATTATCATATTGTGGTTTTTGGGCGTTAAACACAACATATCAAAGCAAGCCAATAATAGACAAGTACCAGTATGAAGGCAGCTACAAGCTCGTCCCTATGTCTTTTTGAAACGAGGTATTGTTGCCGAAATGAAATTTTAACTGCAAAAGTACACTGGCACTGCAGTGGCGACAGAGGCAGCAAGAGGGTATGCAGGCGGTAATAATAGAGGTAATTTAGCTCGATACGGCTAGCAATGGATACGGTGAATAAGCAAGAGCAAATCATTTCTTTTTGGATAGCGCAACCACTCAACAATGTTTTTGAGAAAAAACAATGAGCCAGCTGTTCAAGAACTAAACATTTTTCAGAAGCTGAGAACAAGCATAAATTTGGGGTTGAAAACGCCGCAACTAATGTTAGACTGTAATTACCCACGCTGTGAGAGGAATTAATTTTGCTGGAAACGCCACTCACCTGCAAGCTGAAGCATACACATTCTTTTGTCCGACGCAGAAACAGGCTTGCAGACAGCTAAGGAGGTGTTTACGTTGTGTTTGTTCCGTCCGGCAGCAAAATCCACACCAACATTGCACTCTCTAAAGATAAATATACACTAATTTTCATCACGAATAAGTAGAAACGCAAATCTGCGACACACACGCACGATGAAAACATAGCACACAAGCTCGCATGTCCATGTGCTCACCGACCACAAACCATAAGAATATTAGTAGTGTGAACGTGAACCTAGTTGCGCCGAGAAAAAAACGTCGAGCAGTGACAGCACAGGCGTCAGTGCAATGTTGTCAGTGTGTTCTCCTATTACATTTATAAGGAAAATCTTAGGTGTAATAAAACTCATAAATATTTATAACAAAGTGAGTTTATTTTTTTTCAGTGCCAGTACACATAAATATTGAATAATGATCACTTTGTAAATTACATCGCTTGCTATACTAGCGCCGCACTTGTCGTGCGGGCGTAGATAGCGCAGATTTGGCATTCTGCACTGATTGATTGCTATGTGGGGTTTAACGTCCCAAAACCACCATATGATTATGAGTGACGCCGTAGTGGAGGGCTCCGGGAATTTCGACCACCTGGGGTTCTTTAACGTGCACCCGAATCTGAGCACATTGGCATTCTGCCCTCAAACTATACGTTGAAGCATACTGCTAAGTTGTACGGCTGAT
Organism: Rhipicephalus microplus; assembly: GCF_043290135.1. Taxonomy (NCBI): domain Eukaryota; kingdom Metazoa; phylum Arthropoda; class Arachnida; order Ixodida; family Ixodidae; genus Rhipicephalus; species Rhipicephalus microplus. Next base: position 170,033,727 of record NC_134706.1, on the reverse strand, counting down.
AAAAAGCGCGTCTATTTTACCTGCTTCAGTGACCTCTCAGTGGCATGTTGTTAATGGTGTGGTTTGCATCTTGCAGGCCATTGTTATGGGTGCTTGCGTTGACAAACGTTCTCTTGGGAACCGTCTTATTCACCTTACTCAGACAATACTCAGTGGTGCGTCACACGCAATCACTCAACGCAAGAACATCAACGCAAGAGCAACCCCGTCCACAAAGCTTCTACGATACTGATGGATTAACAGGGTACAGCTACGACGTTGTTCCCGACATAATCCACCTCGTGAGGTAGGTGCAACCACTCACAGTATAAAACCTCAGTGAAAAATTATCAAGCAATCGTTTTCACTCGATGTAGCGTCCCTTCGCCTCCCCTCTCCGCAAAGTCTGTGCAACCAACGTGCCTGCCTTTTAGCACCTCTGCTGATTTGGACCGATAACGGAGGCAGTGCAAACTGACAACGTTATGCGATAATGTCATCATATGAGTTTATGACGACGTCACAATTTTTTACAGCCTGTGACGGCTTGTTGAGACGTCAAAGGCAGGCGCCACTGCATTGACGTCAACGCGCCATCACCACTAGCTGGCGCGCACGCCCGATAGGTAGCACTGCGTCAGTGAAAGCATGCCTGCGGCTATCGAGCGAGCACAAAACCGCGTGAGCAAGAGCGTGCTCTGTCAGGCAGAAAGCATGCTCTTGAATTGCAAGTTGTGATTAAGATGTTATCAGGCCTATATATGTTGGCATGTCCTTCAGCGAAAGTCTATAGCTATATATGGTACTGGACAAAACACCTCTTTGACGTGTGCCTTGATTTTAAGGCATGTCTTTGAATATACATCGCACTGCAGTAATTTCTGAATAAACAGTCTAAAATGTTCATGCCTCCACATTATTGTCTCGTTATTTCTTTGCGCTGTATGGCCAAAGCTATCACCTCTAATTGTGCATGAACCGACTATCCCAACAACGGCTACTTCTACAAAGGGCGAGTGTCAGACTGAACGTCATTTGTTCTTCATCTCACGGGTAGAATCAGGCGCTCACGCCTCAACGTGTGAGAGGTAGTGTACAACAAGGAATGCCCTGAGTACATCACAGTGACAGTTAGAGATTGAATTCACCAGTGCAATACGTGCAACTTGTTGCTTCAATAGAAGACTGCAAGTTGATACGAATAATAAAACATGCAGACAGAATCTGTGATTATTTTCCTTTGTGTCTTTTACTTCAAATTCATTGAGATGCGCGGCAAAGCTGCCTTAATTTCGTTTGTGTTCATGTTCTCGCCGTTGTCGCGTCGTGCTGGCGCAAGCGCTGAAAACGCTTCGCGTGTTTTTGGCGCATTGTCCCTTACAGCTGTTCCAGCGCTGCGGCACTTCGTAGCGCGAAGCGTTTACCCTCTCTACTTCGTTTGGTAGAGAGGGTAAGCGGATTCGGCGTGTCCCCACCTGGCTGCGCCACTGTCATGCGCGCGTAACCTTACGTGCGCACGACGTGTTTATATGTCTGCGTAGTGTGATCTTCTGGCACTGAGTTGCTCTGATACCGAAGGGAGCAGGCAAATAATCAAGGTTCTGAAGTCTGCATCACCTGAGTGGCGAATGTTTCAAGCTCACCCTCCTCGCATCATGCTTTCGTGGCTCGTAATGAACCATTAAAAATTGTGGAAGCGCAAAGATTTTCATTGGGCACGCAACAACATCCATTGTCTTACTAATATTTTTCACGTGACATTCTGAAAAACCCTTTAAAAACAAAACTAACAAACACCAGAAAAGCCCCGTGCAGACCTGAATTTTTAAGTTGGAGCTTCTTACACTCTAATTTTGTCACTAGTCACGCATAACCGAGCAAAGAAGGGACGAGAAAGAAAAATGGTTGACTATTTCTTGTCCCATTTTCTTGGTGGCTTTACTCTGCCGCTACTCTCTGAAGTGCCACTAATCTCCGATTGGCTGCTGCGTGCGCTTAGCCTAAGTGCGCGAACGAGTGCCTCTCAGTCTTCTAGATAGTCACCGTACTTGGCGGACCATTGGTTGGGTATGGACGGAGCAGAGCTATGGCTGTGTTGCAGACGCTTGCACTGAGCTTCCTAGGCTCGCGTTCCGTCGGGGTTACCTACGCGCCATCTGCATTCTCGAACGCAATCGGATGCATGGACGCATGCAAGGACGGATGGATGGACGGACGCTTCACCCCACTCATTATCGTTCACTCCGTGAATATGGTGTAAATTTTTACCTAGCCTCCACTTATCCCTGACGGCTTCGCATGGGTTCATCATCTTCCTATGGCTGTACAGAGGCCCCTCTTGTTCCCTGCTCTCCTCCACACCCAGGTTTTCAAGGAGATGCATGAATTTTTTGGGAGCACTGGAATATACAACCCACTATAAAACCACCCGTATCTTGCTCGGCCACGGACATTGCTCTCCTATGCTTCCCCTACCTTCTTCCTACCTTTATTTTCCTATAGATTCAGCTGTGCTCGGTGTATACTAAATTTGCCCAAATTTAGTGTTGCAGAAATAGCGTTTCTTCCTCTCCGCCTCCTCCAACCACTCGCGCCATGTCAGTGTGCTAGCGTAAGGTTACCAGCGAGTGCCATTTCTTTTCTGGTCGCGCCTTCCTTTCTGACTTTCGTTGAAGCTCAATAAACATGTTGTTGGTGAAGCCAGTTGGTCATTTGCCATATTGTAAGATATTTAGCGCAACTTTGGCTCTCGCAAACACTCGCACAAACACTGACACATCCAGCCCACTAACACGCACGACACTTAGCTCTGACTACCGACTGTTTATTGCTGCTAAATTACCTTCTTATATACGCGCAGAAAAATGCGCAAAGGCAATAAAAAAGAAATATGTAACGCAGATAAACCAGCTGGAAGTACTAAATCTTTGCATAAAAAAGATATTTCCTGTATAACTGCAACATCAAAGACGGCTTCCAGATACAGATATTGTTATTTTTTCTTCAATAAAGTATGCTTCCAGCAGCAGACATGCAGATAAATTCTAACTTCTTCCAAAAACTTGCGTATCTGTGAATTGTGGTTCACACATGCGGCAGTATCTGTCGCAAGACGCGCGTTCTTAAGCTCGTTTTTTTTAACCTTGAGCGCGTGCTCTCTAAGCTAGTAATTTAGGCTTCGCTCAATTATTCTTATGTACATGTTTCCGGAAAATAAAGAAATAGGGTATACAACTCCCGTGGAGCATTTACCGAAGAGTTTCTCAAGTTTTTTCAAACAACCGTGTCTCTTTCAATTGTAATTGCGCGGAAAGAACGCGGTATGGACAAGGTATGGACACTGTCGAAATCTTACCTCTTTATTGGCATAAATGCAGTGAAAAACAGATGTCGCTCGAACTAAGGAAGACTGGTCATAGTCGAAGAAGGCACGAAAACACTGGAGGACCTTCATCGGCTGTTCCTGCTGCCTAGGCGTGGCGTGTGAATTGCATGAACCTTTTCATTCTGAATCAATGAAAAGGTTTATGACGGCAAGTGGGAGGACGGCAGTTCGGTGGCGCCTATCTATAGATGGTTGAAACAGTACCTTCGAGTCAGAGGGAACATGCGAATAAACATGCACTAGGGCGGCAGACAAAGGCGCGATACAGACGTCAGCTGTGGCAAATTTTTTAGGAAGACTGCAGTGGTCGAGATCAGGGCACGGATCCTTATTGTGAGTTCAGCACAAGTGCCGTCAACAAGGGTTCGATGGTAGAAAGGAAATCCCATCGAAGTACGAGGTCGTAAATTGACCGGGGAAGAAGGACAAACTTGACCTCGTACGAGAAATCTCGAATAACAACACGTGCTGTGCACTGAGCCGTCGGTGCAATATAATGCGAAGTCGCTGTATGCAGAACAAGATTGGTAAGCGGCATTGTGACTTCTCAATTTGTGGCACAGCTTTCAATATTTACAGAAACGACGGCACCTGTATCCATAGGTACACACACGTACGGTGACACCTTCTATTAGAACATCAATTTCGTTTGGTGCATAAAGAAGAGGTCTTGGAGAGCTCGACGACAATGCATTTCTTGCCTCTGCGGCTGTCAGTTTGCTCTTGTGCGGGGCGAGAGAGGTGATGCATCAGAGAGACGGTTCGGTGACAAGGCGGAGTTCACCGGCATGAGTCGAACGGGCGTCATGCAGAAAACGAGTCGGCGAGAAGAGAAGAAGGTCGTTGGGGTTCTGAGTAGCTTGAAATTTGGGAAATTCTCGCGGTCCTAAGGCAGGAACTTGCCACGGCGGCAGTAGTGTGCGATATACCCCAACCAAACAGGACGCAAAACAGATGGACTCACTGTCAAAGGTACGCCGTGGGCTAACGAGAGAAGATTCGGTGGGTTAAGTGAGATGTGTACCTTGCGTGTTGGCATCGTCGTGATGTAGAAGGCACCGGTGTCACGGTAAACGCAGGGAAAGATAAGGCCGGTGATCCAGACGACGGCAGTGTATGTCAGTGGTGTAGTTACAGGCGGTGATGACGGCAGTGCTTGCGTGACGAGTCTCAATGACCTGGCGTAGACGTGGGTCTAGTGAGTTCACTGGCTCGGGTGTTTGGCTCACATGAGAAAGTTGACACGCAACTTTTTCAAGGATGAACTGTTTCATGTTTACGAGCAAAATGCTGAGATCAGCAGCGAAGTCGTGCATCAGGGTGGAAACGTCAGCTGTATCTTCAGCTGCCCGGCGCGTTGAGACGCACTGCTTAAGCAACTCCTCATACGCCTGACAGAACTGGACCACCTTCGTGACAGTCTGAGGATTCCTGGTGACCAGAATCGAGAAGGTATTGTCATCGACCCTTATTATGATGTGCTTGAACTTGTCGATTTCAGCGAGAGATGCATCGACGCGCTCGCAGAGAAACAAGATATCATTGAAAGAGTAAAAATGCGAGCTTGTTGGCATAGATTCATCGTAAAAAGCAGTGCGAGTTTACGGGAAGAAAATAAATACGACATATCAGTGCTCTCTCCTATCACAATTCTTCTTCTCTCGTGAGGCCATGACTCCGGCTCACCAGAGGCTAGTTCCCGAAACGTCCACCATGTGCCGCATGACTTTGAACCCTCCCCCTCATTCTCGCAATTCTCCTTCCACTACTGACCAGACGGGCTCCGAGAGGAACAGGTACAGTGTATGACAGGTTTTCCCAATGCCTACCGGGTCAACACAGATACTGTACCACGGAGTAACCAGCCGAGCCCTCTCCCCTTTTCCCCGTCTAAGGAGCAATAAAAAGTACACAGTGAGTCATGATGAGGGAGAGACGTGCCACCAGAAAAACAAACTGCTGCGCGGAGAGGGGTAAATACACACAAAAAAGAAACTAAAAATAGATTAAGAATGGAATAAACAGCGCTAGACACGGGACGTTAATAGGACGACAGACGAAACCTTCCGCCTGTCGCGTCCTCTCACCTTCCTGTGTCCAGCGCTGTTTGTTCACTTTTTAATCAGGTGCCAACCAGCTCAGGTAGGCACACTGCAACAAACTAAGAACAGAGGGGTGTTGGGCAAGACGCAGGCAATAAACACACAGCGCTAACGAGCCTTAAGAGCGAGTAAAGAGGTCGGCGTCGCTGAGACAGCTGTCAATTTTTCCACGTGGCAGTTTTTAAACACGACAGTCCTTCTTGGGTACCTTCGACGCAAAAATTTTGGTCTGTTTGTCTGTCTGTCTGCCTGTCTATCTGTCTCTGTCTGTCTGTCTGTCTGTCTGTCTGTCTGTCTGTCTGTCTGTCTGTTTGTCTGTCTGTCTGTCTGTCTGTCTGTCTGTACACTTTTCTGTTTGTCCACTCCGAACGGCACCGGGTACTTCAATCGGCCGACTCCATCCGCAGCGTCCACCAATGTTGCTCAAGCATTAGCGTTCGTACTTGTGCAATGTTCAATCAATAATCAATTATTGCGCAAGTCTGCGGCACCATAACATCACGCACTTATTCCGCATGTGTATATTTTCACTAGAAATTGTATACATAAGTAATTTTAAGGACCATAGTGCTTATCACGCTGCGCTGACCATGTAACGCTTGCACGAAAAGGTGAGTGTTTCCACCGCTTTGCCAAGACGCGATGGTGGTGGCACCTACCCGTCGCCTCGCGTTCCTCACCTTATCACCTCTGAGACGGGCGCGCACACCCGTCTCAAAGCCACGTGCTTCGTTTTCCGAGAAGACTGCCAGGTGGCGCTCATGTCTCACGCGTGACGTCACTTGAAGCGCTCGTTCGCCTCCGCTGCACGCTCGGGGCACTCTAACGCAGGACCTCTAAAATACCACTCACCGATTTCCCTGCGCAGAACATCAAATTGATTGTTTACTCTCTCCGCACGCGAAACTATCGTTTTCGTTGACATTTGCAGATTACATGCAGATACAGGGCCATTCTTTTTCTAAATCTGTTCACAATTTTTAAATACTTGATTGGGTATGTATTGACGTAGTTTCTTCCTAATTCTGGGTGTTGAAGCAATTTTCAATGTAATTATTATTACAACTATGTGATAACTCACTACCTTTACATGATGTTTAGCGGGCAGATTGGCTGCAGTGAATAAACATTGCGCTATAGTGTTGTTGTTTTCACTCTCATTTCGTTTTGAGAACTTGTCTGAGATCTGCCGATCTTTCAGTGCGAAAGTTTCCCGCAATTAACCGCTGAAGCCCTTTTAAAGAAACTGGCACCATAGCCAGACAAACACGGCGGCCGACGTGCCAGGTGTGTGAAAGTAAAGGAGGCACTGGTTTTTCATACATCTTGTTCTCTTCACTATAATGTTTCATTTAGGCTAAGAATAGCCCACCTGCCATAGCCATATTCTTCGTGGTGAGTGAGTTCCTCACTTTCTTTTCTGAAGTGGTGGATTGCCGAATGACGGCTTCCAGTTCTATGCCTACTTCTTCTAAAGTGTTTACGGTGCTTTAGGTTTTTGAGGGGATTTAAGGTGTTAGGTTGTTTAGGCTGTTTAAATGTGTGTGCCGTTCATTGTAATCGGAAGTAAACACCTACTTTCTGCGACGCGGTTGTTACCAGTTATCTTGCCCCCTTCCCGATTACACTGAACCGCACATAACTTGAAGCAGCGAAGAGCAGAGCCCTGAAGGTTCCGTCAACCAGATTTATTGTAGGAGATGACGCGCCGTTTTTCTATCCACCTATTATTCCTGACTTATGAACGGTTCAGGAGTAGTCCGGTGTGCCAGAAAGTAGTCTTCCCTGCCCGTGCCAGGGCGGACTTCTTCCTTTTTTAACCTCCTAATTCCTCTCCTCCTCTCTCTTCCTATTCTCTTTGTACCATTTTGTCAAAGCACTAAGCCATGACCCCAATACGTAAAGCACAAACAAGCGTCTTCGCATTTCTTTTCCTCTTATAAAAGACCACTCCTATGTAATCTGGACCGGCCATACACGGCTTCGCAAGCTGAGGACTTCCTTCCCTAGCTCGGTTGAGTCCGTGACCCACAATTTTAAATATGTGCATTCACAAACAACTTATAGTACACAAAAACGTCATGCCCAAACAATACTTTTTTGTCACTGGTAATATAATATATTTATAATTTAAGCTTTGATGATTATAATTGAGGCCCCAATCATGTGTTTGGCAACCAAATTATTAGCGCTTTGACATTGTACATTGTTTTTATCTGATGTCAGAGATAGGTGCTCTGCAATATGGCGGGCACCATGGCTTTTTATAACAGACTGTCAGTTCAGCCAATGACTTAGGCCCGTATTCACAAACGCTCCTCCACTCGACCCTTCACTCTAAACGCTGCTTAAGTGGCGTTTTCCCATTCACAAACCGCCCTTCACTTGAAACGCTTCATTCACTTGAAAAAATCTTGAGCGTTTCCTCGAGATTGTCAAGGAAGCGATCGAGCTACCTTGAATCGTCCCTCGAGTGAAATATTTGCGCCAGCATGGCGTCCATGGCGGAGCCCGTCTCACTTTGACGGCGTTTCTCGATCAGGTAGGCTACCACCGCTGCGTTCTTTCGACAATGACGGTGCACGTTTACTACGGAGCTGTCTTCGAACGGTTCAGCAACGGCTACTGTGGCGCCGGGACAAGCGGGCGTGGTGTCAAAAGGAGCACTGACCAGTACCGTGATGTGTTGCGTTCCGTGCATGAGCCAGTGGATTACCTGCCTTCGGGTGTGCATATACTCTTCGTGCGAGTGCTCCGTGACATACTGCGGATTCCAGTGCTTTGAAGTGTTTTGATGAAGCTCGCACACCGCATCAGTTCAAGCGTGGTGCGAAAGCTTGACAAGCAAGCGGCAGAGCAAACTTTTGATGCGCTGGGTTCACCGTGCTTTAGAGTGGCTTCCTCTCCGGTGAACCTTTGCTGCCCTAGCCTAAATTTACGACGAAGCACACCTCCATCAGACGACCATCTGTACCAATGAGAAGGTAAGTTCTCCGGTGTTTTTTTTATTTTTTTCCTGCTTCGGTCAGATTACTATTAAAGACAGTTTAAGAAAAGCACAACACAATACATTGGGCGCAATGAATGTGCTGCTGTAGCTACTACGCGTGAAACATAGCTTCTTTATACAGTGGCTATGCAGCTCACAATACCAATGAAGAACCAAGTACACATTTAGGGGATCAAGCAGATGATCATGCTCTGTGAAACCTGCATGTACGCAAAAGTGCGTCGTGTGTCGTATGAAAACGCAAACATATGAAATATAAATACAGGAGATACATAATGAGATTCTTTTTTTAATTTAACCCCATTCCTACCTCCCGAAGAAGAATTGCTGGCTATGGCACTGATTCGTGCAATTAGATAATGAAATTATATACCCATTCCTGGTCAGCTGCCCAAGTGCCTGAGCCAAACTTGTGTCAAAATAGTCAAAGCTCAATACGTTAACCATGTCTGTCCTTGAACGCGAGACATACTAATGAATGTGTGCACAGCTAGAATTAAAGAAAAATGCGGCTTTTGTATCCAAGCTATTAGGTTTTTCTAATATTATTTCTTGCCTCTTTTGTGCAGGGGACCAGCTGCCGACAGAAGAACACAAAGAAAAGGCCTCCTAGAATCTGCCGTATTATCAATGCATTGCAGAGTTTGCACGACTGTATACAAAAGCACAAAAACAACAGTGAATGCGTGCAGCTACACTGCATTAGGCGCGTTATGGTGTCTACTTCCTTAATCTTATTTATGATGACCTTCGAGCTCGTACTTTATTTTTACAGTGTGTAGGTTGCATATGTTTGATTGATGAACACTTTTCATTTGCATTCTTATGTTTGCCACGTTGCTCCTCATCAGCCATATGTTATAAAGGTCCATTTGCCATTCACAACTTCTGTTTTGTTCATTTATCAATACATAATTATCGTCGTGTTTGTCGTTTCATGATAAGACAGGACAGCAAAAACCACTTCTCCGATTCTACAGGAAAGCAGTTCTAGGAAAGTTAAACTTGTTTTATATAAAGCAGCACCACTCCTCTTCCACGGAACTGAGATGGCGTGGTTCTAACTGGTAGACTTGCTATTGATGCAGCAATATCGGATATTTTATTTACAGGGTTCTGACCAGATGTATACGCGATGACTGCAATACTCTTGAGCATTTTTCACCGCTTTGTTGCACTGGTCTTCAATAAATCCGCAGAATATTATACGCTACTCTTGATGACACTTTCTCGAAGGTTGAGAGAACCCACAGGATAGTTTTTAAAACAGAACAGCGCCAAAAGTCAGATGCGGCTTCAATTTTATGATTTCCAAAAAAAAATAAAACATTCCCTATAATTTAGGTTGTGCCGGGGCTTTGGAATGCAGCACAGACACCATGATCTTTTTCAACAGCTATTTCCAGTAGTTATATTGCAAATAAAATCCAAAACATTAGTGCGAAGGTCATCCATGCACTAACGGTTGTGCTTCTGAGCATGCAGATTAAGGAGATGGAATAAAAATTTAAGACGTTTCCGCTGTGTGAACTTGGAGACGGAAGCTACACAAAATTAAAGGTTACTTCTATGCGTATCTGTCAAATTATACGCATCCACAAATGCAGCGCAAATAGAAAAACAATGCAAAAACAATAAGTTATTCATTGGAAGTTTAAAGTGTTAAAGTTGACACACACAAACACACACCAGTCCCTGTTAACCGACTATGCCACGTTTCATTTCCCAAGCTTTTGTTATCGTCCCGAAAACACCACACGATTCTCAGCGCAAACCGCGCCTGCAGTTTTCGAGAGGGTTCTGGACTGTAGTAGATCATTTCGATAAGATCACGCCCACTGTGCGAATGGTACAGATTGTTCTGGAACGTACGCCGCCGCCAGCGGTAGCGCTAGAGCATTCGACGGCGGGAGTATAAATGCCGACGCGCTTCGCCGCTTGTCAGTTGTTGATCGAAGGCCGACGCTCCGTTCACCACTATCAGTCTGAGGCCCGTATTCACAAACGCTCCTTCACTTAAGGGCTCCCCTCGACTTGACGAAGTCAAGGTGGAGCGTGCTCCTCCACTCAAGGGGCCGCTGCGTTTCATGAACGCTCCTCCACACTTCCTTCGCCAAGGGAGGCCTTGGAAAAGCTCCCTTCACTTGAGTGAACTGCATGCGCCGAGAAAAGCGCCTGATAACGAGAGTATTCGCAATTGTGGTTAAGAATTGCCTATCTCTGTACATTATAAGAATGCTTTTTCTAGTTATTCTTTTTTCTAAATTGATATTACAGCAAAATACGTGCATTTAGAGTGGTAGTGTTGTTTCCTTAAGCCTTGTGCCGATAGAGTTAGCGAAACACTGCTTCAAGTCTGGCAACATTCACACCCAGGCAGCTGAACGAACAGCTGTTGACATTTCGTCTGCTGCTAAACGTGTCTACCTGCTTAGTTTATTTTGTCTTGTATGCGTCTATTAATTGGAGATTATATTTACGGTAGTTTTTGCGTGTGTGTCGTTTGAGAGCCTACTTTCGCCGGGGTGACTAACGAACTACGTGAGTGATGACAGGAAGCGCAATAGATGGTTTGTTGCTTTGTTTACTTTCGCTTTACTGAGAGCCTTCTGATCACTAATGTAGCCACCGAATGTATAACGCGGTGGAATGAGTATTTTTTTACTATATATCACATTATATTGGCGTGCTTTTAGCATTCACCACGACATTATGTATAAGAATTACTCGTACGTAAATTCGTTCTCGCTACGGGAGTACGTGCACAGTTCCTAATTTCAGGGGCCTGTGCAATGTTTATTTTTCTCATTTACTGCGAATTTTATCGTGGCGCTTTCGTAGTTGTTCCTCTGCGTATAATAGAAAATTTGAAAGACATTGCTCGCAACTGATGTTCAAGGTTATACCAGGGTAGCGTTAAAAACTAGGCATGTTATACTCGTGGCTGCGCGTTCGAATTAGACTGCTACGCAAGGTAAGAAAAACTATCGTGTGCCTTTCTTTCCCTATTGGCGAAAAATACATTGTAAAATTGTTTTCTTCATTTAGAAACATATATATTCAGTTAACAGGGACTGGTGTGTGTGTGTGTGTCAACTTTAACATTTTAAACTTCCAAGGAATAAGTTATTGTTTATTCATTGTTTTTCTATTTGCCCTGCATTTGTGGATGCGTCTAATTTGACAGATTCGCATAGACGTAACCTTTAAATTTGTGTAGCTTCCGTGTCCAAGTTCAGACAGCGGCAACGTCCTGAATTTTTTTCCCGTCTCCTTCATCTGCATGCTCAAAAGCGCATTCGTAAGTGCCTGAATGACCTTCGCACTAATGTTTTGGATTTTATTTGCAATACAACTACTGGAAATACCGGTTGAAAAGGATCGTGGTGTCTGTGCTGCATTCCAAAGCCCCGGCACAACATAAATTATAGGGGATGTTTTATTTTTTTGGAAATCATAAAATTGAAGCCGCGTCTGACTTTTGGCGCTGTTCTGTTTTAAAAACTATCCTGTGGGTTCTCTCAACCTTCGAGAAAGTGTCGTCAAGAGCAGCGTATATTATTCTGCTGATTTATTGAAGACCAGTGCAACAAAGCGGTGAAAAATGCTCAAGAGTATTGCAGTCATCACGGATACATCTGGTCAGAACCCTGTAAATAAAATATCCGCTATTGCTGCATCATTAGCAAGTCTACCAGTTAGAACCACGCCATCTCAGTTCCGTGGAAGAGGAGTGGTGCTGCTTTATATAAAACAAGTTTAATTTTCCTAGATCTGCTTTCCTGTAGAATCGGAGAAGTGGTTTTTGCAGTCCTGTCTCATCATGAAAAGACAAACACGACGATAATTATGTATTGGTAAATGAACAAAACAGAAGTTGTGAATGGCAAGTGGACCTTTATTACATGTGGCTGATGAGGAGCAACGTGGCAAACATAACAAACATATGGAACTTACACACTGTAAACATATGCATATACATATGCATATACATATTATCTAACATATGCAACCAACACACTGTAAAGATAAAGTACGAGCTCGGAGGACATCATAAATAAGATTAAGGAAGTAGACGCCATAGCGCGCCTAATGCAGTGTAGCTGCACGCATTCACTGCTGTTTTTGTGCTTTCGTATACAGTCGTGCAAACTCTGCAATGCATTGATAATACGGCAGATTTTAGGAGGCCTTTTCTCTGTGTTCTTCTGTCGGCAGCTGGTCCCCTGCACAAAAGAGGCAAGAAATAATATTAGAAAAACGTAATAGCTTGGATACAAAAGCCGCATTTTTCTTTAATTCTAGCGGTGCACACAGTCATTAGTATGTCTCGCGTTCAAGAACAGACATGGTTGAAGTATTGAGCTTTGACTATTTTGACACGTTTGGCTCAGGCACTTGGGCAGCTGACCAGGCATATGGGTATATCATTTCAATATCTAATTGCACGAATCAGTGCCATATCCAGCAATTCTTCTTCGGGGGGAAGGAATGGGGTTAAATTAAAAAAAACAATCTCATTATGTATCTGCTGTATTTATATTTCATATGTTTGCGTTTTCATACGACACTCCACGCACGTTTGCCTACATGCACGTTTCACAGAGCATGATCATCTGCTTGATCCCCTAATTGTGTATTTGGTTGTTGATTGGTATTGTGAACTGCATAGACACTGCATAAAGAAGCTGTGTTTCACGCGTAGTAGCTACAGCGGTACACTCATTGCGCCCAATGTATTGTGTTGTGCTTTTCCTAAACTGTCTTTAATAGTAATCTCACCGAAGCAGGAAAAAAATAAAAAACACGGGAGAACTTACCTTCTCATTGGTACAGATGGTCGTCTAACGGAGGTGTGCTTCGTCGTAAATTTCTGCTAGGGCAGCAAAGGTTCACCGGAGAGGAAACACTCTAAAGTACGGTGAACCCAGCGCATCAAAAGTTTGCTATGCCGCTTGCTTGTCAAGCTTTCGCACCAAGCTTGAACTGATGCGGTGTGCGAGCTTCATCAAAACACTTCAAAGCACTGGCATCCGCAGTAAGTCATGGAGCACTCGCACGAGGAGTATACGCACACCTGAAGGCAGGTAATCCACTGGCTCATGCAAGGAACGCAACACATCACGGCACTGGTGAGTGCTCCTCTTGACACCACGCCCGCTTGTCCCGGCGCCACAATAGCCGTTGCTGAACCGTTCGAAAACAGCTCCGTAGTAAACGCGCAACGTCAATGTCGAAAGAACGCGGCGGTGGCAGGCAACTTTATCGATCAACGCCGTCAAAGCGAGACGGGCTCCGCCATGGACGCGATGCTGGCGCAAATATTTCACCCGAAGGACGATTCAAGGTAGCTTGATCGCTTCCTTGACAATCTCGAGGAAACGCTCAAGATTTTCGCAAGTGAAGGAAGCGCTTCAAGTGAAGGGTGGTTTGTGAATGGGAAAACGCCACTTAAGGAGCGTTTCGAGTGAAGGGTCGAGTGGAGGAGCGTTTGTAAATACGGGCCTGAGACTGCTATCTGTGCGAGACTGCTGCTGTAATTGGACTTTCTGTTTACCGGTCACAGGTTCGCCCAAATAAACAGTTAAGTCCCAACAAAAAGTCTCCTGTCTTCGGCCACGTCACGACCCCGTGACAGTATGTTACTAAATGAAGAAAACAACTTTAAAATGTATTTTTCGCCAATAGTGAAAGAAAGGCACACGATCGCTTTTCTTAACTTGCGTAGCAGTCTAATTCGAACGCTCAGCTGCGAGTATGCCTAGTTTTTGACGCTACCCTGGTATAACCTTGAATATCAGTTGCGAGCATTGTCTTTCAAATTTCCTATTATACACAGAGGAACAACTACGAAAGCGCCATGGTGAAATTCACAGTAAAAGAGAAAAATAAACATTGCACAGGCCCCTGAAATTAGGAACTGTGCACGTACTCCCGTAGCAAGAACGAATTTACGTACGAGTAATCCCTATACATAATGCGGTGGTGAATGCTAAAAGCACGCCAACATATTGTGATATATAGTAAAAAATACTCATTCCGCCGCGTTATACATTCGGTGGCTACATTAGTGATCAGAAGGCTCTCAGTAAAGCGAAAGTAAACAAAGCAACAAACCATCTATTGCGCTTCCTGTAATCACTCACGTAGTTCGTTAGTCACTCCGGCGAAAGTAGGCTCTTAAACGACACACACGCAAACACTACCATAAATATAAACTGCAAATAATAGACGCATACAAAACAAAATAAACTAAGCAGGTAGACACGTTCAGCAGCAGACGAAATGCCATCAGCTGTTCGTTCAGCTGCCTGGTTTTGACTGTTGCCAGACTTGAAGGAGGGTTTCGCTAAGTCTATCAGCACAAGGCTTAGGGAAACAACACTACCACTCTAAATGCACGTATTTTGCTGCAATGTCAATTTAGACAAAAGAATAACTAGAAAAGGCGTTCTCTTAATGTACATAGATAGGCAATTCTTAACCACAATTGCGAATACTCTCGTTATCAGGCGCTTTTCTCGGCGCATGCAGTTCACTCAAGTGAAAGGAGGATTTCCAAGGCCTCCCTTGGCGAAGGAAGAGTGGAGGAGCGTTCATGAAACGCAGCGGCCCCTTGAGTGAAGGAGCATGCTCTACCTTGAATTCGTCAAGTCGAGGGGAGCCCTTGAGTGAAGAAGCGTTTGTGAATACGGGCCTTAGAGTCGGTCGGTCCATCCGTTCTTTTTTGCTCTCCCCGCTTTTTCTGTTCACCCACCACGTCGAAGGGGAACACAAAGTAAAGCGTGGTGGCACCGGCACTAATTTGGTATCACGGTAACATGGTCTCTTGCTCCGCGCGTCTTCATATAACCCTGCTTCTACTATATGACTCTAGAGCACCTTCTACTTTGCCTATCAAGTAAGCAAAACTAGTGCGACTTCACAATTCCCTAGAGTGTCCGTGGAAAGCAACAGCAATGTTAGGCATTTTTCGGTCGTACTGAATACTCTTTTTTTACTCGTATTTTATTCTTCATTGCCCGCAGTATAGCGCAGTTTTAAGGCAGTCAGAGAACCACGTTTGATAAAGAAATACCTTGGAGATGAGATGTTGGGTAGACTGGCTGAGAAGAGATAAGACTGATTTCATATTTCATTCATCTTAGGTGAGCGCATAAGAAACCCCGTGAGATTCGTTTGTTTTTTTTTCCTTTAGCATATAAGTCGATACGGCACAACGTCCCAGCTTCGTTGTTCTAACGTAGCTATACTGCGTACAAGTGCACGCTGGATGTGGAAAGTTTACTGTACCTGATTTAAAATACGTTTGAATGAATTCCTGAGGTCTGTCTTGATTGCACATTTGTCCATAATTCGTGCTAGTTGTAATTTGATACTGTGAACATATTGCAGTAAAATAGATTGGTTGGCGAGTTGGAACTGACGCATATTGAAAAATTTTCAGCGCGAACATGACGGTTGTTTGACCAAGTAATAGAAGAGCACGGAAACTCGCGGAAGCGTACTTCATAAATGATGCGGGAGATGTTTGCATATCCAGCATCCGTTTGCCTTTCAGAATGGGAGCTACGTAAGTCTAATGAATATAGTTTGAATTTTAATTGAATAAATCTTCAGTTGATAGACAGCGTCTGTGTTGTGTAGTTTCTTCTTTGTGCACCGTACCGTTCACGTTGAAAAGTTTTCAATTTGAACAAACATGATGACTTTATCAAAGCAATCTCATTAAAGTGTGCGTATCACGTCCTCGAAAAACCCTGCGATAGCGTTTGCTTCCCGCCCGCTAACCTCTGCTGAACTAAAATATTCTCAGATTTATCAGGAAGAACGGACCATCGTCTATGCAGCCATGCAATTTCTTCCTTACATCGCGGGCAGACATGTGATGGTTCTGAGTGATCACAGGCCATTTATGAGTATTCTAGGGCCCCAGAAGCAGATTTCACAGACGCTTTCCCCTCGTAAAATCCGATGGTGCATTAAGATGTCAGCGTAGGAGTACGACATTGTGTACTGTCCTGGAAATAAGCCCGGAAACACCGACACACTGAGCTGCTTACACCCTAGCGAAACCATCAAGGATACACCCCAAGTTGGCTGCGTGCTCATGTTCCAAGCGCTACCAAGGCCCGCAATTAACAGCCGATGAAGTCACATTGGCCACGCAAGATCACCCGACATTCTTCAAGCTGTACAACACCCATATAGAGGGGAGAGTTCAAAACTCCAGGAATGAGCACTTCAACGTTTTTCACGAGTGAGCAACGGAGTTCAGCTGTCATCGTGGTTGTATCAAATGGGGATCACAAGTTCTCATTCATAGCCCTCTTCGATAACAATCAATGGCTCTCATTCATGCCGGACACCAAGGCATGATCACAATGAAGTGCGCCCGCACCTATATGTGGTGGCCGGGAATCGGCAAGGGAATCTAGATAGCTGCGCAGTGCACATATCGCCACTTCAATCAGATAGATTTGTGGGGTTTAACGTCCCAAAACCACCATTTGAATATGAGAGACGCCGTAGTGGAGGGCTCCGGAAATTTTGACCACCTGGGGTTCTTTAACGTGCACCCAAATCTGAGTACACGGGCCTACAACATTTCCGCCTCCATCGGAAATGCAGCCGCCGCAGCCGGGATTTGAGCCCGCGACCTGCGGGTCAGCAGCCGAGTACCTTAGCCACTAGACCACCGCGGCGGGGCTCGCCACTTCAATCAACGTGCTTCACCACGAGCTCCAGCACCAGACTAAGGTAGACCGAGCACACCTTAGCACTCATGCCTGGTAATTCCGCATGCCTACCGTAAATGAATTGAAATTAGCCATGTGAATAAAACAACATTGACAGCTGCCATCAATTTCCTGCGCTTGTTCAAAAGTTTCGGATTACCCCACAAAGTGGTTTCAAACAACGGAATCGCATTCGTGTCAGCCAAAATACGGAAATCCTGCGGGTGACAACTGCATCACAGTGGTGAAATCTGCTCCGAACCACCCAGCCACAAACGCACAGGCCAAATGCTACGTAGTTGAGCTAAAACGTGCTCTTGCAAGAGAGACTACGGGGTGATACAGCGACACTTTGCATGCTTCTTTTTTCAAGCAACTCACAACGGGCCAGACGGGCCAGGTACCAGATAATATCAAGTTTTCTTGCGAGCTGCGGGCATGCATCTCCGCCATACTGCCACAACCGCCTTGAAAAGTCACACCAGATAAAAAAGACACCTCGCGTTGCCGGTTACTCCGCAAAGGACAACCAGTAGTCGTTCGCCAGTTTCACGGAATGCCTGAATGAATAGCGGCCATTGTAAAAGAAAAGTTTCGGCCGGAGATTTCGGCTTGTTGAAGTTAAAGCCCCTCCACCGCGTCTTCTACAGGAAACGCATAGAAAGGCTTTAGATCAGGCATTCCCGCTTCCAGCCAGCTGCAGGGATGCGCCCTGCCCTCCACCCAAACCTCCCTCCCCTCGAGACTTGACGCCGCGCTCCCGGGAACTGACTGACTCTCGGGGCAATCATCGCCCCCGCGCACTGGTTGCCCGTTCTTTGTGCTCCTCCCCGCTTTTACGGCCCACAGCGGACTTGAAAGCCAGCGCTCGGACTATTTTGACCATGCTGCGCGCAAAGGCCTTTCCTGAAAGTAATAAACTCTGTTCCTTGTTACGTACGCTTGTTATTCCGGCTACCGTCCACGTAACACATTGCAAATAGGGTTATTTGCTCTTAAAAAGTTTTACCTCTCCACATTTCAGCATTATATCTCTTTAGTTTAAGTTACTTCCCCTAATATTTTTATTTCTATTGTTAAATTGGAGAGTTCCGAAAAAAAGGGGACGTAGATTTATTTATTATTAATAGACTCGTTATTTATTTTTGACAAAGACTGCCAGTCTAGTGCTAGAGTATGGGCAGGGGGTGTGTCGCAGTGGACGCAACAATGTGCAGGAGGTACAGCAGTATAAATAGTGTTGAACAAAAGGGTGATGATTCAAAACGCAAGAAAAAGAGAATGGACATGAAATACGGTCCACAATCTCAAGAATGGCTATAATACACGAAAGAAAACAAAATCTATAAAAGCAGTGTCCACTAAGTTATGTTGTTCGAGTAAAAAGTAAAAAGAACTCAAATACCAACAGTAGCAAAAATAAAGTCAGCAATGTTAAAAAGTGACGCATTGCAGAAGAGGGGCATTAAACCTCAAGCCATCAGTCTGATCAAGGTGGGTATCAAAATGAAGCGCACAGTGATATATATGAAGGTGTAGTTATGAGTGACGTGAAACAGCTAGCGCGCGAAGAAACTACTAGATATTGACACTTTAAAAAATCTCTGGTGGCAATTTGTTCCACTTTCTGCTTGTGCAAAAAATGGCACATTCCACAACCAGTGGAAATCGATGATATGCGAAGAACGAATTATAAATGTTGATATGTCACTTTTAAATCAGCACAACGTTACGAGGTGGAGGTAAATGATGCCATACATCATTTTGATGCCATGATTATTATGTTTGGATGTGTCATTTACCTGCGTCATCTAATCACGTAACGTGATACCAAAGTAAGTAAATGTGCAGCTAGCAAAACGGCCGTGAGCACGCTATGAGCGTGGTATGCTATCGTGATTTTTCATGACAAGCTTGTCAGCATTATTACGTTTGCACCCGTCATATATTTCATCATCCATTTACGTCACGAAACTCCAAGTTTGGTATATGCGGAGCTAGCCAAACGACCGCGAGTGCATCATGAAGTGCCCAGTATACTCTAATGCAGCGTTCAGGCGTGCGCATGCTGAGCACAGCGACGCTGCATTAGCGAAACGCGAGCACTCTATAGTCTTACGCCAGGTGCGACCAGCATCCGTGGGCGCAGCGCGACGACAACTGGCGCCAAATGCGACATGCTGCGTGTCAATCGTTCACTCAATCAAAAAAGTTTATTTTCACCAAAAACAAAACATTTATGGGGAGAAAAGGTTGTTCGCCATGCCATAGAATAACATTACTCTATACCGATGCTTTACCCAGACAACATTACGTCTGCCTCTTTTTGTGACGGAGGCCGCTGGACGCGCTGAAACGTGCACGCGTCAAAACAACGCAGCGCGGCGCGCGCCTTCGAGTATATGGCAAGACCGGCTCCTGGCCGGCCAACGCCGGCTTGACACAACGAAATGAAGTCAGGCGAGCACGCGCACCGCGTCATGTCCAAATGTATTGGTGCCTTGACTGTGGCGTGTAATCATGTTCTGACATGACGCGCATTTCATGTTTATCATGTTTGCACCAGTATTATACCTTCGCAATCCATTCGCTTCCCGTAATACCAAATTTTCTTTAAGTGAAGCAAGCGAAACGGCCGCCAGAGAAGATTTACCTATGTCCTGCATTCGCGTCACGACATACCGAGATTGGTACATGTGAAACTAGCGAAACGCTTACGAGCGCATCATGAGCATAGCATGTAGTCATGTTGTGTCATGACACGCATCTTATGTTTATCATGTTTGCACCAGTATCATATCTTTGTCATCCATTCACAATCCGTAATACCAAATTTGGTATATGTGACGCTAGCTAAACGGCCGCAAGCGCATCATGAGTGTGGTATGTAGTCATGTTGTTACTTGACACGCATCTCCTGATTATCATGTTAGGTTCTGTCGCTTGTGTTCACCATGCAATCATGTCATACCATAGCAGTTTTGCAACATGCAATGTGAACGAAAATACCGCTGAAGTTGGAGGACCATGAATTGTAAACCATGACATTCATGACATTCATGTTATTATTTCCATGTTGACTAGCCAAATATATTCTTCACACAGTCATGTTATGAAGCTACCAAGCTTGGTACCGATACCATTATCGAAACGGTCAGGATAGGTAAAAGTCGTAGGTGGCTAGATAGATAGATAGATAGATAGATAGATAGATAGATAGATAGATAGATAGATAGATAGATAGATAGATAGATAGATAGATAGATAGATAGATAGATAGATAGATAGATAGATAGATAGATAGATAGATAGATAGATAGATAGATAGATAGATAGATAGATAGATAGATAGATAGATAGATAGATAGATAGATAGATAGATAGATAGATAGATAGATAGATAGATAGATAGATAGATAGATAGATAGATAGATAGATAGATAGATAGATAGATAGATAGATAGATAGATAGATAGATAGATAGATAGATACGCTCGAAGGTGCCGAAATTTGCTAAGAAATGCTTCGCATTTAAAAAGGTACCAGTATATTAGGAAGTCTTGGTAGTTTTGGTTGCGACAGTGTTTATTCGACGAAAGACCTCGCAAAAAGAACTGGCAGAGCCAGTCCCCAGACGACGATGATAATGGCACCGAGTGGCCATGAGGAAGAGGCAAGCGGATGATGGTGATAATGATCATGCAGGAATGAGAACAATGTAAGTAACAAACGGCCACAGTAATTCCCCCCACTTGGAAGCGGACACCTTGGCCGCCGTAAGTCTAAGGGACGGGGAACGTTGCGTGAAAGGTTTCATGCGAGAAACGTTGACTATCTCGGTGCTACAGTAACGGCGGTCTGTTGGGGCTACAAGTGGTGTCACATGATAATTGACCAGTGAAGTATGTTCTAAAACTATGTATGGCCCGATAAAGTGCGGTTGAAATATGTCATAGAGACCACGAGTGCGAATAGGTGTCAAAAGCAGCGCCTCGTCACTAGGTTGGAAAGACACAATGCGATGGGATGCGTCATAGATGATCTTCCGCTCATGCTTTCTCGCTTCAGTATTGATGCGAGCCTGTTGGCGAGACTTGGCCAGGCGGGAAATGTATTCTTCGTTAGAAGACTGACATGAATTGCCATGGCTGTTAAACAAAGAGACGTCGAGAAAGGTAGTCGGGTTTCGTCCGTACACAAAGTAAAACGGTGAGTAGCAAGTTGTTCGCTGAACGCCAGCGTTGTAGGCTAAGGTCAGAAACGGTAAAAGAGTATCCCAATTTTTGTGGTCGGGTTGGACGTATAACGCCTATCATGTCAGGAAAGGTTCGATGAAATCTTTCTGTGAGACCATTTGTCAGAGGATGGTAGCTTGAAGCGGTCTTGTGAGTAGTTCCACAAGTGCGCAGTACTTCATTTACCATTCGTGACAGGAACACTTTGCCACGGTCACTAAGCAGTGCACGAGAAGCCCCATAACGCAGAATTAGGGCGTGAAGAATAAAGTCTGCAACTTCTACAGCTCAACCTGCAATATCAGAGGACGTATCAGCGTATCGTGTCAGGTGGTCCACGGAAGTCACTATCCATCGTTTGCCAGCAGATGTTTCTGGAAGAGGCCCTTAAATGTCGACGTCTACAACCTCGAACGGCATAGAACTAGATTTAGAGGTCCAGCAAGTGCAGACGTCGGGAGTTTACGACACTTGCGTGGGTAGCAGGAACCAACGTACCACGTTACGGTAGAAGAAAGGCCATGCCAGTAATAATGACATCGAATGCGGTGAAGAGTTTTTTTTTAAACCAAGATGACCAGCAGTCAAGTCATCGTAGAAAGCTTTGAGCACTTGAGGTCCAAGAGAGCGTGGCAAGAGAGGAACCCAGCGCTGACCGTTATGGTGGTAAATGTGGCGGTAGAGAACGCCATTGTCCAGCTTAAAGTGCAGGAGTTGACGACGAAGTCACGCGTTTGGTGGATGAGAAACTCCCGAAAGGTGGTCCATCATGCATCTGCAGTATGGATCGGATTGCTGGCGGGAGATAAATGTTGGCTCGTCGTCGGAAAAGGGTTGCCTTTTTGATGCAAGCGTATGAACTTTGATAGATGTGGCGGTTGAGTTCTCACCAACACAGATATGGGTAGTTGGAAGCGGGCAACGAGATAAAGCGTCGGCGTCTTGATGTTTTCTACCTGACTTGTAAGCTATGACAAAGTCGCACTCCGGCAAGCGTAGTATCTACCGACCCAAGCGTCCGGACAAGTTCTTCAGTGTAGAAATTCAGCATAAGACATGGTGGTCCGTAACAATTGTAAAGTGACGGCCGTGGATTTAGGAACGAAACTTGTGCACCGACCAAACCACAGCCAAACGTTTTCGCTCAGTTATCGTGCAGTTCTGTTCGGCAGGGGTGAGTACACGACTGGCATATGCAACAACTTTCTCTAGGAAAGACTTGTCGCGTTGTAAAAGAACCGCTCTGATACCAAGGCCGCTGGCGTCCGTATGGAGGATAGTCGGTGCGGCTTCGTCAAAGTGGCAAAGCAGAGGTTCAGATGCGACGGCCCACTTCAACAGGTCGAATTCTGTTTGACATTCTTGAGACCACACAGATGTGACGTTGGAAGCGAGTAGCTCGTGTAATAGAGCAGCAATGGAGGCGAAGTTCACAATAAACCGGTGAAAATAGGAGGCGACGCCAAAAAAACTGTGAAGCTCCTTTGGTATTTTGAGACGCGAAAAGTGAAGGACTGCAGAAATCTTGTCAGGGTTGAGCCGAATGCCGTCTTTGCTAACGACGTGCCCTGAGGCTTTGGTGGATTTGCCAGCGAAAGAGCATTTATTATTGTTTATTTGGAGCCCGGTGCTGGCAAGGCACGCCAGTACTTGATCCAATCGTTCTAGGTGTTCAGGAAACGTTGACGAAAAGATAATAATGTCGTCCAGGTAGCAAAGGCAAATTTTTCATTTCAGACCGCGCAGCACGGTGTCTATCATGCGCTCAGAAGTCGCGGGTGCGTTGCAGAGCCCAAAAGGCAACACGTTGAATTCGTACAATAGCCCATCGAAGGTTGCGAACGCCGTTTTATCCTTATCATCTTCATGCATGGAAATCTGCGAGTACCTAGAACGCAAGTGGATGCTTGAAAAAAATTCCGCGCCTTGCAGGGAATCAAGGGCGTCGTCAATGCGTGGCATAAGGTACACGTCCTTGCGTGTGATCCTAATGAGCGCCCGTTAGTCCATGCAAAAACGCACAGAGTCATCCTTTTTACGGACCAAAACAACAGGATACGACCAAGGGCTAGATGACGGATGAATGACTTCCCGTTTAGGCATGTCAGCAACGTTTCTTTCTATATTTTTTCTTTCAGCTAGAGACACGCGGTAGGGTCGGCGGTGTACGATACATGTAAGAACTGTTTGAATTTGACGTGCTGTCATTCAAACAATTTAAACGAGCAAAAATTGTAAGAATTTGCGCGCTTATGCAATAATGTGAGCAGCTGCTGCGTCTGAATTTGTCAAGTTTGTGCTGATTGCGGTGGTAAAGGCGGAGGAAGAGACATGCTTACAAATAGAAGGGCCTTTTGATGGATGGCCTGAAGTGGCATGACAAATACAGGCTTGAAGTTGGCAACACGGGCCACAGTAGTGCCCTGTGACAGCAATATCTTCTCCTTTGTAGAGTTTACAGCGGCGACAAGTGCTGAGCTATTGCAAAAAGGAATGACACCGGATGAAAGAACTATGCCTTTATGAACGCAAAGTGGTGACAAGAAGACCAATACATCACCGTGATAGATGTCGTTCGACGTAATGCTGACAATTTGTTCTTGTAGTGGCAGCAGTTCAATGTCTTTCGCAGCGACAAAATGAAGTAGCTTTTGATTGTCGTCATCAACTATGTAGTCAGTGTCTGTGAGGTGAACCACGCGTTCTCCACAACATATAGTCGCGGAAGCAGATGATACAAAATCCCACCGTAAAATAATTAGTGAGAGCAGCGGGACAGGACAGCAAACTGGTTATGATGGTGGATGCCATCGATGAAAACACGCACATTACTAAACGCGGAAGGGTGAATGCTGTTCCCCTGTGCAGCAACTAACGTGGGACCACCATAAGGCGTCATTACTTTCTTTAAATGTTCACGCAAATCAGCACATAAAACAATGTCGCACCTGTGTCCACCAAAACATCGACTCGCGCTTCTTCTACTTTCACAGAAACCATGTTGCACGAGCCTGATGGAGGAATTTCAGTTCTAATTTCGAATGCAGTTTCTCCTCCACAAACTGCATCATTTTGTTTTCCGAATAATTATCAGAGTAGAATGAGGCGTGCCGAAGCGGAGAAGTGGAGCGGCGAAGTGCGAAAGCGAGCATCGTCTCGTGTTTCGGCTGTTCCGCGGTGCAGTCGATGCCAGAGGAGGTGGAGACCGGGGCGAGGGAGACGAATACCGCCGAACTTGATAAGAGGCCACAGTGTACAAATCCCGTTCACGCATGTCGTTCCGAGCCTCATCTTGATGGTTCTTTTGGCAGAAATGAAATATGTAGCCGCGATATCTGCAGTAGTAGCAGACATGGCGGGACGAGCGCCAGGGTGGGAAATAGAAGGCGTTCGGGGCCCCTGGAGATAGCACGGTCAAGTGGGCCGAAGACGTTTCAGCGGGCATCTAACGGTAGTTCGCCGGGGGAGAGGCAGCAACTGACGCGTAGGTGTGCAGCGGCAATGTCGCGTGTACGTCGCTGGGAGGCACGGCAGCAACTTGAGGGTAGGTGGATATGGGACATGAAGCAGGTGGCTGTACGGGCACAGAGTCGGTCAGGGATGTAAGTTCCTCCCTGACGATGTCACGCAAGAGCATTCCCGAAGACTGTGTAGGACATGGTGTAGGAGGTGTGAAGACCATGCACCACAATTCGCGTATTATGTCCCGGATGAGTTCACGCAGGTGGCCATGAGACGTGGAGTGGTGGTCGTCAATGTGTGGTTGGATACGAACGGAGTCCAGTGCATCAAGGCGCTGGCATGTCATGACGATGTCAGCGATGGTAGTTGGGTTTTGCACAGCGAGGGCATTTAAGGCAACAGGCCCATTGCCTTTCAATATGTGGCGCACTTTGTCCGATTCCGGCATGGATTTATTGACACGCTGGCACAGTGCGAGGACATCCTCGATGAATGACGTGTACGATTCACCGGGATGCTGCCGGCGAGCATCGAGTGTCCTCTTCACGACGGCGGATCAAATGTCCGGTGTCCCAAAAACGTGTCGCAGCTGAAGCTGGAAGGTAGCCCGCTCGGGTAAGTCAATGACGTTGTTAAAAGACCGTGTCTTTGCGACTCCGGTTAGATAAAAAAAAAGGATGTAACGCACTTTGGCGGCTCGTCCCACCAATTAGCGACACTTACGTGGTCGTAGTCATCGGGCCAGTGTATTACGTCTTCTCCACGAAGACGAGCGAAGAGCGGGGGTTCTCGCTGATATCCGTGTATGTGAATAGGAGGGGAAGATTGCGGCGGTGCGTGCTTGATGGCATCAGCGTCAGCCGGCTCGGTCTGGGACATGCTGCCTGACAGTGGGTGTAGGGTCTCAGTCACTCTTTTAAGATTGGAGGCATGCACTTCGTGGCGCAAAATTGTTTGGATATGATTAGTTTTTTATTGCCAGCTTATTATTATATATATGAGATAGAGCAGCTTTGTTCTTTCGTGATGACGTCTCCATTAGAAGGTTTCTAGTTTATCCCTTTCTATAAGAACTGACAGAGATGTGTGACTTTTAGGCATTGAATTTGAATATTACAGCTTTTTGCTTTATTGATTCATCTGCGTTAGCTTGCGTGTGCGCGTCCAAGACAGCCGGTGATTATTCTAGTATTGGTATTACGTACGTTTCACATGCAGTCATTCAGTTTCGCCGGATGCCTTAGCGAGTGCCCGTGTTAGGTAGCCTAATATTTTCAAGGCCTTTTTCTCAGAATAAGTCCCTTGTTCGTTCTATCTTAAATCAGATGTGACGACAACACTACACCCTCAAAAACGTTTACACCCTAAAAGGTGTAAAACAGTTGTAAGCTATAAAAGCACCCATGTGAACACCCTTTTTATGCCCGATATTTAAAATTTCAGGTGTTCCTAAGTAAAACCCCCTCAAATCAGCCCATTCACACCTTTATATTTGGGGTGTTATGAACAAGGCTACAAATGATTGATTGATATGTGGGGTTTACCATCCCAAAACCACCATATGATTACGAGAGACGCTGTAGTGGAGGGCGCTGGAACTTTCGACCTCCTGGCGTTCATTAACGTGCACCCAAATCTGAGCACACGTGCCTATAAGGCTACAAATGCACGACATTTTCGGGCAGTGTTGCTCATACTGTTAGTATACATTAACCATCTTGATACCAGCAAGGCTCCTACTACTAGCTTTTTGCGAGTCTAGTAATAAATCGAAGCAGGAATTAATGTAACCGAAACGCAGTATTCATCAATGAAGTATGTAAACTACTATAATATGGAGGATAGAATATGAGCGCCACTTGTTCGATAGAGTAAGGGCTAATTCTCCTATATCTGTTTCTTTCATCTGTGTCATTTGCGTGATTAGTCAACACTCACAGTGTGCACTGATTTGCCTGAACATGGTAGTGTTGCGCACATTAGTGTAGCCATGCATAGAACACTCCCCCCTCCCCCCGTCCCCCATCCATAAGATCGAAGCTTTTAAAGCTGGAGATAAACCGTTAACCACCTGCAAAAAACAACAGTACAGTTGTTTAGTCATAACCACCACCTTAGCATGACTGCATCTGAATCTGCATCGCCACACCTATTCGTAATTTTTGACAGTTGGTTCGTCACATCGCGCAAAGCGTCAACAGAGCCAGAAGGAGTGGTCACAGACCGAGTAGCGGTGATTTCTTCTAGTTAATTCACCTTGGTACTCAAACTTTTATTTTCGCTGTCTGCTGCTTTCATTTTGTCCGACATGGCAGAAGGGCGCCAGCATCCGCACCAGCCCCATCAGCAATACGAACAGCATTGGCTTTTTCAAGCGTTTCTACTTTGCGCTTTAGCTGTTTAATTTCAATCTCGGTGGTAACATGTTTTGAGATCAAAGCTTTGTCACTTTCCTTTAGATCGCCTTTTTCAGTAAGGGCTAGAGCGAATGCGTCGGCCTCCGTCTTATTCATAGGACCACGATTTGATTCCACATGAACGGCCAGGATTAATAAAAGCTCATGAATGGCACCACATACGTACATGCAGGATAACAACCGCTTCAAAACATTCCTAAGCTTTAGAGTACGACACCGCAAGGAAGCAACAGTTGACACTTCTTATGCAAGAAGCTATATTCAAGTAACGAACCTGAAACAGCAAAGGCCGTAAGCATGGCATCCTTCCAGCGGTGTCGAGCCCAAACCAGCAAGTCGCAGACTGACGCTTATATAGGGTACTGCACTGCCCAGCCATCGTGACGGAAGAGCCCTGTTGCCAGGCGAGAAGGTCGTTTCCATCCATGTTTGGAAAACCGAGCGTGACCGGTCGCCATTCCAGAGGCCAGGAATTGGGTACCAGCCAAGACGAGCCAGAAACTCCGCTGTGCGCAGCACAGCTGAGGTCGGTCAGCCAAGAGGTGTTTCCTTTTCTCGAGCAGGTGAAATCATTCACTACGCGAGGAATGGTTGTCGAACCCGGTGAAGTTGGACGGGAGCAAGGCGCAGCAACCGAAGCAGGCCAGGAAGAGCCCAGCAGCCCACAGCATGTCGCCCAGGTAAGAGTGAGCTGAAACAGCAAAGGCCGTAAGCATGGCATCCTTCCACCGGTGTCGAGCCCAAGCCAACAAGTCGCAGACTGACGCTTTTATATGGTACTGCGCTGTCCAGCTATCGGTGATAGAAGAGTTATGTTGCCAGGCGAGAAGTTCATTTCCGTCCATGTTTGGAAAAGCGAGCGTGACCGGTCGCCATTCGAGTGGCCAGGAATTGGGTACCAGCCAAGACGAGCCAGAAACTCCGCTGTGCGCGGCACAGCTGAGGTCGGTCAGCCAAGAGGCGATAAAGTGTTACATGTGTATCACTTTATCGAATCGGCAAAACAGTGGCCGCATTCACACCTATGGCCCGCTACGCAATTGAAGGCCTAAACACAGCTGAAAGAAAAGAAAACAATGAAACTCAAACCAATAAAACACGCAGGCTTATCATCTGCCAGCACAACTACTCAAATGCATGTGCAACAATTTTTTAAATTGGCGAAGCTCGCTTGCATCTACTAAAATGCCTGGCAACGAATTCGAAAGCTCAGTCGCAGCTGCTAAAGAAGTAGAACTAAACGCATCGCTGCAACAAGAGTACGCTACTAAAACACAGTCGTGACTAACCCGTCCGCTTCTTTTCTCTGGCAATTATAGGTACATATCTTCATTAGGTGTTAGTTGTCCATGTAGTATCCTGAGAAGAGCTTTCAATAGGATCTTTTGTCTTCCTGTCAGAAGTGATTCCACCTCACAGGACTCCAACATGTGCGTGACAAAACCTAAACAGTGGTAATTACAATTACATTACAATTCAGTCTATTTACTTCTCATACACGTCTGTTGGAATCATTGTCTGTTATATCTCAATAATATTGTGTCAAATACAAAAAAGTGTGCCCTTAGGTATACACTCATTTCCCCATTCATTAACGAGGGTCTCGTACTGGAAGACTTCGTTCCGTTAGGTTGTATATACGAGGGACTATTGGTCAGCTGCCAGCTCATAATAAGTTCACGTGCTGCGTGACGCCAAAGGAGCTTATAAACAGTGGGCCACTCTCGTCGCCATGGCTACTGGTGGCGCAGACTGACACTCCGTCGTTTATATTCAGATGTACACCTAATAAAGCAGCTGGCAAAGTAGCCGCCGTGGTAGCTCATTTGGTAGAGCATCGAAAGCGGCTGGGAAAATAGCCGCCGTGGTAGCTCATGTGGTAGAGCATCAAACACGTTATTCGAAGGTCGCAGGTTCTGTTGCTGCCCACTGCAAGTTATATTTTCACCCACTTTTCTTTCGTCGCATTTACATCACCATTCGGTCTTATAAATTCCCCTGTACTTTACTTGGCAATCTCGTCAGTTAGATCTCAATACATGGTGTCAACCCTACTGAAAAAACCT
The DNA here is from genome assembly GCF_043290135.1 of Rhipicephalus microplus. Taxonomy (NCBI): domain Eukaryota; kingdom Metazoa; phylum Arthropoda; class Arachnida; order Ixodida; family Ixodidae; genus Rhipicephalus; species Rhipicephalus microplus. The sequence goes on along the minus strand of NC_134706.1, from coordinate 170,004,333 downwards.
ATATAATTCCATACAGGATCCGTATGCTTCAATACAGGGGTTACAGGAGCTAATACAGGAGCTGTACAGGAACCAAATGGGGGTAGATGGGTCTTATACAGGAGCTATATGGTGGTATGTAGGAGCTGAATGGGACCTGGGCAGGACATATAGGGGTATGTAGGAGCTATACAGGCATTATGGGTTTGGTATGTAGGACTCTCATCTAGCACAATATAGGAGCTAATGGGGCGGAATGGGGGCCATACATAGGGCTTGATAGGGCTCAATGTCAACCTTGATAGTCAATGTAGTACATCAGTAAACTTATTAGACCAAATACCTAGGCATGCATAACACTTTTGTTTTTTGTGTGTGTTGAAAGGGCTAAAATACTAAGTTTTTCAGCTCCATTAGTTGGCTGTACACAACCTCAAGAAATAACCAATTTTAACTAGTTCATATCATGAGTTGCAAATATGTGCAATAGTATAACAGATAAGTATATCAGATAATTACCAAAGAACTTTATTTCATTTGATCACCTTAGTTGTACACGTGTTATATTTGCAGAAATATTGCTGTTCAATTTATGGAAAAAAAAGAATATTTTAAATGTTGTATTTGTGCAATGAATAATCTTTCTATGAGAAATCTCTAACAGAAAATAGTGAGTGAGTAATTTTCTATTATATGAACATACACAAGAAGATAAAAGACAATTAATCCTTATATTCAGGAGAGATATACCAAGCCTCGCTCACGTGCTCTGTCATTGAACCAAGGCACAAAGCACAAAGAGCCATGCAGGACTGCCAAGGAAGAGTGCGAATGAGCTCTACGAAGCTTGGACCTCCAGGAAAAAGTGCACAAGACACAGTCGAGAGGCAATTGCGTCTCTGTTATGACATAGCAATTGCGCTCTCTGGTCTAAACACACACAATGAAAGATATCGATGAAGTCTTTAATCTGTACAAGTACAAAATAATTACATACAAACACATTAAAAAGGTTTTGCAATACTGGTATTGTTGAAAGAAAACTACATCCAATATTCAGATCAATTTTCCATGCACTGCTCAAAACGGTCGATCTGAGAGTTTGGTTGGCTTCGCACAAGCTTGCTCACTTGTGAACGGTACTTGACTGTGTTTATTCCTCAGAATCAGAATAAGAGCAAATAATTATAAAATTTCGTTTGGTGTGCTTTCATCTGAGCCTTTGAAAACGGCTTATTGTACGTCTGCATCAAAGTATCTTCACCACTGGCCAACTAAGTATTTCTAATGCTACTCCTGTCTTACAACAAAATTGATTCAAATATACAGTTTAACTTTCAACACATTACTTTAAATAGTTGAATAAGTGTTTGGGTGGCACAAGCTTGCTTGCTCGTAAAATGTACTTGGTTGTGTTTATTGCTCAAAAGCTAAATAGGAGCAAATAGTTCTCAAGATTTTGTTTCGTGTGCTTTCATCTGAACCTTTGAAAAATTCTTGTTGTACGCATTCATATATCACATCATTCCAACTCAACAGCTAATGGTCACGATACTCATGTCTTGCAAACAAGAGTTGCTCAAGTTGTTGTTTTGAGCTTCCATGCATTACTTCAAAAGGTCGGCAAGAGTGTTTAGTGGCACAAGTTTTCCTCTTCGTGATACTTGGCTGGGCTATCACATAGAAGGTGAACATTAGCAAATATTTCTCCACGATTTGTTTTGTGCACTTTTGACTGAACCTTTCAAAGCGGCTTGTTGTATGCTTGCATGTATAGCATCATCCCCATTGGTCAGCTATTTGTAATAGTACTCTTGTCTTGCAAATAAAAGGGGCTCAATTTTTCATTTTGAGTTTCCATGTATTGCTTAAAATGGTTCATGAGAGTTTTTGTGGCACAAGAATGCTTGTCTGTGATACTTGGCTGTGTTTATCACTCAGAAGGTGGACAAGAGAAAATAATTCTTCACGCTTTGTTTAGTGCGCTTCTATCTGAAACTTTCAAAACGGCTTGTTGAATGCTTGCATGTACAGCATCATGCCGATTGGACAGCTATTTGCAACGGTACTCATGTCTTGCAAACAAAATGGGCTCAATTTTTCATTTTGAGTTTCCACGTATTGTTTTAAATGGTTCATGGGAGTGTTTTTGTGGCACAAGAATGCTTGTCTGTGATACTTGGCTGTGTTTATCACTCACAAGGTGGACACGAGGAAATAAATCTCCACGCTTTGTTTTGTGCGCTTCTATCTGAACCTTTCAAAACGGCTTGTTGTATGCTTGCATATACAGCATCATGCCGATTGGACAGCTATTTGCAACGGTACTTGTGTCTTCCAAACAAAAGGGGCTCAATTTTTCATTTTGAGTTTTCATGTATTGCTTTAAATGGTTGATGAGAATGTTATTGTGGCACAAGTATTCTTGTCTGTGATACTTGGCAGTGTTTATCACTCAGAAGGTGGACAAGAGGAAATAATTCTCCACGCTTTGTTTTGTGCGCTTCTATCTGAACCTTTCAAAACGGCTTGTTGAATGCTTGCATGTACAGCATCATGCCGATTGGACAGCTATTTGCAACGGTACTCGTGTCTTCCAAACAAAAGGGGCTCAATTTTTCATTTTGAGTTTTCATGTATTGCTTTAAATGGTTGATGAGAATGTTATTGTGGCACAAGAATTCTTGTCTGTGATACTTGGCAGTGTTTATCACTCAGAAGGTGGACAAGAGGAAATAATTCTCCACGCTTTGTTTTGTGCGCTTCTATCTGAACCTTTCAAAACGGCTTGTTGAATGCTTGCATGTACAGCATCATGCCGATTGGACAGCTATTTGCAACGGTACTCATGTCTTGCAAATAAAATGGGCTCAATTTTTCATTTTGAGTTTCCAGGTATTGCTTGAAATGGTTCATGAGAGTGTTTTTGTGGCACAAGAATGCTTGTCTGTGATAGTTGGCTGTGTTTATCACTCAGAAGGTGGACAAGAAGAAATAATTCTCCACGCTTTGTTTTGTGCGCTTCCATCTGAACCTTTCAAAACGTCTTGTTATATGCTTGCATGTACAGCATCATGCCCATTGGACAGCTATTCGCAATGGTACTCATGTCTTGCAAACAAAAGGGGCTCAATTTTTCATTTTGAGTTTCCAGGTATTGCTTGAAATGGTTCATGAGAGTGTTTTTGTGGCACAAGAATGCTTGTCTGTGATACTTGGCTGTGTTTATCACTCAGAAGGTGGACAAGAGGAAATAATTCTCCATGCTTTGTTTTGTGCACTTCCATCTGAACCTTTCGGAACGTCTTGTTATATGCTCGCATGTACAGCATCATGCCCATTGGACAGAAACAAAAGGGGCTCAATTTTTCATTTTGAGTTTCCACGTATTCTTTTAAATGGTTCATGAGAGTGTTTTTGTGGCACAAGAATGCTTGTCTGTGATACTTGGCTGTGTTTATCACTCAGAAGGTGGACAAGAGAAAATAATTCTTCACGCTTTGTTTTGTGCGCTTCCATCTGAACCTTTCAAAACGTCTTGTTATATGCTTGCATGTAAAGCATCATGCCCATCGGACAGCTATTCGCAATGGTACTCCTGTCTTGCAAACAAAAGGGGCTCAATTTTTCATTTTGAGTTTCCAGGTAATGCTTGAAATGGTTCATGAGAGTTTTTTGTGGCACAAGAATGCTTGTCTGTGATACTTGGCTGTGTTTAACACTCAGAATGTGGACAAGAGGAAATAATTCTCCACGCTTTGTTTTGTGCGCTTCCATCTGAACCTTTCGAAACGTCTTGTTATATGCTTGCATGTACAGCATCATGCCCATCGGACAGCTATTCGCAATGGTACTCATGTCTTGCAAACAAAAGAGGCTCAATTTTTCATTTTGAGTTTCCACGTATTGCTTTAAATGGTTCATGAGAATGTTATTGTGGCACAAGGATTCTTGTCTGTGATACTTGGCTGCGTCTACCACTGAGAAAATGGACAAGAGGGAATAATTTTCCACACTTTGTTTTGTGTGCTTCTATCTGAACCCTTGAAAACAGCTTGTTGTACGGATTCATGTACCGCATCATCCCAACTGAACAGCTAATGGTCACGGTACTTATGTCTTGCAAAGAAGAGTGGCTCAAGTTGTTGTTATGAGCTTCCACTCATTGCTTAAAATAGTTGACAAGAGTGTTTAGTGGCACAAACTTTCTTGTTCCTGACGCATGGCCGTGCTATCACAGAGAAGGTGCACAATAGCAAATAATGCTCCACGCTTTGCTTTGTGCACAAGATGCTCATGTGCTGTGACATGAGTATTGTTACAAATAGCTGTCCAATGGGGATGATGCTGTACACGTAAGCTTGCAACAAGCCATTTTCAATGGTTCAGATGGAAGTGCACAAAACATAGCGTGGAGAATCATATGCTATTGTGCGCCTTCTCTGTGATAGCCCAGCCAAGTATCAGGAGGAAGAAAGCTTGTGCCACCAAACACTCTCATAAACCATTCAAAGCAATGCATGGAAGCTCAAAACAGCGACTTGAGCCACTTTTGTTTGCAAGACATGAGTATTTTGACCATTAGCTCTTCAGTTCGAATGATGTGGTGCACGAATATGCATTGTTTGAAATATGTTATCTGAGTAATTGTGTGACACAAACTTGCGCATTTTCTGCTTGCCTGTTTTGAGTTTTCTTTAAAGACCTAGAAAACGTCATTTGAAGACATCTCTCTAATTTTATTGAGGGACGTAATCTTGCAGTGCCATGCAAGCATGGTTTAAAGAAAACGTTGGTGTAGTGTAACTGCAGAGAGAATTCATTCTTCAAAGAATTGAAGAGAAGTGTCTAGTGTTAGCCCTTTTTATTTACTTTAAGGAAGTATTACACTCATAAAACAAAACCAAGAAATACCTTGTGTCAAGCTTGAATTTCCGTAATATGATGGCAATTGAGTCTTATAACTTGTGAATTCTTATGCGTCACTTTGATATCAGCATGTTAATATTGATTAGCACTCATGAGAAACACTGGATCCTACGCCAGCTAGGAGTCACATAGAGAAGCATACTGGTTTGTTTCTTGTTTAACTTATTATTAACATGACTGTTAGTATATATTACTCATTTTGTTTTGCACACTTATGCATGGGTGTCAGTAAGGGGAAAAAATTGGGGTAGTTGTCCCCCTCAAGCCTCACTAGCACTTGCACCCACCCAAGCTATGGCTGTGCTTTCGCCCTACACCAGCCATTTTCACCCCTCAAGAGAGAATCCTGCCGATGACCATGCACTTATGGCACCGATAATACAGTTGTGTGAGAGAGCTGATCTCAAGGTGTGTGCTCCTTGGTCATGCGGCTTCGCTGTCTGCGTTGGAGGGGTAACCGATAGATCGAAGACGAGAGAGTAAGCGCGGAGTCTGTAGATATCAAGAGCGACTGCAGCCTCGTTTGCTTCCTCAGTCACACAGGCTGTCTCCCCACTCCTCGCTTTCGTTCCTTATGACTGAAGTTTGTGCACATGCAGTGTGGCAGGCTTCGATTGTCCTAAAGTGGCTGTAGGCGTTCCGCTTAGTTCGCGGCTCCTTGAATGCACATAGTGGTGTGCGTGAAGCTTGAGCACTGGCAGTTTTAGTGGCAACATGTAGCGAATTAATGTTATGTTTCTACAACTGCGGAGTGCATGTGGCTGCAGTTAGCATTGCTTCAACAAGAAGCTGCGCGTTGAGTGTGCGTTAAGTAATATCGTAATCTTCGTAGAATTTTTGGTTAGTAAAAATGGAGCGTGACTGGAAAAAGTACACTAGAAATTGTCGTGGCTAATACGAGAGGGATCACTTTTTGGCCACGGGGTGAAGCATGCGCTATGACAGGAATCAGTGACTTACAGCTCTAGAAACATAAAAAATGTGCTAGCCATGTAAAATTCTAGGAGTTTGGTTAACATAAAAGTTGCTGAGGGATGTGCAGGCCAGTCTCGTGCGTTAAGCTGTCTCACGTTCTAATTGTTCTTTTTAAGGAAGCTCCACCTTATTCAAAACAGAGCTTTACGCATAATTTACAACTTAGCCAAAGATAATTCTCCACAGCTCAGCTGTTTTTACACTATTACTTACGCTGAATTCTGGCATATGCATATACAAGATAAAGAATATATTAATGCTTACAGATACAGTAAGGTCCGCTGAATACTCATCTATGTAACACTTACGGTTCGTGAAAAATTTCTAAACAACACCACACACTAATTACAGGGCCCAGACGAGAATATCTCTACCATTACTCTGTGTATTGAACAAAAAATAGTCAAAATCTCGCAGATCTGCGCTTTATGCTTTCGTCGTTAATCTAGATTAACACGGACGAATTTTATTTTTTATGTGTTTTTTTCTGTTGGTCTCCTCGAAGTTGGGTGTACTGGTCGCGTTCTTTTGGCGATTATGTATGCTTATGTACGCCAGTTAACGTATGCCGTCACGGCATGCTGCTGAACAATAATCAGCTGGGAAGCTTAGTGAAGTTCAAAAAAGCTTTTTTTTTTCCACATGCTCTCCGCTGTAGGTAGGTCCAGTTCGTTACTGCGTCGATGAGATTCAACGGGATCATCGCAGAATGCTTAACTGCCATTTGCATTTTTGCGCGACCGGATGTTTACGAGCCATAAGACAACACCACCTGACAGCCGCACTACGGAAGCCAAAATACAAAATTTTGGTAGCGTGAAAAAAAAATCTATTGAGACCAATCAAACTTACTACATGCTTTTTTATGCGCGCAAAAAAACGTGAGTTTATGAATTTGAAATTGTGTCAATGAGTTTTCTCTTTCTCGCCAGCTTCGAGTTTTTTTTTTTTCATTGTAACTGCGGGAGAGTCGGTTAACGACAAGCGGCCAAGACAAGCCCATTTCGGAGTCATTCGTCGTCAATATGGCGCTTGCAGGTTGTGCGAAGGGGTTTGTTGCTTGTCTTGTGCTACCGGATTTAAACGTTTCCTGTGTGCAGCCTCTATGCCTCTTCGAACTGTGCGGCAGGTGTGAAACAGATGTGGTTCAGTAAAACCGTGAGAAGTCATTTGAAATGCGGGGTGCACCAAAAGTCACGTTCGTCATTTGCGGAGACGGTTACCGCGCCGTTGTGGACAACCTCGAGAAGTGCTTCATATCGCTGAGCGTTGCCGATATGGCAAAAAAGGCCATTATCGGCAAAGTGAGCCGGGTAAGGACATCAAGAAGAGCTGCTATTACAGGGATGTCCACCTTCTTTGAGGTGAGTGTCATTTTATTTTCCATGACGTTTTCGCTGGCGTGCGTTTAGGCGAACAAAGGAAGGCACAACGAAAACATGTTTGAGTGCGTGTGTGTTTATTTTTTATGTGGCACATTTTATCCGTGTGTTGTGTATGTTGGCATGCTGCACCTGATACCGCGCGCTCGTGTCCCAGGGGATCTTTCGATCGCAATCATGACCGATCTGGATCAAAATGTGGCAAGGTTCCATTTGGCGTTGCATAAGTGGTTGCCAGACTGGAAGGGTGGTTGTTGCCAGACTGCCCAAAATGTATTATGTGCGGCTGCACAGTGACCTAAGTTGTAGCTGGCACTGTTGATCGCGATCAAAAACCGCATTCGGGTCGGCCCTGATGGGGCTGGAAATGTCCGGTGTGACACTGGTAGAGTTAATATTATATGAACAAGTTGACGGCGCTATTCCTGATGGCAAACCTGCACTACATTGCATTTATTTATTGTTCGCATATAATAGTCACGCATTCGACGTTTTCATTTGTGTGGTTATTTATAGTAGCCTGCTCTCCAACTTTATGTGTTCTCTGATTAAACTATTTTTACTGACCTCGTGCAGATGGAGAAAAAAAAACGACTCGCCGTGCAACACAATCTTTTCTACCAGAGTGACTGTGAAAAGAACGTCAGAACTTGGAAGGTAAATGTGGTTTAATAGTATAACTTATTTTAACAACATATACAAAATGCTAACTTCCAATGTCCTGGTTGCTTTCACAAGCCGCACGTCTATACAATAGTCGCTCATTCATGTACATTTGTGCTAATTGGCTAGGCAAGGGTCACTCATTCTATGTTGCAATTTTTTTTTTTCAAGTTCTGTTCGGTCGTGAAGTAGTAACCAGAGCGAAAATGAAGACTGCTTAATTTGAAACGTTTAGTACATATACAAGCTACATCTGTACATATTTGCCATTTTGATTCAGACATTTGACAGTGTGTAGCACCAACTCATTAATTTATTTATTCACAATACTGCAGCCCAGCATAGCCCAAGCTGTAGTGGAATTGCAAGAAAGGAGAATGGTACAGAAATAATTAGTAACAATACTGGCACCACACGTAAATACGTCAGTTTTGCCGGGACGATTCTTACAAAGAAAAAGAACAGCACTAATAAATAGACACCACACTTTTGACTTAGTAATGTAAGAGTCTCAGTGATTTAGTATTCAGCACAACAAATGTTGATCAAGGGCTTCATCAGAACTGTCTGCCTTGCAACTTCCTTTACTCTCCGCCTAGAAGTTCAGTAAGCGAGTCTGCATCAAGCAGCAGAGCGAAGAACAGGACTGGGTGAAAGCACAGGCCTCCTAGCCAGCATTTCATGTTAGCAAAAATATGGCAATCAGAGATAGCTAAGTTGAGTCTGTATGGTGTTGGGTGACTGAACTTCCCGCTGCTTCCTCTGTGGCCCCTTGTTGTCATGAAAAAAAAAAGACAGTGTCTTATGTCTCTCTTTGCTTATTCTTAATTGCGCTCTGTAGACATTTGAGAGTTAGACCTACAATACTGCAGTGAGGGTCATGCCATATCCCATGAATAAGTGAGGCATAAACTTGCAAAGGCTCATGGGATTCATGCCATCTGCACCAGCTACCATTTAAATGGTTCTCTGTGTGCTGCATCACTCCTTGAGTATTGGCGTTTATCCGTGTCACTCGCTTTCTTCATGGTAACCCGACGCATATGCTGCAAATTTCTAGCACACAATAGCATGGCCGCACCTACGACTGACCACAAAAGAGAAGCATGTGCTGTAATTGCCAAATAATATTTTCATTTGAAGTGGCAAACAACCGACTGTATGTGCTATCACAATTATGTGTTTTCTTTTAAGTGGCGTGGCCTTGGTTGTCACGTCTTTCAACTAATTTTACACTTGCATAATAATGCACATCACTGACTAATGTGCTTATTTTTGCGTGTTTGCCTCAGTGAGGGCACTCAGCTGTTTTTGCATTTGCAATTGAAACACTCTGTCGCTGTCTCAGATTGTTGGATATATAGTATCTTGTATCAACGTTCACCATGTGCAATGAGTATCATATGTTACTAAAACTACGTGTTCAGCGGTGACGGCCTGGTAAAATGTTCAAATGTTCATGAATGACATCGACTTTTATTTAGTAAAGTCGAGCTCTTAGGCGTTTCGGCATTGCATCGTTTTTGTGAACAAGCTGGTATAGGCGATGCTCCCCTCACAGTCAGGCACCGTGTTTGTTAAGCCTTGTTACCTGTCCTGCTCGCATGTGCACCAGATCAGGTATGAATAAATTTACTACGTAATGAATGCTTGGAGGAACAGTTGAAATCACTAGCAACACATTGTATACCTGTTCTATATATAGAATAGTGGAGCGCCCTTTCTTGTCTACATAGCATTACTGACACATCATTTTTTCCAACTGGTACGAAGTCGTCGCCTTCTTGACCACTACTAATTGTGTATACATCACTGCAATTGGTGCCGTGGATTCCACGGTGTCACCCCTGGCATGATATCGTGCGGCTGATGGCTGCTCTGTCTTGCTGTTTTCTGTATCAAGCTCAGAGCTGGCTGCACGTTGCATAGCGGCCGTGCATTTTAAAACAAATGCCGTATGCTTGTCGTAGCTGTGTAGATAGTGATTGTGGTTGTGCTGATGAAAACTACACATCCAAACGACTTTTGTACTTCAGTCTTGGCGCCCTAGGTTCTCTTTCGACGTGCCAATATGTTGATGGCACGTAGTCAACCTGCCTTTGCTTGGAGCGCCTGTACGTAAATACCGAATGTGTCAAACGAAACCATCCATGCAGGATTGTCGATAAATATTACTCACCTTACGCTAGACATATACCACTCACCATGTCTCTCCACAAAATTTTCTTCAATTTTCTATCTTTGTTCCAAGGGAATCTGAACATTTTTTCCCGTTTGGCACTATTTTTGACAGCTGCACAGCCGACTATGATTGTGCAAATGACTAGATTTCAACACAATTGAAAGAAAAGCCCTGTCTACGTCTCCAAAAGCGTGGCCAGCGAAACAGCGGGTCACGAATATCTTTAACTAGGAGCCGATGCAGATGGCAAATCTCATGAGTCTTTGTGGGTTTAAGCCTCACCTATTTTATCAAGGAAACACCACCATTTATCTCCCCAAACACAGCAGCCATGCACTTTTCTTGGAGAAGGTTCACTTGAATTTCTTTGCGCTCATCGGAATGCTTCTGTTTGTATTGCACCTTCAGTTCTGGAGTACATCATGGTAGTGCCAGAGAAATGTCAAAATGGCACCCGTTTATCGTTTTGTTTTCATGACCAGTCAGCATTTTAGGAACTGACTGCACGCAGTTTGCAGCACTAGAGTCTCACTCTGTGTCCAACCATGGTATACCATCTGTGCTGTATTGAGCTGACTGTAATATTTTGGGAAATGAATTACTCAGCCCAAAAATTCTGACCCCATGATTTTACCGAATTATCTGATCCGTTCAGTCAACAAAATCATAGTTTTACACTTGCTTCATTCCGAGTCAGTTTGCATTGTAAATATTGTACATCATGCTTCTAATTTCCTACACTATTGCAGTGCCTTGCTGTCATGTATTGAAAGTGGTGCTGTACACATTGCTCAATATTCGATGAATTTCAGCTGCACTGCACTGCTCAGCACCCTGAAATTCAATTCTAGCACACATTTCACACTTATCCGAGGCATGCTTACATGGGTTTTGCGTCAAGAACTGAAAGCTGTGACCTCATAAGATAGACAGGCACACTAAAGAAATCGTACAACACATATGCGTTGCATCATGAAATTTTAATTGCTTTTTATTCGGAGGCCAGTTTGATTTTGAAAAATATAGGCATTGTATTTTATGAGCTGAAATGTAGCTCCGGAGTGTCAACATGCCAAAGCAAGCTTCTGAAGTTATACTCATGCTGACTGTATGTTTGTTACGTTCATGAAGCAGTTAATTTTGTAATGATTTGCATAAATTCATGTGGCTAAATCACTGCATAAACATCAGTCTGCAAATATGATGTGCAATTATTGCATAGTTATAAATTAAGGAGCACATGCAGCTGTTGCGGTCAGCAACACAGCAGACAGTATGATATTCAAGTGAATATTCATGGCTACCTATGAAGTAATATATGACTTAGTAAGGTAGTTACTGCAACTCTAGTCTTGAGGTACGTGTAACTGGAAAGTACAGACTTTGTAGTATGTTGTGTTTATCGAAAAATTCTCAGCAAGTGCTCCTGGAGAGTGAATGATAATTCGACAAGGTTTGAAGAGTAGGCTCTTGCTCAGTCATCGGTCAATATTTAACGTGGAAGTGGAAGAATCACTGAGAATAAAAAATGCACATCTGTGCGTGTACTTAAGCACTTTCTTGAATGCCCATGCATACACGGCTTTATTTCGCATTCACTCGGCAAATGAAAACAGTGAAGATGGTGGTAGAGGAGAAGAGGCTACTTATTTAGCACCTCTATTTAGCAAGAAAGTAGGGAGGTGCTTGCTCTGTTAGGAGAGCTTACTCTGGATTTTATGGCATTTAGAGCGTCTCTACTGAGTGGTAATATTTTGGGTTTTATATACACTCCCAAGACCCCCCCACCCCACCCCTCCAAAAAAAAAAGTCGCAGAAGGCAGCGATTCAAGAAAGAAAAAGAGCCCTGTAGGATGGCTCTGGCAATTAGAAGCTTGTTTGATTGAGCCTCATCCAGAAAGAGAAAATTTTTACAATGGAACGAGTGGATTGAGCAACAAATAGAGGCTTTGGAGGAGAGGAATGGCAGACTTCAGAACCTCTCTCAGTCATAGGTCGGCAAACTCCCTCACAAGCCGAGTCACTCAAACTCGGATTGGGCCATAAATGGGAATCTGAATGAGCCATATGTGCAAATACATTTTGCGATTGAGTGAGCTTCACTTTTTTTTTTGGTCGGCCTGTGCTTTCAACACACCTTCGACAATTTAAAGATAGAATTTTCGGTGAGCCTGTAGTTCGCGCTCACTTCTTTTTCATTCATCTATAGTTAACACTGGCCCATCTTCCCTATGTAGGTATGGCCGAAGCTAAAAGGAACATGTTACTTTACGCCTGTATGGTAATCAACAAAATTTTTGATGTGTTTACGAAACAAATGTGAGTCCAGCTTCTTGTCCCCTCTCGATGTTTTTCAGCATGACATTATATCTCGCCTAGTACCTAGTCTATTGGTGGCCATAATGCATTTATGTTGTATCTGTTTATCACTCTCTTTAGCCCCTGAGCTATGTTGTGAATGTAGGTAGTACCCACGACACACCCTTCACATGCTACGCTTCTTGCTTATTATGTTCACAGAAGTCCAACATAAATCTCTACCAACAAGCTCAGCTGTCCATTACTCTAAGTTGCAAATTTCTATAATGTAGTGAACATTCTTTTTCATGATTTCTTAATGCCTATTATCTGTCACCCCTTAGGTTTCAGTGATATTTTCCAGGTCAGGCACCTTCGGCAGAAACACTGCAGCTGCTGCTACCACCACCGCGACCTATACTTCACTTCAGCCATTGCTGCATCACAACCAGTATTACAACTTCTGAGCCGCTACCACAGTCCTTCCCAATGATGCCTCACCTTGACAGGGCTTCACATGCTTCAAGAAGAAGCTGTCAGGCAAGTGTGTACTGTTAAGAAATTTAGCTTTCAATAGCACTGATGTTTTCAATGGGCAGAATAATTGACACGTCTGCCAACTTCATGCTTCTTGAACAGGGTTGAAACTACGTGTGTCTGTCAGTGTAGGGAACCAAGTTTATGCGAATTTCAAAGTAGCTTATTTTTATTTTATTTTACAATATTGCAGGCCCCTTCTCGGGCCAATGCAGGAATGGGTTGAACTTGAATACACAAAAATGTGAGGAAAATAAATCGAACTTATGTACAAAGCAAGTAAGAGCAAGAAATATGCACATTGTATAGTATACAGGTGTTCACATAAGTTCTGAACTCTGTTCATAAATTTGACAGAAGAGCAGTTCACTATATTAGCGGGCAGCATATTCCCTTGCTACAGAACTAAATAATATTTGTAAGGGTTATGTTATTAATTTTGTGTATGAAGGAAGCAGGGTAAGGAAACGTTAGAAGAAAGTACTTTTTCATTGTTTACTAGATATGAAAGCAGATTCTTTTTCTACAATTTTCGTGTACCGTGCAATCCTGAGCGAGTGCTCCCACTATGGTGAAGGTGACGAGAACTGGAGGGGGGGGGGGTTCTTGCTCGGTCTTGCATCAAAAAAATCAAGATTATGGTGAAAAAGTCGCATGTGCTTCCAACGAAACTGATACACTTTAATAAGTATGCATGAATTCACTATGATTCTGCAACCTCGTTGCGCTTCTAAATAAAGGAAGTGAAGGAAACTACAGAAATGGCAAAAAGGCGGGGGGGGGGGGAGTGCTTGCTCAGTTGTTCGTACATGTTTTAAATATCTTGAAAGAGAGAGGATGGAACTTGCTTATGTGGGGGCGCTTGCTTGAGATATTACAGTATTGTCCTCATCCTGCGTATCTTTTTTTAATCAACTGAAAAAAGCGACCTGAAAGCAAATGGCCCTTTTATATATGGTATATTTGTAGCTTATTTTCTTTCTAAATTGACGAAAAGCATGAAGTTTAGCATTTTTTAGCAAAAAGAAAAGGCTGTCGAACTAGTGTTGTTTAAGCATTTACCGAAGTCAGACACAGTGAAATAGATCAGGTGGCACAGTAAACAAAATAAGTCAGCACAGAAAAAAAAATGTGCAATTTTTATTGCATAAGTAGAACTCCATCTTCTCGAAATGGCATCTTTTGTTATGTCATTATGATAATTTTAAAATGGCAAAAGATGTCATGCTGATTGTTTGTGCACGTACTCAAGCAACACATGGTGGTGTACTGAACTGAACTTGATCCTTTAGAATAACTTTCATTTGATCTTAAAGAAAGTGTGCAAAATGTCCAAAATTATGTACAGGAGCAAAAAAATGCAATTTTTTAAATAAAGTAAACCATACTTTGGTTCGGTCAATAGAACGCAAGGCTCTGAACAAATTAGTATAAACTTCTGGTTGCTATCATTACATGCTCAAAAATGAATACAATAGGGTAAAAAATACGTGGAAGTCTGGGACTTGCCGGTCTTCTCTAATCAACACAGTGCTCTGAAGTAAGGCAGTGTTTACATACACCCGCAGAGCTGTCATATTCAATAATGGCAAAGTAGATACATAGAGCAGAAAAGTTATTGTCGCTACCCCTTAATTGGAGGCAGTGACCGGGTAGACTCCAATGGCTGACTTAACATCCCCCAAAATGCACTGCTAAAGCTTGAACAGTTTAACATCAGGCCCTTTTAGCAGGGGTGCAGCAGCTGTGCCAATCGCGCCAATTTGATACAATTCCCGATTGTTGCACCGAGCTGGGCCAAACCCGTGAAATTGTTAAAATTGCACCACGCTGCGCCAAAATACCCAGCCAGCCTCAATTTTTTTTCAGGTGTACTAATTGCGGTGAGCAATGCAGACCATGTTGGCCACCTGCAGCTTTGCACCATCACTAAAAGCGTGCAAACCCGAAGTAAACTGCCTAGAATATACCTAAAATAATCTAGCCACCCACACTATGCTCGTGAGACGTGATCGACCTGATAAAGTAACAACACTGCATGTCTATCGGTCCGCTGACCACAACAGATACGTATCGGCGGGATGGCAGAACTTTAAAACAAAAATGTGTTGCACCAACCCTTCGCGGAAAATGTAAGTTCTCTTGCCAGAAACGCGGATATGGCTTAATAAGGCTTCGACGTGCTGTAAATGCCGGTGTTGATTACCTTAGCAGTGGCAAATAACAAATTTTGGCTGGAAGCTGCGTCCTTGCCACGGTCTTGGCGATAGATATCTAGTACCGTCGCCGGGGCAACGGGGGTGTGCCGTTGTTACTTTATCTGGTCAAACTCGTCTTGCAAGATAGCCGAAGTGGCACATAGCCCCATGCTGAAAAGGGTGGGTGGGAGGGGGGTGGTGAGCGGTAAGAAAATTTGTTGACTTTCGTTCTAAAGCTGCTTGAGTCACCTTTGCCGCACTAGACCGGTGCCTGCGAAAAAGCGTGTTGAGATTTACAAGGGGTTGTTCGCGATACTGGGACACTTCACATCTTGCTCAGTTACTTATGCGTTTGTACACCATTAAATTCTGAGTACCAGTATAATTACTGACGTATAAATAAGCTACTGTCAATCATTTGAAGCAGTGTGTGACATTTATGCTTCTCTACAGAAATAAACTAAATTGTGCGCCAATTTTTTTTTCACCACCTCTACTTCTCGTTTTTACGAATCTTCCAAATTTCAAGCTCACAATATCGGCAGATTGATATTGAAATTCTCAGAGTTTGTCAATTGATTTAACAGGTGCAGTAAACGCTAATATGGACTTTATCATTGGTTCCTTAGCGAGGTGGTTCAAAATACTATCTTCATTGAAATAGTAGTAAATAGTATGCTCACACTACATAATTTAGGTTATGTTGAATTGTTTATACATGTTTTTTCTCTAAATGTAAGCCACCTTTTTTTATAGTGCTCCAAATTCGCTATGTCATGATAAAAACGCATGTGCTTTTTTTCCATAACCAGCTCCGAACTTGGAATTTAGTGCTCCAAAAGTAACATTTTGCTGCTCCAAAAATTGCTCCAAATGCTATTTCGGCTGTTGTACCCCTGTTTTAGCACGCCAGGAAATGCTGGTTGGTGTCCTACGATAAAGTCTTAGCTCAGAGTTTTGTTACAAGCACGAAGCAATGAAGGAAATAGGAGCAAATGGGAATGCTACACAAAGATTAGCACTTAACTATTCAGATTCCATTTCACAAAACGAAACACTGGTTAAAGTCAATGTCAGTGCTGCTGAGAGTGAGTGGGTTTTTGTGCTGTCGGTAGTCTCAACGAATAGAAAGTGCTGAGAGCACACCACGTAAACAAGCCGTGTAGTGATATTTATCCAAATAGCACGCACCAGCACTCATAACTGCGCCCTTATGTTCAATGGTAGCAGCTGTTGAAAGTGTTCATATAATTGCCATTGCAATATTTTATTCTACATGAATGGCTAGTTAAATCACTGGACAACTCAAGTGGGTTTAACAATGATGGTGAGACAATCATCAAGTATTACTCATCGCAAGCATGAAACTCAGGCACTCCAGAATATTCAATCCTTCAAGCAATGATTTCATCACCAGCCCGACTAGTCCCTCCATGTAGACTGCAGTATTGACCAGGAGCTCCCCTGCTGCAGTCGGTGAATACTTGTTACTCCTCAGTGTCGAGACTCTCTTTCAAAACACCTCCTCAGTAACTGCACAGCATCATCTATAAAATCTTCATCATAGACAGACTGACTGATGCCCTATTAAGGTGCTATTAGGAGCTGTTTTGTATGCAAAACATCACACTGCATTGTTTCAAATTTTTTCTGGTCAGTGTTTTTCTCGGCAGCGATGTAAGATGGTCGATGGTACTACTTAATAATGTAACACTTCTCTGGACAACCGAAGAACTCTTGTATATCATAACACATTGCCTTACCAGCTGAACCACTTCTGCATTTACCCCGTCTCTGCGTGCTTATATTGAGCAGCACCCTGCATAGGTTAAAAAGAAATCTGCGAATCATTCACACTCACTCATGAAATATATTTTTTCCTTAGGCCTTACTAGTGGACTCAGACTCGCTGCTCATTGCAAATCTGACAAGTCTGGTGAGTAGACTTCCGAGTCCGTTAAAATATGATGATCTTTTCCACACATGATTTCAATGCTCCTTAACAGCAATGTGTTGCATAATTGGTGCTCCTGTTGATGATCTTTTCCACACATGGTTTCAATGCTCCTTAACAGCAATGTGTTGCATAATTGGTGCTCCAGTTACAACCTTTCAATCTCAGACCTCTATATAGTGACTGCAACCCAGTAAGGTAATCTCTATTCAAAGAGATGGCACCTCAGATATTTTATGAGAATGTCCCGGGAAGAAATTCACAGGAGGGCATGTCAAGGAACCTCGACTCCCCCCCCCCCTCTTGTAGTTCTGGCGTCTCAGCTATAAATATTGAGTCGGTGCACAAATGCTTGTGCATTGAGATATGTGTGAGCTGTGAAAACTGAGAGCTCAAGGCGCGATTTCATGTGGAGGGAGGCCGCTACACTGCCACGAGACACTGCAAGGTGCCAGCTGGAGCACCTATTATGCAATATATTGCTTTTATGGAGCACTGAAACTATAGGTAAAAAAGATAATCATATTTTAATGGACTCGTAAGTTGACTTACCAGACTTGGTCATTGGTCACTAACAGCACAAAAACCCTTCACTCTTGGGAGCACTCACATTTGCTTTAACCAGCGTTTTGTTTTGTAGAGTTAAGTGAGATTGAATCCAAAAGAGGTTACTGCTAATCTCGATTCTCAATTGCTATGATTCTTGAACAAGGGCGCCAATAGTTGCCATTCGCACCCTGGTTCGAGGAATATTGACATGACTCATCCATGCATAGCAAAACAAAGGCAAAGCCTTGAAATGAATAAGTTTCTTGCATGCTTTTTTCATAGCACTGTAGCAGCTTCTACATGACATTGTGTCCTGAGTTCTCATTTTTTGGGGGGGCTTTTGCACCAGCATTTGGTGTGAAGCATGCTGGCTATTGCGCGGTGCCTTCTTTCAGAGGAGGGTGCAGGAGCATGCATGCTTCAGAGAAACAGCTGTTGATTGCTCGTGTAGCTGCAAAGGGCTCATTAGGGGCTATGCTTGGGGGCTTCTTTTTTAATGCTGTTTAAGTGCTCATTTGTGTCAGCTGTGGTTGCATGCTTGTGTGGAAGCACCTTATTTTATGGCTGGCTTAACTATCCACTTTTTTTGCTTTTTGGGGGGCAGCACCCAGGGGGGGGACTGCCGCTTACAGTTCTGGCCCTCATAAATAACAAAGTGGGCAGCTTTGCTTTTTTTTTAATTTTTGTTTGCTGTTGATGCATTAGTAC
Organism: Rhipicephalus microplus; assembly: GCF_043290135.1. Classification (NCBI taxonomy): domain Eukaryota; kingdom Metazoa; phylum Arthropoda; class Arachnida; order Ixodida; family Ixodidae; genus Rhipicephalus; species Rhipicephalus microplus. Next base: position 169,985,979 of record NC_134706.1, on the reverse strand, counting down.
TCATCTCTACCAGTTCCACGACATTCCTCATACAGCCTGAATATGCCATTTACACTCCTGCAGCTTGCACTTATCTTTTTTATATCCATGTACTGTATTTGCTCACATAATAATTGTATTTTCTTCATTTTTGGACAATTTACTGATATAAAGGTGTGGTTTGTACAGTGGGTAAAGTTTTGGAACAGGTCGACTAAATTTAAAACTGGAAGCTGGAATTGTAATGACTACGTTGTGCCATAACAAAACCATATCAGGTTGAAGAGTTCCTACCATCAAGTTACAGGCACATGTTCGCATTGCCTTGTAATGAAGAAGCCCTGAAAAGCCTTTCCAAGTAATCATCAAATGTCTTCATTAGAGAAACTTAATTCATCTCAAATCGACTGTTGCAAAAAATCTTGCAATCTGCGAAATACTAGTGGAGCTACAGGAATTCGTCACATACTTTACGTGCTTTCTTTCACCTTTCGTTCGAGTGAGCTCACTCAAAGCCACGCGGGAGGGGATGACTGCGGGACAAGAAGCTATGCCTATTTATCAACGTGCGTCCTGAAGTTGAGCTCTTTTATCCCCACCCTTTTTTTTCCTTCAAACATGGGGCTTCTTCTCAGTGTAATCACGAACATGTGCACGGGCATAAGGCAGCCTCCGGTTGCGGTTGTACACATTGCACTTGAAGCGCAGTCAGTTGAATTTGGAGCCTTATTTGTTTTGGGGAAACAGCGTTTTTCAGGTGACTGATAATAAATTATGAATTAAAGGCTGCGTGTTGCCCCATCATGTCTGTCTCACATGCTCTCAGGTGCCTCGACTACCCTCGGCAGCATTTTCTGACCATGCTCGAAAAGGGTTGCTGGGCCACTTAAACTGCTTCATGGAGAGTGTTGTGTATACTATACTGAATTTGTGAAAGAAATGCCCATTTTAGCATGCCTAATTCCTGTATATCTGCCATCTGCTACACTTTATAAGAACAATTTGAAAAAGATTTAAGTGATGACAGTAGATGATCGAGGCCCTTAAATTGCTGGACATTAAATGTTACCGTCAAGGCACTCAAAGAACAGGAGGAAAAGGTTGCTCTGGTGCAAGTGTGCCCTTAATTGGCTATGCTTTATATGGTTTTGCCTGCTTCAACATCATCAAAGTGCTTGAAGAACAAGAAGAATAATTCTCTGTGGCAGGAGTGTGCAATAAAATGCTCAACTATTTCTGGTTTTCCCACTTCTCTTGAACTTTATAGTATGTGTGCCAAAGTAAATTCTAATATTGAAGTGTGTGTGCAAATTGAATATTTTTCTGAAATTTCTCGAATGCTTCTAGAATTTTTTCAAATACTTCATGTGAAATTCTAGAAAAAGTTGGAGAGGCTTCCAAAGTTTATTCTTATGAGATGAAAGTCTTCCTTTTCGCAAAATTGATAAGTGTTGGTAGGGTAGCGTTTCCTAGTTGCCTTTTAAAGAATAATGCAATGCACCATTGAATTTATATATGCACAGATGTGTTCATATGCATGATTTCATGCAGCCAAAGAGTTGATCACATTTCAGGTCAAAAAGTAGTATAAGTAAGCCCTTGTCTCTGCCACACCTATCTTCTCCTTGTTAGAATCAGCCTTTTCTAGAGTCAGTAAATTTGCGACCGTAGCAGAGCCAGAAATTCAGCTTTCATGCAATACGAGTGTGATGAGGTGAAACATATTAAAAATTTGGAGGGTCCCTTTCAGTCAGACATTGACTCTATTTTTTGTCTCTGGTAAGTTATAATAGTTCAAATAGCAAAATTTGCCGTACGAATTGAATCAAATAGCAAATATTATTCAAAAGATATTCAAAAATATGAATATTTGCGTACCCCTACTTATTGTTTACTTCAAATTTTTACCCCATTTTTCGTTCTCAGTAGAAAAGACATGTGCCCTTCTAAATGCTGTGCTAAGGCCACAGATCACAACTCATGCACGTGCCTAGAGCTCCACGCATATTCTTCTGTGAGACCTTCTATTTAGCTGTTTGAATTCGAAATTGTGAAACCTCGTGGATAAATTTTCACTATTGAAACTTCATTTTTTGAAGTAGTTATGCTAGTAAGTTTTAAGTGTTAAAGCAACAATTTGAGGGTGAGTGTAACGATGTTAACTCCCACACACAAGAAAGAAGGATAACAGAGACATTTTTCCCCTGCAGGTTCATTTGAGAGGCAGAAGAAGGAGCAGTGGGCTTGGCTGCGGTCGTAATGCAAGGAGGCTACAAAGCTCCTGTGGAGTGTCCTTCAGCTTCAGAACAAGAGCCTCATAGTAGCCCCGCATTGGAGTATTTGTGCATCAAGAGGACAAACAAGTGCCCCTGAACGGGGCTCTGACAGCGAGAAATTTGGAGGTTGTGGCTAGTGATTATTGCTTAAAGAGGTACTGACGCAAATTTTTGTCTTGCAATATTAACATTGTTGACAGCCTATTAGTCACTATGTGGTGGATTGCTTGCTGCAGCATGGGACAGATGGACAATTGCTGTCTGTTTATTACAGACTAGTTTTAGCTTGGCACAGCTCTGAGAACACGAGCCAGGGAATGCAACAAATTCCAACTAGTGTGCTAAATGGTACACATAAAACGGGGCTTCCAGGTGTAAGTAGCACTTGCACAGCAGGTCTATCAATATTGAAAGTGGACGGTGACAACCGACACAGTAATCAAGGCGCTGGGGCAAACAGCTCCCGCTCGGCGCTTCTGGCTTAAGAGATGGCCCACCATGGCGTATTGTTCTTCTTCCTTCTTACACACAGAACACTGACGCACTTCTGTGCTGCCTGCGTTATGTGCTCACATTGTTTTGCTGCTGCATATGCAGCACAATGTCGTTGTCGTCAAGTTGATCGTTCTCGTTCGGGTGCAAAGATTTTCTTGAGGCATCCTCACGTTCCACATGTTTACATTAGGCATGAACACAGCAGTCGCTGAATAGTAGCCTGCTAGCACAAGTGTGGCCAAAAGCAATAACGACTATGATGTCAATAATGTAGCTGTGCCAACTCTGAGCTCGGCAACAATGGTGGCACCTGGAAGTTGGGACTCAGCTTCAGGTCACTTTCAGTGATTCAATGATGCGAGATGTGGCATATAGCACTGGATCAGGCACGCAAACTTTAATATTCATATAATTGGCCGTCTGAGCTATAATTGTTCATCCAATTTGTAGATATATGTACGTTCAAGAGAATCAATGTCGCAGGCTATATTAGCCACAAAATTTTGTGTCAGTACTCTTTATGGTATTTTGCTTTATGTTTTAACTTACAGTTAAACAAATAAGTAAAGAATTTAGTAAGTTATAGTAATCATATAAATAAATTCGAGGATGCAAAAATATTTGTCTTGTTTTTCTCAAATGTCCCGACACTACACTACGTACAACACTTCCACCCGTTTAGTCTACTGTACTTTCGAAGCACCATTAAGTTGCCTATTGTGGCATATTCATATTTTTTACACTATAAACTGGTATAGCCTTATTACCATGCTTAGACAAACATTACTTATGACCCTTACTACTTGCCCAAAGTAACCGGGGTTGTTCTGCAGAAGGGCTTGTTTTTGAGCTAGTTTATGCTTGCTTAAAATTATGTGGTGTGTGGTTTTGTGTGACTGTTCTCTCTTTTTTGCACTATATTATGATTTTCAGCAGGACCGGAGAATTCCTCAGACCCTTATCACCTATATTACCCATGAACCCTTAACTTCTGTATGGCCCATATACCCCATATGCCCCATAAGCCCTGTATCCCCCATATGGCCCGTAATCTCTGTATCCCCCATTTGGCCCATAATCCCTGTATCACCTGTATCCAATAACATCGTATGATACGGGTCCTATCTGTACAGGATTTTTCAGTAGGGAAAGCACGCAAAAACGAGTCTTTAGGTATGCACTTTTTTCCTTAATATTCCAGGTAACAACTAAGTAACAATATATATATATTATTATATATATATATATATATATATATATATATATATATATATATATATATATATATATATATATATGTATATATATATATATATAATATATATATATATATAATAATATATATATATATAAATATATATATATATATAAGAGAAAGACGCGAAGAAGTGTATAAATAAGGGCTCGTTTTTCCCTGTTTTACCACAATATTAATGAGATCTAATAGACAGTAATGCCAAGTAATGTACAGGGGAAGTTATTAGAACCAATGGAATGTAAACAAGAAGAAAGAAAAGTGGATGAAAAAATAAGCAGCTGTGAGCAGGAGCAGAACCTATGACCTTCGAATAACGTGTTCGATATATATATATATATATATATATATACTTTCTTTAAAGTACGAAAACTTGCTGACAAACGAATTAGACATGAAATGCATAAATCAACATTGCAAGTGTACCTTCGTGCTAGAATAGCCCCCAAGGGTATGACACTCTCCCTCACACCAGCCGCTACAAATATAAATGAACACGACCAAATAGCATGGAAAACGTCCTCCTTGAGGCATCTCCTAAATTAACAAAAATCGCTCTTAATCACAGTCATAAGCAGGTAAAGAAACTGGTCGCTATGACCAACACCATTCTCCGCCTCAACACTTTATCGAACAAAGAAATCACGCGATTAACAGAATTTGAACAGAATAAATACCAAGCCATCATGACCACAAAAATAATAAACTCAAAAGGGACCATGTGCCCAAACTCACGTTCCCTGATATAGTTCTTTATCACTACAAGACCACCACCCATTTAGGAACACACCCTGTGACACTGTGGTTGTAAACTTATCGGACACGAGCTTGTCACCTGACGAAGAAAAACTGCTATCTAAGAGACTGAGCTTCTGCCCGACCACAAAATTTTTCGATGAAATCCACTTCCTCCGAGACCTCGACATTATTGCTCGAAGCTTAAGGTTGCGCTAATATTTCTTGTACAGGCCTTCTAACCACGAAACAATTCACCGTCGTAAATCAAATGATTGGACACCGAACAGTAATCAAGACAAGTGCTTGGACCTTTATATCACCGCAGTACAGAAAGATACAGTACACGAATACCACAGACAGAAAGAAAACCGAGAAAACTTGACAAAATCTGAAAACATGAGTATAAAAAATTTGGCATCTAGGACAGACATAACAATAAAACCCGCAGACAAAGGAGGATCAATTGTAGTCCTTAATACAGCCAACTTCTTACAAGAAGCATACCGCCAACTAGACGTCTCAAGATTTTACGAACGCCTCCCAGCTGATCCGACAGACGAATACAAACGTATCGCATCAACAGAACTAAAGAAACTGTTGGATGCAGAAAAGATAACCCACACTGACCACAAACTGATGCGAGCAGCATACGCTCGTCCAGGTCGCTTCTACATCCTCCCAAAAATTCATAAACCCGGTAACCCAGGTCGACCAATCATATCAGGCATCGGTACAATAACGGAACCCATATCAGGGTGCGTGGACAAACTAATAAGCCACATTCCATGCACCCTCGCGTCGTACATGAAAGACACCACACATTTTCTTCGAGGCATTGCAGGTCTCTGTGTGCCGAAAAACTCGTACTTGGTTACACTTGATGTCTCTTCATTATATACAAATATTCCTCACGATGACGGCATAGCTGCTTTACAAAACATGTACACAAACCATAGACAATCTAACACCCCAGATTTCTCTGCCATTGCAACTTTGACGAGGATGGTCCTCGAATTAAATTCATTCGAGTTTAACCAAGAGTATTTTCGACAAATCAGCGGGACCGCTACGGGCACCAAAATGGCACCTATTTATGCCAACACATTTATGGGAAAGCTAGAATCTGAATTTCTTGCACAAAGTTCCTTGAAACCAGTGTTATACAGAAGATACATAAACGACATCTTTTTTATTTGGACCCACAGCGAAGACGAACTTCTCAGCTTTATCGACACTTACAATGCTGTACATCCGAACATACACTTCACACACACATACTCGCAAGTTACCGTAATTTTTCTGGATGTTACCATAACGATAGAAGAAGAGAAGCTCTCTACAACCCTATATTGCAAACCAACGGATCGACAACAATACCTCCATTACCAAAGCGATCACCCACGCCACTGTAAAAACAGTATTCCATCCAGCCAGGCTCACCGGTTTACGCGAATCTGCTCTAGAGACGCTGACTTTGACACGAGCTCAAAGAGGCTAAAACTTATGCTCGAGAAACAAAAATACCCCACACATGTAATTAATGACGCTGTTCAAATAAGCGAGAAAACGAAAGCGTGAAGACATACTTACGAAGCGACCACCACGAGAAGACCCACAACGAACAAACCTCTGCTTCACTTACAGCACAAACTTCCCCAACGTAAACAAAATCCTTAAACGACTTTACAACAATCTGGAACAAAGTGAACGTCTGAAACACGCATTCCCATCCGCTCCAGACATCGTTTACCGACGACTACGTAACCTCAAAGACACCCTTGTCCACTCCCAAATTAACACATCACCCCCCAATAATTCATGCCGCCCTTGTTTAAAGCCACGATGTCTTGTATGTAAGGCGATGCGAGAAACAGACAAAGCAACCAGCACACAATCCAAGTTTTCGATTAACATACGAGGAAACCTAACATGCGATTCCTCTAATGTGGTATACCTACTCGAATGCTACGTGTGTGGTATGCAGTGCATCGGACAAACAGAAACACCCTTTAGAATTCACTTCAATAATCACAGAGCCCATGCGAAATCAGCCCCAAGTGTACCTCTATCAAAACATCTCAATCTTCCCGACCATGCATTCGACAAACTATCAGTAACGCTCTTAGAGACAGGATTTAAATCAAATCAAGAACGTGAACAACGAGAGTCATACCTTATCCACCGATTTAACACCCTCGTTAGAGGAATAAGTGAGAATCCTGGTACACTTGCAGCACTTAAAGCATTAGAAAACAATAACAGCAACAATGAAAATAGTAACTGAGTTCACGGCACTGCAGCTGCGAAGGGCACTGGACAACCCAAAACAATTCCAAGTTTAACTACTTTTCCTAGGTGCAGCTGTCGTCTGTTTTCTGTTTTATTTTACTACCCAATCAATTGTGCCACGCATGACATGCCCAACAGCAACCCTGTGCACAGCCGGGAGGCCCCGACTACACGCGTAATCCAGAAGCGGGCGAGGAATTCGCATTGCGCCCGCTTACCAGCCTCTACCACAATACGGGGCACCCCTCTTTTTACGACGAAATGTTGACAGGGCGCCGAAGAGCTAAAAGCTTAGAACTTCCTAAAATGCCCGCTTACGAGCCTCTGCCACAATACGCGGCACCCCTTCTTCTACGACGAATTGTTTACGAGACTCTGAGTAGTTAAAGGCTTAGGACTTCCTAAAAAAGCTCTTTTTTGCCCCACACCGAACCGCCAGTGCCAGGAGGCGCCATCTGATCGGGAGGAATGCGTTAGTGAAAGGAAACATACACAGACCGCTGACATCAGAAAGGTGAAGGAGAGACGGGAGAGAGAGATGAAGGGGGAAGTGGATGGAAGAGTGGAGGGGGAAGTGGAGGGAAGAGTGGAAGGGGGGCGCCCGAGGAGAGTCCACCGTATATTATTTTTCTCTTCTCTTTTCTCTTCTTTTTCTTTACTTTTTCTTTTTTTCCTTTTTTTCTTTTCTGTCTTTTTCCTCTTTTTTTTGCCCTCTGATTTGAGATTGTATAAAGCTGAGCACCGACAAACTGTAGCTTTACTCCTGATGAAGGCCAGACTCTAGGCCGAAACGTTGAAATAAACCACGTTGTGACCGCTCATGGAGGATCTACTAGACTATATGCAACGCTACGGCCACTCAAACACCATGCCTGCCTATATATATATAGTCACATGCAAGAAGATCTTCAACTCGGAAGAACTTACCCGACGGATACGCGCACAGAAAACCTAATACAAAACAACTTGCAGGATCACGCACTGCCCCAGAACATCTTCCAATCTTGAGGGCAGCCGTGTATCGCTCTCGCTGTATCTAGTGGGTAAGGGGCATTATTCGACTTCTTAAAAAAGATGGGCGTCGTTCTGATGTTATGAAAGTAGATAGGCGAAGTCCGAGCAATCCGGTCCAAAATAAGCACATACACAAAAACAAAGCTATAAGGTTTACGCAGAGTTGCACTACCGCGTGAAGTACACCTTCAGCAACACAACTTGCACAATCTCCGAAGAGTTTTTTCGATGCCGGGTAGAGAAGGCCCCCTCAGGAACTGTCTCGTAGTTCACTTTGCTCACGTCTCGCAACACTTTGTATGGTCCCTAGTAGCGACTGAGCAGCTTTTGTGACAACCCTTGGTTTCAAAGAGGAGTCTATATCCACACTTGATCGTTTGAATGGTACTCAACTTGATAGGGAGTGTTTACGCGCCATGCTTCTGTGCTGTGCTAGTGGGTAGTGTGCAGATGTGCTTATTGTTGCGCTTCTTCGGTGTACCGGGAAAGTTTCACAGCGTTAGGCGTGATCAAAGCGTTGCGAATGTGTGGAATCGTGGCATCCCGCATAGTGTAGACCTCACGTTCCTATACAAGACGGAAAGGCAGGAATCGCGTAGTTTTCTGAACGGCAGTACTGTGCGCTCATGTGACATACCATAGCACTTGGTCACCCGTCTTGTGCTGGACATCTACGTACAATAATAACATGTCGGCGATAGTTATGTTGAGCCGCTCTGTCAAGTTGTTGCGTGTCAAGTCTGTGATTCATATGCCGTGGTCTTGCGATGGCTAGTGTAGCTGAGCTTCAATACGTCATGAATGAGCTGGGCTGTGAATGTTTTCCTGTGTCTGTGATTGCGCACGAAGGGGTGCCATGGTGAAGAACGACCTAGCCTATAAATATTTTGGCATTAGAAGTCGTAGCGAGTTGCAGTGCCTTTCTTTCGGTGTACTTCGTCATGTAGTATGTGTTGACTACGATTCACTTGTCGCGAACAGATGCCAGTGCATAGGGCCCAAGTAAATTCATTCCTAGTTGGTCGAATGGGACCCTAAGTAGTTCGATTAGTTGGAGAAGCCCCGCCGGCTTCAGAAGCGGGGATTTTCAGCGTTGGAATTGCGGGCAGCTTTACACGTATCGCTTAACAGACGCGCAAAGCTTAGACCAGTAGTATCTGTGTCGAACTCTGGCGAGAGTTCAAGGGGAACCTAAGTGACCAGATGCGAAGTCATCGTAGTAGGAGAGAAGAATGTCATTACGCATGTCAGCACTCTAGAAGTTAGGTCTTCCAGTTACCGTCGTAGTTCTCTTATACAGGGCCCGGTCACTCAGACAGAACGACGACAGACTTCGAGAAAGGCGTGGAGGTATGGAAGAGTTGCGACTTTGAAAGTTTTCGATAACTACACAGACTTCTTCGTCCTAACGCTGTCATGTAATCAGATACGCTGTAGTCGGGGCCTCAAGAATGCCACAGTCATCCTCAATGTCGTGGCTACAAACTTTGACAGCTACACGGGGCGATGAATCGGCATCTTTGTGCTTGTGACCCAATTTGTAAGTGATCGTGAAATCGAATTCCTGCCGACGAAAACTCCTTCGTGCCAGTCACCCGCTGGGTACCGTAGGTTGGCTAACCGGCACAACGAATGATAGTCCGTCACTACCTTGAAATGGCGTCCATAAAGAAAAGACCTGAATTTCACTGTGGCCCAAACAACAGTGAGGCACTCTTTCTTTTGCGTGAAGTATTTGGCCCCGGTGTGAGAACGAGTGGAGCGGGCATAAGCTATCACTCACTCCATGCCCTCTTCTTGTTGGATGAGGACGAGACACCCACGTTGCTGGCGTCAGTATGAATCTCAGTACCAGCATCTTGGTCAAAGTGAACGAGTTCTGGCAGCGTCTGCAAACGCTGCCTAGTTCAGAGAAAGCTGCTTCCTGCATCCCCCTTCCCCCTCCCCCGACAAACGGTACATCTTCACGAATGAGCCGAGTGAGTGGTACCGCGCTCCTAGGAAAACAAGCTAAAAAGCGGCAATAGTGCGCGCGGTGTCCGAGAAAGCGTCGCGCTGCCTTCCTGTCACGTGCAACAAGAAACAAGCCCACGGAGGTGCTTTTGCCAGCGTCTGGTCGAACACCATCTTCACTGACAACATGGTCAAGAAACTTAGATTTTTTGTATTCAATGTGCATTTTCTGACTTCATCGTCAAGTTAGCAGAGTGGAGCGCTTCCATCCAGTCTGCAGATGCTTCACGTACTCCTAAAGGATTACAGAGCACACGACAACATCAACGAGATAAACTATGCAAGTGTACCACTTTAGAGCGGTGAAAACAGCGTCCATAATTCTCCAAACTGTCGCAGGTGCTGAAGAAACGCTGGAGGGATACTTTTTGAATTCATATAGGCCAATGGGGGTAAAATCGCGTTTTCTCACAATCTCGTTCATCAACTTTGATCTGCCAGTAACTGCTTTTCAACTCTATCGATGAGAAATACTTGGCCCAGCACAGTATGTCGAGGAAATCCGGGAATTATCAATACGGGGCAGTGAATAAACGTCTTTTAGTCAGGCTGTTAGGTTTCCAGTAGTATCTGAAAAAGCTGAAACACGGCAGAAGTGCCGTGTTTCAGCTTTTTTTTTTGACGAGAGTGACCGTAGATGACCCGGGACTCCTTCAAAGTTGTATCACGTCATCTTGCAGCAACTGTTGCACTTAAGCAGTTATCTCGTCGCGCTCCTTTGGCGAAACGTAATAAAGGCGTTGTTTTATAGGTGAGGCATCGGTATGCGTAATTATTTTGTGTTTGGTGGTCAGCGTCTGCGAACCTTCGAGGTAGATGGGAAGCACTTTTTAAATTGATGTAGCAGTTAACGTAGCTCTTTCTGTTGCTCCAGGAAAGTCGCATTGACATCAACTTTGGCAAATAATGAAGTCAAGTCTCTTAGTGTCGGTCGAAGCCCGCAATCAGCTAACGTAGATACGAACTATCCATCAACTAGGGTAGGAGAAAGCGGTGACGGTGTGACAAAACAAATGGCGGTACTCGTTACGGAAATTAGTCTAAAGTACCGGAGGGTGTCCGTCACAAAACGAGCAGGCGTTACGGAAAATGCTTTCGCTCAGGCGACCCGTTCTTACTTGTGCTGCCGTGCCCATGGTCTTCTGGTGTGTTTTATGATGTTTCTGGCTTGTTGCGACAACTGCTCCTTCTGGGCGGAGACATTGAGACCAATCCTGGTCCTGATTTGGCTAAAATTGCTAAACAACTAGAGAGCATAGCTACTGACATAAAGGACATACAAGAAAAGCGACTAACCGATATAGAGAAAAAATTGGACGCCTTGACTATTTTAGAGAACAAAATTGCTACTTTCCAAACTCAAATAGCTTCTATGAGCACCGTAATTCATCAACTAGAAAAGCAGGTTGATCAGCTCGAAAACCATAGTAGAAGATCAAACCTAATAGTATACGGCTTACCGGAAAGGGACCACGAGACCAGTGACACACTTGAACACGTTGTCAACAAAGAAGTAATTCAAGACTTGTTGGAGCTTGAACCAATTAGGATTGAGCGCATCCATCGAATAGGTAGGCCTGCACCAAACAAGATTAGACCAGTTATCTTTAAGCTGCAAGACGCACACGACAAGATCTCAATTCTTAAGCAAGGATCTAAGCTAAAAGGTTCAGATTTCTCCATTGGTGAAGATTTCTCCCGTAGAGTGCGAGATGTCAGACGTAAACTGTGGGCAAGTTCGAAACCAAACCGCGACAAAAAAGAGAAAGTGTCGCTAGTTTTCGACAAACTATTCATCAATAGCATCGTTTACACTTGGGATACCGAAAAAGATGAACGCCTACTCCTACGAAAAAACGACCAACGAAAGCAAAATCGTCCACAGACGAGGCAACAGGCTCAAGCATTAAACAACGCATCATGATCAAAAATGCTTCCAAAAGGCCAATCAACCGAAAAACCAGGAACACCCCTAACAGTAATGCGAACCCAACCAAAGAAAAGCAACTGCGTCTGCTGAACCTGAATGCTCGTAGTCTAATAAATAAAACTAACCAGCTTGAAATTATCTTGCTTCAAAATGACCCGCACATTGTCGTAGTGACTGAAACTTGGCTCCGAAGCGACATATCAGATGACAGCGTCTTTCCCGCATCCTATCAGATCTTACGTAAAGACAGGGCTTCCAGAGGCGGGGGCGTGGCTGTTCTTTTGAAGAACAACATACGGGTCGTTTTGTTGCCTGATATCGACGAACTTGAATGCCTGTGCATGAAGGTTTTGTGCGGGGGTACTCTTTCATTCTTTACGCGCTTTACAGGCCTCCTGATTCCCCATCAGAATATCTAACTAGACTGCGAGAGCACATGTCGAAATATGTGAACAGCAAAGTTTTTCTGATTGGGGACTTTAACCTTCCAGGGATTGACTGGAAACGATTGATGGCTGGTTCAAAATTTTTGAAACACACAAACATAGTGTTTGATATTATGCTTACACATAACCTAATACAAGTAGTAAACGAACCAACTCGTGTACAGGGCCCTTGTAGTTCCCTTCTGGATCTTGTATTTATTCCCCGTAATTTTGACCGATACTCTGTTACAATAGAACCCGGGATATCTGACCACCACTTAGTATGCGTTACTTTACCCCTTCTCAAGTTAAGCTCCCAAGATAGGTCGACGACACGGCGCTTCAAAGTTTACTCAAGAGCTAATGACAAATCTGTACTTGACCATCTAGAAATATGTCTTGCTAATTTTGATGGTGATGACGTTTGCAACCTATGGGGCCGGTTCAAAGACATGTGCCATTACTGCCTTGACAACTTTATACCGAGCAAGTGCAAAAAAATTCACAAGTGTACACCCTGGATAACACGCAAAATTGTTCACTTGAAACGCAAACTTAAAAGATTAAAAAAAAAGAAGGCACAGTCTGACGTTATCACTGAGATTAAAAATTCTTTGCGAAACGCAGTGCGCTGCTCAAAGGACCACTACTTTCAAACCCTCCTGCCAAACTTCATAAAAAATGATCCTGATAAGTTTTGGCATTACATTACTTATAAAAGGCAGCCTGTAAGGGAAATGAAAATCGATGGGGACCTCGTTTCTGACCCTGCAATTATTGCTAAATATTTGAATCATTATTTTCACAGTGTGTTTGCTCCTGCGCAAACGTATCCACTGTTAATATCTGATCCTGGCATTTATGACGCTGACTTTGTATCTTACTCTGGTGTACTATCTATGCTGTTAAATTTGAAAACCAAGTCTTCATGTGGTGCAGACCAGATTCAAAACGCCTTTTTACGCAGATATGCCGAAATACTTGCTAAGTTTCTTGTAGTAATATTTCGTACTTCTTTGTCCACTGGGAAGCTGCCGAGTGACTGGAGGGTGGCTCTGATTGTTCCCGTTTTTAAAAAAGGTGACCGGTCCAGCTTTCAAAATTACCGTCCGATATCTTTAACGTCTCAATGCTGCAAGATCATTGAACATATTATTTCCAAACAGATTTTTAATTTCTAGACGAAAATGCCGTACTAACAAATTTTCAACATGGTTTTGAAAAAGGTTATTCCACGGCAACCCAATTGGTGACAATAATTCATTTGTTCGCAGCGTGTCTTGGCAATAACGGCCAAATTGATTCTATATTTTTAGATTTCAAAAAAGCTTTCGACAAGGTACCACACGACAAACTTATAGAAAAACTTAAAAACATTCACATTCCGGATATTTTTGTTTCCTGGATTGCAGCCTACCTATCCAACCGCCAACAGCTTGTAAAAATTAACGAAGAAGAATCTCGGTGTCTTCCTGTCACCTCTGGGGTTCCACAAGGTAGTGTTTTGGAACCATAGCTTTTTTTGTTGTATATAACGATTTAGTAACTGTTGTTGACCCTACTGTTCAAATTCGATTGTTCGCTGACGACTGTGTTTTGTTTCTGGAAGTCACATGTACTAATGATCAGAACGAACTCGAGAAAAACATTGAGAACGTGCGGGAGTGGTGTGTAGAATGGGGAATGGAATTAAATTTGGAAAAAAGTGTATATCTCTGCGTAACGAGAAAGAAAAACCTTAGTGAACACGTGTATAAATTAGGATCGTCTTCTCTCACACAGGTTGACAGTTATAAGTACCTCGCCGTTACGCTAACAAACAACTTATCATGGAACATGCACATAGATAATATTTGCTCGTCTGCCTTTCGGAAATTATGCTTCCTAAGATATAAGCTCAGAAATTCCCTTCCATACGTAAAGCTTCTTAGTTATTTCACTTTCGTTAGGCCGAAGCTGGAGTATGCGAGTATCGTGTGGGACCCCCATACTGAACAAAACGTTAAAAAACTTGAAAGGATTCAGCGGAAGGCCATTCGGTTTGTTTATTCTAGGTTTTTGTGAACGGACTCCCCCACAGACCTAATGCTAGCTAATAATATTCCTTCCCTTCAGGATCGTAGAAAGAAGTCCCGCCTTGATTTTCTGTCTCTTTTATATAATCGCAAACTTTCCCTTGACCCAACCCCTTTTCTTTCTCCATTAAACACAAGACCGACAAGACATCACCAACCAAATGCACTAACTCCGTACTTCGCGAGAACGGACACGTTCAAATTTTCATTTTTTCCACGCACCATTTCAGACTGGAACCAGACAATCGAATCTAGTACTTGCGATACTGAGTAACTGTGCACTGTTTTGTTTTTGTTTTGCGTGTATTGTATTTCTCTTTGTATTACGCCATGCCCTCCTGCTTGGACCGAAGTGTGGTCCGCAGTATGTATTAAATAATAATAAAACGTGACAGGCCTCAGGGCAGCGCAGACACATAGCGCGCACAAAAGCGCCGAGTCACCTTTGGCGACAACCTCACCAACATGTCGGAAACTACGTCAACTAAAACGCTGGAACACGGAGGCAACGGGGTGCTGTCGGCAGAAATGCGAAAGGTGCCGTCACAAATGTCGTCAGATTTGTCGGTGGATTCAGCTGTATTAAATGTCACGGTACGCTCCCGAAGACCGATATTAGCACCATGCTTCCGCAAAAAGTCAACACCCAGGATTAGGTGTCGGGAACAGACACGAAGTAGGAGACAGCTTGCGAGAAATGTACGTCCCCGAATGCTCATCCCGATATTAGCCGCCATTATAGGCTAGGATTCTAGCAGATGTAGGCAGTCTTGAACGTTTATGCCTACAGATTACGTGCTGGGGCCATACCTTTCTTTTGTACGCGTGCTACAAGCCTCCAGACTCAGCTCCAGATTATCTAATCACGTTGCAAGCCCATATGTCCCTGTATCTTAATAAAAAATATTTTTAATAGGTGATTTCAATTTGCCCACCATCGACTGGGACCGGTTGCAAACTTGTTTGCAGCCTAACAAAAATGAGAATGCTATTTTTAACATCATGTTCACACACGACCTAATTCAACTAGTTAAACAACCTACTCGTGTACAAGGACAGTCGAGCTCTATTTTAGACTTGGTGTTTGTGAATCGCGACTTTTCTGAGCACTCTGTATTAATAACAAGGGTTATCGGATCATAGCCTTGTCAGCGTATCTATTCCGCTCCTGAAATTCGTTTGTTATAAAAAACCGTTCATTCAAACTTTTAAAGATTATTCAAGAGCAAACAACGCTTGCGTGATTGAACATATGGAAGCGGCCCTAGTTGACTTCAGCAATGATGTCAATGACGCATGCGCTCTTTGGGATCGCTTTTTGGAAGTATGCCGCTACTGTATCACCAACTTTGTACCGAACAAACGTAAAAAAACTAACAAACGCACACCTTGGATGACACGCAGTATCATCCATCTAAAGCGGAAAATTAAAAAATTGAAAAAGAGGCATGCCCAGCGAGATGTGATCCAAAAGCTAAAAAGAAGCCTGGCAAGTGAAGTGCAACAATCCAAAGACTATTACTTTAAAACGTTAATGCCAAACTTTATTAAAAGCGACCCAACAAAGTTCTGGAGTTATCTATCCGATAACGAAAAGCCAGTGACGTCAATTTCTGTCAAAGGGCGCAAGGTTACAAATCGCAGTGACATCGCAAATCACTTCAACAGTTATTTTCAGAGCGTGTTTGCCAATTCAGCAATATGTGTACCAGAAACGTTTTTGTTTGAACCATGTGAAGCGAATTTCATTTCTTATTCTGGTTTGGTTTCAATGTTTTTAAACTTGAAAGCAAAAAAAATGCTGTGGTCCTAATGACATTCCCAATGTGTTTCTTCGGCGTTATGCTGAATGCGTCGCCAAATTTCTTGTTGTAATCTTCCAAGCATCCCTGTTAACTGCAACACTACCACGTGACTGGAGGATCGCCAGAGTCATCCCTATCTTTAAAAAAGGGGATCGATTAATTCCGGATAACTACCGTCCTATATCTTTAACTTCAACATGCTGCAAATTAATTGAACATATTATAGCCAACCGTATTCATGAATTTCTTGAAAGACACTCGATTCTAAAAAGCTTCCAAAATGGTTTTAGGAAAGGGTATTCGACGGTGACTCAACTGGTCACCGTCACACACGAGTTTGCAAAAGCCCTTGATAATAATGTTCAGGTAGACACAATTTTTCTTGATCTTAGCAAAGCATTTGACAAAGTTCCTCATGACAAATTAATTCAAAAATTGAAAAATATAAATCTTCTCGAAAGTTTGGTAGCGTGGGTGTCTAGGTATCTGATGAATAGAGAGCAGTATGTCTTCATTGATGGTCATGCCTCGAGCTGTGTTCCTGTCACATCCGGAGTGCCTCAAGGTAGTGTTCTGGGGCCGTTGCTTTTTCTGTTATACATCAATGATATCGCCACTGTAGTTACACCCACCACTCATGTCCGGCTGTTTGCAGATGACTGTATTTTATTCCGTGAAATCTCCAGCATGCAAGATCAAATAGAACTTAACTCAAACCTGGACAATATATACAGTTGGTGCAGAGATTTGGGCATGGTTGTCAACGCAGAGAAAACTGTTTCCCTCCGCATACCGCGCAAAAAATCTCCATTTCAATTTCAGTACACACTGGGATCATGCGCGGTGAACCAAGTCAACAGCTTCACTAGTTCACTAGTAATCTTTCCTGGAACTTGCACATAGAAAACATCTGCTCCTCCGCTTTTCGAAAACTGTGTTTCTTGAGACACAAACTTCGTAATTCGCCTCCAAGTGTTAAACTTCTTTGCTACCATTCATACGTTAGACCAAAACTTGAGTATGCTGCTGTAGTATGGGACCCGTATACCAAAAATAACATCGACAAATTGGAAAAGATTCAGAGGAAAGCTGTCAGGTTCATTTTTTCAAAATTTCGTCGCACGGACTCTCCCTCTGAATTAATGATTGCCAATAACATTCCCGAGCTTCAGTTAAGAAGACAAAAATTTCGTCTCGATTTCCTCTGCTCACTTACTAAACATGAATTGGCTATCGACCCCTCCCTGTATATATCCGCCCTGACCACAAAACACACGCGGCACCATAACCCTAGATCGCTAACACCATACCAAGCGCATACCGATACTTACAAATTTTCATTTTTCCCGCGTACCGTGGCTGAATGGAATTCCATTGCTGAGCCATACTTATTAGATACTGTATAGCCCCATTGTTTATAGTGTTGTTAATTGTGTGTTGGATTGACAATGCAAAGTCCGCCGTTTCATTTTTTGTCCCTTTTGCTTTTTTTGTATCATTGTGCTATTCAAGTGCTCGTCCTGCCAGGACCACAAATGTGGTCTGCAGTTTGTATTAAATAAAATAAATAAATAAATAAATATTGCACATGCCGATTGGGCTGACTACATACCTGCTTACAGTACGATTTTTCATTTTATACCAAGCCGTAAAAACTTTCGTCTTGTGCGCTCCTAGTTTTCCGCTCAAGATTGAATAGCCTGCACCTCTGTGCAATAATGCACTAGCGTCGTGGTGACCGTCGACTACCACAGATATGTCAAAAAAACTTGCGCTGCTGTGATGGGTGCTCTTCGATAGCAGTCAGTCGTTCAACGAAGCATAGCTGTAGCGAGTTTGCGAGTCGATGGTGAAACCCTGGAGTCCAAGGGGGCGATAGGTACAGTCCCGCTACATATATTCAGCTTCACCACAGTGATGGCACAGTGGTCGCCTGTCCTGTGCATGCCACACGTCAGATTTTCTTCGAAGCGGCTGTCGATTTTTCAAGTGCTGAAGCGGCTGCAGCAAAGAGAGTGCATTTGAAGGCATAGCGTTAACGAAGCGTGGTGAAGAAGGATTATATTGGCAGCTTCCGCGTATTATTCACGGTGTGGCCCCGTCGGAACAAACGGGACATAACTGAAAGGCGGCACTTGCAGTGCCTATCGTACTTTGTTTCAGACGAGGCTTCAGATGGACACCGCAGTAGGTTGGGAATGGCACTGTATCTTTTGCAGCTCGTCGCGGTTCCACGACTGAATGAAGTCGCAGAGAGATTCAATGTTTATGACTTTTACTGCATCTCCAGTCTGGCGTATAGACGAAGCGACACTAACTTTCTGGTCGTACACAGTGAGCACTGCTGCAGCACTTCTTCTATAGTTGTGGCTTTGGTCAAAACCTCTGCCATGGTCTTGAGGGGACATTGAACATGGCCAGCAACAGGCTGCTCTTTCTCTCCTCGCATCAAATGGCGGAGCTTCTTTAGTGCTGTCATGTCAGGGTCGACTCGACAAAAGAGGCTTCTCATGTCGTCGATGTACATGATGACGCTTTCATTCGGCATTTGGATGCGCGACTCAATCGCTCACTCAACTCGTTCATGGCGATAAGGATTGACGCAGCTTGCCAGCAGCTGACGGTGAAAGACGCTCCACGAAGAAAAGGGCTCACAGTTTTTGTATGAAGAACGAGCTCCATTGTCCAGGCTAAAATACAAATTCCATATCTTGTCAATGTAGGTACGAACATTGTAATCGGAGACCCGTTAGAATTGAGCCACACAGTCCTCCAAATCCTGCAAGATGAAACCGCTGAACACCATCGGCACTCGTGGCTTCCACAGCGTATGGGGTGTGCAGCTGCAGTGTTTCCTCGCCGTTGTGGGGTGTCACTGACATTTTCTCGGGAAGAGGTTGAATCACACGAAGTAATCCGCGGATTCTTCTGCTAGCGAGGTATATTCTGTGGAATACCATGTATTCCACAGAAATATTCTGTGGAATACCATGTAAATAAGGCTAAAACCAAGTATGATTGATTGATCTGCGGTGTTTAACGTCCCAAAACCACCTTATGATTATGAGAGACGCCGTAGTGGAGGGCTCCAGAAAGTTAAACCACCTGGGGTTCTTTAACGTGCACCCAAATCTCAGCACACGGGCTTACAACATTTCCGCCTCCATCGAAAATGCAGCCGCCGCAGCCGGGATTCGAACCCGCGACCTGCGGGTCAGTAGCCGAGTACCTTAACCACTACACGACTGCAGCGGGGCGACCACCAAGTAGCACTGAGGTGCATCGAGGAGCACCTAAATGACCAGAGCCATCTGAGGCATTGTGGTTTGCTTCTCGTGATTAGGCATTGTGGTTTGCCTAATCACGAGAAGGCATTAGGCATTGTGGTTTGCCTAATCACGAATCACCTTCTCGGATGAGGCATTGTGGTTTGCTTCTCGTGATTTGCTTCTCGTGATGAGATTAAACTAAAGCAGTCCGCAGCATTCAACAAAGCCTCCTACAAAATGGATAGATTTGTGGACTATGGTGATGAGCAAGCGACAGGCATGGATCAGCTTGCGGATCATGGGCTAGTACTCATGTATGTCCCGCTTTTTGAAGACTGGGTACAGCCTATTGCTACATTCGCCACCAAAGGAGCTGTACCAGGAAAAGTCCTGTCCTAGATTGTAATCAGTGCTGTCATACAACTCCATAAATATGGTGCTTTTGTGCTGGCCATCATAATTGAAGGAGCTGGCAATAACCGCTCCATGTGCAGCCAGCTCGGAATATCTGGAAAATTGGAATCTGCATGTCATTTCATCGAACACTCTTGAAACCATCGCAGAATATCTATTTTATCTGTGATATCCCACATGTCATCAAGTGTATCCGAAATCCGCTAAAGAAACAACCCAACGGAATGGTAAAAGCGAATAGCGCACTACAAATGGACAAACCTTTAACTACATGTTCTCTCTCTTTTGGGCGGGTGATCATCAAATCAATTTTCAACATTACGTTACTCTTTACGAAACAGAGAAGAACAAGCAACTGCGAGTGGTGCCCAAGCTGACAAGAGCTCATGTGGCTCCTGACAACCTCCGTAAAATGAGCTTCCGTCTTGCTACGCAGATATAGTTCGCCTGTTAATCAATGCATGATATTCACCTGCAGATTTTGAAGAGGTAAGTGCTCCTTTATGAAAAAGAAACATTTTTCATTCATCCAACAGCAGCACAAAACCATAAAAGAAGTATTTTTCCCACTTTCTCAGAACCGCAGCTTCAGTAGACCACGACAAACTTTACTAAAACTATGATGCTGTCTGTGAGGTTTATTTTATACGCAATTGTCCACCTAACAGTAAAACAAAGCTGCAGCTCAAATTAGACGCTTGTCGAGCTTGCGGATTTCTACAGAACTGATATGCCAAGCATTTCTTTGACAGCTCTTCAGCTATTCTGCATCACTTGGAATCAAGGTGTACCGAGAAGCAAAAGTGCCAGGCTTTGAACAAAGCGAAGGAACAAAAGCATTCACCAAAATTATCAATGATCTTTTTGATGCCTTAAATGTCAAGTTGCCTTCCGAAGAAATCAGACCAGGCACAGAAAAAATACAGGTGATAAATCTGCTCGTTTAATTTTTCTTTATAAAGTCTTCGGCTCGTGTTAAATCTGTTCAAGTTTCTGCTAAAACTTTTGCTCATATCCCTCTTTATGCCATTCATCTCTAGGTCATCAAAGAATTTTTTGGCTCTCCTTAATATGACCGCGAGAAATGTTGTCTGCAGTGGCCTGAAGATTTTGCATCACAGATGACGACAGAGGCTATGCGGGTAACTTTGCTGTCAACACTTGACATCATTTAATACATGTTTGGCCAGGGTGCTCACAATATTGTGACAGCTAAGCTTAACGAAGATCCTCCAGAGATGAGTGCAAAAGCTGTGTTTATTCAAGTTCAATGGAACTGACTGATTTATGTTACTTTTTTCAGCACCACTTTGGATTAGTGCGTTCATTTGGTGGCGATGAATCACATCCAACAGTCATCAACTTCACACAAGTTCTTCGACTTCTGAGTTTTTACACACCGATCAGAACAGCTCTGCGCGGGAGCGTGGAAGGCGCACCAAGTGCTGTGCTTGTTGGTGTTCAAGATACTTTGAGAAGGACAAAAAAGACGGTAGCTTGAATAAGGCCAAGTTGCGTTATACGATTGAGGCTAGGATGCGTGACCACCACAGGGCCAGGGGACTCCCACCAGCACGAAAACAGCGACCACGTTGATTTGAAAGAAGTAGACGAGAGCATCCTGTACTATTTGTCAGGATATGTGGTTCATAAATTCACAAAAACCACCACCTGCTCTTCGTACATAGCAGACATAAGCTCCACTGAGCCAGACGTAGGCAAAGATAATTACCTCATTATTTACAGGAGCTTCAAGGAAGGGTCTTTCCAACATGCTTGGAGAAAAAGGCTGCACTTTGTGAGGAAATTTTGAACCGCACAGTTTCACATTCCTTGAGCGGCGATCAAGTTACATCAGACATCTTTTGGGACGTGCTTGATGAGCTGGAGATGGAGAATATCGATCGTCTTGGATGCGTGGAGCATGAGGCTGCCTTTACATGCCAGGTGGTGAATTTTATTATAGTTACCGGAATGCACTTCTACGCTAGCGATGTGAATCGTCACCTTGAGAATAGCGAGAAAGCCGCCGTGGCAAATAAAAACGCCCGTTT
Source organism: Rhipicephalus microplus (assembly GCF_043290135.1). Lineage (NCBI taxonomy): Eukaryota > Metazoa > Arthropoda > Arachnida > Ixodida > Ixodidae > Rhipicephalus > Rhipicephalus microplus. Next base: position 169,963,948 of record NC_134706.1, on the reverse strand, counting down.
GCTGTAGATAAATGCGTCATCCATGGCTAAGTGGGCGCATAAATTTTTTTGTACTTTTACAGAGCAATAAATCACTTTGTTGAATCAAAGAATCAAAGCACAAGCTCTCTTTCATTCGTCTAGACTCCCGAACACGCAACAAATACGCGAAATGAATGTGGAGTCTCGTAACTTACGCAAAGATGGGAAACATCGCTGGCTATGTTCTCAAATAAACAACTTCTCTAGGAGACACCAAAATAACAAGCGAGATTGGCCATTTTTGTGTTGAGCAGTTTAACTGAACGTCTAACGTGCAATTACAGCTGAATAGCACGTCAGTCCATACCCTCGCATTGCTCTTCGCATTACCGCAGATGTGTAGTTAAGGTAAATTATTCGCCATTCCTGAGGTCTGTACTTCAATCTTATCGCGGAGGAAATACAAATTCACGTGTTGCAAACGAAACCCCCTCGGAGCAGGCGGCCGCAGACAGCAGAGCAGAGGCAAGCGAACGCCGTTTTAGGGCCAAGAGAGGTGGCAACCCTGCCCCGCGAGAGGAGACGGAAAGGGCACACATTAGCGCGCGTGGCCTGGGCGGAGCTTTCAAACTGAAAAATTAGTAACGTTGCCTCCACCAGCTGTCACGTGCTACAAAAGTCTTCAACTCGGAATAACTCAAAATGCACTGGACGTGTAACGTTCCAAAAGTACAAGGCCCTGCTCTATCTCATTCTGTCGAAACGCCCCATGATAAGAGCCAGATTTATGCAACTTTATTACTACCCCGTCCGCAGGTCACGGGTTCAAATCCCGGCTGCGGCGGCTGCATTTCCGATGGAGGCGGAAATGTTGTAGGCCCGTGTGCTCAGATTTGGGTGCACGTTCAAGAACCCCAGGTGGTCTAAATTTCCGGAGCCCTCCACTACGGCGTCTCTCATAATCATAGAGTGGTTTTGGGACGTTAAACCCCACATATCAATCAATTATTACTACCCCGTGCCTTAAACTGCAATCGTGACAAGCACAATGAAGCAGTTGTCTGCCACTGTAATCGCGAAGCCTGCGATTTCACCAATCGTCGTATGTTGAATCCTACTGAATCGGCTGCGCTCGTTAAATACGAACAGGGAAAACAATTAGAAACTGAACAGAAGAACTAAAAAAAGTTTTTGCGTGACCACATAACCCTTCCAAAACCACTGAGCAAAAAATATTCCCTTCCCGGCGAATCATATTGTTCTAGACAAGACAAACTATCAGCTATACCTAACGTAGTAAATGTTTCAAACGTGGTTTTATCTGACTCAAAAATGAGCGTGCTTTCTCAGGGCTTGAATTTCTGTCCAGCTACTCAGGGCTGCAATGAATTTACCTTGATAAAAGACTTAGATGAATTCGCGCACAGTATGCGGCTAAGCTAATTCTTCCATAAACGTTCATCACTCAAGAGCAACATGTCTTCCCATCAACATTGGACGCCGCCAACACAACGCGATAAATTCCTCAATATGTATATTTCTGCAGTGCAGCTTGACATCCTGCAAGCTTATGGGAACAGCATTTCATTCAAAGAAAACCTCACATAGACGTCATTTTTTACCTGGCATCACGGCAAAGCGGAATTCATGACTTTCATTGCAGACTTTAACAAGGTTCATCCATCTATTTCATTGTCACAATCGTACTTGAAGGAATCCATCTGTTTTTTGGATGTAACAGTATCCCTCTACGGCGAAAAATTGTCTACTAAAGTATAAAGAAAACTCACCGGCGTTCACCAATACCTTCATTTCGAAAACAGCCATGTAAAACATTATAAGACGAGTATACCCTACAATCAAGCACTTCGTTTCGAAAGGCTGTGCTCTGAAAATTCAGACTTTGTTGAAAACTGCGATAGGCTTCTTGATGCCCTAATTGTACAACAGTACGCGCCTCAGATGGTCGACAACGCGATCATGCGCACCGATGCAACGGACCAAAGAATGCTTTTAAAATCAAATAAAAAACCTTCACACCGGAAGCACATCAATTTAATTCTGACACATTCTGTATCAATTCCAAATGCCAACGCGATCCTCAAAAAGCACTACAACATATGCAGAGCAATCGTCTTAAAGACGTTTTCCCGGAGCCTCCACGAGCAGTTTACTGCCGATCGAGAAACCTATGAGACATACTTACGTCATCCAAAATATCAACGCCAGTCCAAGTGGGGTACCACCCATGTAACAAGGCACGCTGCAACGTGTGCCCCAACATTACCACTTCGCGAATCGTTAAGAGCTCTGCGTCAAACTTCACTTTACGGATAAAAGGAAATTTCGACTGCGATACGAACAATGCAATCTACTTGCTTCAATGCTCATTGTGTGACCTACAATATATTGGTCAAACAGAGACAGCTTTCCGGTTGCGCTTCACTATTCACAGGTTACACGTCTTGGGCCTGCCTAGCCTTCCCCTGTCCAAACACCTCGCTACCCCAGGCCACTCTTTCGACAACATAACTGCCACAATACTCTAATCTGGTTTGAAATCACACTACGAAAAGGAAGTTAGTGAATCTTTTCTTCATAAATTTAACAACATAGTGTCTGGAATAAACGAGAACCCAGAGAGGCTTACATTTTTGCCAGTAAAACAGATCAATCAACCACCGTACCTACATACACGTTTGTCACTGCGGTGATTACGTTGCGGTGCCATCGATGACACATCAGTAAGTTGACCAGAACGCATGCACGATGTTACCACATTGTGACATCAATGGTGATAATATTCACATGTATATATTTCATTGACAAAGAACGTGACTTGACATGGCATTGCTTTCTTTTATTTTTTCTAGTCATTCACAACAGTTCCGGTATCACAAGTGTCCGTCACAATTTTGTATGTTATGTTTTCAAGTCACCTTGCCTTCTAATATTCTGTTACGCGCACTGCTGCTCCGCTATCTACAAAATGCTGCGTATGTCTGAATATCTTTTGTTAACATGTATGTATGTAAATATTGCTAAGAGTGATTATTCACAATGGGGGCCCCATGTTATGTTCTTAAGAAGTGCGTGTTACTGTCATATGCACGTATGCCCTGACGAAGCCGTAACGCGTGACGAAGCTATTGTCGCCGTAACGTTGGCAATAAAGCATCGTTTTTTGTTTGCTCATTCACTTCATGTGGTGACTTATATATATATATATATATATATATATATATATATATATATATATATATATATATATATATATATATATATATATATATATTGTTATGGCGTTTATTAGCGGGCAGACAGCGAGTATACACAATGGCGACAGTAACGGCCAAGCACGGACTCTCAGCGCGAGCGGCGTTCTTGTTGAGTAGCCCCACCAGAAGGTACTCAAGAGTTCGACCCATTTCAGAGTTCGGAGGCTTCGCTACAATTACCCCGGGGTCGAAGAGGGAGCCGCCTGGCGACCTAACAGCTTGTTACCATGAGCGGGACATAATAAGCCTTCAGGCGCTCCACGTTGACGATGTCTCGCCCACGACGGCGCATGTCCGAAGATTGTTCAACGATATATATATATATATATATATATATATATATATATATATATATATATATATATATATATATATATATATATATATATATATATATATATATGTGTGTGTGTGTGTGTGTGAGTGTGTGTGTGTGTGTGTGTGTGTGTGTGTGTGTGTGTGTGTGTGTGTGTGTGTGTGTGTGTGTGTGTGTGTGTGTGTGTGTGTGTGTGTGTGTGTGTGTGTGTGTGTGTAGTGAGAGTAATAATTCATGGGCCAGTTAGTCTTTGTGAAGGTATGGGATATGGCACAACGGGAGCGTTGTCAAGAAGGATAAATATATTTATTTCCTAACAGTTTCGGGAGGGGTCCTCCCTTCATCAAGGGATGAGTTATACTGACGTGAATTTCCAAACTTCGTTGCTGCGGCGTCCCTCTCGCCTTGAAACATGTTTGCGAGAGTGAGAAAAAAAAGGGGGGGAGAAAAAAGGAAAAAGAAAGAAAAGAAAGAAAGTAAAAAAAAGAGGAAGAACCACTGTCAACACTGAGAACGAAACCAACTGTCCGTGTACGTCCACATACGTTTCTTATAACGTGCTGTTCAGTTCTCGACGTGTGTCGGGCCACCCAAGATTGTCGCCGCGGTGCCGGGCGAAATTTCAGTAGTAAAAGATAGAAAATTCAAGCGGGACTGCAGTAGCTCCACTGCTCTGCAACAGGAAAATAGGAATGAGGCCGTACAAGCACGCCAGGGACCACCCGTACCACAACCTAACCTTGAGGAGAAAAATGGTAACTCGACCCTACAGTGCAATTCTAATCAAAACATCCTTACTCTCGAATATGACTCTGACACTCCCGTGCCCGTGCCACTGTCAAACCCAACACTCACCCCCGCTCAGCTTCAACTTTTGTCGAGAGGCTTAACCTTTTGTCCATCATTCAGTAGATTCAATTAATTTGAACTGTACCAAGACCTCGATAACTTTGCGCGTAATCTCCACTTCCGTGAATACTTTCATGATCGCAAGGACTGTACGGACGAGAATAGAGTGATTGGTGGTGACAAATCATGGTGTCCGGGTGAGCAGAGGGACAAACACCTCGATATGTTCAAAAAGATATCATCGAAGCGTATGAAAAAAATCGGCCATTTCGAAACAACATATCAAAGTCAGAACAAAGGGCACTCAATGAACTACGAAAAAACACTGAAATTACTATCAAACCGGCTGATAAAGGGGGCTGCATAGTAATTCTAAACACGTCGGACTACTTAAAGGAAGGGGAACGACAGCTATCAGACACAAAATTCTACAAAGAACTTCCAACTGACCCGACTCCCGAATTTGAAAGGGAGATAAAAGTAACCCTAAACAATCTCTGCCGGGACGAGGAAATTACCGGCAAAATGTTAAAAGCAATGTTACCGACCCATTCTGTTCCCGGTCGATTCTATTTGCTCCCCAAAATACACAAGGCAGGTAATCCGGGACGTCCGATAGTATCCGATAACAGCACATTAATCAATCAATCAATCAATCAATCAACTTTTATTTCTCATAGAGAAATATGGGGGTGACGGAAAAAAAGCCGCAGTACTGCGGCTTGACAAAGCTCCGGCCCCCTACAAAGTCCAGCAGTAACAATGATCAACCACACAAAAATTGATTTTGCTGGAAAATAAAACATTTGATTTGAATGCACATTGACAGGAAGAGGCAAATGTAGCGATTTCTAGGAGAAACATGGGAGGACTTGGTCTTTATACATCATTATACATAGTAATACACATTCATAAGACTTATGGAAAAAAGGACAAAAAAGAAAAACACGAACAGTTGTAGGTAATGATTACGTGTACAACAGAAGTTGATAAATAATCCAACAAAAAAACTGCAAAGGCAATAAATCAGTATTACACTGAGAACATAAAAAAAAACGTTAAAAAACATGCCGTAGTCATTGGTAAACGACATGAACGTAACAGTCATTTGAACGAAATCTAAAACAGGTAGTAGTTACCAACACTGAGCACATTTCTCTAGTATGAGAAATGTTATAGCCTCGGTTTATTTTGTGGACCATGATAATAAGTCCTATTGGTGAAAAGAAGATTACAATTTCAACGCACAGTACAAAAAAATTCATATGCAAAAAAAAAAAAGAAAACAAAAAAAAGTAAACAATTTCCGAAAGAGAATGAGCAAGCCAAACGCACACAGACAAAAAGAGAAAAAAAAAACGCCATGTACAAACAGAAGAACCGTGCGTATCATTCTGCGACTGATGAATACGACTAGATGTTAGTGTGAAACGAAGTCTAAACTTCACCCGATAAGAATGAGCGAAAGGTGCGTGCTGAGGCCGACTCAGTGGCTATGCCATGTTTTGCATATTTGTTTAAGATTACGGCTAGTTGATACGATACAGACTGATTGCCATAGTTTGTGCGGCATATTGGCTGGATCCAGTCATCCTGACTTCTTGTGTCGTATGTATAGTGACGTCTTGCTAGGCGAAACGAACTGATGAATTCGGTGTTATTAGTCCTCATGGCGAGACGGTATGTACAGGAAAGACGGAATGCGTAGACGAATTTAACTTTGAGTATATTATATGCTTCAAAATAAGGGGCAGTATGAGTAGCATACGGAACGTTGGCTATTGCACGAATTGCGCGCTTTTGGCATATACCGAGTTTTTTCAAGTTGTCAGAGGATGTAGTACCCCATACAAGATGACAATAATTTAATGTCGATAAAAATAATCCATTATATATCAGACGTTTAGCTTTTACTGGTAATATTTGACGGTTTTTATTAATTAATGCAGTGACGGAGTTTAACTTGTTGCAAACATTTTGCACATGCTTATTCCACGACAATGTTTCTGTGAAAGTGACACCCAAGGCTTTGATCTCTCTAACAACACTAATTTCGTCATTATCAAGATACAACTTTTTTGTCAGTTCAATAACTCTGTTTCTAGTGCGGAAAATTATGGCTTGAGTCTTTTTTGTGTTAATTTTCAAGGAATTTCTTTTTGACCACGCTGATACTTCTGCAAGCGCATCATTAGCTAAAGATACCAACCCATCCGGCTTTACTCCGCTGAAAAAAAGGGCTGTATCATCGGCGTAACCTACCCACTTACAATTAGTAAAAGAGGAAAAAATGTCGTTTATGTAGACGATGAATAGGAGCGGGCCGAGTATACTGCCCTGGGGCACCCCGGACTTCAGGCGTTTAGTCTTTGAATCGAAAGTGTCATTTGTGACAAATTGACTTCTATGGCGAAGGTATGAACGCAGAAGGTCATTGGACCTCCCACGCACGCCATAGTGTTCTAGCTTATACAGTAGTAGGTTATGTTGCACACAATCAAAAGCTTTTGAGAAGTCGATGTATACACCTAGTACTATATTTTTATCTTCAAAGGCATCTATTATACATTCTTTTTGAGCAAGTAGTGCTTGTTCTGTGGATTTTCCTTTCAAGAACCCGTAATGGGCCAATGAAATGAAAGAGTGTTTATTCAGGAAGCGAACAAGTCGTGCGTGAATAATCTTTTCCAGGCCTTTTGATAAGATTGGGAGTATAGAAATTGGTCTAAAATTTCCCAAATCATTTTCATCGCCCCCCTTGTGTATGGCAATTACCCTTGCTGTTTGCATTTTTTCTGGAAAACAGCTACTTTCAAGCACTAAATTGTACAGTGTTGTCAGAATAGGAGCAATAATGTCGATGATGTGCTTTATAGGGCGGATTTGCATGTCGTTTGCATCCAGTGATCTAGAAGTTTTTAAGCTCCTAAATATACCGACAACTTCACTCTCCGTTGTTGGGAAAAATACCATACTGGAGTAGGGTGAACTGGTACCTTGAATGGGATATGGATTTACGTTGCAAGCGCCTGACTGGCCTACCGCAATGAAATGGTCATTGAGTGCGTTTGACAAATCTGAACCGCACTTCATGAGACCGTTTACACACAGGCTCGAAATCGCACGGTCAGTCTTAGGATGAACTATGGCGTTTAGTCGTTTCCACAACAGCTCAGTGTTTGCCGCGACAGAGAAATGCTTGAAAAAATATTCTTCCTTTGCTTTCTTTAGCGTAGCATTCAAACGATTTCGGAAAGATTTAAATTTTTTCCATGTTTCAGGGTTTCTGGTCCTGATGAAAACCCAATAAAGGTTATTTTTTACCTTGATTTGGCTGCGAAGGTAATTGGTTAGCCATGGTTTTCGCGATTTATTACTTCTATGCCTGACAACGTATGGGAAGTGCTTATTGTACAGTGTCCTCAGTTCAGCAATAAAGGTCTCGTACATGGAATTTGAGTCATGTTTTCTAAAAACTTGACGCCAGTCGTGGGCTTCAACCTCGTTACGGAAAGCGTCCAGAGATGCACTGTTTATATCTTGGAAACGCTGAGGCGGATCGATAATCCGCTTAGTTGGCACTTCATTTTCGATGAAAGTAAAGATGGGAAGATGGTCACTCATATCGCTTGCAATCGAACCGCTACAAAGGTTTTTTCTGTCGGTGTTAGTGATGAATAGATCGATAAGGGTATTTGACGAATGAGTAATGCGGGTAGAATTTACAATAGTGTTTACAAACCCGTTTGACTGCAGTAAAGCTGACAGTTCGATCTGATCTCTTGAGGTTTTTAGCATGTCTATATTGAAATCACCGGCAAGAAAAAGAGAATATTTGTTGGAACGAATGAAGTCAAAATATTCTTCAAGAAAACAGAAAAAGGTGTGTGTATTGGCGTCAGGTGGGCGGTAGACGACACAAAAGATATTGGATCGACTACGCACGCTTAGAACTTCGAAGTTAGCATTTGAAACGGAGAATTCGTCAATGATGCTCACGTTTAGCTCAGCCTTAGCCAACAACAGCACGCCCCCTCCTTTACGTTGAGAGCGGTTTAAAGCAAAGCCTTGGTAGCCTGGTTGGGCGAACGGCACGGAATACTTTGTGTACCACGTTTCAGATACCATGATGATATCAAACGGTACGCCCGTGCTAGCAAGAAATAGTTCGAATTCGTCATGTTTGGATTCCAGCGATCGCGCATTCACATGCAGAAAAGACAAGTGATCATATCCAGGTAGGTGTTTAAGTGAAGAAGGTTTTACAGCCATGACGGCAGTAATCTACAAGAAAAAAGGGCCACGTAGGCAACAGTCTCATAATTATGACGCGTCGGCTGACTGCGTCATCTTCTCCAAGTCGCTTGCGGAATTTAAGCGCAGAACGGCAGAGTTTTCGTCTCGACGAGCAAAAATTCGTCCATCCTTTGTCCAGACATATCGCCAGCCTGCCACCCTCTTCCTAGCCACAGCAGCACCGAGAAGTTGCTTATTCTGACGTGTCAGGTGCTCATTAACAAACACAGGTTTTGTAGAACTACAACCAAGCAATGTGCCCGTTTGGCGAGTCTTCCTGGCCTTCGCCAGAAAAGAATTTCGCTTCTCACGACGGACAAAGCGCACAATTATGTTTGGTTCGATGTGCTTAGTCGTGAAGACGCGGTGACAGATGTCAATATCGTCTTTCGATACCGATTCTCCAATGAGCTGACCCATCTTCGAGACCACGTCAATCACATCTGGTTCTACCGGAACTCCCTTAATCTCTACATTATTGGAGCGAGTATATTGCTCTAATTCATCGACTCGCGCAGTCAACCTCTCGTTCTCTTCCTTTAGTTTCCGATTGCTTAACTTTAGCTCTTTTATCTCATTTATGAGCTCTTTTATGTCTTTGCCCATCTCAGTCACGCTGTCACAAGACTCGCTACAGTACTGAACGCTCTGTTTCAGTGAGCGAAGTTCTGACATCACCTCCTTTCTAAGGCTATCAATCCCCTGTTGCATTGTCATGCTATCGCTAAGTTTATCGTCAGTGTCCTCTTTACCCGTTTTTCGCGTGTTGCGGCCAGTCATTTCGAGATGGCCACAGACAGCAAGAACATGGAAACACAATGTTGAAAGAAAACGAATGCAAGTGACACAAGAACTCTGCTCGGCAGCAGTGCAAGAAAACAAGAAGGTACTATGGACTTAGGAGCACAAAATCTTGTGCTTACCTGCGAGATGAGAAGATGCCGATTAGTATGTGCACTGTTGACGCACTGCTGCCGAACAAAGTCGCCAGTCAATGTCACAGCGGTTTAAATAGGTGCTGTAGGTGTCGCTGACGCTTGCGCACGCGACGTTCCTTGTCAGGTGTCGCTGACGCTTGCGCATGCGACGTTCCTTGTCAGGTGTAGAGCAGCAGCACCGGGCGATGTCACCTTCCTGGTGCGGACGGTGATCGTGCTTCAAAGATAATCGTCCCACTGCGAGATGAGAAGATGCCGATTAGTATGTGCACTGTTGACGCACTGCTGCCGAACAAAGTCGCCAGTCAATGTCACAGCGGTTTAAATAGGTGCTGTAGGTGTCGCTGACGCTTGCGCACGCGACGTTCCTTGTCAGGTGTCGCTGACGCTTGCGCATGCGACGTTCCTTGTCAGGTGTAGAGCAGCAGCACCGGGCGATGTCACCTTCCTGGTGCGGACGGTGATCGTGCTTCAAAGATAATCGTCCCACTGCGAGATGAGAAGATGCCGATTAGTATGTGCACTGTTGACGCACTGCTGCCGAACCGACAGAAACAGAAAATATATCAGAATTCATCAATTCCTTAATAAAAAACATCCCCCCAAACTTTCCCTATTACCTAAAGGACACAAACCACTTCATCTGCGAAACTTCAAGTCTCGACATCCCAGGCGGAAGTTTTCTGGTGACCATGGACGTCTGCTCACTGTACATCAACATACCCCACCATGACGGAATAGCGGCTATGGTTTCTGAATATGTAAAATCTGACTCATCAACTAGTGTAGGTGGCGAGGTACTGTTTACACTTCTTGAACTTGTACTAAATTATAACCATTTTGAGTTCAATGGCAAGCATTTCCTTCAGGTCAGTGGCACTGCAATGGGCACGAAAATGGCCCCAAACATCGCGAGCACCTTTATGGCTTCACTTGAAATCCCATTCATTGAGGGACGCACCTTGAAACCTTTCTACTACAGAAGATACTTAGACAATATATTTATGATATGGAACCTTGATGACTGAAGTCTTTTCCGCTTCATAGAGGATTTTAACAAGTGCCACCCGTCAATAAAATTCACGCACAAAATTTCCAATACTAGCATTAACTTTTTGGACGTCACTGTCACGGTAGAAAATGACCGCTTGTCAACAAACATTTACAAAAAGCCTACAGACCATCAAATGTACCTACATTTCAACAGGAGCCACCCAAAGCATTGCAAAACGGGTATTCTATATTCTCAAGCCTACCGGTACCGAAGAATATGCACCGATATGTGGGAATTTGACAGGCACGCGGAACACATAAAGCATTCTTTATTGAAACAAAATTATCCGGAAGACATTATTGACGATGCCATACTACGTGCTCGCAACGTGAACAGGAATCATATTATTAAGGGACCAAACAGAGTATCTAAAACGACTTCCCAAACGAACCTTGTACTAACTTACTCCTAATCAGCGCCACGAATCAACAACATACTGTCCCGCCATTTCAACATAATCAGGCAAAGCAAACGACTAACTTCTATCTTTGCGAAGCCACCTCAAGTGGTGTACCGCCGGGATAAAAATCTGAAGGACATTCTTGTCAGAGCAAAAACAACCACCCCCAAATTTCAATCAGGGTGCCATCCCTGCGGAAAAGCTCGATGCAAGGTATGCCCGCAGATGGTCACAACACGTGAATCCAAAGCTAACTTCTCGGATTTCAAAGTCTGCATAACTGAAAGCCTTAATTGTGACTCTAGTAACGTAATATACATGCCACATTGCAACATCTGCGGAGAAGAATATATCGGCCAAACAGACACGCCATTTCGGCTGCGGTTCAATAATCACCGGTACCACGCCACTTCACTGCCGAAGCTACCTTTATCTAGACATCTGCGCCTGCCAAACCGCAGTTTTGAAAATATCAGCGTAACTCTTTTTCAGTCCGGTTTCTCAAACAGACGCGAGCACGAACAGCGTGAGGCATATTTTATTTTCAAATTTCGAACATTAGTAGCCGGCTTCAACGAGGACCCCGGTAAACTCAACTGCCTCCGAGAAGTAAGCCAGGAAGAAATAGTTGACAAAGATTGATAGCTGGAGACCATGCTTTTTTCTGACTGACTCGTACGTGTACACTGTCCATTCTTGTTTTCGTTTTTTCTCCATTCAATTTTTCTTTTCTTCCTTTTTCCACATGCACATACAAAGTGTTTTCGTTCGCCTACCACTTGATGACCATTGAAGGGAAACGGACGAAGATTAAAAGTAAGAAGAGCCGACCGACCCATTAACAGGAGACCCTTCCTTTACGCACGCCGCATGCCGACCGACCCATTACGGGGAAGCCCTTTCTTTACGCACGCCATCACGGACCCTCTCGGCACCGTGGCGACAATCATGGGTGGCCCGACACACGTCGAGAACTGAACAGCACGTTAAAAGAAACGTATGTGGATGTACACGGACAGTTGGTTTCGTTCTCAGTGTTGACAGTGGTTCTTCTTCTTTTTTTTACTTTCTTTCTTTTCTTTCTTTTTCTTCCCCCCCCCCTTTTTTTCTCACTCTCGCAAACATGTTTCAAGGCGAGAGGGACGCGGCAGCAACGAAGTTTGGAAATTCATGTCAGTATAACTCATCCTCTGATGAAGGGAGGACCCCTCCCGAAACTGTTGGGAAATAAATATATTTATCCTTGTTGACAACGCTCCCGTTGTGCCATATCCCATATATATACATATATATATATATATATATATATATATATATATATATATATATGTGTGTGTGTGTGTGTGTGTGTGTGTGTGTGTGTGTGTGTGTGTGTGTGTGTGTGTGTGTGTGTGTGTGTGTGTGTGTGTGTGTGTGTGTGTGTGTGTGTGTGTGTGTGTGTGTGTGTGTGTGTGTGTGTGTGTGTGTGTGTGTGTGTGTGACGCATTCACAAGGTGATTCTAGGAGAAGCTGACGAAGAGGAAATGCGCGTGCATTAGAATAAACGCATGGCATCTGGACCACGACGTGTCTCCATTTTGTAGCGTCACACAAGTCGACAGGATCGACCTCATCAACGTGCCACGGCTAAGCCAAAGCCTCCGCTCAACATACAGAAGTTCAAGGGAACACCAGAAGACGTCCGCATTGACAAGTGGCTTCTTCTTTTCGACATGAAGGCAGCCGAGGCTTCATGGACTCACCGCGATCGGGTCACTCACTTGAACGAATACATTGAAGGGGAAGCGTTCAAGTGGTACCTGTCAGAGATTTTCGGCAACGGTGAGACAACTTGGGGCGATATCAAGAGTGACAAGCAAGCCCGCTTCGTTTCGACTGACGGAGATGCCTTCCGTCTCTTCATTCACTACCGACTGAAAGGAAGGCAGACCATCAAGGACTACTACGACGAGAAAAAGCGACTGGGTTCCTTGGCTGACCTGAAAGAGTGCCACATCATTTCTGGGCTGACTGATGGTGTTCCTCCTGATGTGGAACTGGCGCTCGCCGGACTGTCTTTCAACTCGTCATTAGAGTGGCTCGCTGCTGCTCAACAGGTCGAGACATCTTG